>NC_064536.1:24632138-25232138 GCF_023856365.1 Brienomyrus brachyistius | reverse complement strand
AATAACTGCAGATGGCAGCTGTCCGTGGTTCTGAAATCCCTATTAATCTAATTGTGACCCACCGGTACTTGTCCGTGGTGCCGAAAAAATAGCTATAAACTCAGTATGGTCATTTTTGTACATATTCTTTTAAAAGCATGCCTGTCTTATATTTGGACATAAACACAAACAAAATAAAACCTAAACCCCAGTTTGCACAGGCTGAAGTATCACTGAATGTTGATAAATTTCTAAAATTCAAATGGCAGGAAAATGACAAGCAATTAAAATCATGGAAATAGCTGAAGGGAAAGGTGATGAACCTCTGAAGGTTTTATGAAAAATAAGGACATTTTAGCTGAATTAGCCAAGGTGGCTCTTCGAGGTATATGGACAGTGACCGCAGTGCCCCTGTTTAAAAGATCAATACGAAAGTTGGAGAGTTTGCCTGAGGTCCAGTGCTGCATTAGCGGATCAGATTTGGTGAGGATTGGCTGAAGCAGGCCTGAGATTAAGCTGCATGATTTAAATGGGCATGGAAATGGTGCAGCTTGGGTGTGGCTAGTGGCCATACTGTACAGGCAGGTGAAGCTTTTTTAAGGGCAGTATCCTGATTCACCTGCTACCACAAGTACCTAACTGAGCTGGAGATTCTAGGAGTTATAGGAATATGCCATTTATTTTGTCAACTGTAGGCCTGACAATTCTGGAGAAATAGGCAGAAATGCAAAAGTTGTCACTGTAGTGCCCCCAACTGGCAGACTAGGATGGCCTTGCCAGGGTGAGGACAAATGGACCATCCAGATTTATGTCAGATTGGTGATTGCTAGGCCTGTAAAATGTATGCTTGATTTTGATTGCCTAATTATGGCCACAGTTTTATGACTTATGACTGCCATAGTAAGGGTATGACCTCAGGTTTGGCCATAGTAGGCATATGCCAAATTTCACTGGGATTTGCCTAGCAATTCAAGAGATATTGGAAGTTGGTATTTACAGTGCATTGACAAAATGTTGCCCGCCTTGTACGGTGTTCCCAGAATGGTGCAGGGAGGTAGGATTTCCAATTTGGTTACGGTAGGCCAAGGCATGGCCAAATGGGCCAAATTTAGGTGGGGTTTGGGTATGGCTAGTGCCCATACGATAGACAAATGTCAGACTTTTATTAGTAACTCTTCATCAGCTCAGACGACTGATTGGTTTGACACCTCATTTGTCTCATTTGGTCGGATGGGGTAGGACATTAAGGCAGAAGTAGGATATTATGCAAATTAAGTAGGCATAGCTTAACAGTCCAAATGGCAAGTCTATATCTGCAGAAAAAAATTTATAATGTAGGAGTAACGGGTCAGGAGATATTGACCAAAACGTGTTGGCGGGGGGGGCACCATCTGACTGACTTGGGTCGGATGATTTGAGTAGCGGGTAGAAATAGCCTTCCTGCTAAATTTGGTCAGCCTCGGTCTTACGGCTTAAGCTGCCCATTCAGTTTTAGGGAAGAAAAATTATAAAAGAGGAAAATCCTAAGAAATACAATAAGGGTCCATTGCACTACATGCTTTAGACCCTTAATAATGAACACCTAAAACATGAAATTCAGCCTGTAAGTGCATCATGCTAATGCATTGTAAGTATCTCTACTTTAATTTTAGCTTGAAATGAATTTATTCGCACCAATTTTAATGTTTTACATTGTCCTTTTCAAGCAAATAAAGTAATATTTTGTTTTGCATGAAAAGAAATAAATATTTTGTCCTCAATCCACACGTTTCTTGATCTATGTCGTGGGTGTGGGTTGAGAACAGGACTAAATGGAAAATTATTGTAGTAACTACTGGAAAAAATTGACTAGGAATTCTACCTGAAATGCCCATCCAATAATACAAATCTCTTCTTGAAATTGTACACTATATATATAGCATATATATACTATATACTATACAATATATAGCATAATCAGCCCAATGTCTAGCTTCCAAGTGCTGCATTCTTGTCCATTGAGGTTTTAAGTAATTTATGCCTCATTCAATATAAATGTCATTATCTGACATCTATCATTTGTGTTCTCCTTGTTAACAGTGATTATTTGCGCCCCTCAATCCTGTATTCCCCAGTCCTGGCTTTATTACCTGTTATGACTCTGAACTCTCCGTAGCTCCACATCAGGATCTACTCCCCTCTGTAGTTTCCTTAATAAAGTCCCCTTCGTGGTTTTTACTTGTGCGAAGTTTGTCTCTGTGGCTTTTACTCCTCCTTGCCACTATGGACATGACAAGCTATTAAACCGTGAGCAAGGAAGCTTAAAATAAGGATTCTTTCTACAGCTTCCCCAAAGTGACCTTTTGAGAAATGCAAACCCTTTTGATCACAACACGATCTGTGCACTAGAATTTTTTTATGTGTGTAGAAAATGTGTTTCTCTATTATCCTTGAGGATCCAGAAAGCTGTTCAGAGTGCAGGCTTTACTGCATCAACCACTGTTACTCAGGTACCAGACCAAATGAAAAACAACAATGACAAGCATCTGGATAAGTACATCTGTAATTTATTGACAGCACAGTGTTATTTCATGTCAGCGCACACTGTCATGAGCCGCCTTTCCCGGCTTCTGGTTACTACTGCCCCTGCACTTCCTGTTGTACAGCACGTGTGCTGCACCCATCATCTGTAAAAGAGCAGTAGAGAGCATGACTGCACCGCACATTGTCACAACTGGCACAGAGCTTAGACTCTTCAAGCACCCATCTGTTCAAGGAATAGTAAAAGCTTAGCAGGTGTAACATTAGTAACATTATTACAATTTTCATTATCATGATTATTATTATTTCTAACCTGTTATGGCATGAAAGACTCCAGCTTAAACCAGGGTGGCCACGTCTGTTAAGTCGTCATTCAAACAGTATGTGGTGGGGTCTTCTGCCTCCTGGTATGAAGGACCAGGGAATGATGTCCTCCTCTGGAGATCCAAAAACATTTCACTGATCACGACCAAATAGATTTTAAACACACACTGTTAACATCACAGCTTCATAGAGCACTTGGATTTATGTTATTTATTCACCAAAAAACAATATTTCGAAACAACACAGTACTACTTACTGTTCAAAACTTAGTCATAGATTAATTGTATACTATTTCAAAACATTTTCCACATAAACAGCTAACAGCCAAAGTAATGCTAAAACCAACACCAATTTGACAAACCTTTACCAGTGTTTTAGACAAATCTATCCAAAATATGTCCCTTTTTACATGATCTAAGCCATTATTAGCAATACCAATTCTAGCCAGGTCCAGCGTTAGCCACTGTCAGAAATACCAGTTGATAAGAATTAAATATCCAGTATTTTGCTCATACAAACAGTATAGCACCATTTCCATCGATAGAAGTTGGACAGTACAGACGCTCCTCTACTTACGAATGAGATACATTCCGAACGGCCGTTCACAACTTGAAATGTTTGTAAGTCGTTATTCAACATCATTCTAAGGGTATACGCAGGTACAAAGAACTAGGATACTGGGAGTATGTATGCTACGCTGCTGTACAGCGACAGTAGCGGCTGGAAGTTGTACTAGGCAGAATTGGCGTGCAGAAAAGATGTTTGCAGACAGGAAATGGGAGCCCAATGAACACAATTTGGACTTATAGTCCTCTTTGTTCGTATGTCTGCAAGTTTCTAAATTGAAAGCTCGTTAGTAGAGGAGCGTCTGTACTGCATTTAGATACGAAAAATGTACAAATAAAAGAGAAGTGCCAACAAACAGTAAAGAATTAGAGGTTTCACTTACTATTCATGCGTGGAGCAGCAATCCTGAATACTGAGATGGGGGCATTAGAGGCTCCCCTGGCTTTCCAGCAGCTCACACGACCTTCATTAAAATCTCGTACGCCGCGTTTGTAATTCCCCAAGACAGCATGGAGCGGTGATAATTGAGATGTGCCCCTCTGTACAGATGGCTGAGTTTTCCTCCCCGTTCGGTCCAGATAGTACGCATCACCTTGAAGGAAGACTCAAAGTCTCCACCCACCTTTGACTGCTTACGAGCTTTCAGTACGTTTAGGGGGTAATACAAAAACCCCAGTGTTGCTCCCAGAAGGCCACCAGATACAAAATCACTGGCCAACTGGCCAGCGTAGGTCTCTGCCTGAGGCAGGCTGTTCCTGATCGGTCCGCGGAGGCCTAGGAAAAGCGCACTGCTGGGCCCATTGCGCAGCAGGATGGGCACTAGGCCGCGGTACAGCTCAGGAACACCATTTTCCCGCACCAGGGTCCGGAATGTATGGAAGGTATTGTTAAACCGCACGTGGTGCCGCTGGTCTTGGAGCAGCGTTTGTACTCGCTCAAAGGGGGTCAGACTGGCCTCCATTGTGCCTGCCAACACGGCCGCCATGCTGCTGGTCAATAGCCCTGGGCTGCTGCCGGGTCGCGACAGCAGCCGAGACATGTCGTTGGAAAATCCGAACATTATGGCCATCGAAGTCGTCTTCTGCAGAAGTGGAGGCAGCAGGCCACGGTACAGAGTCCGCAAACCATCCCTCTGCAGCTGTCGGATGGCCTCAGTCGTGTTTAAACCATAGAGCTGCTGGCGGAAGAGGACCTTTTGTACTGGGAAGGTGACCATGATGTTCACCATCCCAGCACAGCCGCCGCAGACATACTGCTTCCCTCGCCCGTTTGGTGTCTCGCTCTCAGGACGCTCTTGCCGTTTCTCTGCCATCTGTCAAGGGAAACAATTTTTCAGTGCTTTGATACTGCAAAGGAGAGAATTCATAAGAATTTCATGTGTACACTCATGCTGTACTAGTTAAAATAAAACCAACAGAAGCACAAAAACAACCCATATGGTTTAGGGGGTCGCCCATATAGTCATGTTGTCCTGCACCTACAGGTATAGGGTGAATTCAGGTAAAGTGGGACATTTTATGCCATTTTGAATTCTAGTGGCCATTGAAACATTAACCTAATTTATGTAACCCACATATGATACCTTTCTGCAATCCTTAAGATGTCTACTTATCACATCAAAAGAAAAAAAAATGAAATTTCTTGCTTATGGGGATCGTGATACAGGTCTATACACTCTGTAATTTAACATTTTAAATTATCTAATATCCTGTGTTTGGCGATATTGTCAAAGAGTCAATCCAGAGACAATTGTAATCAGAAGCGATCATCTCCCGAGACAGTATTCTTCCCATTATTTTGACATAGCGCCGTTGCAACAAAGCGAGTTCCCTCAAAAGAGTTCGAGCGATGCTTTATAAACCACGCGATTTACCAGTTTACTTAGCAAGCTGCCTTACCTCGAAGTTGGTCGTAAATGACAGAGGTTGGTCGCGGTCAGTATTTATAGTGGCGAGATTGTGATCTTTACGTCATAGTTCTAGAACTGCGTTTTTTTTTTTTAAATAATAATAAAATGAACATCGAATCGAATGTACACTAGACTCCGTGTTTTAACTGGATGACACCTCTACCGTAACCTACATTTTTGGGTATGAGACCGCCGTTAAGTTAGCCTCATATTCGATATTTAGTTTTCTGGCTTTAATAACTTTTAATAACTTTTAACGGAAGTAAGGTGCGGCGTTTTGAATGACAGAATTGTAATGTCCAGAACGCGGTTAAGTTAGCCTCATATTCGATATTCAGTTTTCTGGCATTAATAACTTTTAACGGAGGTAAGGTGGGGCGTTTTAATGACAGAATCGTGATATCCAGTACACAGAAAACGAAGCACACGAAATATTTTTGCGCATTTCGTGATTTGTGCAAAATCGTGTTAATAGCTAATATAATAGGCCCTGTCGACTGTAATGACATGGTGCTTTAGCATTTTCGGCTCATTGCACACTCCTTTGTTTCCCAGATTGCTTTACGTACGATTTTTAATTAATTAATTTTAATGTTCAAATGTATCCGTATATTGTGCAATGGGAAAATACATGAATGGATTAATAACTTTAAAACTAGACAAAATAGGCACATCTAGTGAAGTGTGCTTTGACAGGGAACAATGCACACCCCTTGGATTTTCAGATTATTTTTGTCTGCCATAGTTATTAATCATTATATTGCATCCATTTAGAGTGCAATGGGGCAACACGCTAAGGGGTTAATAGCTCTGAAACAAAATGACACAGCCATGTCCTATGAAGTGTGCCTTGATCAGTGGACTCTGTGGGACAATGCACACCCCTTAGATTTGCAGAATAACTTTCTCTCCAACAGTTATTAATTAATACATTGCATGCATATTATATGCCAGTGGGGCAACCTAATTAAAAGGTTTAGTATAATTACTTTGAATACTTTAAGTGGCATACACACATCCATACCAAGCATGGGCCCAACATTGTTAAATCTGACTGAATAATAAAAGCCAGAAGTGATACTAAATGGCGAGTCGTTTGGGAACCGAAAGAGCAGGTTCTTATTGCTGAGCTGAGCCTAATGGTCTTGCTCAATAAAAAGAGTGAAAATTTACATCACTACCACAAGCCAAAGAAAATGCAAGAATTAAAATAAGATCATCAACAGCAACAATTAATAACGATAAAAAATAATCACAAAAAATGCGAAATTCAGCCTGTAAATGCAGCATGCTAATGTATTGAACCTATTTCAATTTCAGAATAATGTACTCGCGCCATTTTTAATGTTTTACATTGTCATTTGGCAGCAAAGAGTAATATCTCGTTTTGCATTGAACGAAATAAACGTTTCAATCCATAGTCCTTAAACGTTTCTCTGTGTGTGTGGTGTTTGTGTGTTGAGGACAGGGCTAAATGAAATATCATTCTAATAACGACTGGGAAAATTCAACTAGTAAGTCTACTTGAAATGCCTAATACATAACACAAATCACCAGCTAGAAATTAATATTTCCATCCATACTCCATACCAGGGGCGATTCTAGGATTTCTAAATTAGGGAGCTGAGCCCCTGAATAAGTAAATTATGTTTCTTCTAAAGTCCATTAACAAAGGAAGGCAGTTCAACTCGATTTGGTTTTTCCCGCAACAAAAAGACACGCTGCAGACTACAGTGCAGGAAACGCGCAGTGAAATAAGCGGGAGGTAGTCTGAGGTTAAATTCAATGATAAGATTCACGAGGGTAACTGATTGTTGGATTTTAAAAGTTCACGTGAATGTTTTAAAATGCATATGTTTATTAAATTGTTTATGGCTTTCGGATAGGCTGCAATCACATTCTTTTTGAATGAAAAAAACAATATTTAGAGAGGTATAAAACTCATTCATTTACCTGTTGAAATTAGCAAATGCATCGTTTTAGTCTTGGACACATAGAATGATTACTATACATCCATCCATTTTCCAAACCGCTTATCCTACTGGGTCGCGGGGGGTCCGGAGCCTATCCCGGAAACAATGGGCACGAGGCAGGGAACAACCCAGGATGGGGGACCAGCCCATCACATGGCACACTCACACACCATTCACTCACACATGCACTCCTAGGGGCAATTTAGCAAGTCCAATTAGCCTCAGCATGTCTTTGGACTGTGGGGGGAAACTGGAGTACCCTGAGGAAACCCCACGACGTCATGGGGAGAACATGCAAACGCCACACACATGTGACCCAGGCAGAGACTCGAGCCTGGGACCCAGAGGTGTGAGGCAACAGCGCTAACCACTGCACCACCATGCCACCCCCTCGAATGATTACTATTATGATAAAAATAATTTGTATTACATCGCTCTCCACAATTATTGGCACCCGTTGTAAAGATTTTAAAAAGGGTTAGAAAAAATCTACCTTTCAGTGAAGTAGCTTCATCTCACACTGAAAAAAATTTGAAAAATCCAACCTTTCTTTGAAATAAATTTATTCAAAGAAAAAACAAATCCTTCATTAAGAAATAATTATTTTATAACAAAAATACATGTGCCACGATTATTGGCAGCCCTGGAAATTACAGTGAACACAATGCAACTGAAGCATGTTTCCCCTGTAAATTGTACATCTTTGAGTTGATTGGAGTGAAAAGGAACATTCAAGCTGTCATCCATGACTTCCTGATTAACTGGGGTACACACATGAGGTGACCGAGGCCAAATTCCCTTAGTGATCCATCAACATGGCAAAGATAAGAAACATACAAACCAAATGAGGGAGTAGTGTGTTGACAAAAAATCCCGAAGGATCTCTGGTGGTGAATTACAAGACAAAGTAAAATCTAGGGGTTACCCGTCGGGGAAACATCCTTCAGTCACATTCATTCTAACGGATAATTTGGATAGTATGCCAGAAAAAAACTTTTTTTGGCAGTTAACCACAAACGTAAACACCTGGAGTTTGCGAAAGAGTATTACTGTACAACTTTGACTGGAACCAAAATTCAATAGTCTGATGAAACAAAAATGGAGCTTTTTAGTAATAAACATTCAAGGTAGGTCTGGTGTAAAAAGAAAAATGGTTGTAGTAAAAAGAACCTGATCCCATCTAAAATATGGTGGAGGTTCAGAGATGTGAGACTGTTTTTCCTCCAAAGGCCCTGGAAACCTTGTTATGATACTTGGCATTATGGACTCCATGAAATGTCAGGATATTTGAAATCAAAATTTTGCTGCCTGTACCAGGCCACTAAAACTGGGCTATCCAGTTGGGCCAATACGGGATCTTCCAGCAGGACAATGATCATAAGCACATGTCCAAATCAACACAAAAATAGTTAGCTGATCTGAGAATCAAGCTTCTGCCATGGCCATCTCAGTCCCCTGACCTTAACCCCATTGAAACCCTGTGGGCTGAGCTGAAGAGCAGAGTGCACAAGAGAGGGCCTAGGACCCTGGACGATCTGGAGAGATTCTGTAAAGAGGAAGCCCTGCTTGGTATTCTCCAACCTTATTAAATGTTATAGGAGACTCAGTGCTGTTATATTGGCAAAGGGAGGTTGTACAAAGTATTGAAAGCAGGGCTGCCAATAATCATGGCACATGTGTTATTGTTGAAAATAATTATTTCTTGACGGAGGATTTGTTTTTCTTTGAATAATTTTATTTTAAAGAAAGGTTGGATTTTTCCTTTTTCACTGTGAAATGAAGCTACTTCACTGAAAGGTAGAATTTTTCTAACCCTTTTTTAAACATATATACTGTACATGGAGTGCCAATAATTGTGGAGGACACTGTATTTTGGTAAAATCTGGGTCATTTTTCAAAGAATAATTTTGCACATCTTGAGGTAACAAGAGAAGTTCCTATTATTATCAGTTCTACATGCAAAACACACACAATGAATATTAATATTGTATCCATTGTACTAAAAACATGGTGTGAGATCTAAGTACAGAACCATTAATGTGTAGAAACTGTCCCTGTAATTACGCAAAATAAGTCTGCTAATTGTCATAAAGTGCTTTACCCGTTCTCAATTCTAAAAGTACGAATGCACAGGTAGCCCAGCTTCGCTCATTGTCAAACCATGATCTGATATTACAGGTCTTTATCTTCCTCTCCCTCTTCCTCTTCCAGCTGTCTGTACTGTATGTTATCCATCATAGATTTTTTGAAAAACAACCATAGTAAACACACATACACAAAGAGCATCACTTATAAGCCGTTAGTGTGACAGATGCAGAGGATGGACGCTGACGCAAACCGAGTTCAGGTAAGCGCTTTCATTGCAGGATGAGCCATTAGAAAATAAGCAGCATAAAATAAGGCTTCCAATAAAACTCAGCAGACCCTGAGATGGAAAAGGTGGCTGAAGGCACGGCACAGGGAGACGGGCGATCGGCGTCGGTAGTAAAAAGGGGGCAGGCGAGGTTCGGGGTCTGGAACACGAAGCAGAGGTCGGTACATGGGAAAATCGACAATAGGAGAAACGCTGAAACTCAGGGCACACCATGAAGATCTCACACAGATCACACAACCGAGTTGCCAGATATAGTGCAGCAAAACAAGGGGAAACTAGGAACAGCTGGGAGAGGATTGGCTGAGACCGGAGCAACCGGTAAAACTAGACAAACTAGACAACAGGGCACGAAGCCTCGAGGAAGCCGTATCGGTCAGAATCTCCTGGGGGGCGTGGCTGAAATGACATGGGGATTTTCCAGGGTGATCCATGACAGTGCCCCCCCTCTGACGACCGCCTCCAGGTGGATGAGACAAGAGGTTCGGACAATGATGATGAAGGTCTGAAATCAAAGACGGATCAAGGATAAAATGGGCTGGCTCCTAGGAGCGTTCCTCAGGGCCATAACCCTGCCAGTCCACCAGGTCCTGGAGGCCCCGTCCCCTGCGACGGGCATCCAACAACCGGTGAACAGCGAATACTTTGTCTATCTATCCCCCTTTCTCTCCCTTTTCTATATCACTCTCTTGCTCTTTCTGCTTTTATTCAAAGTGCTTTATTGGCAGGATATATATGTAAGAGATATATCGCCAAAGTGCAGCGTTGCTTTTACAGATCGTAACAGGTGAATGGCATTTTCGTCTGTGAGCCGAATGTGGAAAAAAAATCTCAATAAACAATGCAAATGACAAATTTAATATTCATAACTGAAATGAAGTCTAATAACAATTTTAATATCATACAAAAAGCCACTGTCTATATTTTCTCTCTCTCTTTTCTTTCTCACCATCTTAACCAATCCCTGTCTCTATCTGGCCCAGGTTCTATCACCAGGTGAAACCATCCCTGAAAATAATGAGAAATATTTGTGTGGATGTAGGGAACTGATACGATTCTCATTCTGATTTAAGATGATCATAGTCCATGGTTTTGAATTTCAACTTTTAAAATTAAATATAATTGAAATATTACTTAATAATAATGGCTATCCGTGTGTCATGCCCGGCTCGTCCACTCCTCGTGTGTGCCACGCCCCCTGATTACCCACGTGTGCTTCCCTGATCGTCTCCAGCTTTGTCCACTTACTTTGATTAGTCCTGTCCTATTTTAAGTCCTGGTCTTACCTGTTTCCCTTGTCTGTCATTGATGTTACCTGATGTTCGTCGATGCCTGCGTTCCGTCCTGCTCTAGTCTTCCTAATAAACCCCCGTTTGCCCGACTTTTGCCTACCTTGCCTACCTTGCCTGCTCCTTACCCGCTTACCCGCACGATTGCCGTTCCGTCCGACCGTGATCGTGACAGAATGACAGACCACAAGAAGAAGCAGAGGAGAGGGACGAAACCGGAGGAGCTGACAATCCGCCTAGGGGCTTGCTCTCTCACCAGGCTGAGGCTCCCGACTGGGAGCAAGGAGGAGGAACCCCTCCAACTCCGAGAACTGGAGCCGGCCACCGCAGAGCGACCACCGCCCTCTGAGTGGTGTTTCTTCCGGCCAGAGCGGCTGGCCAACGGAGGGGCCAGAGCGGTGCGGGAAGCCATCCCGCCAGTGCCCCGTTCTCTTAAAGTGGCCACGCCCATTTCACCCGCGGCCCTCGCCAAGGGCTCTATGGAGGGTGATTGCAGATTCAGCCACCCCGGGTAGCCCAGAGCTAGACAAGCTCATCGGACAGCTCAGGAGGGACTTTGATGCCTTCACCCCGTCCTCTGATCAAGGGGACCTCGAGCGCTTGGCAGAGGGCGTAAGGAGACTCATCCAGCTCCGGAAAAGTTCGGCTCCAGAACTGGTGCAGCCGCCTCTGCTGGCGGACCCCGCGCTGGTGCAGCTGCCCCTGCCTACACATCCTGAGCAGCCGCCTCCGCGGCCCCAGAGCCCGAGTATCTTTTTTCGCACCAATTTTAATGTTTTACATTGTCCTTTTAAAGAAAATTGTCGAGAACTTCCAGTGGCTGACCGAGCTCCGGACGGAGTGGTGGGTCACACCGCGGGAGCCTGGGACTGTCCTCCAACTGTCCGCCCTGCCGGACTTGGGACAGGCTCCCGCAGAAACCGTGACTCGACGTTGGAGAAGGAGGAAGAAGCAAGCGATCGCCCCAACAATCGTTCTGGGGCAGTGCGCGCTCGTCCCCGCTTCCCTCCTAGCCGGGGAACAGGAGGACTCCCCAGCCGATCATGACATCCCCAGCGCTGCTAAGCTGCCCTCGCAGGCAGCTTCTCCCGTCCGGGGAAAACGCCGGGCCGCTGAGGAGCTACCACCTCCCCTTGAGCGGTACTCCTACCGGCCTGAGTGATTAGCCAACAAGGGGGCCAGCGCAGTGCGGGACGCTATCCCACGTGTGCCCCGGATTCCTAAAGGGGCCACGCCCATTTCGCCTGCACGGAACCTGCCAGTCCCGCCACCTGCGGCAACTATGCCCGAGGCGCTCCCTTCGCCTCTGCCTGCTGCAGCCGCCCGGCCCGAGGCGCTCCCTTCGCCTCTGCCTGCATGTCCGTGGCCCAAGCAACCTCCTCTCCCTCAACCTACCCGAGTGACTGTAATCCCTGTTAATCCTGGCCCTGACCCCCGCTCTAGTCCCTCCAGCTCCTGTCCCTCCTGACCCAGTCCCCGAGGAGGTCCCGGACAGTCCGACCATTGCTCCTCCCTCCTTGGAGGTGGAGGAGCTTGAATGGGACCCCTCGGAGACCCTCCTTGTCACTCCTCCGCCCTCGCCCCGGCGAGCTCAACCCTGGCCAAGGGTCCCTATGTCTGTGTCCAAAAAGGGGAGAGGACATAGACACAGGGCTGGGGTCCCTCCCACCCTGCCCCCTGGCTCGCTCTCCCTTGCCTGTGCTGGGGCTCGGAAAGTGCCTGCGGGTCCTGGGCCTCCGGGTCGGCTGTCGCCTACGGGTCCCCCTCCGAAGCCTCGTCGCCCTGCCTCACTCCCACCTCCAACGCCTCGTCGGTCGCCTGCGGGCTCCCCTGCTGCGTCTCCTCGGTCGCCTGCGGTTCACCCCATTCCAATGCGTCCCGGGACGTCGCCTTAGCCGACTTCGGCCTTGCCATCGCCTGATGCAGCTCCCCCTCTCTCCTTACCTTCGCCGGTGTCCCCTCCAGCTCCCTCGTCCCCTTCCCTGGTGCTCCCTCTGATTCTCTCCTCGACCCCTTCATCTGTCCCTCGCCCTGCCTCCTCAGTCCCTCCGAGGTTCCCTCCCGCTCTGGTCTCCCGGCCACCTGCGGCCCCTGCCCATCGCCCACTGGGGCTCCCTCGGGTTCCTCTTTATTCCCCCTCCTTCTCTCCCTGGTCTGTCTTTGTCCCTCCTTTGTTTGCTCCTTGTCCCTTTGTTCCTCCCGTCTTGGCTCCTAGTCCCCCAGTGTTCCCTCTGTTCACTCCTGGCCCTTTCGTCCCGCCTGTTCCATCCGTGTCCTCGCTCAGCTCGCCGTGGTCACTGCCCTGGCTCCAGGTCCTGCCCTGTCTCCCATGTCTCCTGGTCCAGCAGTTTTAGTTGTAACACCCGAGGCCCCGATTCTGCTACCTGCTGCATCACTGCCCCTACTCCAGTCCCCATGATGGCTGCTCCCGAGGCCCCAGTCTCAGAGGTTGACACACCGTCCAGCGAAGCCCCAGTCCTGCCTGTTGATGCAACGCCCCCAGTGGTTCCGGACAACACGGCTGCAGCCCCCGTGGTCTATGACACCCTGGCTGCAGTCCCCCTGGTCCCGTATACCCCAGCTGAAGCTCCCGTGGTCTATGACACCCCAGCTGCAGCCCCCGGGATCCTTGACCCTTCGGCCTCAGTCTCCCTGGTCCCAGCTCCGTCAGTCACAGTTCCCCAGGTTCCTGACCCTGCTCCTGTGCCCTTGGCTTCCTTGACCTCAGTCCCTGTCCCCGAGGAGGTCCCTGACGACCTGACCCCTGCTCCTTCCTCCATAATGGACCCCTCAGGGTTCACCCTGACTGTCCCCTTGGACTCCTCCAGGAGGTTACCCTGGCCGACACCACCTTTTTGTAGCGGCTTTTGACCAGGTTCCTACCTCTCGGTCTCCCAGAAAGGGAGGGGACACCGATGTCGGGATCGACTCCCTGGTTCGCCTGAGCTCCCCTAGGCTCTCTCTCAGCGGATTCCCCCGACCTCACACATGGAGCCTTGTCGGCTGGTTGTGGCTCGGTCTCAAGTGCCTTGTCAGTCGCCTGCGGGTTCCCCGGCTGGCAGCTCATTGATCACCTACACCTGGGCTGGCTGAGGCTGCGCCCCCGCTTGCCGTGGCTACGGTTCCCTCCTTGCTTTCTCCACCTTTCTCCACCTTGATTACCCACTTCCTTGCCACCCTCGGCATCCCCGTCAGCCCTGGTTCCGGTCTCACAGTTGCCTGCTCTTCCTGCAGCCCCCGCCTTATGCCCACTGAGGGTCCCTTCAGCTCCCAGTTTCCCCTTGCCCTTAGCTGCCTTGCCCCATATGTTCACTCCCCATCCCACTCCACCTTCATTCCCCTCTAGGTCCATTGTGCCCTCAATGTTTGCTCCTCATCCCTTCGTGCCTTTGCTCCCTTCTGGTACCTATGTGGCCCCTGGTTTCCCCCTTGTCCCTCAGTGCCCGTTAATCCCTTTGTAGACCCCCATTTTCTCCCCGTCTCTCTGTGCATTCATCTCTGGTTGTTCCCTTTGTGCCCCGTGTGTCTCTTCCATGTCCCTCTGAGTCTTTGTCCTCTTTTGGTTCCTTTGTGCCTCCCGTGTGTCCTTCCTGTCCTTTTGTTCCCACAGCACCAAAGGAAAAAGTCCTTAGGATTATGGGAGAGTGTCTCAGGTGGTAACTACATAGCTTCATGTGTGGAGTTTGCATGTTCTCCTTTGTCATCGTGGAGTTTCCTCTGGGTACTCAGGTTTCCACACATAATCCAAAAACATGCTGAGGCTAATCAGAATGATCAAATTACCTGTAGGTGTGCATGTTACTCTGTCCTGCAATGGGTTAGTGCTCTATCCTGGGTTGTGACTTGCCATGTGCCCATAGGCTCTGGACCCCCACAACCCTGAACAGGACAAGAGGTTTCAGAAAATGGATGTATGGAATGCTTTACTTTGCTATTAAATAAAGTTTATTCTCCCATATTAAGGAGATTTTACAAATGGGAAAAATCAGCTGCTTTGTTGGGAACATATCTGTTTTTGGCCAGAAGGGAACAAAGGCACAGAGGGATGAGGAGGAAACAGGGGACACAGAGGGACCTGCAGGGAATGGAGACACAGAGGGACAGGAAGGAAACACAGGGGGCATAAAGGAACCAGAAGGGAACAAAGGCACGGAGGGACGGGGAGCAAACACAGGGGACACGAAGGAACTAGAGGGGAATGACGGTGGAGCAGGACGAGGAGAGAGCACAGGGGGCACAAAAGGACCAGAAGGGAACAACGATGAAGCAAGACGGGGAGGAAACACTGGGGACAAGGAACCAAACGGCGAGGGGAAACTGGGAGCTGGAGGGACCCTCAGCAGACGTGAGGCGGAAGCCGTCGGAGCAGCAGGCGACCGTGAGGCTGGAGCAGGAGCTGAAAGGGACATTGGAGGTGGCAAGAAAGAGGGCAAAGGGGCTGGTGGAGAAGGCGAGGAGGGAGGCGAAGGGGACTGTGGCAGAGGAAAAAAGGGAACCATAGCTATGGCAGGCAGAGGCACAGCAGGCCCAGGCAACCGATGAGCTGCAGGTGGGGAACCCGCAGGCGACCTACGAGGTGCCGGAGACTAGGCTGCAGCCGGCTGATGAGATGCCATAGGCGACACCAAACAGGAGCCTGAAGACCCGTAGGCGACCGTCGAGCCAAAGTCAAGGGCAGCGAAGGTGAACCAGGGAGCTGGACAAGTGGTACCCGATCTCAGCGTCGGTGTCCTCTCCATACCCAGGAGACCGACAGATGGGGACCTGGACCCAAGCTCCTCCTCCTGGTCCATCAAGGAGGGAGGAGTGGCGATCAGGCTCTTAGGGACCTTCTCGGAGACAGGGACTGAGGCCATAGAAGTCAGGAATACTGGAGCAGGGCCAAGAATCAGGAGGACTGGCGGAAAGTTGGGAATGTGAGGGACTGGAATTGGGGAGACCAAGGCCAAAGGAAGGTGGTGCAAGGGTTGCCAGGATGGGAACCGCTGCGGCTGGAGTGTCAAATGCCAGCGCGGGAGCTGCTGGGGGCGGATCGTCATCCGCCAGGACTGGGGTATCGTTAGGTGATGCGTTGGTCGTTGGGACTGGAGCCTTGCTGGGCGGTGCGTCAGCCGCCAGGACTGGGGCCTCACTGGGCGGTGCATCGACCACCAGAACTGGGACCTCAAGCCCGGGCATTATGGGGACTGGAAGCCGGGTAGGCGGCACGTCGGCCACCAGAACCTGAACCTCAGGCGCTGGAACATGGGCCTCAGGCATGGGGGCCTCAGGCGCTGGAACAGGAACTTCGGGCGCAGGGGCCTCAGGTGCAGCCAGAACCTCAGAGACGGGAACAAGAACTTCTGGGGGCGCAGCCAAAACGGGCGCCGCAGGAACCTCCGGGGCCGCAGCTGAAGCCATAGGGCCAGGAATACCGGGGTCAGAACCTCCACTGCCGGCACAGGAACCATGGGGGTCGAACCAGGAACACCTGGGAGGGGACACCCGAAAGGGGAGGGGACACCTGCGCCGAGGTCGTGTCCCTCCTGCCCTGCCCCCTAGCTCACCGACAGTCTCTCTGGCAGTGGCTCGAGGGGCACCTGCAGATCCTTCGGCTCCTGCTTCGCAGTTGCCTGTGGTTCCCCGGGTACCTGCTCAGCGGTCACTTACGGGTCTCCCACCCGTCCTTTACCTTCTGGCCTCCTGTGTTTTCTCCTGTGAAAAGTATAAATTACAGGCGGTCGCTGAGCCCAAAAGAAAAGTTCCCAGAGACGTGAACATGCACAGAAATCCTCTCGTTTCTTTTTTACGCATTGATGGTTTTAATCCTACATGCACAGAAATTGAAAACGCACAATAAATTAAAACTGACAAATACACATTTGAACATTAAACAAAATGATACAAAAGAAAGCAATGCATTTATTTGAGTTTTGAAAAATAGAGAACTTCTGTATGGATAAGCAGCTTGACCCTCAGTCAGTAATTGCATAGAGTGGCAAAAGTGAATTGCAGAATTACTCTTAAAATTACATTTTGTTCCTTAAATACCCTGAAATTACTGAAATAACGTAGTATTTCATAAGCATGCAATCAGGATAACGAGACCACACATGACCAACATCACCAACACCACCAACAACAATGACAATAATAATAATTGTAGAACAAGACACAGACAGACAGACAGACAGACAGACAGACAGATAGATAGATAGATAGATAGATAGATAGATAGATAGATAGATAGATAGATAGATAGATAGATAGATAGATAGATAGAGTATGGCTTCTCACAATTCTGCAGATTGTGATTAATTATAGACAAAGTCTTCTGTGGGATGTTGCCCAGAGTTTTATATATCAATGTTTTTTTATTCTATGCAATTCCTGGTAGGATCTCTCAAGGGTCTCCCAAGGCAGGTCCTCGGTGAGGCACCAGACGAAGTGTGGCTCATTAGACCACCCCTGGAAACAGGCCTGGGAGTGGGGCTTGATGACGAGTGCCTGGTGGCCAAACCTGCACCCAATCAAAATTACGTCTGCCACCACATATAGCCCTAATACTGCCATGAAAATGTAGCATCACATTGCAGCAAACGCGGGATGTGCTGATGAAAACGTGCGTTGTGCTGTACACATAGGGTGACCATATGTCTGGGTGGTCAGTCCGCTTTTCCAATCGTTGTCCACCTCGCTGTTGCGTGTCCTTTATGCCCTTTTACCCTCTTTTGTCATGCAGACACAGTCACCAATGCCTATACGTAATGATAATGATATGATACTGAAACAATGTTCAAATCATGTGTTCTATAAGATATACAGTATAAGATCTGTTGCATCGTTTCACTTTCGCTTGGTGGGATGTGCGCCATCCATTCCCATAGGTGTTTTTCAGTGCATCTACATGCTTCTTTCCTCTTTCCTCTGATCTTCTGTGGTGTCTGTCCCGTGTGCCCTGTCAGTCCTGCCGTGCCCTGTTCTGTCTGGTTTGTTTAGGAGGCTGGGGGGGCAGGGGCTGATTTGGTCTCTATCAGTGTTAAAAATGAACCGATGCCCTTGGTGTGAAGTGAAACCTTGTTGCCTATTCCAGTGATTTGAGGTCACTCACTGGTCAGTGCAGCGAGGTACAGTATAGTGACTTCTAGCAACTTAGTACCAACCTCTGCAGCCGTGGCCTTTGGTGTGCTTCCTTCAGCTCTGACGTTTGTTCCTTGTGTTGTCTTTTTGATTGCTGCCATGTTTTATTTTCTGATTCATTCAGTTAAATTATTGTGTGGGACGTTTCTACCTCTGTCTATTTAGATATGAGTGGGACAGACGTTGACACCAGCCACGTGGTATTCGGTACCAGCAAAAGTTCATTTATTCTGTTAATTCTCAATTGCTCTTGCAGTGCAATGTGGGCGTGTGGTTCTCCTCCACAAACATGAGGCAGGCTTCCATCCAAGAGATTTTATACAGAAAAAACACTTTGACACTAAAAAGTGGAAATGGGAACATTGTTTAATGCTATAATTATCTAAATGTTGACACAAACTTTTTCCATTTAGTTTGAGTGAATAAAGTCTTTGTTGACACCACTTTTATCACAGAGTATGGTGAGAGAGACAATTGGACTTATGATCATGAGGAGATGGCCAAAGCACTTTACTTCCCTGTATATCCTTCCCATTTTGTCCTGTCATCCTTGTATTTTCCATCCATCCATTTTCAAAACCGCTTATCCTACTGGGTAGCGGGGGGTCCGGAGCCTATCCCGGAAGCAATGGGCACGAGGCAGGGAACAACCCAGGATGGGGGCCAGCCCATCGCAGGGCACACTCACACACCATTCACTCACACATGCACACCTACGGGCAATTTAGCAACTCCAATTAGCCTCAGCATGTTTTAGGACTGTAGGGGGAAACCGGAGAACCCGGAGGAAACCCCACGACGACATGGGGAGAACATGCAAACTCCACACACATGTAACCTAGGCAGAGACTCAAACCTGGGATCCAGAGGTGAGAGGCAATAGTGCTAACCACTGCACCACCATGCCGCCCCCCCTTGTATTTTGGGTATGGAAATGAGAAGTCAAACGTAAACATTTTATCAATATACAGTATGTGCAGTTCCAGGTAGAAACGTAAGAGGGCAGCGTGTGGCTCAGTGGGCTAAGCCTGTGTGCCTGTAATCAGAAGGTTGCAGGTTCAAACCCAGCCTCAGCCTGTGGGTCCTTGAGCAAGGCCCTTAACCCCCAGCTCCCTGGGCGCCGCTACGGGTGGCAGCCCTTCACAGACAACTTCCTCTATGAAAAAAGAGCAAGTTGTGGGAGGCATAAAAGACAATTTCCCTATGGGGATCAATAAAAGTGTCAATTATTATTATTATTACGTGGCAGAAAGGATTTTTCTTGGCGATAAGGTAATTAGTGTGACACAGATTTTCTCTGGATATGACGTCACTATGCATACCTTTTTAATCGATAAATGTCAATTTATGAAAACGTAATGATTACTAGAAATTTGCCAAACGGTTTTTATGCACATTCTTTTTGTTTTCTCGCTAAGAATATATGCATGAAGTGGATGGAATCATAATTAAGGTGACTGGTAGGATCACTGCCCATGTTCCTACTGTACTGTAGTGCCCTCAAATGGGGGAAAACTGCAAATAGCGGAGTTTTATCTTTTCATATAGTAATATTTGTGATTTACAATATTAATATAATGCTATACTACTAATCTGCTTAACAAATTGTGTGCGTAAGTAAATCTCTGTAAAGTACTGAAAAGCTGGCATCTGGCCAAATGTTTCGCTCGTCATCTGAAGTCCTGGGGCCTCGTGTATAAACGGTGCGTACGTACGAAAATGTTGCGTACGTCCGTTTCCACGCTCACGTCGAGATGTATAAAAACGAAACTTGGCGTACCGCTACGCACATTCTCACGCAGCTCCACACATGGCGTACGCACGTTTCTGCTCGGTTTTGTACACGGACGGCTCTCAGTGGTAAGTCATTGCTAGTTTCCCTTTTTAAACTCACAATCATGACGCTGACTTTATCCAATACACCGACATTAACTGTATGTTGTTTACAAATGTACGGCACCTGATTTTTATTCAATTTGTAACAATAAAACGGTGCAGAAAATGACCACACTATTACAACTGCCATGGCAGCTCTTGCATTATTGGAAGACGTAGCTTATGGAAGAATTGGAAGAGAGCGTGTATTCAGGGATCATAGTGATTTAGTCAACACCAAGTCGCGCCATGCCAGCTGTATGGGACGGCATAATCCACTTATATATTGACAGATATATACATTTTTGTTACACTGTGGTTGAACAGGCAAACATTAAAGCGTAATTTGCAGCGATGTCAGGTTTTCCCAATGTAATCGGAGCCATCAACAGCACTCACATTGCTATAAAAGAACCTTCAGAGAACGAACTTGCTTATGTTAATAGAAAGCACTTTCACCCTATTAATGTACAAATTATGTTATTATATTATAGATATAGATAATATAGATTATATTAATGTAATAGCAAGAATGTAAAGCAGGTAACCAAACACTGCATTTATTTTTTTACTAATTCTTTTAATGTGTTGTTAATATCACACAGCGTATCATTTAGATGTTTTAATTCATTGGCAACATCTCTTACAGCATGTGCTATTGCATTTTGTGACTGCAGCACAGCTTCAGTTAGCATACGGCCGGATGGTCGCCCCCCGGTTTCCTAGGCACGGGAATGTGTGCAACCACCCAGCTAACATTTAAGCCATGGCCATGTTGTTCATATGGTTTGAGTTGAATAGTATATTTTCAGCAGTATCCTAAAAGAACACTGATTTAAAAGGTCAGTACATTCAAGAAAGGCGCTATAGTAAGAGTTGCAGACTCTTTCAGATTGAGAGTTACTGAAGGGAAGAAGGTAAATAGTTTAGTGAATCTAATTATCAACCCAAGACTAAGTATACAGACCGGTCTTAGAAAAAATAGAAACATCTAGTTTACAAAACTAATGAAAACTACGATAGTAATTACCAAAACCTATCCTAAACCTATCCTATTTGTCTTGAGTGACAAAAGTGATGATGAGATGTAAAGAGCACATTTATGGGTACTTCCATTAACCAATATTTTACACAATGATTTAGTTTTGTACACAAACCATTTTTCTGCCAAATGAAGTTCTATAATTTTAAAGTTGATGAGAGATAACTCTGTCTTTACCCTAGAAGATATCTTATTTTACCTTTTGAAAGTACATGTCTGGTTATTCGCCAGGTTTTCTTCTTCATTATCACTATTTGCTTTACTGCACGTTGGTACAACGTGCATTTGACGTTCGCTGCAGACGTTGAGTTGATGTAAACCCGATGTGCAGATGCACGTCCGGCCAACATCTGCTAATGAAGTTGGGCCGACGTTATGTCCGACGTTCTACCAACGTTGGGCCAACGTTAAATGTTAGCTGGGAAGCTGTCATGGTTGTGGTATACTGTACATTCTGGACGTTGGCTGCACGTCTGGACAAAGTCCTGACGTTGTCAGGACATGAAGCCAACAAAGAAAAGGGATTGTTATGGAATCCTTTAAACTTTTTCTGTGGAGGTATAGGTTTGTACAGTTCATCGTGATCTGAAAAGAAATCTGTATAAATTCGATCTTGGACATAGAGTAAAGGTCTATGAGACGTCTGCCAGACGTTACACCTATGAAAAATTTGGACGACATCAAGTGTATTTCATCAATTCAGAAAGAAAGGAAATTAGCCTATTAAAAGGCAGTTAGTGTATCTAACAAACAATAATATCCAAAAATCTTATTTTCATTATGTAGACCATTATGTTGGCCAGACGTTGTGTCGACGTCCACTTTTGACCATCGACATAACGACCAACAGCCGACGTCGGCCCAACGAACCAATGCTAGCTGAGCAGTGCCCAAACATGTGCTCGGCACAGCAGCACCGTCACCGCTTGTGTCGTCCACGGCACTTGGGGCACCTCTTGTACTATTGTCTGTAAGAATAAACAAAGAGAATAAACAAAAGTAACACCGCATCTGCGCCCTACTTGTTATTCATAAACATGCAAGTAATTCAAACAAGTATGCTACGAGAAAAACTTACCCGCGCTGACATCGGCGTCTCCCTCACCTGATAAAGTGAGAGACCGGGGATTCCGCTCCCTCCGCCTGTGCTGTTAAGACTCTTACGGTGAGCAGCCACTCGTTTTGTCACGTCGACTTCAATGTCCGACCGCTTCTTTTTAATTTCGGCCACCGTGCGAATAGATAAAAACACTTTTAACTGACTCCACCACGTTCTGCCGCTCCGTCAACTTTAGTGCTGATGCCACTACTTAAACCACCAAATATCACTTTTCTTTTCTCGATTTCTGTTAACATGACCTCCACTTCGCACTCGCTAAAATACTTATTTTTTCCCACGTGGTTTATCCATTGTTGTTTAAGAAATCAGAACAATATGCAATATTTACATATGCAAATATGCATAATCATGGGCGAGTCGGGGGAGTGGCTGTGGGCTCGTTCACGTACGTAACATTTCGCGCTCATTGGCATTTATAAAGGGAATGTGCGTCGATCTGTGCTTACGGAAAATTTTATGCATCTGGATGTTTTCTTGCTTATGCACATTCCTAGTTTTGTCCATACGCCATGTTTTAGTGTGACTTCTACGCACATCGATATACATGAGGCCCCTGGTGATTATTAATTATATAATCACATACATCGATATATCATCACCCAGTCCTAGTATGTAATATAATATCATATGATATATCCTGTATCCCTGCACTGTGTTTGTTGGTGTGTATCTCCATTTGGCGATGGTGCCACATTCTGTTTTCGTTGTTGTTGGACTAATCCTGTGGTCTTTCGCATGATCCTTGACAGTAACTGAACAACTACGCAACAGACAGAATGGATGACATCACCACTGACCCAGGCATGTGCTTCATTAAGTCTGATTTAAGGTAAGATTACTTGTTGACAAAGAATGTAGCATTTCTGTTGGTACTGAGTAGTTATTCAACCATGTGAGACATTGAAAGATTTTTTTTAAATAAAATGGGGGGGGGGGGGGGCAGTGAGTGGCTCAGTCTCTGTGCCTGTGATCAGAAGGTCATTGGTTCAAGCCTCAGCCTTGGCAGAGTAGCCACATGTCTGTGTGTCCCTGAGCAAGGCCCTTAACCCCCAGCCCCAGTGGTGCTGCACACTGGCTGACCTTGTGCTGAGACCCCAAGCTTGCTCTCCTGTATGTATCTGTGCGTTTCATGCAGTGTAATATGGGGGAGACAGTGGGAAGCACTGGAATGTACCTGTGCAAATGGCAAATGAAGGATTGTTTTAGTAAAACCATAATGAATTTCCTAAAAAAAAAAAAATCTGTATTGTTATTATAATGGTATTATAAGACATTGCTATTAAATAAAATTTTAACCAAGGAATAATAGAATTTATTTACCTATAGCTGATATTAATATGATTCCCTGTTTCATAGTATTGAGTTCTGACAGGAGGCTTATTGTGATACAGGCTGATTCTGTGATTCTGGTTAGACTGCGCTTCCTAATAATTTCCACTAGAGGGCGAGCGCTGCATACTCTGCACACTGCTGTTGGTCTTTACTTAATCTGCATCATCGTAACTGTGATGAGAACATGGAGCTACTGCAGTAAGTACTGTACCTGAATCGTGGCCTTTTATCTCAGTCTAAATGCAAATTAGGAAACCAATCGTGTTGAGACTTGAATATATGTTCAATCATGCCGTTTTAATTGTGATTTGAACGACTGTGATGGCACCAGTAAAGACTATTTCCATGTAGTTTTAAACAAACTAAGTGTCAGGAACAAAGACAGATGAGGTGAAGTTAGATCCCCTACAGTGTTTATACATGAAACAAAGAGATAAATGAACAAAACGTGCAGTAGATAACAAAGGAATCATATTAAGTTAAGATATCAGTGACACTAAGCTCACTTTTTTACCACAGCATGAGTTGTTTGTCATGTGACACCAGTTCTCCACAGGAATGCTTACGGATGGCAGCAAATCAGCTCTCTCATAGATAGGTCATAAGGTCCACAAACAGCTCCACCAGATTTGGGACCAGAGGCTAATTTGTATCAGAAATAAACCAAATCCCCTTACCAGACACAAAAGATTGTAGTGCATGTTGGAAAACTGTAAGTGACATTTCAGCTTTTCAATTCAGGTCTACTTCTAAACGCATGTTTTCAGATTGCGGGGGGGGGGGGGGGGGGTGGTTCCCTTAGAGCTGCCTTGTTACATATATTAGTTGAATGTATTCACTCATTATTTAGCAGAACAAATTTCCAAGATCCCAAGTTTCATTCACAGGCAAGGTTTCAGTCAAAGCAGACAGTCTTATCCAAGTAAAGCCAGTTCACACCTTGGAGAGACGTGTGTTCAGACTCCCCTGTTCAGCAGCATTGATAATGATCTTCCTGTCCAAGGCTGAGTGCTACCCCTGCCTTCTTCCTCCTGCAGAAAAATCCCTGCCCATGGGCCACTTCTGGGAGTCCTTAATTGGCCTTGCCCAAAGCCACTGTCTCACACAGTCACGTGTTCAAGAAAATTCCTTCCGGGATGTCCATTTCATCAGCACTCGGGTCTCCGAGGTCTGCTTAGGGCGCGTTTCCACCGCATCAGGTACTGTACTTTCGGTACTTCCATAAAAGTACCAAAAGTATGGTACTTCTATTGTGTTGGTTTTCCAACAGCGTAAAAACCGGTACCGGCACCAAATGACATCATCAGTGACCAACCCTGACTGACGGCGTCCAGTGCCTCAAACCATGTGTTGGTTTTCCTGTCGGCGCCACTCCTCTTATTATGATCCTTCACTTTCCTGTAGTCCTCCTTAAGTTTTTTTATTTTCAAGCGACATTGTTCGGTGTTTCGCGTGTGCCCCATTTCTTCCAAGTGGCTTGTGTCACGCCCACGCAGGCGGATACCACCGGCTGCGGCTCGTTACGCATAATGAGTCTAGGGATAAAACCAGCCAGAAGACACTTGCCCATTGCGAAGTATTGCGCTGATGTTTAGAAGCCATACCGAGCACTTTCTTGTCGATCGTCTCTCCCTGAAACCTAACTCTGCCTGTTTGCCTCGTGTCCTCTCCTTACCTCTCTCTCCCCCGTTCCAGACCCGTCTACCCTGCCTGCTCCGGCTCGTCTCGTTCCCGCTACCCCGTGTGATCTTGTCTCGTGTTTCCCTGTAGGACTGACTCCCCGGCTTACGACCTCCCTGCCTGTATTTCGACCTTACCTCTTGCCCGTCCCTTTCGGTGCCTCTGTTTGGTTTATCCAAATAAAGCACTCAGCGGCTTGCATACCTGGATCCCGGTCTCTCTGTTCAGGCTATCGTGACAGCTAGCTATTACGGCAAATACTTTTTTATTTCGAGTCGAGCCATCCAAATCCCGCTGGATCTGTTCGTCCAACCATATGGCGATGAAAGCCTGTGTTTCCTCGTATGTCCATCCTCACATGTTACATTTTTTATATTTTTGTTTCTGTTGCGGACGGCCTGGTGGTGCAGTGGTTAGCACTGTTGCCTCACACCTCTGGGATCCAGGTTTGAGTCTCCGCCTGGGTCACATGTGTGTGGAGTTTGCATGTTCTCCCCATGTCGTCGTGAGGTTTCCTCCGGGTACGCCGGTTTCCCCCACAGTCCAAAAACATGCTAAAGCTAATTGGAGTTGCTAAATTGCCCGTAGGAGTGCATGTGTGAGTGAATGGTGTGTGAGTGCCCTGCGATGGGCTGGCCCCCCATCCTGGGTTGTTCCCTGCCTCGTGCCCATAGCTTCCGGGATAGGCTCCGGACCCCCCGCGACCCAGTAGGATAAGCGGTTTGGAAAATGGATGGATGGATGTTTCTGTTGCTTTTTATTTTGTTTCTCGCTGTTCGCTGTGTGTTTCAAAAGATGCCGGTTGTGTCTTGTGTTTCAGCGGCAGGCTATTTGCATAACCAATCGGCAGCAAATACGTTTGCAAGTCCCACCCCAAAGTACCAAAGACGTAACCCCAGCTGGTTTGGCACTTTCAGTACTGGAACTTTCAGTACTGGTACTCGACCGGAAGTCAATGAAAAAGTGAAAGTACCGAAAGTACCGTACTTTGTGTGGTGGAAAAGCGCCCTTAGTTCCCTGCTGAAGGCTCAAGATCAAATCTCACAGCGCTGTGACTCTCCCTCTTCCTGGGGAGTCTCCTGACAGCTTCTGTCTGACTCCTGCCAGTGCTTGATCACTTCCTGAGCACCGTTTATTGCTCTTCCCCAACATGCGCTCTCGGTTTCTCTCTCATTGGCCTGTATCAGTGGTCACAAGGCCTCCGCGTCCCGTGGGGCTCCAAAGGACAGACTGAAGGCGGAGCTTAGTCTCTTGGAAACCCCGCCCCCTGCCCCACCTTTCTTTCGGGTCCAGGTGAGGAGGGAGGTGGGGCTGGCCCCCTTGCTGGGGTTTGGATTCCGCGGGTGAACAGCGCTCTCATTGATGCCACATGGAGTGAGAAAGACAGACCGCTGCACATCAAAGAGGGAGAGGAAGACAGAGAGAGAGACAGGTGGAAAAAGAGAGCACTTAGGAACTAATCATCAGACCTACAAGCAAATGTGTGGTTGTTTAAGTGTGCATGTACCTGTCCTAGCGTCTTGGGTGACAGCATTGTGACAATGCCGAGCTCCACTCCCCCGTCGCTGCATGCCTTTAGCGCCTGCACCACCTCCACGTGCTTCGCCCACTTACAGTCTGTCCCGTTCACCGCTACGATGTAATCACCCTCGCAGAGCCCCGCCTCCTGCCATGTCGGGTACACGTGTCACTTCTCCCCTCCACTTCCTGCCTCCCAGCAGGAACCACTTCACAAAGAACCCTTCCAATGTTCATCAGTTTGTTCATTAATATTCATCAGTTTATCATCAAATAGTGAAGAAGGGAGGAAATTAAAGGGGGAGGGGCTTAAAGGGTAATCAGTTTCAGAGGTTGGGATTGAAGGGGCGGGGCGAAAGAGATCTGCTGATTGGGATTTTGTGTGTGGGACAAAGTGCTTGAGAAGTGGGTGTGGTCTCACCGAGGCACTGCCCCCTGGTACCACCCCAGCCACAAGCACAGGTGAGTCTCCCCGCAGTGTTAGGCCCAGACCGCTGTTGGCTCGTACCAGCCTAATGCGCCTTTGTGGGCGCCACTGGTTCCGGGCTGAAAACACGGACAGTGGTCCCTGTAAGGGAAGGGGAATACAGGGGATGCACTGTCATCATAGAACTGTAACCAGCATTTAATACCATTTGATACCAATATTTCTTCTGCCAGCTGTTGCTTGGTATTTTATCGAAGAAGCCCCGAGCAAAGTTATTTAATGGCCTCCGCTAAAATCTCTTGATGCCTCAAGAGCCCACTGCAGGGGGATGGTGAACGTACCAGTTGTTGAAAGATATCTGTCACCCGCACTTTTGAGAAGTCAGGGGTCTTCACATCTGGCTTATGTTGAGTCTTGGCTGAGACAGAGAGGAGGACAGGGGGAGGGAAGGTGAGACGCCGTCTTCTGGTGGTGGATAACCTATCTGACATGTAGGCACAGGGCTCACGCTGGATGTTGGGGGCCTCGGCCGTCTGGCAGAAGTCGTCCTCACGGTCGATCTGCGAATAGGCGCTGAGCGAGCGCTTGTGCACGGATGCCAGCACCTCCTGCAGGATGTCCATCTTGCGCAAGACCCTGCAGAGGCCGTGGATGCGCATAGCCTCCTCATGGCGGATCACCGCCCGCCGTAAGTGTGCTTTACCTGTGCAACACACAGCTACAGCTAACCAGCTAGTCAGCACCAGTGAGGTTATGCGCAGCCACTGCTAACCAGCTAGTCAGTACGGTGATGTCACACACAGCAACCGGTAACCAGCTAGTCAGCACAGTGATGTCACACACAGTCACCGCTAGCCAGTCAGTCAGCACGGTGATGTCACCCAAAACCACCACTAACCAGCTACCTGTGAGCTATAATTGTACCTGCAGCTAAGCGATCACACACTCCCAGGTGCCATTATGACTCCCCTCCCCCCTCTCCTCACCCAGCCTTCGCCTCTCCTCAGGGTCCTTCAGCATTATGCCCGGGGGGGGTCCTGTCAGCTTGCTGCTGTGAAGCTGGTGCAGCATCCGCTCCCCCAGGCCGTCATCCCATTCACTGGACTCTAGGGGGCAACAGATACAGGCTGAGCACCAGGAGGTCGACTGACACATATAAACACATAAGCTCCATTTCCACACCCTTAATTACACAGGGGGCCCAAAAAAACTCTCGTTATGATAGATCTTGTACTGAGAGGGTGGAAAAGTTAAAAGTAAAAGGTTCATCGCTACGTGGCAGAAACAGGGACCTTAAAAATGACCTATAGTCTGTCATGGAGATAAATGCTCCCCACCGCTATGACCGAGACGTGCCAGGGAACTCACGGGCATGGTTGCACAGGGCCAGGCCAGCGTAGTAGTGAGAAAGTGCGCGGAAGTGCTCATTCTTGACCTGTGCCAGTGTCACCCAGGAGAAAGGAACATAGTCCTTCACCGGGGCCTGCTGCATGGTCTGGAGAGCCAGCCAGTACATGTCGGACACCTGCTGGGAACAGGGTCACGGTCAATACACGGTCAGCATGGTCACAGCAGACACGCGCGGTCAGTATAGTCACATCACACTCAGAGGCACAAATGGAAATGAAGTCACATGCGCGACCTATGAACTGACCCGTGCGGCCTCCTGCGCCACCTGCAGGAGGGAGGAGAAATCGCTGTCCTCCAGCACGAGTAGCAGCACCCGCTCGAAGACACACTCCTGCACCTGTGCCAACATCAGCCGTACCAGCATTTCCAGCGAGGCGCCACTCATATCCAGACTGGGAGCATTGGAGAAGTTTTCCTTCAGGTAACTGAATGCACCTGGGGGGGGGTGACAAACAGATATTGCTGGATTCAATGCACCGTTGTAGGTCCTCCTTGTGAAGAGGGGCTGGTCCAGAATCTCATGGATACACTTTCAGAACTTCCAGTCATCGGTGTGAGCATTGTCCGTACCGGCAGCACACTGAAAGGCATCGATGGCATTGCCGATGCCCTGGGCGCTGCTGCGGTTCTGTCGAGTGCCGATCTGGGTGTAGAGTGCCCCCACATTGAACAGCACGCTGCCCTTCTCGAAGGCCAGGGCCCGCTGGCTGGATGGCACACCCGTCAGGGAGTCGTACCTTTGAAGGAGGCGTAGCAAACAGCTAATTCAGAACCTGCTGTTATACCATTAGCTGGTTCTTAGGCATGAGACAGGGTTACCATGGTAACTTTAATTAAGAGCTTCCTAAGGGAACAAGGTCTTACCAGTGGAACTGAACAGCCAGCATATTTCCGGGGTGAAAAAAGCGCTGTTCCAGGAAGTAGAGCTGGTTGTAGTACTCTATCAACAGCTCCAGACCTGCCTCATTCCGGCTGGGGGTACGCATGGCCTGATACGACACACATTTGAATGAAGATATCCCGGTTGCAATTTCTGCAAATAGCCTGTCAACCACTAGAGGGCGACATTGACTGACACACTCTTCACTAACAGTAATACAAACCCAGGTTTTAAAATAAGTCCTGAAGAATGAACCACAAAGCGAAGCCGGATCTCACCTGCCGAAGCTCATTAAGCTCCTTAATCTCTGCCTCGTACTGCGAAGCTGCCTCACCATAGTGCCGGCAGATGAAATCCTATGTGGAGACACAGTTGGAATGAGTGTGGATTCACCATCATGATAATACAGTAAAACCTCAGATTGCAAGCATAATTCGTTCCAGAAACGTGCTCGTAATCCAAAGCACTCGTATATCAAAGCGAATTTTCCCATTAGAAATAATGGAAACTCAGATGATTCGTTCCACAACCCAAAAATATTCATATATAAATGATTAATACAAAATATAAAGTAAAAATATATAAAGCAAATGAATCTGCACTTTACCTTTGAAAAGGATCGTGGATGGTGTGTGGGAGACAAGAGAGAGGAGAAGAGGAGGGTTATTTTGTTGGACGATTTCCACTATAACTAACGGAATCACTACCATCTATTGGCTTATTGCAATCTTTTTGTGTGACTTTAACAAGGAACCTATCCAATGACAACTGCTTTTGCCTCTTTTTCGATTTCGTGGAAATGAGGCATTGTCGTTAAATAGATTCATCGCTCGCATTGCTACACCCTTATTTGGGTGGTGCTTTTCTACTAAATTTTGACTATACGAGTGAGGCACGCTGACTGAGACCGAGCATGGGAGATAATTGCATACAATCCCGCAGCCAGAGAGAGAGGAGAACCTTCGGCTCAGTTGTGATTGTGTGACGCTCGGCAGACAAAGCGTATACATAATACTCATATTGCAAGACCTCGCTCGTTTATCAAGTTAAAATTTATTTTAAAATTTTACTCATCTTGCAAAATTCTCATAAACCAAGTTACTCGCAATCCGAGGCTTGACTGTATAATATCCCTTTGGCCACGCCCCCATTGCACCACCCTCCAAAGACAGTCTGCCAGCAAAGAGGATGGAGCTGTTTTCCACCTCACCTTCAAACATAGGCGTAGATTTGGGTATGGATAGTCTCTACCAATGTTGTGGGATTATCATGTGTGTTTAGGGGGGCGGGGGGTTCGGGGATGATAGTCCCTACCAGTGTTAAAATCAAACCTACGCCCTTGCCTTCAAAGGAAGTGAGAAGTCCACTTCCTTTGTCTCCTTCAGGCCCAGAGGGATCATGGGAACGTTGACTGCCTCGCTGTTGGAAACATGACAGGAATATTAGGATGTGGCCTTGTAGGTCTAGGAAGGGGAGGGGAGAGTGTGGGAGAGGTCTGTGTGTCTGGTAGACCCTCCTTGTCACTGCATGAGTATAGCATTGTGTGGGGTGTCGCAGTTCCACCTTGGTCAGGTAGACCCCCATGTTACTGTGTGAGTGTAGTATCATGTGGGGTGTTGTAGTCCCACCTCCCAGTCTACTAGATCCCCATGTCGCTGTGTGAGTATAGAATTGTGTGGGGTGTTGCGTCCCACCTCTCAGTCTGGTAGACCCCCATGTCGCTGTGTGAGTGTAGTATTGTGTGGGGTGTCGTGTCCCACCTCTCAGTCTGGTAGACCCCCATGTCATTGTGCGAGTGTAGTATTGTGTGGGGTGTCGCGTCCCACCTCTCAGTCTGGTAGACCCCCATGTCATTGTGCGAGTGTAGTATTGTGTGGGGTGTTGCGTCCCACCTCTCAGTCTGGTAGACTCCCACATTGCTGTTGAGCTCTTCCAGCTCCTCTTTGAGCAGCTGCAGATTGGAGTTGACGATGCTCAGCTCAAGGGCCACAGTCTCCCTCACCTTGTGGTTGGTGGTGGCCCTGGAGGACAAAAGGTGCCTCGGGTCAGCAAAGTCACTCTAGCGGACAGGGACATGGATATGATGGGAAATCACTGGAATTTCAGTTCAAGCAATCAGCCACTATCCAGGTCTGGGGGTCTAACCCAGCCCCCAAACACCCGCATGCCGACTAGGGCACCATGAACAGCCCCCACAGCCCCACCAAAACTCTGCAGGCCCCTCCCTTACCGAGAAGTGCCATATGACCCATAAACATAATTCACTTTTGATTCATCTGTTACCACATTCCTCAGACTGGTCAGACAGAACAAAAAGAAATGTGTCGTTAGCACCTTAGAAAAAACCCTAAAAACCACACCCCCATGGTGCAGCACTCTGCCGACAGGAAGCACTGACAGCGCCACCGGCTACGTCAGGCCAGGCTCAGTCGGGGCTTGCTCCGGCGTAGCACAGGCCGCGGCACGGTGGTCAAAGCGCCGGCTCTTACGATTGGCCCAGGCCGCCTCGAGGGAGTCTTAGACTTAGCAGGCAGACTGTGGTGCCACAGCAGAACCACTGTCCTCGTTTCAGCATTTCCAGATGCAGTGGGAGGAGAATAACACTCATAAGACTATGTGCGTTGAGCTGTGTGGGTACCCACAACTGCGTGGGAACCCCCGAGCTGCATCCGATATGGAGTCCGAGGGATGAGAGACTGGGTGCAGGACTCCATCAAGACATTAAATGATTATGAAGACGGTGGCCTGCAGGCGGAGGGTGCGGCTTACCTTGGTGGGGGGGGGGGGCATTCACAGGGTGATTAGCAGGGAACCTTAAACTATAATCCTGTGAAGTGCAGTTCTCTTGATCAGCAACCCTGATTGCCCCATTCTATGGTAATTAGAGGCAGCTATTATTTCATCAGGCCGAATTTTGAATGCGGCAGACTGGACCGCATTCAAGTTTGGTAATTAGCGATTCCTAATAATTCATCCTGCCCCCATTCTCCTGTTGGCCCCCCTCCCGCATCTACATCATGAACCTTTTTGCACAGACTTTGATCAGAAAAGCCCCAAAGCAGGGATTTTTAAAACCGCATTCATCAGACACGTTCAAGTGAAAGAACTGTCATTTAAGGAAAATGATTTATATTTTCACTCCCCAGTTGGAGTGGCTTTGCTCCAACGTTTAATGGGGTTTTATTGATGCTGCCCCCTCCCCCATCCTCCCCAGGGCTAATTTTCACCATTTACAGTTACACACTTGGGCCCAGTAACTCATTCTGTGGGAGGGCAGGCCTCCTTTAGAACAGACAGAATTAGAAGCCAGGGAGGGAGGGGGGGGGGTGGACGGGGGAGGGGGGGTGGACAGGGTGGGCCGGGTGCGTGGGAGGGGTCAAGAAATGGCAGCGTGTGTGTGTCAGGGGGGGGGGATTTACAGTAACAGACTCAGTGGGGTGTGTATATAGCCCGAGGGCTCACTGCATACCCACCCCCTTGAAAACAACTAGCTAACCTGGGGGGGAGGTGGTGCAGTGTGGGATGTTTTTGTTTCTGAGTCTTTGATGGGGGAAGGTGAGTAACCAGAGCTGAATGGAGGGAGTGGCAGCCATTTCTGACTGAGAAAAAGACCCCCCCCCTCCCCCAAGGCACAAAGATACACGGACACATGTACAAGACTGAACCGTGCTCTAATCCCCAAAGCAAAACCAAACAATGATAAGCTGAGCTTCCCACAAACCCAAAACGAGTATAAAAAGGGCCTGATAGAGGAATTTAACCCCCCCCCCATCCCAAACTGAAAATGTCCCGAACAGGAAGCTGTGTGTGTTACTGTCACTGACGGTCACTGCATGACACATGTGGGTGAGCTGGTCCCCCAAGAAAGTCAAATGAAAAACCTCAATGTGCTTCCTTTGTGCCCTGACCGCTAAGATTGGAACTGAGTGGCCAGTCAGATTCCAGCCTGTCAAGAGCCCTGAGATTCTATCTCTGTGATGATATGGCACATCAGGCTCTACCATGGGTACCACCTCACAGAACACAAACTGACCAATGGCATTAGGGTACAACCTCACAGAACACTGACCAATGGCAATCACACACCCCCCCACAAAGCAATAAAACTTGGCGTGTGCCAGATGTTCCCTGGAACCAAAAATATAAATCATCATCACTCAGAAACATAATCTGTTATTCTTTACACTGTGGCAGAGATATTCCATGTCAGTGTTTCCCCAGTCTTCCCAGTACAGGCACGCATATCGGCGAACTGGTGTGCATTAGTAATATTATCTGAAGCCAGGCAGGCATTTCGTAAACCGCTGACTGTGAGGAAACTCCCCAGATGAATAACAAGAAACAGGACGCACACCACGGACCTCCCCCCATGACAAACAGCTCCCGCCCCCCCACCCTGACAGCCATGTGCCCCCACGGCAGCAGAAAAGCTACAGTCATCATCTTGCACAAGAAACAACTGCCAGTCAGCAGGTGTGAGTCTGGCCTAAGCCAAAGCAGTGTCGAGTCTGGCCTGAGCCAAAGCAGTGTCCAGTCTGGGCTGAGCCAAAGCAGTGTCCAGTCTGGCCTGAGCCAAAGCAGTGTCGAGTCTGGCCTGAGCCAAAGCAGTGTCCAGCCTGACCTGAGCCAAAGCAGTGTCCAGTCTGGGCTGAGCCAAAGCAGTGTCCAGTCTGGCCTGAGCCAAAGCAGTGTCCAGTCTGGCCTGAGCCAAAGCAGTGTTCAGTCTGGGCTGAGCCAAAGCAGTGTCCAGTCTGGCCTGAGCCAAAGCAGTGTCCAGTCTGGCCTGAGCCAAAGCAGTGTCCAGTCTGGCCTGAGCCAAAGCAGTGTCCAGCCTGACCTGAGCCAAAGCAGTGTCCAGTCTGGGCTGAGCCAAAGCAGTGTCCAGTCTGGCCTGAGCCAAAGCAGTGTCCAGTCTGGCCTGAGCCAAAGCAGTGTCCAGTCTGGCCTGAGCCAAAGGAGTGTCCAGTCTGGCCTGAGCCAAAGCAGTGTCCAGCCTGGCCTGAGCCAAAGCAGTGTCCAGCCTGGCCTGAGCCAAAGCAGTGTCCAGTCTGGCCTGAGCCAAAGCAGTGTCCAGTCTGACCTGAGCCAAAGCAGTGTCCAGTCTGGCCTGAAGCAAAGCAGTGTCCAGTCTGGCCTGAGCCAAAGCAGTGTCGAGAAACTGAACCTCATGAGCCCATGATTTTTTTAGAGGGAAACAAAAAAAGCCATGAGAATAGATGGGAGGGAAAATGCAGATACTGGGAAGGCTGGAATTCATGATAAATAATAGATGGGCAGGCGTTGGACTAAGTGAGGCCTAGTGTGGATACGACCACTGTATTAATTATTATTAATGATGAGAGTGCCGGTACACACTGAAAACATCCAGATGCCATGCCCCCTCCCCCCTCCTTTAGAAAGCAAACCTCCTAAAGGTATCAACCCCACCGCCTCACAGCCCCCAGCCAAGCCTACTCCTCCCTGCCGCCCCTCACCTGAATAGGTTCTCTGCTCCGGCACGCATCAGCATCTCCTTGTTGATTTGCTGGTGGATGCGAGCCCTCTGGTGCTGCAGCCGACTGCGCAGAGTCACCTGTGGGGGGTCGCATGCCTGTGTGGCGGGGGGTGGGAGCAAAAAAAAATCCAGTTCCAGTTAGAGGATTTATGTCACATGACCACACCAACAATACCAATCAATGGGTAACTCTCAGTGAATACCGGAGTCACAAGAACAAGCATACAGTGATTAAGGGTAGTGAGCTGTTTGCAGCATCAGAAGCTAAAAGCCTTCTGGTCAGCACCTTCTTACGAAGCAGCAGATGCGGCTGGCACTGCTGCTGAAACCTCCCGTTGTTGACTGTTCATTGCTGAGTCGGCCAGAATGATTTAAGTTCCCACATAAGTCTCAGACTGACCCACTTATGCATATTAGGGCTTTTCCTGAAGCAGCTTAGGTCACATAACAGCACATGACAGGTGGCTGATTGCAGTGGGTCACAGGTCCAGATGTCTGATCGCTAAGCAACCCGGTGCTGTATGAAACACACGCGCAGAACACAGTGGGGTCCAACCAGAGAAACGCAATCTGTACCTTACTAACTGTTTATTTACACTCGTGTTTCAATGCTAAATTAGTACTCCGCAGAGGACTGTGTAATGGCCTGATCTTTCTTTCTGGGGGGGGGGGGGGGGTTTAACAACCTCCAACCTTTAACAACTTCCAGAGCATCCGAAAATCTACAAGCCATAGATCAGTATACTTTAAGTTTTTATATAAACGTGGGTTGAAGACCTTTACGGTGGGCATTCAGGGGTTTAGGAGAAGTCTAAACAGCCTGCGGCCTCATACAAAGCCTCATATAAAGCCTCATATAAGTCTGATGGAGATGCTGAAGAGGGAGCTGATAACAGGTCTGACTGCCTGGGTCTGATGTCAGATTCGTGGAAAAGGGGACACTTAGTTCTGGATGACCTTCAACACCCTGATAGCAAAATCAAGGCTCCTCCTCCACCTAACACATGTAGGGAGCATCGTCTCCAAACAAACACTTTGATTGGCAGCTCTGGAGAAAACCCCTCCCACCAAAAGCTGCCCCGGGGAACAACAGCTAGTAAAAATCTGGCTGGAGTGGATCAATCAGCGGCCAGCGGAGGAAACAAGAGCCACTTGTCAGTTGTAAGCACAATGAAACAAGGTCAATGCACATGGGAAAAAAAATTAAATTAAAAAATAAAAACGTTTGCGGCTTTGAGACAATGGCCCGATTGTGCCAGTGCTGGGCCAAACACTGGCTCTTAATGGTCTGCTGAGTCCGTCAAACACTTATTATGTATTTCTACACAATCAGTGAACAAAAACACCCCCCTCCCCATGAGTTTCCAGCCCAGGGAGGGATCCTCAGTCTTGAACGAAAGCCAAGCCGAATGGCATGTCACAGCACAAACAGAAAATGGGACACCGTGGCAGTACTCAGACTCCAGGCCAGTTTGGCGTGACGTGGAATGGGAAGCCTCTGAGATCACTCTAAATTAATTCCAGATTGGGGGGGTGGGGGGTCTGAACGTCAGCTAGCGGAACATAGGTGGGTCATTTGGGGTCACTGATTTCTCCATGGGGAAAATCAGACAATTAGACAACGAGAGAGGAATCCACATTGCCACTGTTGCCCTTTTCCAATGGAGGCTGCTGAAGGGCTCGCCCTATTGGTGGATACAGACAGCAATGGGAATCCTATTAGATGGAGAATAAGCTTGAAGATTGTATGATTCAAGCCCAGTGACACTAAAAGACCTCCTTAGTATTCCATTATACGACAGTGAAATGCCTGTCATGTCATCCATTCTGAGATATGCGGGGAAAATGTAGGCGGAGCCTTCCAGAGTCACTGGTCAACAGGTGCACAAAATGTGCTTCATCTAAGCCAACAGGGTGGCAGGGTTCTCCTGGGCACCAATGTAATGAAATGGCTTGCCCACCTTGCCATGGCAACTAGGGGCCCCGATGCCAGATGAGCAGTCAGAACATCTCCCATAGCTGACCCCAGCCCTGCACAGCGGCCGTACTACTCCCTCCCCGGCCACTCTGTTTGTGTTATGATCCCTTAAACCTAATCTCCCCTGTGACCAGGGAGATTGCAGCCCTGGATGTTTGCTAGTTTCCTAATTAACCACTGGGAGGCAGCAGTGTTCAGATGGCATCTAGAATTTGCAGATCTTATTCAATATACCCCCTACCAAGGGAAACATAGCATAACATAGCGTGACACAGCTCCCCCACCACCTACATGGTCCTATGTGCGTGGAGCATCACTCTTCTATAGGAGAGAATACCAGCCCCCACAGGCTATAGCATATCTTCATCTTTTTTCACCTCACCCCCCAACCCCGACTGCCTGCCTTCTCTGTTACTAGTTACAGACCTACACCCAAAGCAGACATTATTCAGATGGTTTTAAGTTGCATGCCATGCTAGTTCTTTCAGAAAAAAAATGCTTTAACAGCAGTTAATAATGCATCAATAAACAAACCGGCCTTTTCTGAAACACAGCTGAGGCTTAATAAGGGAGCAGGTGTTCTGACGAGTTGAGCTACCTATCTAGACTTGCTATCGAGCCTTTCTGCGCATGTGCAGTTCCACCGTTTTGGGATTAGGTTTAGGTTTAAGGGGTTAGGGTAAGTGCTTTAGGGTTTTTTTGAGGGGGTATGGTAAGGGATAGGGTTAGGGCTATCGATTAGCACGACGGTAGCCTAACGCGACAAAGTAGCTGACCTCCACATAACACCGGCTCTGGGACTCTGGTGACTGTCATCAACTGTGACAGGTCCAGATCCGGGAAAGGGCATGATAACCGGAATTAGCGCTCCGGTATCGCTGGCTCGTTGAGCCCACGAGAATGGTTTCAGCAGAAATATGCAGGTGTCCAATGCATAGTGGCAACCTGTAGGACATCTAAAGTTGATTACGTGGAAACTAAATGCAGGATCCGCGGTGCCAATCCCGTACCTTTCGCGTGCTCCCTGCTGGACTGCTGAGCTCGTCCTTCGGCCAAGCGTCACTCATCTCCACCTCTTCCGCGAACCGAGCAGGGAAGGAGTGAGGCGAAAGCTCAAAAAAAGTCCATCGACGACTGCCCTTCTGTCTACTTGCGACTGTCAGATAGCCTGTTCGAGGTGCAAAATAAGTTAGAAAAGTGAGACCCACAGCGTGCATGACGAACGGATTAACAGAGCCTCCTACTCCCATTCATTTACACCATTACTGTCTCAGCATGACGGAAAACAGCGTGAGAGTTCATGCATACCTTGGCTTTTACGCCGGAGACGAAGCGCACGGCAGAGATGCAGGTGTTCTTATATATATACACACACAAGATGTCGAGAAAGAGCCAGTATGAGCTGGGATACAAAGCGAACTTCTGACCCGTCCTGCTCGAAATGGAGAAACCGGCTGCCTGGTAAAAAGCAAAAAGAAACGTTGATGCTATAACGTACTGGACTGAATACTGTTACAATAAAGTTCCCGGTATTACTTTTGATCGCTCCACTTGTTACTTCTTATTTACTTGCCACAGTGTAGCGCAGCTGATTGTTACCCACTGGGGACTTCGCGTGGGAGGAGGGACTTGTAGGCACGGAATAACCAATCAGAAGGCGAATTGCAATGACTGTCGGGTTGTTTCCTCCAACTGGGGCCGGCGTTACAGGCTGGGACAGAAGAGTTGGCGTTGCCCTTGGCAACGCAGAGGCATCCAGGGGCGGGACAGTGGTCCGGAGCCGCGGGCCAGACCGGCGATCGCCGCCCGAACAAAGGGGCGAGGATTACGCAGGACGAGCCGCACCATGCGGGGGTGGCCGCCGCAACTCGGAAAACCGTTTAGAGTAAAGAAAAGGTTTTTAGCTAAGAAACGCACAATCGTGATTGGAGAGTGCGGGGTCACCCAGTGATACAGTTTTAGCCGCATTAATTGAATTTCTTTCAATGGACGAATAAAGGGCAATTTATTTAAACTCAAGTTTACTCTTCTAATTGCTCTTATTATATATAAAAGTGGGTGAAGACAGTGATAACTACTGCGGAATTGTATTATTATTTATTTGTTTTATGTGACTTTTTCCATCCTGTGTGACTCGCAGAGGCGGGTGGAAGATGACGCCATCCCCTTTTACTTAATAATGTGCGTTCTGTCCCGACCCACCCCTCTCTGGGACACTCCGGGTTTTTCCCGGAATACAGGCAGAATTCTATTCAACTCTGGACTCCAGTGTCGGCAGCTGGCCGAGTTAATAAATGCTTAACGTTAAGGGAAATCGGCAACTTTTTATTTACCGGTTTTGTAAGAACCTCTAGTGTCGAAAATTGGCTATTCTGTTCCACGAAACACAGAAACAAAAACAGGAGCAGGCTTCTGTTAGGTTTTTATCTGACTTTCTTTTGGGGGCGTGGGGGGTAGATTAGCTTGAGTCTTCGTAACAGTAGAACTCCCAAACCTGGATGCACACTTCCCTCATGTGGCTATTCGTGGAATTAACATTCTACATTAAAATTCACCTGAAACAGTAACGCCATCAAGCAGCACGTTCACAAAAACGTCGCCATTATGATAAATCAGCTTTCAGCCGTAGCAGTTTCATTTTTGCCCTGGTTTTTAAAAGGTTTCACACTAACAGTTGCCACCAGAAATGTGAACGTTATACTCCGGGGAACCTGGAGCAATTTCCCGCAGTGTGACTATAAGCATAAAAAATGTTGCAGAACACAACAAAAAGGCTGAACCTTAAGATACCTAAAATGTTTTTTTTTTTTTATTTCAATGGACACTTGTACAGGTCTTTGGGGTGGCATTATACTGGACAGCTTGAAATAGATATTCAGTTAAATACAGGTAAATGCAAAGACAAAAGACAGCCAGAATTATTTTGGGTCAGGTGGAGATAATCAGCTTTGCATAGACAGTCCATCTTGGTGCCACGTGGAGTGGGAGGAGGGGGGCATTTAAAGGGAATGTTATACACGTCGCTTTGCTCATATATCACACGTTGAATTACTGCATCTTCACATCCTCATGCTGTTCTCTCCCTGTTTTGGGTGACACCTGCTCTGGTGGGTAACATGGGGGGGGGGGGGGGGTGTAAGAGAACATTCCAGCACATTCAGAATGATCAGGCATGAGGTAAAGTGTCCTTTTCTTTTTTGTCATAGCCCTTTTAAGTGTGTCTGCATGTGTGTGTAAAACTTTGTTAACCCAATTAATGGCACAGAGGATGAACTGAGACCATAAAAAAAACACCAAGCTCTGGCCAAGGTACAGCCACCCCGCCCACTCCAGCAGGTGGGTAGGGGCTACATTTGGGAGCCAGTGTTGCCCCCAACCCGCCAAGAAGCTGGTGGCCTCTGAGCTGCTAATCCAGTTTGATCCTCCCAGGGCTCCTGAGATGATGACTTCATGAGGACTCGCTTTGCTAATCATCACTATATTATTATTATTAGTAGTATACAGTTGCTCAGCATATACCATCCAAAGCAGCTGGCATTGCTTACCTTCTGGTAACAAATCAAGATTAAACGCCCCTCTCAAAGGTAAAACACCAGGGCCCTTCTGAAGACTCGAAGCTAAAACTGGGTTCCTTAGTCAGTACGCCCCCTGCTGCCCTAACAATATAAGAGGTGTTTCCCAGACACGGGCAGTCCGATGTAGGTTATGCTGCTCCAGATTAGGGGAGGCAGGTGAATAGACTCCGTGGGATCTCTGGGCTCTGCTGTTCACTCTTGCTCAGCAAAGTCTCTGTGTTCCACTCATCAGACTGGCATGACCTGGCTGCGAGTCCTTCCTCCAGAGCCACTCGCACATGTGCATGGCCGGTGATATTCTGCATATTGATCCAGTAGTAAAGTGGTCTGAGATCTGGGCTTTGAGACTACCTGGATCACAAGAGAGTTGTTCTGCCCCTTGTGCCACATTACGCATCCTCCAAACAAAAAGCGGACCATAAGCCACAGGGTTTTCCAAGCTGGGATTCGAACCCATAACCACCCAGGAGCTCCGGTTACCCCGGTGGTGTGGGGAATTTGTGTGTTTGTGCCAATGAAAAATGCTGCGCCGAGAACACAGGGACATGGCGAAGGCAGAACGTAAGAGCAGAGAGGGAATAGAACAGTACAGACATGAGGATATTTTGAAAAAAGTGCCAATTGATAGTGGGCGTGTACATGCATATTGTGGCAAAGTGAGGGCAAGCGTGAAAACGAGTCACGGTTCTCGAATAAATGCTGAATCCTGAAACGCGCTTCCACCCTCGCCTGGGACGAAATGCCGGACCACGGCCTTCTCAGGGGGCTACTCTTCAAAACAAATCATATACCTTTGCTAATGTTATTTATTGCATTACAATTATTACGCCCTTCAAAAAAATTAATAGTTTATCGAGTAACCTTCCTCCCGCTCCTGTTGCAGGGGTACGTGTGTTAATCCCACTCTGTGGTCTAACCCTAATAATACTAACCAAACAGCTACATATGTATAACGTACCACTTACTACCTGTTTCTGAAGAAGGGTCAGGGTTTTACCCATCATTCCCTCCGGTTTGTAGAGCGGCCTGCAGATTTAAAAGTGCAGAGTTGTGGAGAAGTTCCTTAGAGCAGTAGGCCTGCGGTGCCCTGCACAGTAACCTGAAACTCACAGACGTGTGAACGTGTATTTGTATAGTTTGAAGGCACAAAACCCATTCATACTTTCCTTAGATCCCTATGCTCTTCTCTCACCATTTGCTTTCATTCCAGTTTCTTACTGGGCATTGTAAGCGACCCATATTCTCTGCCTACTTCTTTAACCGTTTAAATGTTTGTCTTTTTTTTTTGTTACCATATTATGTCCAAGAAGAGTTTGAGACCGTGGGTCCATGTGGTCTTGTGTTGGCCTTTGACATACATCGTCCTGTAATTTTTTCCAGTATGTTCCTGTAGCATATCAATATGTCACCTAGTAACTGAAGACTGTAATTCCAGTTAGTTCTTGTGTTTCGTCATGAGACGGCAAAGTGGAGCTCTGGAGTATGGAGGGCGACATCACCACCATGTGCAACTTCCTGCCCTCTAGTTTCGGCCCATATTTTTCTGCTGCCCACTGATGGCCGGAGGATTTAACTACGTTTCATCCCCATCTGCTGCCTCATCTTCTCTCTTTTCTTATTCTCTGTCAGCCTGTGGGACGAGAGAGTCAGGGAGAGGCAAACGTAGACTGTGTGTATAAGCATGATTGTGTATGGCTCACACCTGTGGTTGCGTGCCTCCATCAGTTCAGTCAGCTGGTCCTGTACAGCACGTAGTTCATCCAGGCTCTGCTGGTAGCTGTGGTCGGATGACCCCGCCCTCTCCAGGATAGACACCTGATTGGACAGTTCGTTGGTTCGCTCCCGTAAACGTTGGATCGACAAGTACAGGTTCTCATCGTCCTGTGGACACAACAGAACAATCAGATCGGCCCATGTGGGAGGGGCTAAAGTGCAGACTGAATTAAGCACGGGTGAAGAGCAGCTGACCTTGGCATTGACAATCTCGATGTGTACCAACAGTGAGGCCAGCTCCAGCTCCTCACTGTAGCAGTTCTTCAGAGGGATACTCCTGTAACCTGTGAGCACATCAGCAAGTTTGTGATAGTCACACACTAACATGCGATAGAGCTAACATGCTAACAAACTAATGAGTCATCTTTTTATACATGTATATGTATAAGTGAGCCAACAGACGCACATAGAGAGTACCGTGTTGGCCTGCATATATGATCACCCTGATTGTAAGACGACCCCCCACTTTTTGGCAAGTATTTTTCGAAAAAAGTTTTTAAAATACCACATCTTAATTTTATAAGGAAAAAAACTTTACTTCACTAGAACATACAATAATTTAACTAGCAATAAGATTACAATGAGTGTATCAAAGAGCAAACGTTCCAAAAAACAAATGTATTATTTTTTTATTTGGGGAGGGGGGGGGTGGTAGATAATGAATATTGCAAACTCCACAATGCTTGAGGGCGCAGAATGTTTTTGATGCAGCACACTCACATGAAGATGTTAAAAAAAAATAAAAACATTGCGGAGAAAGGTCGAGCTGTATTAGTAAATGATATGGCAGCTCTTTAAAAATGAATGTTACTATCATTTTTTATAGCTATTTCAGTATTAATAACGCACACAGAGAGTAATAGAGTGCCTACTCGCATCTACGTGTTAATAACACACACACAGAGTAATACAGAATGCCTACTCGCATCTACGTGTTAATAACACACACAGAGAGTAATAGAGTGCCTACTCGCATCTACGTGTTAATAACGCACACAGAGAGTAATAGAGTGCCTACTCGCATCTACGTGTTAATAACACACACACAGAGTAATACAGAATGCCTACTCGCATCTACGTGTTAATAACACACACACAGAGTAATACAGAATGCCTACTCGCATCTACGTGTAAATAACGTACACACAGAGTAATACAGAATGCCTACTCGCATCTATGTGTTAATAACGCACACAGAGAGTAATACAGAATGCCTACTCGCATCTACGTGTTAATAACACACACACAGAGTAATACAGAATGCCTACTCGCATCTACGTGTTAATAACGCACACAGAGAGTAATAAAGAGTGCCTACTCGCATCTACGTGTTAATAACGCACACAGAGAGTAATACAGAATGCCTACTCGCATCTACGTGTTAATAACGCACACAGAGAGTAATACAGAATGCCTACTCGCATCTACGTGTTAATAACGCACACAGAAAGTAATACAGAATGCCTACTCGCATCTACGTGTTAATAACGCACCCAGAGAGTAATAGAGTGCCTACTCGCATCTACGTGTTAATAACGCACACAGAGAGTAATACAGAATGCCTACTCGCATCTACGTGTTAATAACACACACACAGAGTAATACAGAATGCCTACTCGCATCTACGTGTTAATAACGCACACAGAGAGTAATACAGAGTGCCTACTCGCATCTACGTGTTAATAACACACACACACACACACAGTAATACAGAATGTCTACTTGCATGTATGTACTAATAACGCACAGGGAGTAATACTGTGTGCCTACTTGCATCTAAGTTTTAATCACGCACGGAGAGTAATACTGAGTGCCTACTTGCATCTATATGATAATGACGTGCACGGAGAGTAATACTGAGTGCCTACTTGCATCTACATGATAATGACGTGCACGGAGAGTAATACTGAGTGCCTACTTGCATCTACATGATAATGACGTGCACGGAGAGTAATACTGAGTGCCTACTTGCAGCTACATGATAATGACGTGCACGGAGAGTAATACTGAGTGCCTACTTGCATCTACATGATAATGACGTGCACGGAGAGTAATACTGAGTGCCTACTTGCATCTACATGATAATGACGTGCACGGAGAGTAATACTGTGTGCCTACTTGCATCTACATGATAATGACGTGCACAGAGAGTAATACTGAGTGCCTACTTGCATCTACATGATAATGACGTGCACGGAGAGTAATACTGTGTGCCTACTTGCAGCTACATGATAATGACGTGCACGGAGAGTAATACTGAGTGCCTACTTGCATCTATGTGTTAGTAACACACACAGGTGAGCCTACCAGTCTTGAGAGCTCGGACAGGGTAGACGGCCTGGGCCAGGAAGTTTGGGTCGCTGAACATGTCCTCTTCATACACCATGAATCGCAGGAAGGAGAAGGTGGGGTTATGGATGTCAAACACGACCTGTTTCTGCATCCACACGGGATTCAGTCCATTATCAGCTGGAGAGAGAGAGAGAGAAATCAGGCAGTCACTCTGGTTCTCTGGTTCAGTCAGACCACTAGGTAAAGTGCCCTTGACGTACCACAACGTACCCACTACATCTGTCTTGCTCTTGCTGCAGTCAAAGTCTGCCCCGCACACCTCCACCTCCACAAAGGGGCAGACGATGCTGCGGCCATTCTTGGGGAGATGGCGGGCTCCAAGTACCTAGAGATGGGGACAGAGGGGCACAGACAGTGACAATGAAGTTATCGGCACCCCTGGAATTTTTCCAGAAAATGCACCATTTCTCCCAGAAAATTGTTACAATTAAAAATGTTTTGGCATTTTTGGAGTTCTGTGTGAAAGGCTTTTTCCTGTTTTTTTTTGTATTGATCCAATGCACATAAAGGAAATAAACATGTGTATACCAAAACATTTCTAATTGCAACAATTTTCTGGGAGAAATGGTGCATTTTCTGGAAAAATTCCACGATTGCCGATAATTTCGGACATGACTGTATATTAGCTAACATTCGGTGTTGTGATTGGCTGGAGACCTCAGCACCATCCTGCATCTGAATGGTTACTGGCTGGAGACCTCAGCACTTACCTGTGGCTAGATCGTGATTGGCTCAAGACCTTGGCACCTACCTGCAGCTGGATAGTGATTGGCTCCACGAGCAGAGTGTCCTTGTCGAAGGGGTCGAAGTTCTCGTCTCTCATGATGTCGGGCTGTGGGACATAACCGCTGCTCCCCCCAAGGGTGAACAGGGCCTGGTTGAGCTGCATGGGTTTGTCTGTGGCAGAAACACAGGATGGCAGGGCGGAGCTCTGCTTAAGTCTTATTCAGGTGTATCAGCACCCCCTACAGGAGTGTCTGGCAACTGCGGGTTTCCTGCTACTCTCTGCAAAAGATGCTGTATCTCCCCCCCCACCCTCCACAAGCACCTTGCCAAGGTTTGTCAGTCTGACTGGCTGAGCACCAGAAATCTGTGTTTGGGGCTGAGGGGCGTAATAAGGGGGGGGGGGGGGGGGGGGGGCTTCTGCCCTTCCATTTGAGTGGCTGGCCCAAGTCTACATGGCACTGCTGAGCACATCCTGACCTTAAAGACAGATTATTCTGGAAACAGTATCCTTGCCTGCAATGTGGGAGTATTTTTCATATTTCCTGCATAAATTGAGCATAAATGGAGCAGAGCGCAGACACAGACGTACGTCATACCGGGGGTCTGGAAGTTGAGCGCCACCAGCTGGCAGCCGCACAGCCACATGGGCAGGGAGTCGTAGTTGGACGAGTCGAGGCGCTGACCCTTGGGGTAGACGCGCGACAGCTGACGCCGGTTGTACCGCAGGAAGCGCTTGCCGCGGCCCCGCGTGGCGAACTTCTCGGCCTTGGTCTCCGGGAAGGACGACATGTCCCGGTAGCAGGCCCTCTCCGTTCCGATCTCTGCCGGCAGTGGGGGCGGGGCCACAAGCAAACAGGTGGCATACAAGGGCAGTTAATGAGTCTGAAAGCGTCATTAAAAAGCCTAAAATGGTGATTAGTATTATAGCTTGAACAATCTTATAGAACAAGCGGGCATAGATAACGTGTGGGTGGATGGATGGAGAGTATTACTTTTAAATAGTCTAAGGGAAATATTATTTACTGTTTATTATTGTCTAAATGTGTGCTGTGCTAATGTACTCTTTTATTTAGTTTCATACATTGGAAAGCACACCCACCCATCCATCCATCCATCCATCCATCCATCCATCCATCCATCCATCCATCCATCCACCCATCCATCCATGTATAATAACTTAAAGTTCCCTGTCCCTCCAGCAATGGTACCCAATCATTTCCACATTCTATCTGCAACACAAGGCCAAGGTCCAATGCCGCCAATTAAATTTTCTGCATTAAATTGTCAGTCAATTGCGTACCCCTGCTCTGTGTTGTTTAATCATAATTTTAATAATAAAAAACACAGCATTAATCACAGTCAATTTGCCCTCTAAATACTACATCAATCTTGCCGTCATGTTAAGTGATCGAATAACACAGTGACATTTCCTGTGAAAGCTGGAGGACTAAGGGCTGACCAAACTGAATAAAATGGTATGAGGGAAGGTGCAGAGATAGGTAGGACAGGAAGGCCAGCGATCCTCACTCTCTTCGTTGAAGGGCACGGGTCGACAGTACACCACGAGCTCCGACAGTTCCAGCGCTATCTTCTTCCGCCTCTCCATCTGTTTCTCCTCCTGCATCTGTTGCCATGGGAGCAGCATAGCATCAGCACCTCCCATGTGTCACCTGCCGGCCCCACCACCGTACGAGCATTTGTCCAATTCTGGCACTGACCCGTGCATCCGCATTTTGGGCTGCCTCACGGATCTTAGCCACCCAGGCATTGAGGTCCTCCAGGGAGTCAGCGGCCACGTCCAGGGTCTGCACTGGGTGGGAGGACATCTGCTGGGAGTGCAGGGTGAACACGAAGGGTCTTGCATGCTTCCCTTCTTTCTGTACCACTAGGGGGCGACAGTGAGTCACATTATGTTAGTCCTGGCATTACGGGCCAGGGACATGACTTAGAATGAGGTTCAGCTTAGGCCAGGCACTTGGATGGAGGAGGGTTTGAATCTAAAGTGACAGTGATGAGTTGGGGTTGAGGATTGAGGTTTAGGGTTGGGTTTAAGGAGGAAATCCTAATAGTTAAGCAGACTCTGTTCTCTGCATTGTTTAAAATCTGTAGTAAACTCATAAAAAATGTGCCGTCAGGGTTTTTCAGCAACGGGGACATGCTGACCGCCCCCAAAAATCCCCACAGGCCCCTCAAACAGGTCCAGTTCAACTCACCCACTTGGCAGGTGGGCACGTCGATGAAGCCTTTGAGGAACGTGCCCAGGGGACTGCTCTCAGAGGACTGTGGGAAAGAACAAGAAAGGAAAATTGACGTATGGACAAATATAATAATAATAATAATAATAATTAGTGAGCTCACCAGATTGTTTTATACATTCAGGCTTTCTCACTAAAATTCACATTAAACTTCAACCAAGAGAAAAACATCACAGAAATTTAGTTAACCCCACCCCGTTTTGAGGACCCACCGCCTCGTCCGGCTCCCGCAGCGGAGAGCTGGGCAGTTCTTCCACGTAGTTGGCTGGGAACCACAGCTGTTTCCTGCCCCCATAGTCACCCCGCCACCTAGAGGCAAACAGGCAAGAGGAAGGTAGAGATATATTTTATTGCTCAGCTGACATCTTCCTCAGATACCAACTACAGATCTGCTCCTCTGTATTTACAGGATATTTATTACAATAGTTGTTAACCCTCTCTTAGTGTCTGAACTGGCACCCTTAACCACTACGCCCCCTGCTGCCTAGGCACTGTAGATACAGACTTTCAAATACAGTCGTGAAAAATGAAGTACACTCTCGGTCAATTCTAAGGTTTACATGTCAGGACATAAGAAATCATCTAGTCCTTAGCAGGTCTTATAATGAAGTAAATGCAACCTCAGATGCACAACAGCATATGACATATTACACAGTGTCATTATTGATTTAACAAAAACAACGGCAAAATGCAGAAGCAGTGTGTGCACTCTCACTGCTTCCATAGCAATTAAGAGAGTAAGTAGCAAACAAGTGCTGCCCATCAAATGTCCTTAATTAACTGATCATCAGCAAGTGTGATCACCTCTATAAAAGCAGAAGTTTTGGCAGTTTGCTTATCTGGAGCATTCAGGTGTGTGTTACCACAATGACAAGGAGGAAAGACATCAGCAGTGATCTTGGAGAAGCATTTGTTGCTGCCCATCAGTCTGGGAAGGGTTATAAGGCCATTTCCAAACAATTTGAAGTCCAGCATTCTCCAGTGAGAAATATTATTCACGAGTGGAAAACATTCACTCACATTCAAGTCAAATTTACCCCAGGTCAGAGAAATTGCAAAAAACAGAAGAGCTACATCCCAGACTCTACAGGCCTCAGTTTGCGGGTTAAAGTTCATGACAGTACAATAAGAAAAAGATGAAGAATTGCATCTGAACAAACAAGAAGACTTCTGGAACTGTCCTTTGGGCAGAGATGGAGATGTTTGATTTTTTTTTTTATTTTGGAGATGTTTTGGGCATGATGCACAGCACCATGTTTGTTGAAAACCAAACAGCATATTAGCACAAACACCTGTCAAGCACGGCAGTGGAGGGGTGATGATTTGGACTTGTTTCGCAGCCACAGGACCTGGGCACCTTGCAGTCATTGTGTCGACCACAATCTCCTCTGTATACCAAGGTATTGTAGAGTCAAATGTGAGCCCATCTATCCAACACCTAAATCTTGCCCGAAACTTGCATGCAATAGAACAATGATCCCAAACACACCAGCAAAGCTACTACTGAATGGCTGAAACAGAAAAGAATCACTGTGTTGCAACGGCCCAGTCAAAGTCCAGACCTCAACCCGATGGAAGTGCTGTGGCAGGACCTTAGGAGAGCTGTGCATAAATAAATGCCCACAAAACTTAATGAACTGAAGCAGCACTGTATAGAAGAGAAGGCCAAAGTTCCTACACAGCAATGTGACAGACTGATAAAGTGATGCAGAAAGCGATTACTTCAAGTTACTCCTGCTAAAAGTGGTCCTGCAAGCTATTGAATCACGCGGTGTACTTAGTTTTTCCACACATGACTTCTCCATTTTGGCTTCATTTTCGCTAAATAAATAATTACACAGTGGAATCTGTTGTGTGTTGTTTTACACATGCGGTTAGATATTATCTGATTTTTTTAATGTCCTGATATGTAAAACCACAGAAAGGAAAAAGGGTGTACTTTCTTTTTCACATGACTGTAAGCTTTTGGGCTGGGTTGCACCAGGATTTGGGCTGGGTTGCACCAACATGGTTTAACTTTTAAACTGGATTAAATCAATATTCATTTACTAATCCTGTTGCACCAAAGTTTAAACCTAGTTTAAATTTAGTTTACAGTTAATCTTGATTAAATCTAAACCTTTGTTAATCTTAGTTTAATTTCCACTTAAACTTAGATTAAATTCAAGCCTGTTGCACCAGTGAATTTAAATCAAGTATAAAGATATTCAAAGTCATATTTAAACCGCCCCTCGAGGAGTTTTATGTTCGGTCTGTTTTAGTTTTATTTAAAATATGACTGCATTTCTTTGTTGGGTGGGATCAGAGGAAAGAATCCCATGTAGGAAAATTCGAGACAGGATAAACCCAATTGATTTTTTTACAGCAATAGTGAGTTGTCCATGCGGCATCGATTTTCAAAAGAGTGTATTACATACATCTCAGTGGAAAGGTTGGACCAGCTGTCATGCACGGAAGTGAGAGGAACTCCGCTGCACCTCGACTTATCCAGCTCCTAGTAACTTAGCATTTTTATGCTACAGGGAATTATCAGATGGTTGGTGTGGATCTTTTAGGAGTTCTGCAGAAATAGGCGCTTTCGCATCGCCATTGCTTACTGATTAGTTGACCACAAGCACTGGCGCTAACATGGAAGTTGCACTTAAGTGCAAAAGCAGACGCAATTATTTTTGTATCCTAGTTACATTTAGTATATAAATTAATACGTTTTTTGCTCATGTCTGCATTGGATACTTTGATCGCTAACTAATATTCTTTTATCTAATATCGCCAATGTAATTAGCCTGCGCCTATTAGCTGGATAACGTTACACCATTTTTTTATTCTCTGGAAAACAAAAGATTGATGGGTAACTCTAATTTGAATCATAAACATGGCGCGGGTCAGGTAAGTAAAATATAAATATGTCGCATTTTGATCGCGAACTATACCTCAATACCTAAAAAATAAGTGACAAAATGATATATCAGAGGGAGCGCAGGGTTAACACCAGCGATAGCAGTAAAAAATAATGGATTTTATTAAAAAAACAAAGTTCGTGAAATTTGCGTCAACTTTATTTAGGACCATATTTATTTAGCCTAGGACGCATCATGGCGGACACTGAAGTTTAATTAATCCAATTTTAATCATAGTTTAAACTGGATAACTAATCCAGGGTTAAATTTAAGATGCGCAACACATCTCTGATTAATTAAAAACCAGTTTAAACCTAGACTTACTAACTGTAGATTAAGTCTAAACCAGGATTAATTTAATCCAGGTTGGTGCAACCCAGCCTTGATGTCAGATTTCTCTTGGTCCAGCTGTCCATCGTAGACGGCGCCCCTACCAGCCTCCTTCCTGCTTATCCACGTTGAGGATGAGGGCCTGCTTGGGGAAGGACAGCTCGTCCTCCCTCTGTGCCCGGTAGTCGTATAGTGCCTTGACGGTGCACTGTGCCGGGGAGCACAATCAGTTGGTAACCATGACAACATTACATTAGCTAGCTTTTCTTTCTGGAAAATAAACTATTGAAATATAAGGAATTTTAATGGCAGTATACAGGGCCGACCCAAGGTATAAGCGAACGAGGCGGCTGCTTAGGGTCCAGTGGCCACCAGGAGGCCCCCTTATCTGTTCAGACTGTCAGAATGGCAAATGACAACCTGGTTAATCACATTTTGCTTAGGGCCCTGAAAAGGGTTGGGCTGGCCTGGAACTATATGATGGCAGAATGAATCCTGTGGGTTTACATTCAAGCTATTTCTTGATACAGGATTCCTGAATGCACCTCACAAAACTTGTAGGTCTAAATTGTAGTGTGTGCGGACCAGGCTTGCTACTGAATAACCTGGCTCGCACATGACCTTTGACCTACCCTAGCAGTGGGCATCTTGTTGGCCTCCACGTAGAAGTGTGGCGTGCGGACCTCATAAAGGGCCCCATAATCCAGCTCCTGGAGACCAACAGAGGGAGAAGCCATGTCAAGCATCCCAGAATGCTTTGTTCTGGGCCTGGTCCTATTTGGTCCATTGAGGTATTACCGTGGTGCCCATGCGGTCCAGTGTGTCCTCATTAATGGGGTAGCGTAGTCTCATCTTGCGGTATAGCGGGTGCTTCTCATAGTAGCTAACGAGATCCACCAGGCTCTCGAACTCTGCCGAGCTACCCAGCATGAAGAGGCGGCCCTCTTGCTGAATCCGGCAGTGCTTGATCTTCCCCTCGGCCCTGGAGGCAAGGAATGGGGTGTTGGGATAACATCAAGTAGCACTGAGAGAAATCAGCTATATGCTAACAGTGAGGAAAGTGGCACAGTTTATCTTTGGAAGTAATTAACACTCTGAAGAATGAGGGGCAGACTATTACTGGGCGAAATTAGCTACAAGCTAACACTGAGGAATGAGATGCAGGCCATTATTTGGAGTAATAAGCTATAGGCTAACACTGAGGAATGAGGTGCAGGCTAACATCATGAGGAATAAGCTACAGGATTGTATTGAGGAATGTGATACAGGCTATCATTGGGATTAATTACCTATAAGCTAACACTGAGGATAAAGGTGCAGGCTATTATTGAAAGAAATTGTTACATGCTAACACTGAGGAATGATGTACATGCTATCATTGGGAGTAATTAGCTACAAGCTAACACTGAGGAATAATAAGCTCATGGGTCTTTTACTTACACAAAAATGTTCTGAGGGCAGAACACACTAACCGACTAGAGGAGGCGGGACCAGCTAATCAGATGTTGCTTGGACCCACCTTATCTACAACCTGTTTATCATTTTTGTATAAGTAAAACTCTCACAAATGAATAAGGCACAGGCCACCACTGAAAGAAATTAGCTACATGCTAACACCGAAGAATGAGGTTCAGTCTATGATTGGTAGTAATTAGCTACAAGCTAACATTGAGGAATGAGGTACAGGATATCATTGGGAGTAATTAGCTACAGGCTAACATTGAGGAATGAGGTACAGGATATCATTGGGAGTAATTAGCTACAGGCTAACATTGAGGAATGAGGTACAGGATATCATTGGGAGTAATTAGCTACATGCTAACATTGAGGAATGAGGTACAGGATATCATTGGGAGTAATTAGCTACAGGCTAACACCGAGGAATGAGGTTCAGTCTATGATTGGTAGTAATTAGCTGCAAGCTAACATTGAGGAATAAGGTACAGGATATCACTGGGAGTAATTAGCTACAGGCTAACATTGAGGAATGAGGTACAGGATATCATTGGGAGTAATTAGCTACATGCTAACATTGAGGAATGAGGTACAGGATATCACTGGGAGTAATTAGCTACAGGCTAACATTAGGAGAATCAGGCACACCTGAAGGAGATGGCATAGGAATTAGCCTCGCTGCGTTTGCGCACCAGGAAGGCTCCGTCCCGTGGCACGCGCATCAGCATATGCTCAGCCTGCACCCGCGACAGGCAGGAGTGGAACCACCTGCAAAAGACAGCTGCACGGTCAGCTCACGATGCCCAGCCCTCCACCTATCACGTCTCGCCAAAAACTGTATGATGCCTTACTGCAGCCACTCTTGACCTTTCACCTCCCCTGACCCCTGTGGCTTCAGTGTGCCCACCCTTGACCTTTCCCCTCCCCTGTCCCCTGACTGCCGCGCGCTCCCTGCTCACTCGCGGCTCTCGTGGGCGTTGGGTTGGGGCACAGGGTTCCCCAGCCGCATCTCGAACTCATTGCAGCGCAGTGGTATATCCCGGTAGTGGCTGATCAGATGGTACAGGCTGTCGAACACCAGGTTGTCCGTCAGGTAGAACCGGGTCGAGCCCGACTCCTGCCGGGAGTGGATGCGGCAGTGTTGGACGCGCCCTGAGCGCCTGGGGGGGGGGGGAATCACAGGTTTTAGTATGATCTTCACACTTGCAAGAAAAAAGGAGTGAATAAAAGAGAAGGAGAAGATGGAAAGGAGAGAAGCCTGCAAAGGGCACTCACCAGAAAGAGAGGGTGTAGTCGCCCACAAAGGTTTCACTCTCCCGCACCAGGAAGGTGCCATCCTTGCCCCCGCCCTCGCAGTAGTCCTGCAGCAGCTTCTCGGCCACCTGCCGACCATCGCGCCCCCCCCCCAGTTTGCCATGGAACCAGCGCTCCGCACAGTGCTGCTCGTTGTTGTTAAACTCCTGTCGGGGGGTGGGATAGAGAATGAGAAGGACGAGAGAGTAATGAGGAAAGGGAGCAGAGTGAGGCATGAAGGCGTGGAGCACCATGGAGGGGCCTGTCTCAGTCCAGCCCAGGGCCCAAACGCAAAGGCGGATCGGCCCCACCAGACTCACCTCCTTATTCTCGTCGTCCTCCTCTTCCTCGCCACTCTGATAGCGGGATGTCTCCTCTGAGTAGTAGATCTTATTGCTGGTCAGAACAAAGTAGTGTGGGGTCCAAGTCTGAAAGACACACACACAGACAAACAAACACACAGACACACAACAGACACACACACACACATAGACACACACACAATTAGCTGCTACAGACATTTCAGCCTGTGTGGCACTGCTGAGATTAATTGCTAATAAGTTTTGCTAAATGGTTAATTAGGCCCTTACTTGAACAAGGGGGTGTGGTCAATGCCAGCCAATCTCATGCCCCTCCTGAAGTATACAGCGCCCCCCCCCCCCCCCCCCCCCAACAGGCCCAGGCCAACTCTTACGTGGTCGATGGGGTCCTCCAGGTACAGGATGCCATTGCAGAGCGAGTTGCTGATGTCGCTCTCGGAGTAGCTGGCCGACGTCACCTCCTCATACAGTGTCCCCTCCGCCAGCTTCTTGTGCTGACAGGAGGCAGGGGATATGGCGGCTTAGCTCACATGCTTAGAACACGCTACATGCCTCTACACCGCCCCTCCTCATATCTGTATACCTGTGTAGTCGTTCCTACTGGCTGAATTATTTCTAAACATCCTCTCATCTTTCTTCAACCATTAATATCTACCAACTCCTCTATATATATATATATATCTCTCTAGCCCCATATAACTCCTCCCACATAGCATTCTCGGTCCTCCCCCTAATAATTTCTGTACATTTTACTCATGCACAGCTTATGTGGGCAGACAGAAGGATGGACAGATGGATGGATGGATAGACAGATGTAAGATGATGGCTGCTGTTCTTATTCTTCATGGCCGGTTTCCAGGGGCCCCTGACAGCTCCTCACCTTAATAAGGATCTTCCTCCTGAGCTGGTAGGGTGAGGGCAGCTCATCTGCAGAAGAATCCACTGCCTTGGTTAGCAGCAGCTCCCCAAACACCTTCTTAAAATGGGTGGCCATGTTCCTCTGCTGCACCACGCTACAGTGGTCTTCAATGGAGAGGATCACGGGGTACCTGCCGAGAGGGAGAGGGTCACAGGCACCTTTAGTCAACGATGACCATGGATGGGAGGGGTTAGTGGGTGTAGGCGGGGCCAGAGCGGTACCTGGAGGAGATGAAGGGGATTTATGCTTGAAAAGGGGATATTGAAATAATTAGCAGGAGGAGCCAGATGGCCCTGTGGGAGGAGTTAGGGAATCTTGGGTGGAGCTAAAGCAGTAGAGAACATGGGTGGGGCTTATGCCTGGGAAAAGATGAGAGGATGTATAGAACTAAATAGGAAGGAGGGGGAGGAGCCAGATGGCCCTGGGGGAGGAGTTAGGGGTATCTATAGACCTATACAGGTATGATTTGAGATTGGAGAGGCAGTGTAGTGAACCATGAGGTGGAGTGGGAGGGCATAGTCTACCATAAAAGGGAGAAAAGGAGGCAACAGAAACAGCTGGGGGCAAAAGGGCGGGTTGACACACTCACTCGGACGTGACGAAGGCATGCTCTTTGATGGTGTGCAGAACGTCCAGGAACTTGATCTTGGAGGTGAGGGTGTGGCCGTGGTAGATGATGGGCAGGTCGTCGGGGCCGTCCCAGCAATCCACTGCAGCATGGAGAGGCAGGGTGTGACGGACACAGACGTGCGCGGGGCAAGGCAACCGCAGAGTAGGGGGAGGACAGAAAGAGAGACAAGGATGGAGGGAAAAAGTGCAATAATGTCAAGGGGCTGAGGTTGGCACGTAGCAGGAGACTGGCTGGCTGAATTCCACAGCCATCCAAAAATTACTTAACGATTACAGCACAAACAGTGTTACTCTACACCTGTATTATCTGTCCATTTTGTCCATTTCTCTCCTGCAGTCATGGAAGGACAGAGTTTACTGTCGTAATTAGTGGCAAAAATGGAAGAAATATATTATTGATATAACAAGGGATCTTAAAAGGATCACAATAGTAAAAGAGAGAGACAGAAAGGGAGTGATGGGAGACCGGAGCAGCTCTCCTTACGTTCGATGCAGCGACAGCCCATACGGAGACAGCGGGCGTAAGCCTCAAGAGACGACTCACTGGAGAACTGGTCACCCGTCAGGTACCTAGGATGGGATTTTAAGCACCGTAAGGCGTGAGAAAGAGCTGATAAATACACCGTACCCCCTTGCCGACTGACTCCTGGGTCACAGTCAAGCAGGCCTTCGGCAGTCGTGACCTGCCACACATCGTTTATGCAGCTCTGACAGCCATTTTGTCACGCAACACAGCAGTAAGCAGAGCTCCCCATAGAATGTCCATGTGGGTCGGGCAGGGGGAACATCGCCCCCCGCAGGAGGGGAGGTGTCACATACGTGTTGTGCGAGGAAGAGATCCAGTACTGGGACAGGGGCCTTTTCATGTCCTCAGAGGAGACCGGCTGGGGGTGTGGCTCGCAGATGGAGTTCTCCTTGGAGAACAGGAACGTGAGGAACTGGAGGAAAAGAGAGAGAGAGGCTAGCACTGGCGAGGGTAAGGTTTATGTCATTTAATCTTCTGGGTGTGTGCTGGTAAAAAGGTCATTCATGTTTACATTGCAGGTAACCCTGTCTGTGTGTATCTGCACAAAGGTCATTAGTGTAATCGTGAAGAACACGTTTGGATGTTTGCATGTGTATGTGCGTGCTGGTCCTCCTGTGTGCAGAGCATGTGGGGAGTGTGTGTGTCCTAGTGGGGGGGGGGACACACCTCATCCAGCTGAAGCGTGGGGTCCAACTGGGCCCCGCACCTCAGGTACCCTGACAGGAACTCTCTGACCCGGCTCAGGTCCACAGCCCAGGCTTCCTGCAACATGATTGATGAAACCCACTAAGTGGAGCAGCCAGAGTCGAAGTCGGCTCACTGGAATCTTTCTTTGCCAAATACATTTGCAGTTAGGGGTCGTCTGTGACCGGGATGATAAAACGTGTCATCTGAACCAGCTCTTCAGAGTCAATGAGCACCACTGGAAGGTCTCAGCTTTCTAGCAGTATAAGTTATTAATATATGTTACTTCCAGGCTAATGGGGCTCACAATATCCGAGCACCCCTTGGCCTTAGGGGCTGTCTACAAATTACACCTATCACTAGAATTGCACAATATACTGGTTAAAAAATACAAGCATCAGTCTGATGTGTCAATCATTTCAGATTGACCTTAGGGCCAGATTTAGTCATAAAACGTGGGCAGGTACTTTGACACCTTTTCTAAGTGATAAATGAGGCAATGAAATCCCTTGTCCTTCCCTATGGGAAATGGCTGATTGCCCAGTGCAATCTCCATTATTTCACCAGTTGTATCTTTAGTTCTGGTGGTGCTTTTTTTAACAAATATCGGCCAGTATGGATATGCTGACCAATATACCGTGCATCTCAACCTGGTGTTAAAAAAGTATAAACTAAATGTCATTTGTTCCCACCTGAGCTTTGAGATCAACACTGAGTGGACGGCAGTACCAAAAGCGCTAATGGAATCCGGCGTAATTCATTTTTTTGTGCAGCAAGTGGGGTAGTGATGTAGGGTCACAGAAAATTGCAGGCCCACTAAGGCTGATTTTATTTCACATTGTCTCCTTCGTACCTTCTGGTCCAGCTGTAGGAATTTCTGGAAGTCATAAAGAGAGATCTGGCACAGCTCAGGTCGATCCACATTTCTGTTTGGAAAAACACACACATGTGTGCAAACACAGACATCAATAACCATGACATCTGTCATAGCAGGGCGGTATAAATTATATTTATGAAAGTAATCTCAAACCAGCTGCAGTACGTGGGTGCATGTTATGCGCAGAAAGTTTGTACCAGCAGGGGGCAGCAAAGCGCCAAAAGCGAGCAGGGATCTGGGTGAGTGAAGGAGAAAAGGGATGAGAGGTGGAAAAGAAAAGGATCAGAGGCAGGGGAGAAGAAGCGAGGAGGGGGACAGGGATGAGGAGGAGGAGAGGAGAATGGTGAAAATGAAAACCAGAACAACTGCGATGGAACTGCAGGGATCGGGGGCGGGGGTGGAGGGGGATCAGTGGGGTGAGGGAGGGGGGGCTTACCGCAGGGGGAAGGACAGCTCCAGCTGTTCGATGATCTGAGGGGAGAGAGGAGGCGTACTGTAAGGGGTGGGACACAAGGGCGGCGCTACAGATTGCCAGGAAAAGTACCTCTGGTGCGTGGCATGTGTGGGTGTGTGCCTGTTGCATTGTGGGACGAGTGCCGAGCTGGACTCACACTCCTCTGAGTGTCGAACATCAGCGTCCTGTACAGCTGGGCGAAGTGGGGGTAGGAGAGCTCGCAGCGGGCCTCCACCTCCTGGGACACAAACAAACGACCACAAACACAATCCATGTATTCCCATCACTGTGGGGACTCTCCATTCATTACTATGGGCATATTAATCCTAACTATGATAACTTTGACCCATATCCAGCCCTAACCTTAAACGTAAGGAACCAAACAAAATACAAGGCTTTTAGTTTACTTCTGTGCATTCAAAGATTTTTTTACAAATGTGAGGTGTATGTTGTGGGGACCTGAGAAATATCCCCATTAAAAAGTAACAGGATGTAACACATTGCGGGGACATTTGGTCCCCACAATGTGGTAAATACAACCCCCCCCACACACACACCAGGAAACTGAGACCCTCCTCTCAGAGCAATAACCCACACATCTGAGGAAGAAAAGCACACAGCTGACAACTCACAATGATACTGGCCCAGGAGAGAAGCAAACCAGACACGGTTACCAAGCAAAACACAGCCGTGACTCCCTGTCCGGGACTCTCCAGACTCTCCTCGATCCATCAGGCACGTTCCAAAACCACAGACCTCTCACTCCAAACACTTCCTAACCTAGGGGTGATTATGGGATTTCATTTAAGGTGGTGGGGGGGGGAGTATAAGAGGGGTCATAATTCAAACAGTGGGGCCATCTATTTTATTAACCAATGATGTGATCTGAATCAATGACTGACAGGGGAACCAATCAGCTTTCAGCTGGGGCCAGTACCCTTGTGGCCCGGCCCCTGAATACATCCCCGCCTCCACCAGACACTCAGTTAGCTACCTATCTACCAGCCAATACTCTGACTAAACAAGTCAGCTTGTGACCAGGCCAGAGGCTAAAGTACCGACAGGTTCCCTGTAAACACACCGTGCTATAAATAAAGTTTCGAAATGTGCCCTCCACACACCACTATGAATGAAAGCACAGTGCAGGTACTAAAAGGAACAATTGTGAGGCGAAATCACGCCAGTTCTGCTCGGGGTCCTGATCACCGACCGCATCGCGTGGACGCCGTTCTCGCTGACAGTAACTTGCCGGCGATGCGTCAGCTGTCTAGCACCGTATAAATAGCAGCACGTTCACTCGTCGCTGTGATTCATCCTACGGCCAATTGACCGCCGATATGAATCACCCTGTGTCCAATCAGCCGCCACTGCGAACCACCCTGCGCCCAATCAGCTGCCTCCATGAATCACCCCACACCCAATCAGCCATCGCCGTGGCAGTCATGAAATACAGAGCAGGGATCTCTCTGGAATCCACGACCACGCTACCTGTTGGTGTATGACGCATTTATTTATCAGGTTCTGGTAAGACTATGCAGCTTAAAGGGTCTTAAATCTTAATATCCACATTTTAACGTTACTTTCCAGGGCCTAAAATTTGCAACCAAGCAGGTTTACAGGTTGGGATCACAGCTTTGGAATCGAAGGTTGCAGATCCAAGTTCTACGGAACCTTCAGAAAAATATCCCACTATATGAAGATATGGTGGATAAAACGTCCATTTATCCATCCATCCATGCATCACCTGCACCTACTCATCCTATGCAAGGTTGAAGGAAGGGGGTCCAGAGCCTATCCCAGAAGCTACAGGCACAAGGCTGGGAATAACCCAGGACAGGGCACCAACCCATCGTGGTGAAAAAAACGTAACTAATGTTATTTATACATATAAAAAGGCTTCTGTTGTCATAATTAATCCTCATGTTTCTATTATAAAATGTGTGCGGGAGAATTTAGGTACTTCATGCTGTATAGTTGAATATTAATGGCATATTTTGGCCAGATATAGGACGTGCAGCTTTAACACATGTGTCACATGGGGCTACGAGCACTGTGATTGGCTCACCTGCAGCTTGTCCTTCAGGAAGCGCATGTTGGGAACGCGGTAGTTGATCTGGGGCAGCAGCACCTTCACGTCCTTGACGGTGATGCTGCAGGGGGCAAGGAGACGGACAGAAGGACGCTGTGTCTCTGAGTCTCAAAAACCCCCATTACATCCCCCTTTTGAGAACTGCCCCCATCCCCCCGTCTTCTTTCATTTTCCTATAAGGACTTCAGGGAGCGAGCATAGGAGGTCAGCATTGGACAAGGAGAGTGCGGGGGGTGGGGGGGTGGGCACATGACCTTGAAAAATGAGAATCTGATTATTAACAAAAGCTTTCAAAATGCAACATTTTAACTCAGGGAAACATCCCCAATAAGCAGCCTGTTGCGGGTGCTGTAACAAGCTGGCCCACAGTGTTATTCAGGAGGTATTTCTGCGGGGACGCCTTCTCCTTAAGAATGAAATAAAACCCAGGCGTGCAAACGCACATGCATCATTATCACGCGTGCAGGAATGAAACTGTCACACTAAGATGCTGTGTCAGTCTGTCAGTCACACAGAGAGGCAGCCAGAAACACAGCTGGAAAACAGCAAACCCCCGTTACACGGCTCCCCGGAATCTAGTTTTGCTGAAAAAGAGCCGACTTCACGTGCGTGAAAACTTACTGCTGTAATGCGTATAGCGATCAGTATCTGTCACTTTTTTGCCTGTCCACCTTATCTTAATCTCCCTGTTTGTTGTGATATTTATGTACAATTTCCAAGGCGTTATGTTTCCACTGGCTTTTTTTGCTTTTCTTTCTTTCTTGACTTCCTCCTGGAAAATCCCCGTGGAGCACTTTTCGGCACGCCTGCTTGTGAAACAGGCCGAGGCCTCTGGACGAAATACGATCGACAGCATTTGGAAAACTTTATAGCCGGTCCATTGTTGCCGGGGACTGTGTTGTTGGTTTGGGCTGCAGTTCCTATTTTTGGCCTCCAGGGGGGTGATTTCCATGAAAAGAAAATACAGCCAACGGAAACCCTCGACTGGTGTTCCGTCTCAATCCAAACAGAAACGGACAAAGGACAATGGGAGGCAGATCCAGTAAAGCCAGCAAATAACCCGCAGCTCTTCTGACACAAGCCACACGCCGCTCCAATGCAAAGGCTGCTGCTATGTGGCTGATTCAAGCGATATTTATATAAAGTAATGTAAAGAAGTTGAGAAGAAATTAGTTAATGAGCTGCCGGATGACATCCGTGACAGGAATTACAGGTGCCGGAATGTTCCGGGTGAGAAATAGCCATGGGAACTCTATGCTGGCGTGCGTGCGGGGACTTGCTTACTCGTATTTGCACTCCTTGCCCCCCACTCTGACCTGACCATTGCTTTTCGTGCATGGAGCTGGGAAGCAGGCCATGCCGCATCACTTCCTGTTGCGCGGGGCGGCCGGTCTTATCGGGCCAGGGCAGGCCTGCTGCTTGTTCCGGACCTCACTTCCTGCTAGGGTGGGGCTGGATCTGGCTTTTAATTTAATTTTCTTTTTTTTTTTTTTTTTCTTGGGGGGGGATTCTTTTTCATTTTATTTTAACATTCTGCTCTTATGCATCCAGCAATTCCGTCCCCCCCTTCACCCAACGTTTGAATTGCAAGGCCCCTCTCTGACATTACATCCCCCCCCACCCTCCTGCCACCAAACTTCACCTCTATTGTTTCTTGAGGCACTGAGAGCCGCAGCCAAAATGAAAATAAACGGGGCCCCCTCTGTGCAGGGGGGCGTCGTGGTGCCAATGCCGCCCTCAGCCCTGCGTGGCCTTGTTGGCATCACGTTTACCAAGAGCTACGACATCTCAAGCTCTGGCTGACCAGCTGATTTCATTGGTTAGCTGCTGATTGCCTGGCAACATGAGAGCTTCGGCGTATAACGGCCTAGATCCCGCCCCTCAAACCCTCATCCAATCAGTTCTAAGAGACGATTTCTTGACCATGATTTCCTTATTAGCACAACCTCAACTCAATATACCACTTAGGCAAGTCCTGAAATATGTAAGGAAAAATATAAAAAAATATTTATATAAATTAGAAAAATATGTCACTGTGCACTGTTATATCAGCATTACAGAATATGTGTTAAATAAAGCTATTTACGATTCACCTGTTCAAAATTAAACAATTAAAACATTTGTTAAAGTGATAAAAATACGTCACTTTGCACTGTTACACCAGCATTACAGAACATGTGTATTATTAAATAAAGTTAATTATGATTCACCTGTTTAAAATCAACACACTGACGAAGCAGACGATTTGGAATATATGAATAATAATGGTTTTGCTAATTCAACTTGTATTGAATTTCACATGTAAACACCTAAGGCTGGATTTCATTCAGAAGTTGTTTAGGAGAAACTGAGCTTGGTGAGTTTGTCTTGGCTGTTAATAGCTCCAGAGAGGTGGGGGTTTTTCCAGGAAAGCCCCAACCTACAGCGGATGGCACGGCCTCCGGGAGCAGGCCGACTCAGGGAGCCGAAGCGACGGAGAGCAGGACGGAGTTAAACACGAGACTTCAGGGAACATGAGGGGGAAATGCTTTGCGGTGGGGCGGGTGATTCTTAACCAGGCACCACTAAGAGCCGTCGGGTCCTCAACGCTTCTGTCGGCCTTGAGACAGGCAAGAAGAGAGCCCAGCCCATGGGGAGTGACGGAAAAACCTGGAACATTTTGCCGCCTGGGGTGACCGGCCTCACCCACCTGCCCTCATGGTTGCGGTCCATGGCTTCGAACTGCTTCCTCAGCCACCTGTGAGAGAGGAAGACAAGGTGTGTGAGATGGCAGCTAGGGGGCCGGACGGCTAAGGAACCCGATACATTTGTCAAACAGAAATCTGGAGCTGTGGAGACCATAACCGGAAAGAGCACAGCTCATATTGCGCCCCCCCCCCCCATTCAGGGCTGGGGTGCGGGGGGGGGTTAGCTCCTTGTTCTAGGTTAGACCAAGTTCAGCAGACTCTGTGACAGGATGGGCGAGTACAGAATTAAACTGGAGAAGGATTAAAAAAGAATAATAATAAAAAAAGTCAAGCTGTGTGAAGGGAAGTGTACATGGAATATGCAAAACCAGCCCTCCACCCCCCCCAAACCTCTCCGCCGCCACCCCCCCAGCCACGCACAAAGGCTCCCTTAAGCAACTCACATTAAATTCACCCCGAGTGGCTGGCAGGACGCGCCACATGCATGATAGGGGGCACGAAGGCGACGGAGAAGCAGCCAAACAGGACATTTGTTTATGAAGGTCCAAGAAGATGTGTGTTTACTCCAGACCGAATTAACTGGACAAACAAAGGTGAGATTAAATAAACACCAGGGGGATTTTTCCGGCCTGTCTTGTCCCAAACCCCCCAGCCCACCCCTCTCCCATTCCAAAAATCTGTTTCCAAATTGAACCACACTCCAAAAAAAAAATCTATTTATTATTCATGGAGTACGACACAGAAAGGCCTGCATTAAACTCCGCAGTCAGACATCCTCCCACCCCAATGCGACTGACCCCCACGGCCCCAGCTGTTTGTTTACAGCCGCCAAGATGTCGCGACTTGGGGTCGAATCCTGGCAGCGAGGGAGGCAGGCACATCATCTTTTAGGTCTAGACCCAAAAATATTAGGAATGGGGCTTCCTATTGGCTGAGTTCCGTTTAAATGGAGCACAACCGCTAGGGAGATTCGGGGCCTCATGTCCCATATGAGAAATAAGGCAACATACTGAATAAGAAGACAGGACTGGAACCTAACACATGCCTGTATGTAACACTGGCCCTGAATTACTGGGTATAAACTGGGTAAATTTAATGACAGGAATAAATCAGGAAATAACAGTAGTAATAGCAAAATGGTGTGTCAATCTTCAGGTGGTTGTTGGTTCAAACCCCAGTGTCAGCAAAGTGAGCCCCTAAGTAAGGTCCTTACCACCCATTTGCTTTAGGGACTAGCTGGCCTGGCTCTCTAAACTGCTTTGGATAAAAGCATCTGCTTAGTAAGGTTGCTTCTCCACAGAGGACTGACTTCCCCATCACCTCGGCTCACCTGTCGATGTGCTGTGGGGTTGAGGACCTCTGGGTGTCCGCTATCAGCCAGTTCAAACCCGTGATCCACATGTTCACCTCCTCCTCACTAAAGGCTGGGGGGCAGGGATGGGAAACAGCCAGAGAGACACACTTAACACCTTACTGGGTGGCCATCGGCGCAGGGATCTGGACCTGAGATCAAACGGGTCCCAGATCCAAAACCCAGCAGGGAAACTGCTGCTATACCAAAAGATGAAAGTATACAGGAAGCTGGTGGTTATGGGTTGAGACCAGGAACCTGAAAGTGGCTAGTCTGCCCCAGGAGGGTATGTGGTCATGGCCTGGAACTAACCTCAGGATTAATGCAGCTGTGAATGTGTGATACCTCACATTAGCCAAAAATATTAAAGTAAAACCATAAAAAACATTCTGGATCTTCAGGCTTGTCCTGATGATGATGAGAGATGTTCAGGCAGAAGAGAGCTATCTAAAAGAGCCTGATGCAAGATGTATAAGCAGTGAGGATGACCCAGTAACATGCAAGTAGGCGAGGAGGTGTGGGGGAAAGGAAGGAGCGAGGGCAGCGGGAGGGGCAAGGCGAGGGGACGGACCAGCCACGCTGAGGGTCTTCAGCCGGAACTCGAGGCCGTAAAGTACAATGAAGCAGAGCGCCGAGTCCAGCTTGCGGGCCTCCTCTGGGTAGCGCTCGAAGTCCCGTGAGGCCTTGCCCAATCGCAGCTCCTTGATCTCCCGGATGTCGACTGCCGGCCAATCAGAGTCAGAGTCAGAGGACTGCAGGTCATCAACGCCCGCCCCCCGGTAAAACTCAGCCAAAGAGAGCACCTCAATACCCATGACATCACCTGGCATCAAGTCAATCAGATTAACCTGGGATTTTTTCAGCAGGTGGTTATAGGGTCCAGTCCCAGAACTTTGATCCCCAGAATTTATTCTGTATATATACACACCGGAATAAGAAAGCTTTAAAACGTACAGTACTGTACAAAAGTCTTAGGCAGGCAAAGAAAATGATGTTTAGATTATCCTCGTGTTGGTGTAAAACTATGATATGCCTGTCAAAGTGTGTCAGCTTAGTCATTTCAGAACCTCTGCTAAAATCATCCTAGTATTTGCAGTGACCGTCCAGTGCAGTCATGTATTTTTTGACTTGGCCACTAGCACAGCTCATACAGCTAGTCAATCTGTCACTGACTTTTTAAACCAATATATTTAATTATTTAATTGAGCTGTCGGTGAAATTTAACAAAATCGTGGAACGACTGAGGTGCCCCTGAGGAGAAGTTTGGGAACTGAAGCGGTGTTCATCTAGCCATCCAACTAGATATCAGTAACTTTTTAGAAAACAGAAGAAATTATTACTAGTTTTTATTGTGTTACTCTTAATTTGCACAAGTTCTAATGTTAAAAGTTCTAATGTTTTTTGTTCTAAGCCAAAGTATACTTGCTACCCAGATAAACAGCTTTAAACATTTCTTTGGACTGCCTAAGACTTTTGCACAGTACTGTACATAACAAAAACAGTACAATAAAAAGTATATAATAAATGGGCAGTATGTAAGTAATAATCACTCCCAGTGATGACCCCCTAAGGCAGCACAGCTGGTGACAGAATGTGCCCCCTGTGTATGAGGTTAATATCTCTGCGGAGTGCTAAATAAACATGGAGAGGGACAAAGGTCGTCTCTGCATACATCTGGCAACAACGATCTGTACTGTCCCATGCTGGACACACATACACACACACACACACACACGGGCATGCAGGCGAAACAGAAGCATGCCACAGGCACGCAGACAGATCCGTGCGGTGGCCACACCTCCTTCACCACGGCGCCACCCAGCCACAGGCCCCGGCTGTGTCCGGGCCCACACCCTTCGTCCTGGGCCACCCCAAGCGGGAGGCTGCAGGTTCAGACCCAGGGAGGGGTCCTGCAGCGCCTCTGAGACTAACCCTAAGTGGCCATTTGCTCTACAGCTGAATAAAAGCTAAAAAAAATCCCTTTGATATCTCCGAAGCGACGAAAACGCAACAGCAATAACAGCCGCGCCACACGCCGACCTGACTCAGGAGGGGCGGGGTCCGGCAGAGTCAGGGAGGGTGAGGGGTTCGAGTTTCAGGAGGGGGCCATAACCCTAAACGAGGTAGCCGTGGAAGCGCACACGCTTCCAGGCTCTGTGGGGCAAGCGAGCACCAAACTGGGAAGGGCGAGTGCCAACTGGTGGCAGAGGGAAGATTGTGCATGTGCTAGGGGTGAGGGAGAGGGGGAAGGATAGAGATAGAGTGGGAGATAGAGGCAGGGAGAGAGGACAGGAAAGAAGGGAAGGCAAACTTTTGGGGGTGTTGTCTGTCTCTCTCTCTCACACACACACACTCGTTCATTTCCATCTACAAAGAGCCGTAAATGAGAGGATGATGAAAATCATGTGCAGGAGGGCAACAGGAGGAGGCATAGGAGGGAGGGATAGGAGGGGCGTGGCTTCTGCATGTCTGTACTGACAGAGTATCACACACGGTGATCCAACAGTACCAGCTGCATAATGTGCATTGGACCAGACAGGAACAACACAGGGTCTCTGACCCGACAGGGAGGCACCAGAATCCAGCCTGAGACCCATTTCTTTCAGTCCCAGTCTCACAGCAAGGCCCAGGAGACGTGCTCTGGTTCTGGTGCTGACTGAAAAGTGGACCACTGACGTACTCCAGGCTGCCTGCATAGCCCACCTCCTTTGTCTGTCCTGCTTTTTTTTCCATCCACGATATCCGCCTTTTTCCATCCCCTGAGGGGTCCAGGTCACGCCAGGGGGGGCTGCGGTGGCCCCCGCTGACTGGACGGCGGCAGGACAGGCCAACAGCACTCAGTCTGTCCTTCACACGACCGATGGGCGGATTTAATCTAGTTTCAAGTGACCTGCCGTTTCACCCTCAAACTCGCCAAATCCGTTACGGTTCAGAACAAGTGCCAGGGCCTGCTTTGTAGAGACTTGACCACATAGACTTTTGCAGACGAGTCCAGGTCCTCGAGCCCAAAAACACACGCCGAACGAAAAAGGAAAATGACCAACAACAACAACACCAACAATGCCACCATCAGACACATGATCCAGCCCAAGGCTCACCCTCTCCACCCAGTACAAGCAACACTATTTAAAGTGGAATCGCAAACTTGAAGCTCAGTTACAGGTGCATTGTGGGATACGACTGAAAATGCCATGCCCCAGTCTACAGCACACATTCTACTAGTGCAGCTATAGTTAGACCAAAACGCTAACCGTGACCGATCCACATACTGCGGTTAAATGGTAAATGGCATCACGCAGGGACAGACCAACACTAAGAAAATCCTTACGCTAATCCTTCCTCTCCCCTTTGTTTTTGAAGTCTTCTTATCTTCCTGAATGACAGCATCCTTCCCAAGGATAACCTCAGTCTTCCCCCCCTTCTTCCTGCATGGCCCCTTTTGCCCCCCCCAAAAAAAAAAAAACAGTCTGCTATCTGACACAAGACACATGCAATCACACATGTACACACACAGCCCAGCCAGGGGGACCACGGCACCATCAGCCAATCATGAGCTGGCTTATTATAAAACAACATACATACATATGAAACAAACTTACTGGCTACAGATTCACATACCTCAGTCACAATTGAGAGCCCTCATTTTTGTTGGCTCTGTTCATTATAACAAATTATTCCTAATTAATACTCAGTTTAATTTAAAGGAATAAATTATACAATTACTATGATTTACATCTGACCTGGGGACTATGGAATAATGGTGAATAAAGTGAATGATCTCATTATTGATCATAATTGTATTCAAAACTATGCTGAATGGTAAGTAGGCTAGGACGATATGGATGGTTCAGATAAATGAAACAAAATAACTCTTTACAGTCTCTTTCAGAACAAACACCCGAAAATTCACAGAATGCCAAACCAACCACATCATGATTAATTAAAGGTACTCCCATTCACACGTAATTTATTACAATCTCATGGGAGTTTTACTTACACAAAAATGTTCTAAGGGCAGAACAAAGAAATGATTGGTTTAGAGAGATAACCAATCAGATTGTAGAGGAGGTGGAACCAACTAATTAGATCTCTTGGTCGCACCTCCTCTATAATATGATTGGGCATCTCTCTGAACCAATCATTTTTGTTCTGCCCTCAGAGCATTTTTGTGTAAGTAAAACTCCCACGAGCTTATTACAAGCGCAGCTGAAAGCAGGGACTCACTCAGAGGCAATGGTCATTTCAGCAGCATTTAACTAAGTGGCCTAAAATCTAGAACCTACCTAAAGGGGATATTATACCAAGTTCCATGTTACAGCAGCTTTAAGTCATACTAGTCAGCTTTAAATGCAAAGCATATGTGGAGCTATACAGGTCATGGACAGTAAGTGGCGTTGCAGGTAAGCTATCACCACTGTAGCCAGAATGCTGAGTCCAGGTTTCTGCATCACGGACCCATCCATCAAAACGCCCCCACGACACACCCCTCTTTTAAACACACACGGCACACTCTATGTCCTAAGTATACATCCATCCATCTTCACGCCTCTTATCCCAGTCAGGGTCCCGGGAGTCCTATCCCAGGCAGCACAGGGCAGCACTGAGCACAAGGCTGGGGTCCACGCTGGATGGGATGCAAAAACCTTTCTCGGCCATTTGCACAGGCATTTGCGCGGGAATGCTTCTCTTTACCTACTTCATCCTGCTCTCCATGAGACAGGATCCCCACAATGTTGTAAAACCTGGTACTTTTTAGGTGCCCACAATATAAACCTCAATCTTATAGAAATCCACGACTATAATCAAAAAAATAAAAATTCCAAAAGTCTTGTATCTTGTTAGGTTACCTGTGGTTAAGGTTAGGGCTGGGCTATGCGTGTTTATGGGGTCTTTCGGTATATCTGTGTTTTTTTATTAATAATAATGTATATATAGTACTGTGGGGGGTGGCATGGTGGTGCAGTGGTTCGCACTGTTGCCTCACACCTCTGGGACCCGGGTTCGAGTCTCCGCCTGGGTCACAGGTGTGCGGAGTTTGCATGTACTCCCCATGTCGTCATGGGGTTTCCTCCGGGTACTCCGGTTTCCCCCCACAGTCCAAAGACATGCTGAGGCTAATTGGACTTGCTAAATTGCCCGTAGGTGTGCATGTGTGAATGAATGGTGTGTGGGTGTGCCCTGCGATGGGCTGGCCCCCCATCCAGGGTTGTTCCCTGCCTCTTGCCCATTGCTTCCGGGATAGGCTCCAGACCCCCCGCAACCCAGTAGGATAAGCGGTTTGGAAAATGGATGGATGGCTGGGGCGCCCGTGAGGAGAGGTTTGGGAACTGAAGCTATGTTCATATAGCCGTCCAACAAGATGCCTGTGACTTTTTGGAGAACAGAAGAAATTCTGCTTTTATTGTTATTGCCACTGCTAATTTGCAAATATTCCGATAGTAAATTGTGTGCTTTTTTGCTGAGCAAATACACACTTACTGCCAAGGTCAATTTTCTTCGACTGCCTAAGACTTTACACAATACTGTATATGTTGCGGATTTGTGTATATTTGTCTTTCTACAGGACCAGTCGATAATCTGGACACTCCCACTAGAAATCATTTGTGTTTCAACAAGATAACGGACCTAAGCACACTTTCTGGTTATGCAGTAGGTATTATCTTGTGAAGAAGAAAAGAGATGGAGTGCTGTGTCAGATGACCTGGCCCCCACAATCCCCCGACCTAAACTCTGCAGAGCTGGTCTGGGATGAGTTGGACCAAAGAGTAAGAGCAAGCTAGCTTGTGGCCAGAATTTGTGGAAACTTCTTCGGGACTGTTGGAGAAGCATCCCAGGTGGCTACATCTGCAAGCTAGCTGAAAGAATGCCGAGAGTCTTCAATGCTGTCAAGGGGGCTATTTAGAAAAGTGTAAAATCTGAGGAAGTTTTGAGATGTTAAACTTTGCTTGGTCATCGTAATATTTCATATGTATTACTGTACTGCATTGCCTGGAGCCCATTATATAAGGTGACTATAAGGTGAGTAACACCGATGCATTAAAACAGGTGTGCCCAGATTTTTGACTGGTACTGTACGGCTTTATATTTCTGAGCAAAGAACAATGGTGTTAAAGTATAACCACACAAAAGCACCCGGTGAAGGTTTTACAGAATGGGGCCAGTGCAGGAGACACTGAGGGGTCCTGCAGGAGACCTTCCCGGGCTGGGGTGCCTCTGTGCCTTTTTCCATCCAGCCAAAGGAGGTCAGAAATAGACGATGCCTAGATAGCTGTGAGAGAGAGAGAGTGGCCCGCGAGGGGAAGCGGGGAGGAGACGGACGTGCGGGTTCACGCTCCGTCCCGTCAGGAATGTCGGAGCGGAAAAAGCCAAACACCCCGTAATTTAAAGAGGGCGGAAGGAAGGAGTGGCAAAGAGGAATGGAGTTGGGGGGGGGTTGGAATAAAGGGGGAGAGGAAAGGAAAGAAGAAAAAGCCTAGAATGAAAGAGCAGACCCAGGACTAAGGAAGAGGAGACGAAAGTTCAACCTCGAGCGAGAAGGGGATAGTGGAGAGGAGGCGGGGGAGGAGTAATGGGGGGGAGAGGAGACGCACACATGAGGTTCTTGGAATGTGCCCCCATGTGGTTAGGTGGGGGGGGGGATTCTGGCATCACCCACATCAGCGGGGGGGGCAGGCAGGCGAGTGGCCGGCTGCTGTAATTGATGAGGAGAGGGGGAGACGGTTCGCACCCGCCGCCCCCCCGCACTGAATGATTTACCAGGCGCTCCTGCGGTCACACGCAGCGCAGGGCGTGGGTGACTGCTGGAAGGAGGCGCTGGCTTGGCCGGGGGGGCTATGGGCCACGAGCCGGGCTCTGTGACTCTGAACCGGGGGGGGGCAGCTGAGCTCTGCACGGTCGCTGCATACTGACAGAGAGCTCAACGGTCCTCCAGCTACACCCCTCCTCAGGAAGTACCACGGCCAGCTACTTCCTGTTAGCACGTCCCACGAACATGCCGGAGCAAAACAAGCCCCGAGCCCCAGACATTCGTTTACCCATTTAAGACGCAGGTCACTTACAGCTCGAGGCAGCTTTTCAGTAACTAGTAAGGGTGATCGTCTGCCTTACTTCTGATCAACAAACGTGTTTCAACCTGCCACTGTTTGGTCAAACCTTATCCTTCTGGTGGCATCATGCCCAAGACAAGGCCATCTGACGCACCTCAGCCTACAGCAGTCAAATATTTACAGTTAAAGCTCCAGGTCTCTCAGTTCTGTTGGAGGGGTAGAGGTTCTGGCAGAAGCAAAATCATGACTCGAGCTGTCCTCAGGATAACCATTCCATACAGTGCGACATCCGGCCGCAAAGTGAAACAGCATAAGCTGGCAGTAGGGAACGTACTGGTTCGGAATCCTCAGACCGCCCTTGTATTCTAAACGCTGAATAAATAACAGCTTTCAGCGCACGGGGAGAAAAGACCCCTTCTCCGCTAAACGTGACTCAGCACTATGCATGTGGAAGAGGATCCATAGAACAAGAGGCTAGAGCAAGGATGGCAGATCTTATCCGTAAAGGGCCGGTGTTTATGCGGGATTTTGGGGTAACCTTTAGGTCAGCTGTTCAAACCCAGGTGTGAGGACTCTTCAGCCAATCAGTCCTCTAATTAGTAAGTTGCAGCAAAAGAGAGAGAGAGAGAGAGAGAGAGAGAGAGAGTAGATCAGAATATGTCTGGAAAAAGTGTGCACCTGGGGGGCAGGTGCCATGGGAGCATAAAGAAGCTTTAATTCTCAGGATCAGTTTGCTTGCGGGTCTGGAGTCACACACATTGTTCCCGGGGGCTTGAGTTCCAACAGCTGACTGACAACTGCATTTCCAATGGGACGCCAGTAGGTAGTGAAGTGGTTAATTAAATGGCCACTGAAAGTTTGGACACCGAATTCTTACACAAGTGATAAAGAAATTGAACCAATATAACACACAGCTGTAAAAACAGAAGAGACTCATCCTGTTGAAAATTTTGCTAAGCAACACGGGTAAAATCCGCGGCCTCTACGCTCATACGGCGCGGTTTTAAACATCAAACAGCGCTTTGAAATGTAACTCTGTCATCTGGTGAGATCTAATTCAAACTGAAACAGGATAATTGCCCCTTTCCTAAAAATGAAATGTTACAACTAAGTGACTAATAGATGGTGCAAACTTTTGAATGGATTTCTTCTCCATATAAAATCACGTTTTCCGCTAGGCCTATGTATGAATATGATATGTACGTAAAATCGCGGCCGTGATAAACACTTTATGCCATCTTGTCTTATAAAATATGAGTAGATTTCCTCTTACTGACTGCTAAATTCCAGTTAGAGCTCATCAACCTTGCAATCGCACTGAAAGTTAGAAAAGGGGCAGTATTGAGAGCGTGATTACGACAGTCCGGAGAGGGTTTCTTTCTCAGAGGGGCAGCATCGCCTGTCAGGGTGGGTGGAGTTGAGGACACCCAGCCGCGAAGAGAACAGCACAATATTTGTCTTCGCCGTCGGCAAATCGCGCAGAAATACTTACTTTCGCCCTCGATCTTATCGGGGTTCCGCGTCCAGATGATTTGCCTGGTGTCCTGCTTAATCTGGAAGGTTCTCCTCTCGGGTCGCTGCGATTTCTTCTGGTAGAAGACGGTGAGCACCGTGCCGATTTCCAGGCTGTGCAGGATCCGTTCCAGGCCGGTCCCGGTGCCGGCTGCAGGCTCTTCGGCGCAGCCATTGACGCTCCCCCCGAACCTCGCAGCGCACATCCTCACATCTGCATGCCAGCTATCGGGGCCGCGGATACTGGTGGCCGTCTGGCCCGGTGCGCTTCGGTGATTCCGTCAATAACGGTGCCCGGGTGCCACAAGAACAAGTCCAGGGATCGCGGCTTGTAGGGGGGAAAAATAATGTCAATGTTTTTTAAAAAGCGTGTCTAAACAGCCAGCTACGCATAACCTAAATATCCAGCCTCTACGCTGACCAAGTAAAATAAATCAAAACACGAGAATAGATGTTATGATTTTTCCCTCTCCATATGCCGTTTACGCTAAAAACTGAAAAACTGCTTCGTTTCACTTTGTTTTTAAAATAAACATTAACTTACAGTCGTTTGTGCAATAATTTAAAAACAGCCACGTGAAACAAAATATCGTCACACATTCATTTAATTGGATATATATCCCCAACCCAAAAAGAAAAAAAACAATCAAATATTTATTTTTTCCAACCTGGAATTTTATCTCCGTGTTATCCTTTCCAGATGCTTCTGGCAGAGAGCCAGATAATTTAAAGTAATTAAGGTGTATTTTCCATCCTGGGTATTAACATCCTTCCAAGATCCGATCCCTCTGACGGCTGTTGTACGACAATAGTTTGTGCACTTGGGTTACTGTTGCGCCCAACCGCAGGCATACAAATAAACACCGTGAATAAACACTTACAGCCGGCGTGTATACCAAGAACAGCCCGACACGCACGTCTCTGCAACCTCCGCGAAAGGGGGGAGGAAGAAAAAAAATCCAAATCTTCAAGATCGCTAGTGCGGAATTTATACGTACGATTTTCCCCAATGCGTGTGCACCAGGAATAAGCGGATCGTACGTGTGCGATGTTTATAGGAGCAGAGGCGGTCCTCTTTGAGGCGACAGATGAATGTGGAGGTAGGACGGCGGCGATATGAAACGCAGAGGCAACACGACGCGGGCGGCCGTTCATTCCGCGGTGATCAGCGGAGGCGAGCCGGTGCAGAAGTCCGGCGCGATCGTCGGTGTTCCGCGCCTTCCATGCAGCCGAGGCATTCCTGTAAATCCCCGCTCCTAACACCTCAACGTCGGCAGGAGATCCCCTGGCCGGCGCTACTTCGATGCGCACGGTGTCCCTCCCGTCCGCCTCGGATCCCTATATATTATAAATAATATAAAATATGCTCCTTCGCCTATTGCGGACGCGTGTCGCCTCCCCGCCAGCAGCCGTTGCTGGCCCACAGTTCTGTGTACGAGAATGCGGTTCGCCTTGAAAGGAAATACAGGCGCAGCAGGCCGGAAAGAGATCAGCTGGATTTTTTTCTTCCTGGATTCTATATCACAGTAAAGATGCAGGGAGTACGGCGAAGGGTTAGGGGGGGGGAACGGAGTGGAAAACCGGAGAAATTGAAAGCAAAGCTTACGGAGGAGAAACTGCGACACCTAGGGGCATCTTGGGTGACTTCATCTATAGTGGGCCACCTTCAGAAGCGCAGTGAGGGACACCGAGCACTGCTCAGGTTAAAACCAGCCCCCGTTTGGGCCTCAGCGACCCACATTTTTGATCGCTGGCTTATCAATTTAAGCCAGTAGTTTCCAAAACCATTCTCAGTGGACCCCTCTGCGGTAGGCCTTCTCCAGCAACTGACCTAGTTGTATTTTTAATTTCTTGAGTTAAAGTTAGGTCACCGTAGGCGAAAACATCCCAGATAGCATTTTCAGATTTGCATAGGTGATAAGCAAGCAACTTAATCCATCTTTGATTATGTAGGTCACCGCTCCCAACGTTGTGATTTTAGTGCCACCTAAGTGCAGGCCGCCCTGGTGGCCGAGAGCTGGAAGAGCATCAGCACACCCTCAGCCCATACCCGGCAGTTACATGGACACACTAAAGCCTTTCAGAAACGGACATGAATCAGTGTATTGTAGGAAGAAGTTTGTACAATTCCCATTGTTATAGTCAATCTTAAATTAGTGTTTTTCTATTGTACGTATTGTTTTTGACAACTGCTGCACAAACAGAGATGTCCACACAATATTGTTGTACTACAGTATAATGGCAATAAAGGTCTTTTTATGTTACTGGTTAAGTGTAACTTCTGTCAATGTTTACTGAGGCCATTTAACTCACTTGGGCAATCTATCTTATAGAAATTCCTCCATGTTTAATTTAAATGATATTCTGCTACTTCTACTTTAGCGCCTTTGGATTAGCGCCAATCATGTTAACTCAGACGGGTTTGCTCACACGTGTGCTGTGAGTGTTTCTCTCAACCATCACCACATCCAGCTGTGTGTCTATACACTGGAGTGTGTGTGTGTGTGTGTGTGACATCACTACATAGCAATCCCTGATCAAGTCCATATGCCCCCGACTGGGCGTGTGCAGGAGCCCCAGCCTACTGGTCACTGAGAGGCCAATCACAGGGCGCACACAGCACTCCCACTGTCAGCTGCAGCAGGGGAGAAGAGGGGGCAGGAATAAAGGAAATGACTGGGGGCGGGGAAAGGAGGTCAGAAGAGGAACTGGCTTAATTTTGATTGGCTGGGAGATTGTCAATCACGCCTAGCATTCCTTCTACCAGAGGACTTCATTATGGTTACAATTACATTAATTATTTTTATCATGAAAAACATACACAGAGTGGGACAACAATAGAAATATTTAAACTTAAAATGAAAAACAACAGGCAAGTAGGGAGGGGATGCAATCACACAGAAACATAGCAAAAAAATCCTGGAAGTGTTGGCTAAATGAAGCACATTCTCAGTACTAACATGAAGGATAACGCTACCTATAATATTCAAATGTACTGCTGGTTACATTTCTTAAGACTGGTCAGCACCTGGTAAACTGTCCATCCATTCATTTTCTGCCACTTGCCCTGGTCCATGGTTGTGGGAAGAGAACTCTGAGCAGAGATGCCCAGACCTCCCTCTCCCCCGCCACTGCTACCACCTTCAGCTTCTCCAAGGGGATACCAAAGCATTCCCAGGCCAGCGCGAAGTGCCCCGGGGCAACCTCCCCAATAGACATGCCCGAGGCATCCAGGGTTGCCAAATGTTACATATCTGGACTATTCTCACTCAAGCAATCTTGTGGCAAATCTAAATTATTTGATTGTAGACCTACATCAAACGCGTTGGGGCAGTAGGCAAACATGGCAGACTATTTGCAAGGTAATAAAACTGTTAATGCGTGTGCATGTGTATGCAGACTTGAATTTAAAATCTCACTCCGGCCAGCTGACCAAAGTTGGCGTCCCTGAGGCTGTGCCCAGGGAGGTGCCCGGGAGGCATCCTTGATAGATGCCATCGGCAGGTTCCTTGCGATGCAAAGAAACAGCAGCTCTACTTCAAGTCCCTCCCGAACGTCTGTGCTTCTCACCCAGTCCCTAAGGCTGAGGCCAGACAGCCTTCAAAGGAAGCTAATTTTCAATGCGTGTATCCATGATCTCATTCTTTTAGGCAAACCATGATACCACGTTTAATTCAGGCCTGACAAAACATGAGGCCCAGGGCCTGTTCATAAGGCCCTCAGGTTTTCATGCTGGCTTTCTGACAGGAGAATCTGTTGGTCGTACTCTTTGTGTTTATGCAGAATGGAGAAATGCATGTCCATCCGCATCAGATCGCTGCCAGATCCTGAGTGGTTTACCTCACGTTCTGTTCCGAATTCCCTTCAGCTCAGACCGCGCTGACAGAACGATAACCCCCACCCCCCATGGGGCCCTCAAAGGCCTTGTTTTCTCATCAGTACCGACCAGCGTTATCTAAGTGCAGCTGAGACAACGTTTTGCTGGCGTTCACATCTGGAGTCCTCCGCTGAAATCTGCTTTGTCTGGAGCTTTTATTCTCTGGCTAAAGATCAAGGAATTAAAGAGGATCCAGGGAGAAGAAAGAGCCTCAAAACTAGAAACCCGATTCACAACGCAGCACTAAACGGAATTCCACTGAAGATCGCTTTCAAAAGCCCAAAGTCTACACGAGGCAAAAAGGAGTTTGCAGTGCGTGCTCTTCTTATTTTATTGCTGCATTTAAACATTCACCAAAACATCAGGCTATGAAAAGCAGGACAACTCCGTAGCAGAAGTAAATCTGTCTTATAGAAATGAAAACTAGTCATTAAATGATTCATCAATGACATCATTTACACAGAGAATTATGTCCAGGTTTTAATAATGATAATTGTCAGGTTATAAAAAAAATTACACCACTTGGTTTAAAGATTAATAAGAGTACTTATTAGTGAGGTTCAAATGGTCTGTTGTTTTTACTAGATTATAACATGACAGTGTAAGACAGTAAGATATTAGTTACGTGAGGCTAAAAGTATGCTTAGAAGGTGAATCTTTGACTCTCAGGTGTTTTGCTTCATTTAGCCGTATCAGAAGACCACGTCCAGATGTTCTGTGATCGCTCCCTCTCAGCAGGCAAGCAGGAACTAACTGTCACAGCAGGTCTTTTTGGAGCAGCTAAGTGAAGACCCATGCTGACACTGCCACCATGTGGAAGGTGTGATAAATGCAACGCAACCAGGGCAATAAGCTCACATATAAACATGAACATGTGTGAATTAATGCATGTATATACATGCGGCTGGCTGGCGTGTACCTGACCTGTGTGTGTGTGTGTTTGTTCTTTTTCTAGTGCGTGGGATGCATGTCGTGTGTGTATTTTTAAACACTATATATTCCATTCCAAACATATATATACGCATGCATACAGACGTGGACAAATTTGTCAGTACCCGTCCACAAACAACAAAAAAACACAACTATCACTGAAATAACTTGGAACTGACCAAAGTTTAATGGCATCCCTTATTGTTTATTCCATATTTAACACAAATCAGACTTTGCTTTTGATTCAGTTGAATATTTTACATAATCAAACAAATGAAAATGGCTCAGAAAAAAAGATGGTCGCCAATTACTTAATTTACTACATTTAATTTAATTAAAGATTACTTAATTTAATATTTTGTGGCACCACCTTTTGCAGCAATCGCTGCCAACAAGTGACCTCTGTACTTCACAGTGAGGTGTCTGCATTTGCCAGCAGGTAGTCTGGCCCACTCTTCCTGAGAAAAACTGCTCAAGCTGTCTCAGGATTGAAGGGTGGCATCTTCACACTGCAATGTTCAGATCTTTCCATAGATGTTCAGCAGGATTTAGATCTTGATTCATGGAGGGCCATTTAAGAATAATCCAATGTTTTTTTCTTGAGGCTTCACTATGTCCTGCAGAGATTCAAGGTTCCCTGTGCCAGATGCATCAAATCAGCCCCAAAACAAAACTGAGCCCCCCCATGTGTCACAGTAGGTATGGAGTTCTTTTCTTTCAAAGTTTCATTTTCCTTCTGTAAACATAGAGCTGATGTGACTGGCCAAAAAGCTCCAGTTTTGTCTCATCGGTCCAAAGGACATTCTGTCATTTTCTTCCAGAAACTTCTGGGCTTGTCGACATGCATTTTGGCAAATTCCACTCGGACTTTTTTTTATGTATTTCCGTCAGTAGTGGAGCCCTCCTGAGTCTTCTTCCATAGAGCCCGTTATTGTTTAAAATGCCAATGGTTTTGGATGGTTTCTTTGGCTCTTTCTCTACCATCCACACTATCCTTCTGATCAGCCTGGGCTTGCATCTCCTCTTGCATGCACGTCCCATGAGGTTGGCTACAGTCCCATCAACCTTATACTTTTTAATAATATTGGCAACTGTGGTCACAGGAACATGAAGCTGCTTGGAGATGGTCTTATAGCCTTTACCTTTGACATGGGTGTCTATAATCTCCTCTGAGCTCCTCTGACAGCTCTCTGCTTTGCATTCTATGCATTTTTGTTAACTTTTGTACATTTTGTATATTTTACACTAGTAACTACTTTTTTCAATTTTTTTTTTTAATTTGTGGCAATTATATTTCATATGCTCACCTACTGTGCTATTGTTTTGTGTTTTTCACAACATTGAGACAATTATTGTGTTGTCCCATTGAATGGGAATTGGATCGTGGAGGTTCTGACTGATTTCTTCAATGTCTGTATACCAGAATGTGAAAACGTGCACAGGGATACAAAGTCACTATCTAGTGAGCAGGTAAGACTCTCGAAAGAGGCACTTAATATGATATAACATACAGGAGCTATCTGCCTGTACTAATGGCCGGTGTGGGCTTATCACTTTACTGGGATAGGAGCATCCAATTACAAATTCATAGAACACTGTGCGACTGTGTATAGTTTATAGACAATGAACACATTTTTAACTTCACATTTTTCTTACACTCATAGGCGATTTTACTGCAACTGCACCCCCTATTGGTCAGATGAAAATGCCAATGGAACATATCAAGTTAAATAAAATTAAACAAATGATATTGTACCGTTATATTTGAAAATGTGGATTGTTTAGTTACATCAAGGTGCAATGATGATTTTTCTTAAATTTATTTTACAAATTCATTCGTCTCGATGAATGACTGTTTGGGCTCTCTCACCTTGCACCCGGGGGGGAGAGAATTATTGCTTATATTGCTTATATTAATTCTGACTGCTCACTAGTGGGCACTCTGACACCAGAACAAAATTTTACCAAAACTAGGGGCTGTTCCACGAAGCAGCATTTCACAGTTAGTGTGTTGACTTAAGCTAACAGTCATGCTTGTGCAACAAGAGTTTAGGTCAGGAGCATTCCTATTGGTCAATCAAGACTTCTAGCTTAAGTTAGTCCAGCTAACTGAGAAATCCCCGAACACTCCCCAGCACTGAATCTTATACTGACCTTTTACAGGCACACATCTACCCGTTATGACTCTCAAACAAATATTAAAAATACTGACACCATAAGACAATATAAATGTCATTTACTGTTTTATGAAAACAAACAAAAAACAACAGCAAACACTGTACTGCATATTTCATCAGTTTTACCACAAGTCCGTTAAATGCCTGGATCTCAATCCACAATAGAAAAATTTGCCTGGTGATTGCAATCTAAATTAGCTCAATTAGTCCCAGTTAGTTCCTTTTCGTCCTCAGGAAAATGTCTGGCCAACTCATTGGTCAGAGAATGTCGCTTTCCTGCCCACATGAAGTGGGTGGGTTGCCCGCCATGGGGCTGATCAGGGGGGTATTCAAAGTGGGGGCTGAGCTCGAAGGCCAGGGCAGAGCGCACCAGCCCTACTGACCCTGCCCGGTCGGCACAGGGGTGGTAGAGCCGCCCCGTGCGCGGATGCATGAACAGAGCTTCTGGGCGGAACGGCGCAGTCAGCTTATCCCCACCCCCACAGAATGAAAGCATCTCAGAGGCACCGCCCCTTTCACCAAGCCCCACCCCCGGCAACAGGTGGGTGAACACCAGGGGCCTGTCATCACAGCGCAGGAAGTTCCTCTCTCTCCCGCACAGAGCCAGGAAGGGAAACTGATCCTGATAGCGGCCGGTTTCGTTGGGCCGCAGACGGGTGAAGAAGAAGATCAAGAACTGTTTATCTGCACAGAAGAAAAATAAGAAGAGTGCCAACTTCTCATAATGACAACACCTATGCCCGCATAATAACTGTGAACAACCTGTTGATGTGCATAAACTCATCAAAGGAGTGACAGTTTCAATAAGGTCCATGTGTGAGTGCAGAGAAGGTATAACAACATCAACAAACGTAGAAAACGACGAGTAAACATCACAGACGTTCTTTTGTATCATCCATAGTTATCAACAGCTAATAACGATACTCTTTTTGGAGAAATAATGAAAGTCGTCTCTGAGCCGTTGGAGATAATGAATATTTTTTAGACATATTGCTTAAATATTCATAATAGAAATGATAACTTTCAGATTTTCCTTTCTTATAATCTTTATTCAGTGGGCCATATTTTTATATACGCTGTCAATTTTGAGAAAGCAATCGTGATTGTAGTTCTTACGACCAGCAATAGCATCAATTAAATTACCCACACTAACGTGACGCTGCTAAGCACTGTAGGCTTACGGACTATGGTACAGTATAGGTAGCAGCATTCATTATTGTATGCATAGCCAACCCAAGTAGTACCGAGTATTGGGTAGCAAGTATTAAGTAAGTAATACTGGACTGCCGAGTACTCGGTAGTAACGATTACTCAAAAGCAACGGATAACCACATGACTAATGCTAAGTTCTTCTTCGACGAAACAGACAAGAGGGGGCGCTGAAGCACCCAGCAGCTACTTCCGGGGACATTCTAAAGCGTTTAACGCTCCGCACTCTCTATAAGGACCCATGAAAAGAAGAATTAGTATTATATAAATGTCACTAGACATACACCTACAAGCACCAAATCTACTTTACTGATACTACGCAATATATATGGCCTATGTGGTTATGCCATATCGTTGTCTCACCGCAAAGGACAAACCAAAACAAGGACTAAGCACGATCATAAATGCAATCTACTATGAAAAGACTGAATGCGTAGTCCAAGGAATAATGTATACTAAAATTTGTACTGTATGTTAAACTTTTTCCCCTGCATAAGGACCCATTAGAAGATAAAAAGAAAAGCTTCACCCACAACCGAAGCAACAATATGGCACAACCATACTTGATACTAGTAAAGTGGGAGTAAGTGCTTCATAATAAGTGTTTTGGAAAGTCTGCTACTTTCAGCGCAACTGACCTTTGAAACAAGTGATGAAGTTCTTCACTTTAGTGTCATCTAGGAAGAGCTGGCAAAAAAAATAAAAGTAAAAAAGTAAAGCTGCAACGCAAGCACATGAGGACTCAATGATAACGAAGTGTCAGAACAACCATTTTTAGGTCAGAAAAAGCCAGCATTGTCACCTGTCCCTGGTGGTCGATGTAGTAGAAGTACTCCCGTATGTGGGGCTCGGGGGCCTGTCCTTGCACATACGCGGCGTTTCGCCGAGCGCAGCACTCGACCGTCCTCGCCGCATCCAACAGCCGCCGTCTCCGTCCAACATTTCGTAGGGGGAAGGCGGCAACCGCAACTTTCTGCTTCACTGCCCGGAGGAAAAACATTACTCCTTTCGATTCATATTAGATTTGCCGAGGGGCTGCCCAAACAATGGATAATGTACCGAGGCTACCAACATGACGGTTTAATAATAAAATAAAATAGGAATACTAATATACTGTCACATTCGTCCTCCAAAGACACTGCGTACTGAACGGTTCTGCGTCGTATTGAGTCGAAGTAGGGGGAACGGTCCGACTGTGACACCGGATAATGAAATACAGGCCCTACATTTCAGTTCCGCCCCCCCGTTCTTCAAATGTAATTTATGAATAGAATAGAATAGAATAGAATAGAATAGAATAGAATAGAATAGAATAGAATAGAATAGAATATATTTAGTTTTGTCATTGTACATATCAACTAAACTACTATAAATAACAATGACAAAGACAACAACAACAACAACAAGGATAACACATTCAAATTTTGGAATCACTGAGAATTTTTCTGGTTTTTGAAAGAAATTTTGTTTCAAATTTGCTTCAATCAAAATAACATTCTACGAATACAAAAGATAGCTTAGACATTGGTATTGTTGTAGATGACAATGATACCACTGCAAGAACATGATTTTTAGTAAATATCTATAAAGGCATACAAAGGAAAATTTTCAGCAACCATCACTCCTATGTACCGGTGACACAGTAGTTGTGTCAGCGAATCCTACGTTATGTTAAAAGGATAATTCAGTAGCTCAGTAAAACAGTAAAAGCAGTCTTCTTTGGGTTGTTAAATGTCTGTAGCATGAGCTTTCAAAAAGAATGACCTTTCTTCAGAAACCATCAGCATTACTGTTGTTTTGAGAAGTGAATTCTACTCCATGTAGGCAGTTGCCAAGAAACTGAAGATTTCTTACAAAGGTGTGCATTACTCACTTCACCAAACAGCACAAACTGGACCTAACAGATAGAAAGAGAAGTGGGAGGCGCTGTTGCACAGCTGTGCAGGAGGAACAATCCATGAGAGACTCTAGTCTGAGAAATGGACATCTCACAGGTCCTAAATTGGCAGCTTTGTGAAATAATACCCATTAAACACTAATATCATCTTTAACAATAAAGAAGAGTTGTGAAGAAAAAGCTGTGAGACTGGCTAAGGAAAGACTTAAAAATGGCAAAAGAACACAGACATTGGACCAAAGATGATGGGAGAAGGTGTTATGGACAGAGGAGTCTAAGTTTGAGGAACATGTGTGAGGCAGAGAACAAACTGAAAGATGAACTGCCTAACACCAAGCGTATGTGTGATGGTCTATGGGGGGGGGGGGGGGGTGGGCTTTGATGCTGGTAAAGTGGGAAATTTGTACAGGGTAAAAGGAACGTTAAACAATGAATGCTGTCACTCCATTTTGCAATGACTGCCCTGCCCTGTGGACTGCGCTTGACAAAATTAGGACACATTATTTAGTTTTTTAGTAAGAAATATGAGCATAACAATATTGGATCTTCTTTAAAATTGTTGTTGATGTTATTGCATCACCTATACAAAACACAACAACAAATTCCACAACAAATTCACATATTCAACTAGACAAATTAACAAAGATGCCAGTTCCTATACAAGGGTTAGGACGGGACAGTGGTGGCTTAATTTAATGGTTAGGGATGCATACTTGTAATTGAAAGATTGCAGGTTTGAATCCCCAACCAACAAGGCACTACTGAAGTGCCCTACGCAAGGCACTGCCCCTAGGCGCTATGTTACATTGTCACATATGGGTTAAATGCAGAGAATGCATTTTGTTATTGTGCACTGTGGTGCGTCAACAATGACAATTCATCACTAAATTCTGTACCCGAATAGCTAGTATTCCTTCCTTTGACTGAAATAACGTTGAGACGTTTTCTATAAACATCTACCAGTCTCTGACAACCACAGAATTATTTAATCTGTGTTACGTTTGATGGGTTTCTTCCACGCAGAGCCCCCACAGCATCAATAGTAGTGCTGGGCGGGGTTCTTCTAATCCGCTAACTAGCGAAACTAACTTTTTCGGTAGCGGACTGAAATTGCCGAGGTGCCCCTGAAAAGCGTTAGCGGATTAATTAGCTTCCGCTAAATTCAGTTCCACTGTAAATGAAAACCTTTTTTTTCGCAAGAAAATTCAAAGTATGATTGTGTAAATGCATATATATTTATATATACATATGTGTGTGTGTGGAGTTTGCATGTTCTCCCCATGTCGTCGTGGGGTTTCCTCCAGGTACTACAGTTTCCCCCCACAGTCCAAAAACATGCTAAGGCTGATTGGACTTGCCAAATTGCCCGTAGGTGTGCGTGTGTGTGTGAATGGTGTGTGAGTGTGCCTCTCTTCCAAAACCATTTTCCATGGGTGTCTAAATCATGTGATGTGGCACTATCGCTCTCCTTTGTATGCTGCTTGTTTTGTCCAAACCATTGAGTGCCATACATGTGTGTGTGTGTGTATATATATATATATATATATATATATATATATATATATATATATATTTAGTAGTGAATGCCTGCACCATGTCAGGGACAGCGTCGGGGACAAACTCAATTCATCAATATTGCCACCAGAGGTCGCTATATTTACACTTTCCTTAACTCACGCAGTGTTCTACACCAGATGTCCGTGATTAACACCTCATTCTACACTTAAGGTGCCTCGTGCCTCACCAATGAGCTGAGAACAAATTAATCCTGCCCAGAATTAAACTGCTTGAGACCCTGTCAAGTACGAGCCGTGTGAAGGTGGATGAATTCATTCAAATAAAAAAAAACAACATAAGCAATATTATGTATTACTTATGTATTACTTAATATTATCCATAAAATGAAAAATGAAATACTTGATTTAATTTTTTTGCGTTTACACTCCAAAACTTACCAAAAACAATTTTAGTTTGCAAATATTTAGTAATATGTTGCTGTTGCTATTTAGTGAAACCTGAAGTTCATTTTAAAGTACATATATAAAAATACACATTATGTTATAAAGCGTGCTTAAAGCTGTAGTGACGGTCGCACCGACAAATATCACTATTAAAATATTGCGTAAGCGTGCTGCCATGGAAACGTGCCCGCTGCGTGATGTCAGGTTGTCGCTGGTGACGGAGCCGCGGAGGGGCAGCGCGCGCTTCATCGACGGGGAGCGACTGACTGCGGCTGCAGAGCCCACGGGCACCATGGGTGACATCCCAGGGATTATTAATATCAGGTTTTAACGGGAAAGTACTGGAAATGGCTGAAAGGTAAGACCGCATGCCTGTCTGCCTGCTTATTTTCTGACGCATCTTAGCATATCTAGATGACGGCTGGAAGTTGAATTAGAAGAAATGCGTTCATGTCTCTCGCTTCATACATAACGGGGGCTGGTTACTTACACCCTCGCAGCTCGCGTCTATTAGATGCCAGTATTTAAATACGCGAAATCCGCCCCAAGCTTGCACATGACCCGCAGTGCTTTTAGATATGACTTGTTTCCCGGACACTCCGAACCGTGCTGGGCTTGGCAAACCCCGGTGGGGTTTTCCGCTTCAATCGGTGGACAGAAATGAGCCTGGCGCTCATGAGGAGCCGGCAACAAACGCATTAGTCCGGAGCCGCTCCGTCCGGGGTCTGGTCCTACATCCCCGCAGCCATGCAAGCGCTCCTCTCCCACCGCTTCAGAAAAGCACCCGGCTTCCTTGCATGTTTGCTCGTGCAGTTTATGAAATGTCATTAGCGCGTATGACTAACAAAACCGAGCCCATGTATGTTCACTTAATTATTAATTAGCCATTGGTTGCGTGCTGTCAAGAGACCTCGGATGGTGCGAGCATTTCAGTGGTAAAGCAACGATAAGCCCGATACAGACATTGTCCATTGAGAAATTAACATAAGAGCATAATTCAATTATATATATATATATATATATATATATATATATATATATATATATATATATATAGAGGCCTCCACACACACACAGACACATAAGATGCGACGAGTTGTGCCAAACGAGCCGTTGGTAATTTTAACACCCACAGTAGCACACACTCAGGATTCGGATTATATAATTATGAACCGTGCCGAGAGGGATCCACATCTGGAAGCTGCTACACAGCATGTCAGACTTATTAGTTGCCGAAAAGGCGAGGCTTTGTTTTCAGTTCGCTTGCACAGATGGATTTCGCGGCTGTCCGTGGCATAACATTAAAAAGAAAATAGCGGAAAGGCAGGTGCACCCCATTCGCCTATAAACATGATAAAGGTTTTAATACAATTAATTATGAACGCAAAAGCAATTAGTGGGAGCTGTCATCAGGGTCGGGGGTAGATGGAGGTTGCGAGGGAGTGGAGCCGCTAAATTAATACGCATTCCCAAGAAAAGGGGTTGTTTGGCAGTATTTACGCAATGGATGTGGATAATGGGCATTTTTCGCCTTCTGGAAGGTGTGACAGCTGCAGAGCGAAGCGCCGCCGCCCTGAGCCGGACGCTACACCTGTCGTTTCTCCCACTTTCTGCACGTATTTGCATCTAAAATGACAAACTATCTTCTCCTCCTGCGTGCTTCCCGGCCCATTTAGCTCATTTATCCATTCATTCATTTTCGGTTCTCTAAACGCCAGTAATTCTGCATTAATTGATCTCGTAGGAAAAGGCACGTCCTAATTGAGATTACAGCCTCCCACACACGCACGCCCGATGAAATTATAAACGTACAGACGTTTTGTAATTGCATTTTGTTTTAGCGTTAGTATATGCTGGGCCCAGATCAAATGCTGTTTTTTCTATGTTGTCCTCACCAGGAGTGGTGTACGGTGCATTTGCCATGAACTGAGCGTCCGTCTCCCGGCTTTAAAATACTGCATGCTTTATACAACTTAACTTAATCCGATCTAAACTCATATAACCAAGCACAGGTTTCTGCACTGGAGGTCGCTTGTCCACGGAGTAGCCACCCTCTTCAGTCTAAGCAGGCATTATCTTCTTCAAAAGTGGGGCATTTCCATGGCAAGCCTCCCGTGTCTGGATAACGGTACACTGTCATCAGCTAATTTCCTATCGATCGCAGCACTCAGCCGGCCTCCTAACGACGGGCCGCGCAGACTGCGCTCTGAAATGGCCTCACAGGTTCTCCCCTATCGATTTACGTACGCCCGACGCTTAAGTGCTTCGTCATATTTAGTTTATGCGATGCAGAAACAGCGGTAATGAATTCTGATCACCTATGGTAGTTTTATTATCGCAATCCTTCACGGAACACCCCCTTTGAATGCTGTTTATTTTTTTTTCTAACAGTTTATATGTGTACAGTTCTATTTCCCAGGTGCAGAGCTGCGCAGTGGCTGAAATAATATCGATTACAGTGTAGGTGTGCAAGGAGGAGGCAATGGGGAAGTGTGTTTAATCTTTGCTAATAGGATTAGGGAGAAACGCCTGAAAATTCGACTTGCCTTTAATCTGTGTGTGGGGTCAGAGTGAGAGAGAGTGAGACAGGCGGGTGGGGCAGAGGAGGTGGCAGCCCTATGAAGTCCACTGGCTTCCTGTCCTCACTGTCCCCACCCCCAGATGAATAATGAGCATGACGTGATTATGCCCTGGCCTTTGTCCTCCAAGCAGAAGCTTTCTGGGTGTCTTGTCCTATCGCGACGCTGGGTTTCCTTTCTCTGTTCCCCTAAGCAAGGGTGTCTGTCCACAACCCTAACCATCCGCAGTCCTTTCCGAAACATTCACATCATACCTGAATTCCCATTAAAGTGTGCAGACCGTGGGATCGATTCCTCTGATGTGAAGGGTCTTCAGTTCTGCGTTTGATCAGTAAAGTTCAGCCAGATCCAAATCCACATTCCTGATGGACGACATCCAGGTGTCAGGCCAATTAGGGATCACCCAGAATGTTAACAGCAGAAGTTTGGCACACTTATCCATACTGAAACCAAGCTTCCCTTTATTAACCTTTTAGGAAAAGAACAGCAATGAAATAATGGACTGAACGTCTTTAGCCAGTCCCACCTCCTGAGGCAAGAGTCTCCAACCATTTATTTTTTAAATGAGAGGTGCTTATACAAAGAAAATAATCTGGAGAGATACCAATATTTTGCTGGGGGTGTGGGGGGGGGCATTGAAGGTGACGGTCTGATTGTCACGATCGACTAGGAATCGTCTTGAAGATCGAGCTGATGATAACGATCGACCAGTTGCCGACCACTATCCTGAGGGATACATTGATGGAATCTCTACGGGGGCCTAGTTCAGCTTCAATCGCAGGACTTCACCACTATCGATCTCTCCCCGGGAAGCTCGGGATGGTCTGTGCCATCAAGCCAGTGCCTAGGATGGGGCTAAGACCACAGATACCGAAACGGGGGGTAGGTAGTCTCGTTGGCCGGAGGACGTTCCTGCTGGATGCCAGGCAATGGGGAGTGTGAATGCTGTGTTGTTTCCAGCCACCTGTGTGTCTTAGATGCCATGGGGGGGGGGGGGGGGGATCCTGGCACCTGGAAGCAGCGAAACACCTCTGAGGGGCTGAGAGCTGACTTCTCCGGCAGCAATGAATGACTGCAATTTTTCAGGCAATCAGTTTCGGTTTGTTCGTATCTGTGATTTCCTTTACATTACATGCCCCATATAATGACAATATCATGGGCGAAGCTGAGAAGTTATGAGCAGAGCTTTGGGCATCCATCCATCCATCCATTTTCCGGAGCCTGTCGCGGAAGAAATGGGCACGAGGCAGGGAACAACCCAGCATGGGGGGCCAGCCCATCGCAGGGCACACTCACACACCATTCACTCACACATGCACACCTACGGGCAATTTAGTAAGTCCAATTAGCCTCAGCATGTTTTTGGACTGTGGGGGGAAACCGGAGTACCCGGAGGAAACCCCACGATGATATGGGATGAAAATGCAAACTCCACATACATGTGACCCAGGCGGAGACTCGAACCCGGGTCCCAGAGGTGTGAGGCAACAGTGCTAACCACTGCACCACCATGCCGCCCCAGCTTTGGGCATGACGCCTGTTAATATTCTACGGTGATAGAGGCCAGCGAGACGCCACCGGTCGACTCCCTTTGGGTGGTGGTTTCGGCACCAGGCAGCCTGTTAGGTCTTGTGCATGAGCTACTGGTCCGCATGTCACCTTGAGTAGAATCCGCTCTCCCTGGACCGTGCCGTAATTGTTTCCCTAATTGAAAGCTGTGAGGAATGCATGCGTGGGGGGGGGGGAGAGGTGAGTTTAATCCAAATCGCTTCGTCGAGTCATTTTCCGGACAGCGAGGGTCACTTTGCCTGGCCCACCTGGCGCATAACCCAGGAATGGCTGAAAGGTCCATTACCCAGAATTCCTCTGGATGTGGCCTACATTACTCCATGGGCTGGTGACTCTTTCCGGGACATGTCTGCTGCATGCCTCGACAGCCCTTCCTAATCGTCGAGCGCGGATGTCTCTTCCTTTCCCCCTGTTTTCATTCTCGAACTGAGACGAGGTTTGGCAGCCTGTGAACGAAATCTCGTTTCCCTCTGTAAATCAGACTAATAAGCATCATTCTTTTACGATAAAATTGGCCGTGTGGGAGCCAGGGGCTATTAGACACTGTTTATGGACAATTTAAATGTAGCGAATTGTCTGAAATGGAGTAGATGTTTCTGTACTGGTTATCATTAGTCCTGCTTATCTGGCGACGGTGATGTGGCGATTAGCCGGTGATTAAGAGCTTGTTTGTCAGGCATGTTTCAGGCTTCCGTGGTTTGTGGCTCCACATCTTTCCATGACCTGCCTGCCTCTGACCCTGGCACAGCCTGTCTAAGTGATGCTACATTTTTTCTTAGCATACTTCTTAAGCTGATGTGGTTCTCGGTGGAGTACCGGACAGCTTTGCACATTCCCTTTGTGAGCGCGAGTGTGTTTGTGTGGCTTTTCTTGCCAGCGCTGCTGTCTCCACATCATGATTCCATGTCTGTCTGCCTGCTTTTTCTCTTCCTCCAGCACACACAGAGCAGGGAGGGATCAGGGCACCATCCCATTCGGACAGAACTCGATGTCAATTCTGGGGAAGCGCTGAGCGCTGCCCGCACCACATGAGACAATCTGGAGTCGAGAGTAGTGGGAGGGGGTATTTTTGTAGCCGGTCAGGGCTTTGCCAGGGGAACGTGCCCCACTACTTATGCTGCAGACTCACCTCTCTGTCTCACTCTCTGTGGGGTGAAATTTCTCATCCTTCTACTTTTCCATCCTTATATTGAATTAATTGTGAAAATGAACACAGTCTAGTCTGGAGTCACAACAACGTGTGGCGAGGTGGATGATGCAGAACTGGGCCAATCAATCAGAGAACAGCCTTAAGGGACTGTTGCATGACTCTGACTGGGCCGTTAGTGGTCAGGCTACTGGCCGGACTGTCCACCATGGGATGCTGCTGTCTCTCGGGCCTGCCGTACCATCACTTTTCATGGTATTTCATATTGGGGTACTGTTCCCAAGGTTACGGTAGCACGGGTTCTCCACCTGTAAACCAGGAAACATGTCGGGGTGAAAAAAAATGAACATCCCTGGATTTAAACAATGAGGAATACGGAAACAAGAGCTCTTTTGTCATCTTATAGCCGACATGTGGACACTAACTCCGGTCTGCTTTCCAAGGTCCGCTGTTGTCTGAATGTAGAAATCCAGATGTTTCCCGGTGTTTTGCACATTCCGTCTAAGTTAACTTGACTGGTCTGTCTCCGAAGAGGTCCCATTTTGCCGAAGTTCAAGCTCTCAGCTCCAGAAAATGCACCGACGTTCTGGCAGATCTGTGCTCAGTCCGATTCCCGATAAGCGCAGAATTCCAGAAGAATGGGAGAGAGAGAGAGGGAGGGAGAGGCAGAGAGAGCGCAACGAGGAGGGATGGGATTGCAGGGGTTGCTAGGAGACCAGGCACCGGTCCCTTTTGTGCGGAGGAGCTGCCAGACGGCATCACCACAGAAAACCGATGCCCGTCTGGGTCACTTACTGTGCCGTTGTTTGTAACTGAGATTATAAATGGATCCATTGATTTCCTCGTGCCGTTCATTAACATATTTTTTTCATCCTCCCTGACTGTGAGTCGCTGCTGACAAACCTGTGTGTAACAGATCTTCGCCACAGGAAGGAGGAGGCAGCCCGGGCTTGTGTACCTGTCACAGGTAGCCCCTTCCTCTCACGCATGCACCTGATCGGTCAGCCTATAAGCCCCAGACACAGGACCCCAGCCAGCCCGGTCATGGGGCCTGTCACCTTTAACCCGGATGCCTCCTCGCTGAGGTGCTTCCCGATTAGCCTGACAGCACAGGGTAGCGTTCCAGACCCATCTCTCTCCAACCTGCTCACTCTCAAGTTTCATTGGTACAAAATGAGAGTAATATTGACAGAGCATTACGGTCATAAACGTGTTCAAATAATGACAGTGTAATTTAAAGCTGGAAATGATGAATACATTCGCGGGCAGTGTTCACGAAGGTGGGGGTATATTCTCACATGCTCCATCCCTGTGCCTGGTACGTGTGGCCTGACTCAGGCATTCAAGTAGTGAAGCATGGGAGAGATGTGCTGATTTCCTAAAAACGCGTTTTACTCGTTTGGGTGATTCCACCCCTCTCCCCCCCCCTCATTGCAGGATAAAGTGTCTCTGTGTGTAACCCTCCTCTCTGAGCAGGCCGCTCTGCCCCGACCCGCTTTCTAAGCAGAGGCCCACCTGCTTGTCTATCTATGCTGGGTTGGACTCCATATCGCTTTAGTCTCCGATCGAGAAGAGACCCCAAAATAACCCCTCTTTGCTTTTTTGGCTTTACCCTTGGGGTGCTGGTGTAGTGTATGCAGGAGGACTGCACCCAATGCCGTCAGCTTTGAGTTTTAGGAAAGGGGTTACACATCCCCCAGGACACAGAGGGAATTTCGCTGGTCTGTGAGTTTGCTCTGGATGCCCACGGTCCTCTGCTGGTGGGTCACGGTACTTCAGCGAGGTAGTTTTGCCAGCATATTCCTCCACATGATTGGTGCTTCCAAAGGGTGCCGGTTCCAGTCCAATTTATGGTGCTGGATGGGATAAATAAATGAACAAGAAGTTGCTGTGGTGAGTCCCACCTCTGGCGGTAAGCGGGCTGGGACCTTACGTTGACAGTCAAGGCTCTATGGCAGCACTAAACGCCACTGCGGCAGCTCCGGAGGGGGGGCAAAAGTGGTCATAGACATACATTCATATGCACCGCCAAGTGGAGGCCGCAGGTGGCGAGCGAGTTGGGCAGCACGTCACAGGTGATTGGCTATCGATCCAATCAATTAACCTCTGCTGCAGCTGTCTGCTACTACCTGGAGAGAAGAGCTGGGGAGGTGTTTATCCATGTGGTGCTGTGCTGATGCTGTGTGTGTGTGTGTGTGTGTGTGTGTGTGTGTGTGTGTGTGTGTGTGTGTGTGTGTGTACACCTCTCCACCCCCCATACTCTCTGAGAGCGACAGCAGGCTGGATCAATAACCCCCCCCCACAAGCCCCTCTGCAGCCAGCCGCACGTCACTCTCAGTTAAGGAGCACAAATGCACAGCCGTCCCCAAGACCTGCTCCATTTCCCCTGCTGTCTCTCTCTCTCTCTCTCTCTCTCTCTCTCTCTCTCTTTCTCTCATTCTTTCTCTCTCTCCCTCATCGTCCCTCTATCGCGTCGATGGCCACCCTGCTTTCCTCGTCGTCTCTTTCTCTGCTTTCAAATAAAATAGTACCTCAGATCCAGCGTTAGCTGGGCTCCCCCTGCCACTCCCTCTTCCCTCTTAGCACTTTACAGTGACCCCTCCTGGGCACCCTACAGAACTGCAGGGGGCAGTGGTGGCTAATATGGGTGGGGGGTAGCACTAATGAGCCATTAGTCTTGGGGGAGATATATCTGCCATTGCACCGAGCTCCACTCTCTGAAAAGGCATGTCCAGATCGCGTGGAATGGCCTGGTGTTGGCTGAGGCTGGGGGGGGGGGGGGGGGGGGGCGGAGGTTAACTGCACCTGTGATTGATTGCTCGTAACACATTTAGCATTTCTGCATTTTTAATAAATATAACTGGGGCACTCGTGGGGGGCAGGGGGGGGGGGGGACTTGCCTGGTGATGGCAGAGCTTCTTTTCCTGGGGGGCCTCATTACAACCCGCCAGGGGTGGAGGTGTGGGGGTGTGGATAGGCATTGTGAGGCAGGTCTCAGGCTTATCCCATCCTGCTGACACACTCAGGGGGTGACGCGGCTGTCAGGCAGGACTGTCCATGTAATGTGCGGGGGGAGGATCCAACCCCCTACCCCCTCCCAGCAATGCTGCATACAGACTGAGGGGTCTCAGACTGTCAGCAGCTGCTTTTCTGATCCAGAGTTCTTCCGGCGTGATCCGATTGTTCAGCTGAGGTGGGGAGGTCACATGATGGCCTGTCACTGGGCTCGTACCACAGGGCACCCCCTCCTCCTCCATCGGTGCATCAACCTCAGAGTGGGCAGCAGTGCAAGCCTCATGTCAGCCTGCGGGGGGCGTGTGCAGATGTGTTCCCCCCGTCCATCCGGCGCTGACTTGGACCAGCATTCTTCAGGGACATAAAGGCTAAGCTGCCTGCTGCTTTGTGTTGCAACAGGAGGGACACAATGGTGTCCAGTATTTATCTACCCAGAATGCACTTTCTCTCTTTATATGAATGTGTGTCTATGTCTTTTTATCTTGTGCACACATGGACACACGCACACATATTCCTGCTTTCTGCCTGTGTGCTTGGGAGGGACCATTCTGGCTTCCTGGGGGGGTGTGAATCCTGTCCACAGGACCTGGCATAATGTGTGTGAATGCCAGTAGAGAATACATCCTAGTTATGCCTCCAGCATCTGTGAAACCACCTGCTCCGCTTGTGAGGAGGCCCCGTTTCTCACCTCACATGGGATTCACACTGTGCTAGTCCAGCTGTGGCGTTTTTAAACCCCCCCCTGTCCAGAGGCTCATCGAGACCAGCTCCCTTTGAAGCAATGCAATCTCTTATACGCCCATGTCACAGATTTCTCACTGCGTCGGTAACGCCTGCTTAGCAGTTACCAAGATGTGAGGCTGCTGCGGGCTGCCGTGTGCCTGACCAGCTTCCTCTTTTCTAGCATTCCATCCCGGAGGGGGTGTATCTTATGCTAATAAGCTGTTTTTCATTGGCCCTGAAATTTTCCAATGACACTTGCACCGTAATGCCTTGGAATTAACATTATTTCGCCAAAGAAACAGACTGTTTACATATCGCTCCATCCGCCTGTTACCAAGGGTCCAATATAGGGTGTTTGGGAGCTAGACCCAACCCCCTGGGAACACGGGATAAATGCACTTAAATTCTCTAATCTCCAGCAATGTTGGTGCATCGTTGCCTGCGCCCACAGCAGTGGTGCTGTCAGCAGCACCACAAAGAAACCATGTGCTTATAAATGCCAGTTTGTCAGAGTCGTGCTTCCCCTAGCAGCCGCGTTATGCTTAGTCCCACCTGGTGTCACCCCGCTAGCGAGAACACGAGTGACGACGAGGACCAAGACGTGGTGGTCACTTGTGAGCTTGCAGGGCAGAGAATGGAACATTTTCTAACAACCACTAACGTGGAACGTTGTCTAAGCACCGCGAACGTGGAACGTTCTCTAACAAACGCTAATGTGGAACGTTCTCTAACCACCGCTAACGTGCTAACGTGCTAACGTTCGCTGACATGCTAATGTGGTAACAGCTGCTAAAATGCTAAAGACCGCCAACATGCTAATGAGAGGGAGGCTAGCGTCATGTGATGTGTTATGTGAGGAGTAAGAATTGAATGTGTGTTTTGAAACTTCACAACTTTTTTCTTGGCATTATTCACACATCTATGTGCAAATTCTGGGTGAAAAGGGGGTAAAATGCTCACAAGTTTAAGAAGAGCTGGTGGCCAGGACCCATCACCTCTTTTCAGAGGGGGGGGGGGGCTGCCATCACGCAACTGTGATTCTCTGGGAAATTTTTGCCCCCTCTTTCAAACTGACCTGTCTCTTTTTGTGCTCTGCTGCGGGGGCGATAGGCAGGGAGCCAAGATGGAGATGAAGGAGGTGAAATGGAGGGAGAGATAAACGGGGGTGGAGTGAACCACCCCCTACAGAGCTAGAGAGAGAGGCCTTCTGGGAAAGACTGCGCCAGGGGTCGCATACCCACACATACAGCCAGAGGCAGAAATGGGGGTTCTAAGTGTACATCACACACTTACATCTGCCGTGCCATATATTCTGTGAAATTCATGCACTCAAAAAATAACAATCAATAATAAAGACATAAATGGTATTTTGTTGCTCTGGAGCTGCTGTTTATCTGTCGTAAACAACGGACCCTTAATCTGAATACATTACCGTCCTTTACTAAGGCAATTTAGATTAATCACACTCTAGGGTTCAACAGCAGCTCCCTGTTTTTAACTACCTATCTTCTGGTTGAATTATTTAGTGACACAAACAAAAAATCAAGTAAATGATCAAGAAAACAAGTAAACGGGACAGAGAGAGTTTCCTGGAAGGGCAAACACAGTAGGGTGATGCATTGAGCCGCTGTGTCCTGGACTGCGTTTGGCCAGGTCATTAAAGGCAGAGGTGTAGAATGCCTTCTGCTCCCTTAAAAGCCAGGTAGCGGAGTTCAGTTAGACGTACGAGCCACGCCATGTTGTAACTGGATGACCTCAGTCTTACGTGGCGGGTAATCCTCGTGTGGGATGCCTTCTCGCTTGCTGGTTTCCTTGAGGATCGACTTTATGGGATGTGTAATTGCCCTACGATGTTACCTGTGGATTAATGTTCCCTTTTTCCGCTAAGCTTATTAAGGTGGCGCTCTGCACTCGCCAGTGCATCATGCATGGATCTGGGAGGCGCCGTTCGGCAAGGTTTACTTCAGTTTTTTCAGATGCTTCTCCAGCTCAGATGCCCAGTGCACGCACACACTCACACGCTTTGGAGAAGCTGTGAAACTCCCACACTGTGTCTCACCTGCTGCATTCCGCTGTACCTGCTTTACGCATGGTCACTCACACTCACGCACACACACACACGCGTTCAGAGAAGCTGTGAAACTCCCACACTGTGTTCCACTGTACCTGCCTCATGTGCAGTCGCTCACATGTGCACACACACACACACACACACACACACACACACACACACAAACACACACGCACGCACATGTAGGGTATACCTATCCTTATGGGGCCCGCTCATTCACTTCTATGGGAAAAATGCTAACGCTAACTATGACAACCTTAGCCCCGACCCTGCCCTAAGCATAACCAAAAGTAAGCAAGCAAAATACAAGAGTTTTTGCATTTTTAGTTGTTTCATGGCAGTTACTGATTTTTATAAAATAGAGTTTTCCCTTATGGGGACCAGGAAACCGGTCCCCATAAGGGGAAAAAAAAATGGATATTTATCACGTTATGGAGACATTGTGTCCCCATAAGGATAGGTATACCCGCTCGCACACACACACACACACTGTCCCATCACTTCTCACAAATGCTGCCCCCCAGAGGCTAGATGCGGAAGAGGGCGGGGATGCTCGAGGCATGGTCACGGGCACTCTCTCGGTGACGGGTACCGCCGTATTGGTTGCTAAGGACATCCTGGCAACATCGCAGACAGGTAACCAATGGCATGCTGCTTCCGTGGATGTGGGAATTTAGAGGGAGAAGACAAGGGAGTCCAGGGAGGCTCCCAGTGAAAAGTGTGTGTTTGTGTGAAATATATGATGCATAAACGTTTTAATGTAAACTTCCAGCTGGTGTATCCCTGTAAGTGTCACCTGTGCAGTCAGAGATCAGAGGCTAGTAGTCTAATATTGATGCGTGTTTATGTGAATGATTGAAAGGTGATTAGAACTTTATTTATAGAAAGTAAGATTAGCATGAATTAAAACTGATTTTTAAAAATTATAATGCATTAGTTTGGAAGTCTTACATTTCACAGGTAGAATTTAAGTTTTATTCGTTATAATGAGAAGATTTAGAGGTAGTGGGAGTGAGGAGGTTTGTTCTGGCAGTGTGCTGATGCAAGAGATGGGGGGGTGGACTGGACTTTGGTGGTGGACGTGGAGGGAGGGATGGTTATCTTCTAATCCAAGGTCTGCACAAGGTCTGTCTGGATGAACAGCTCGCTCAGTCACTGCCGGGTGATTGTCGCCACGGAGACGGCAGCCCTTAATCCATCTGCTGACCATGTGACCACACGGATAGCTCTTACTGATCAGGGAAGCAGGTGGACCAACCTGTGCCATACAGGTAATGTCTGGGCCAGTCTGTTTTGTGTTCAATCTCTCACAGGCCCCCATCCAATATGAGTTTGTTTAAAGCTGTTTGCATCAGGGATTGTGGGCTGGGCCAGAACATGGCATAAGGCAGGGGTGTGGCTTTGGGGGTGTGGCCTTAATAAAGTTGTGTAACCGATTGGTTACCAGGGACACACAGCATTTCCTATACATGGCTTCTGCTAGTTCTCAATGTGCTGGTTCTAGGCTTCTCTGGCTCGGGGTTTTTCTTAGTGCCAGGTAGCCTGCTGCCCAGGAGGAGCGTAATTTAGTTGCATTGCGCTAGAATCCGACGGGGATATTGTGGAGGTTTCAGTAATGGGCGACCTACACTGCTGGTCTCCCCTTTGTCACTCATCAGCCACGGTGGGCTGTTTGGTGTAGCGGGCGAGTGTACGGGGCCTCCGATTGGCTCCGGAATGTTCCACGGCTATCCCACCAGTAGGCATTGCTTGGCTGGGCGCAATCTGTGTTTCCCTTGGGTTATACCGTCAAAGTTTTCTGAGCTGGGCTCTTCTTAAGACCTCATATACTGCCATCATTTGTAACAAATGTGTTATTTGCAGGGGGGAGGGGGTGCAAGGTCTTCCTCTAGAGCAGTAGTTCTCAAACTCGGGCCTCAGGCCCCACTGCCCTGCTTGTTTTCCAGCTATCCCTGCCCTACACACTGCTGATTACCTGGATCAGGTGTGTTCAGTCAATCAGAAGCTGAAGGACAGCTGGGACCTGTGTGTGGGGCAGGGATAGCAGGATAACAGGCAGGGCAGTGTGGCCCGAGGACCGAGTTTGAGAAGCACTGCACTAGAGGCTCCATCAGCCAGTGTAATGCAGGTTTGGAGTGTCAGCGCCTGTGACATGGGGTCCGGCCCCCTACTCAGAGATCCACAGTCGCTGCTCGCATGGTGTGTCATGGCGCCGGTGCACCAGCGTGCCAAAGCTCAGCACCGCTTCTGATATCTGACGCTGTGACATCAGAGGCTTCGCTTTGGGTGTTTGCTGCGAGAAGGATGACAGGCGAGGGAGCAGCTACACATGCTCACACACTCACACACACACACACACACACACACACACACACACACACACACGTTTTTGTATTAATATCTTTGGGGGGGACATCCATTCATTTCCTTGGGAAAAGCCCTAACACCAACAGTGACAACCTTACCCCCTACCCAACCCTAATGTTAGCCATAAGTAACCAAACAAAATACATCATTTTTGGCATTTTTAGTTTTTTGGTTGTAGTCACATATTTTTATAAAACTGAGTTTCTTCTTGCGGGAACCAATAGGTGGTCCCCACAAAGTCAAAATAACAGGTTTTTATCATAATGCGGGGACATTTGGTCCCCACAATGTAATATATACATGGCCCACACACACAATACAAACACACGCTATGGCCAATATTCAGATGCTACTTAGCCAAAGTTCTCTATTTATTATAAAATGTACCTTTCCAGGTATGGTTAAGGTAAATAAAAATAGGGATTATCAGTATAACAGAGGAGCTGAAGTGATTAAGAAGAAAACAGTAGCTTTGTGCGAAGGATCCATGGGGGGCCGTTGGAGAGCCCCCAGGACGAAATGCCACCGGTGATCTCGGGGAACGAGGAAGCGGTCGATGCGGTAATTAACATTCCTGGTGGGTCGCTCCGGGGCGCAGCGCTCTCCTTGCGGGAGTTAGGGGAGCGGGGCGGCTTCTGATTCGCAGCTGGCAGTCTGTCAGGTGGGTGTGCACACCCGGGGGGGGGGGGGGGGGGTAGTTTTGGCATGAGGGAGCGACTGATACCAGGAGAGAGAGAGAAAGAGAGAGAGAGACAGAGGGGGGATGAAGGTACAGCAAATGAGGGGGAGAGAAAGGAAACGGGGTGAGAGGGAGAGGAAGACAGGAGGAGAGAGAGAGGAAGGAGGTGGAGAGAGAGAGGAAGGAGGTGGAGAGAGAGAGGAAGGAGGTAGAGGAAGAGATTGAGATGGATCAAAAGTCCTCACATTGTGGTAAAACCTGCTGCTTTTTATCTTGTGGGAATATTTTTCAGGTCCCCACAATATAAACCTCAACTTTATAGAAATCTGTGACTGCAATCAAAAAACTAAAAATGCCAGCAAAAGTCTTGTGTTTTGTTTGGTCACTTATGGTTAAGATTTGGTCTGTGATTGCTGGGATTAAGGTTATACCCATAGAAATGAATGGAGAGTCCCCACAAAGATATGAATTCAAGCATTTGTGTATGTGTGTGTGCGTGTATGTGTGTGTGTGTACCCTTTGTCAGTCAGGGCTGGGGCTGGCATGCCACCCAAGGAAGACCCCAGCCTTGTGCCCTGTGCTGCCTATCAATGGCTCCAAGCTTCCTTGACCAGGATGTGAGGATGGGTGGACCTATATGAATACACTCATGAATACAACCCATAATTCATTAATGTGCTGATGCTTCACAAATACTTCAGGGAAGAAGGTATACGAGGCTTCTTATGATGCCGTGGTCCTGTTCATATAATCATCCACCCTGCATGGATGGCTATAATCTATCTGTGTAGCACTGGTGCATTGCTTATACTGTGCTAGTTATTGGTAGGGTGAGAAATACAATATTGCGTATATGTCCTAATAAATCAGTTAAATCCCAGGAGACATGTAAGGGACGCAGAGTAAGGCCCATGAAATATGGGGTGAACACTCACACTCAGCCATAGCAGCATGCAGCATATTTAGTCCTCCTTATAGTGCCTGGGGGGTTATGAGGTGACATGGGCACACTGGACCATGACTGGTGCCACATGGTGGGGGTTGGGGTTACACATGGGAGATGGTGCTTTGAAATGGGTAACTGGTCAGTAATCTGAAATAATCTACTGTATGACAGCCCCCACCAGCTTGATTTTGGTCTCTTATACCATCTCCCCATCTGCCAGTGTGCTGGCTTGTTGGTTAGCTTGTGTGCTTGTGTATGTGTGTGTGTTTCTGACCTTGTCCGGAACATGCATAGATGCTTGCTTCTAAGGAGATAAGTGTGTTGTGTGTGTGTGTGTGTGTGTGTATGGTGAGTGTATTATGTGTGTGAGTGTGTTATGTATGTTATATATGTGTGAGAGTGTTATGAGTGCCATGCATGTGTGTGTTATATGTGTTACTGTCAAGCCTGTGTTATGTGTGTTAGTGCCATGCATGTGTGAGTTTGTTGTGTGTGTTACTGTCATGCCTCTGTTATGTGTGTTAGTGCCATGCATGTGTGAGTGTGTTGTGTGTGTTAGTGCCATGCATGTGTGTGTGTTATGTGTGTTAATGCCATGCATGTGTCTGTGTTATGTGTGTTAGTGTCATGCCTGTGTGAGTGTGTTGTGTGTGTTAGTGCCATGCATGTGTGTGTGTTATGTGTGTTAATGCCATGCATGTGTGTGTGTTATGTGTGTTAGTGCCATGCATGTGTGAGTGTGTTATGTGTGTTAGTGTCATGCCTCTGTGAGTGTGTTATGTGTGTTCGTGTCATGCCTGTGTGAGTGTGTTATGTGTGTTAGTGCCATGCATGTGTGAGTGTGTTATGTGTGTTATACATGTGTGAGAGTGTTGTGACTGTCATGCCTCTGTGAGTGTGTTATGTCTATGTGAGAGTGTGAGTTTCATACGTGCGTGTGTTATTTGTGTGAGTATGTTGTGTGTGTCATGCGTTTGCGAGTGTGTTGTGAGTGCCATGCATATGTAAGAGTGTTATCTGTGTTATGCGTGTATGAGTGTGTTGTGTGAGTCAGGATGCTTCTGTTTTCCAGTTGTTGTGAAGCGAATGCAGTGCAGAAGCTGACGTGGACAAAAGCAAAAGTAAACCTCTCTTCCATGCTAGCATCTGCCATTAGCGTGCTCTGGAATCATCGAGCACAAACACCATAAGTAAGTGTCTGTGTGTAATCACATGGAGCAGCTGGGGCCAGGATTAGCTTGGTCTTCCTGATCCTGGATCAGTGCCCTGGGGACACTCGGTGCATGTGGAGGAATCTCCTCCTAAGGGGGCACAGATCTGGCAGCCTGGGGTGTAAAACCCTTAAAGCGAGCAGCTCTAAGAAAGTGTAGAATTGATCAAATACCCAGAGCAGGCGTGAAAGGGAAAATGTGCAAGGCGGACATTTTTAAGTAGATTTAGGTTTCCATATGGAGCACAATTCTCATGGGAATACGCAGGCATTCCTATAACAGAATCCTAAGCAAAGACTTAATCCATGTAGGAATTTCCCTGTATGGTGTTTGGTCCTGAAGGTACATCTGTGTCATGTGCAAATACACAAAGACCCCCAACAATGTGAAACTGTACTACGCAGGTCCCACCACTGATGTAAAAGGTGTTCAAGTTTATAGAGAGTGAAAGTTCAGCTTCTGCAGGTTCCCCGATACCTTGAGATAAGAATTCATGGCGTACTTTTCCTCAGGAGTGCCCCAGGACGAGCATGCAGGGTTGTATGGGGGCTTTTTGGCTTATTTATAGACTTGGAGCGTGACCCAGGCTTACGGCGAATGGCTGTCAGCTGTCAGGATGGGTTTGTTGGATAGGGATACAGTCAATTCCATAATCCTGAGGAACCTGGGTGTTCAGACAGCTCAGATTTGACTCACGTGACCCACCCCCCCCTATTTCCTGTGACATGTAAGAGGTTAATCTAAACCACCCCCACCTCTGCTTTTGATAACCCCTCCCCAGCAGGAAGCCAAAGATGGGGTGATGGATTAGTGGCCTTCTTTGTTATGCAGGGCGTGAGTGGGTGCAGGTCCTGGGGTCCGTTGGTGCTGGTAGTAATAGAAAAGAGAATAAAGCTTGATTTGGGGGGGCACAGTAGGGTCCGGCTATCCAAAGCCTTTTTCCCAGCCATTAATCCCATTGTTTCTGCTGTTAGCTGAAGAATGTTGCCCCCCTCCCCCCACAAAATAACTAAAATGGTTTACAATTGATAAAGCGGGGTCCTCTATGGGGCCTTCACTGTACAGTGGAGCCGTCGGCCTGCCTGTTACCACCCTCATGCTAAACACGGAGGTGAAGTACTGGAGTATTTCCTCCTGAAATATCACAACCCTGAAGGATTAGTGGTGACCGGCTGTTTATGCCTCTTGCCGGTTTGTTGGTTACATCCTGTGTTTATTAAACTCGTGGCCAGATTTTTCGCCAAGATTATCCAAGTTCTGCGTAGTAAGAAATAGAAATTTGAGCAGAAGGCTGCAGGATGGGAACGCAGGAGGAGACATACCGGCAGGGTAAGTATGTTACTGTGTCCTGCAGGTGGGCCAGCAGTCAAGGGATTAGACTTGTGGTGCCTCGGATTATATCTGGACGAGTGAATATTAGGATGTAACAGTAGGATTCTCAACCTTTTCAATCACAAGGCCTGACTGTTGACCGTTACAATGTGTTGGTTGCCCACCGGGTAAATCTGGTAACCTCTGAAATTTCGCCGACCAGGGGAGGGAGTCCCCCTCGGAAATTTTCGCTGACCTACAGGGGGTTCCCTTTCAAGAATTTTACATTGGGCAATGGAGCCCCTGTGGTAGCCCATTACAGACCAAATCATGTTTAATTATTATAGAATCACAGACCAAAGGTTGCGAAAACTTGGTCTTACTTAAACTGTTGATGATAGGGTTCAAATCTAGAGTAGTGAATCTTAGGGTGTAAGCTAGACCAATGATAATGGGGATCATCTTCCAACTGCTCATCCTGGTCAGGGTTGGGAGGGTCTGGAGACTATCCCAGACAGGATCAAAGACATGTGAAACTTTGGGTCTATCCTAGACTTGGTGATTAGTATTAATAGATGCTGTTGTATGTGGTATATTATCTTCTGTTGACCCAGGAGGGTAAAATCTAGACTAAGGACACTCTGGGTCAAGTCTACACTAGGGATACACAGGGTCAAATCTAGACCAGGAAAACACAGGAACAAATCTAGACCTGAGATGCACGGGGTCAAATTTCAGCCAGAGATGCACAGGGTCAAATCTAGACTAGAGATGCACAAGATCAAATCTAGAACAGTGAGTTTCTTCTCTTCTAAACCAGGACAGTTAAAAATACCCAGCAAAACTGTAAACATCATTAAAGTGTTTTATATAGAGCCTAGCAGAAGTGATGACCTTAGACACTGCAGAGGAACCTCATGTGGACGTATGGGGTCAGCACACCCACTTCTCATTGTCAGATGTGGAGCAGTGGAAGGTGATATATCATGATTTGGAGTATCCATTGGTGAGGAATGACCTTGTCATTTCATTCTCATCGTGACAGAGGACAGTTCCTTGGAGTCACGGACCGGAAAACCTCGGTGTCAGTCAAATTCCCAATTTCACACGCGACTGCACCCGAGCACAAGCTGGCCAAGTCATTGCACCTTAGATTAGGAAATTACCGCTGTGATGACAGGATGGGAAGGCTTTTCCTCCGTGTTTACAGTATGTGTCATAATGCTACCCACGCTCATAAACACAAACACGTAGGATTGGTTCCTTAGACGTGTCATCCTTCCACGCATGGCAGCCAGCCTGAGATTTTAATGCTGTTCCGTAAACAGGTGGAACAGTTGTCAAAATGGCGCTTCCGGAATGTTCTCTGTGGTGGCGGGCCCAGATGTGGGGGAAACCTTCAGACATGAAGGTCCGCTAGGGCAGATACCTCCACTGATATGGGTGCCCCCCACTCCCTCCCAATCCCCATGTCTCCCCAGCCTGCCTTCTGGCTCCGCCCCCATAGTTACATTTGGGGGTTACTCTTGTTGGGCTCCAGTAACCCATGAGCACATTTCCCATTATCCTGTCTCATTAAACTAGAAGGGGGGGAGGGGGGGTTGTAGGCTGGGGGGGGGGAGAGAGAGAGGGGGGGAAATGGAGATGGAAACGAAAAAACAGAGCTGTAACGGAAAGGAGGCCTTTATATGCTGGATTGTTTTAGGCATATTGGTTGCCAGTAAAGGTATCGGGAAAATATCTGTGTACCTGAAAGTGCAGGGGGGGGGGGGGGGGCATTGGGGTGGAAAAGCAATTTACCACAAGAGCCATGTGGATATTTTTAGTGGCTTAGTGTTCCGTAAATGGGATTTTAGAACAAAGCCAGGAGACGTGTGTGTGTGTGTGTGTGTGTGTGTGTGTGTGTGTGTGTGTGTGGTGATGGTGGGGGGGGGGGGGCATGCGTATATTACATTTTGGGGGCCAAATGTCCCCACATAAAATACACACACAAATAATCCTCACAATATAAATCTCAATTTTCTAAAAGTCTGTGACTGCAATCAAAAAACTAAAAGTGCCAACAAAAGTCTTGTATTTTGTTTGGTTACTTATGGTTAGGGTTAGGGTTAGGGCTCGGTAGGGGTAAGGGTGTCACTGCTGGGTTTAGGGTTTTTCCCAAAGAAATCAATGGATGGTCCCCTCAAAGATATTAATACAAACGTGCGTGTGTGTGTGTGTGTGTTTGAGGCTCTGTGTGTGTGAGAGTGTGTGTGTGTGTTTCTGGCTCTGTGTGTGTTTGAGGCTCTGTGTGTGTGAGAGTGTGTGTATGTGTTTGAGGCTCTGTGTGTGTGTTTGAGGCTCTGTGTGTGTGAGAGTGTGTGTATGTGTTTGAGGCTCTGTGTGTGTGTGTTTGAGGCTCTGTGTGTGAGAGTGTGTGTGTGTGTTTCTGGCTCTGTGTGTGTTTGAGGCTCTGTGTGTGTGAGAGTGTGTGTGTGTGTTTGAGGCTCTGTGTGTGTGAGAGTGTGTGTGTGTGTTTCTGGCTCTGTGTGTGTTTGAGGCTCTGTGTGTGTGAGAGTGTGTGTGTGTGTTTGAGGCTCTGTGTGTGTGAGAGTGTGTGTGTGTGTTTCTGGCTCTGTGTGTGTTTGAGGCTCTGTGTGTGTGAGAGTGTGTGTGTGTGTTTCTGGCTCTGTGTGTGTTTGAGGCTCTGTGTGTGAGAGTGTGTGTGTGTGTTTCTGGCTCTGTGTGTGTGAGAGTGTTTGTGTGTGTTTGAGGCTCTGTGTGTGTGTTTGAGGCTCTGTGTGTGTGAGAGTGTGTGTATGTGTTTGAGGCTCTGTGTGTGTGTGTTTGAGGCTCTGTGTGTGAGAGTGTGTGTGTGTGTTTCTGGCTCTGTGTGTGTTTGAGGCTCTGTGTGTGTGAGAGTGTGTGTGTGTGTTTGAGGCTCTGTGTGTGTGAGAGTGTGTGTGTGTGTTTCTGGCTCTGTGTGTGTTTGAGGCTCTGTGTGTGTGAGAGTGTGTGTGTGTGTTTGAGGCTCTGTGTGTGTGAGAGTGTGTGTGTGTGTTTCTGGCTCTGTGTGTGTTTGAGGCTCTGTGTGTGTGAGAGTGTGTGTGTGTGTTTCTGGCTCTGTGTGTGTTTGAGGCTCTGTGTGTGAGAGTGTGTGTGTGTGTTTCTGGCTCTGTGTGTGTGAGAGTGTTTGTGTGTATCACTATGTGAGTAATGGTTTCCTTTAATAGAATGGAGCCTCTTTGTATTGGCTCAGTTTGAGGGATATGGGGTTAATCTGACAGACAGTAGCAGGATCGGAGAGTCGGGGGGTTGGGGGGGGGGGTTGTGTTGTCAGGTCTGGCGATCTCATTACGGCCAGATATGGGTTTATTTACATAATGGGAGCTAAGAACAAATTTCATTTGAATTACATTTCATGCCAGATTTGGGTTTATTTGGGGGGGGTCTTAGATTTGGGGCCCCTTTAGAGTTCATCCTGTGGAGCTCGGGGGCAGAATCCACGCATTCTGTTCGTGGTCAGGGGGCGCTGCACACGTGACAGAGAGGTCACTTTTTTGGGCGGTGTTTTCTGGCGTCTCATATGCACCCCTGCCCCTCACCCCCCATGTCGAGTCTGCGTTTCCATGGTGATGGGAAAGCAACTCACGCTGTCGACCACTGATTGGCATGTCTCAATGGGAACCACTACAGTCACCTGCATGAATAAGATCCATCTAGTTGCTCGTTGACCGTTCTCGACCATGACCCTTAATCACGACGCTTTGGCTACCTCCTGCTGCCGTCCTCATGGTCATAAAGCTTTTCGAATTTGAATAGTGGCCAGCTGAGGGAGTATGTGGTGTATGGAGGTGATTTTGCATGTGGGTGGCTGAATCTCTGTGAAGCTCTTTCAATCTCCCGCTGCTGCCACAGGGGGCGCTAAACCCCATGTACCCCTCCCTGCTCATGTTTACCCCCGGCACAAGATCTTCCCTCGTGTTTTGCGCTGACGGAGCCTGTCCTGTTTTCCATCTCCCTCCCTGCGGAAGGCATGCTTCACCTGGGTCTCCACGGCAACAGCCGACTCGGGACGGGTACTGACTGAATCCGACAGCTCTGCCTTGTTTTTGCCATCTTATTTGTATTTTTCCATGATTTTTGTGAACGCAACAGGTTGATAGTGCCACTCAGGATTCCAGAATCTCATGCCTGATATGTCATAGAAAGCTGGGCCCTCTACTTGTGTTTCCGAGCGTTTTCGATGGCAAGGAAGCAGTGGGCTTTGGGCTCACCTCCGCGATATAGATATGTGTGAGTCTGAGTGTGCCGAAATACACACATGCACCTGTGCACTGGTGTTTGTGTATTCGTGCACACCCTCCACCCACACCCCCACCTGTTTCTCCCCCCTCCCTCTGGTCCCCATGGCAACACTCCGCACTCACTGCGCCATGTCGTGAAATCGGAGACGCTCCCCATGCTCAGACAATGGGCCCGTAGTGGCCCCTGTCCCGGCCCATTTAATATTTAACATTCCGCACTTCTCAGCCTATTGTTCTACCGCGGTCACTTCCGCCGGCTCATCTGAAGATGTTCCGGATCACAGAATGAGTGTGATGTGCCAAACATCCGAATTAGCGCCTCTGGGGGGGTGCTGCTAAATACCCATGCCGCAGCGGGGGATGCTGTTGTACCCTAGGGCGGAATATTTAAACCAGTAAAACCAACTGTGTGGTTGGGTAAACAGCACAGATTGCCTCAGAAAAATGCGATGGATGAGAAATAAGATGACAAGTGACAGAGACGCGGCTGTCGGCTGCCATGGCGCCGCTGAGATGAACGTTTGTGTAAACACATGCGCGCCCATATGCTCAGAGCGGGCAGGGAGCGTCCCTGCAGGGTCTGATTGCCCGTTTGTTAGAAGCTCGCCGGTTGGATCCCACCCGGTTGTCGAGGCAAGCAGTTGATCCCCCATCTGGATATGGAGACATGGGTGGAGGTGTGTGTGGGGGGGGGGGTGGTTGTGAATAGCCTCCATGATGCTGTGAAAATTTGTAGGTCTCAAAATATTTGTGAAACCAGTTTGCATGAATTATTATAAAACTCAATATATCCAATGGAAGTTTTCATAAATCATAATAATGACCTTTGACCTAAAAGATGAGTATAGTTTAGGGCAGTGTTGTCCTAGCTTAGATAGCTTTTGGTGATGATGCTAGTTTTGAGGCACTGTTGTTGATTACTAGTTTAGGGGCAGTATTGTCAATGACTTTACCTTGGTAGAGTGTCGTTAATGAGTCTAGCTTTGATTACTTTTGGTGATGACTCTACTTTGGGATGGTGTTGTCTAGTTGCACCAACTAGTCTAGTTGGGAGCACTGTTTTTGATTCACGCTGTTGTTGGACCTTTGAGAAACATCTTTGAATGATAGTCAATTCAAGTGGCTTTTTCTTGTCATTATATCATTTACAGTTGGTTCAGTACACAGCAGCGTCGGGGCCATCCCGAAATGCATTCATCAATTCCAATACAAATGAGGAACTGGAACTGGAGTTGAGATTGGGGGAAAAAACTACGGGGAACAGAATTGGAATTGAATTTGAATTTCAGGGAGATTTTAATTCCAACTCCAGTTCCATTTCCGGATTTGCACTGGAATTGATGAATGCATTTCGGAATGGCCCAAATCCTGGTACACAGTGAAAGAAAATGAATAAAAGAATGTTGCTACAGGACAATGGTGTTACATAAAACAACATGGGTACAATAGCTACACAGAACGACATAAAGTGCAGGTGTGTGCAGACATTGCAGGACAGTGCAATGAGACAAGACAGTACAGCCCTGACCAGAGCTCAGCTCTGATATTTACAGGTGCAAAATGTAGCAGGTTGTGCAGAGATGCAGCAGTGTATTAATAAAAACAATTGTAAACATGACAATGGAAGAAATGACAAGTAACGATACATAAATAAAATGCAGCTGCAGCCTGGGTCTTCCCTGCTTCTCAGTGATGAAGGGCTTCTTCCTTGCTTTATGGGTCTTCAGTCCTGCTTCTAGGAGCCTGATACAAACTAGCCTAGCAGTGCACTTCACACCTGCACTTAATCTCTTGCATTCTTTTTGATGATCACTTGAGGTTATTCTCTGATTTATGAGGCACTGCTGGATAAGTCGACGGTCATCTCTGGCATTAGAAAGTTGCTTCTGCCCTCTACATGGCTGGTTTCTGGTCATTACCAGTGTCTCCTGCATCACCTTGTTCTTGTGTGCTGCTGTCTTAGAAACTTTGAGCCTGGAAGTAGCGTGTCATGCCGTGTAGCCTTCTGCCAGAAGAACCAGGATTAACCCAGAATTTACAAATGCAGATTTAAAAAAAAATATATATAGTGTTTTCTTAATTTTTTCCAGAGCTGTGTGTGTGCGTGTGTGTGTGTCTGTTACACAGTCTGGCTGTAAAGGCTCAAATGCATCGGTACGTTTTTCCAGATGGCAGGAGGGTAAAGAATCTGTGTGAGGTGTGCGTGGGGTCATCCACAGTGCTGGCCGCTTTGCGGATGCAGCGTGTTCTGTGAATGTCCACAGTCCAATGATCTTCTCAGCTGTCCTCACTGTCCGATGAAGGTCTTGTGATCTGTGACACTGCAATTCCCAAACCAAACAGTAACGCAGCTCCTCAAGATGCTCACAATAGTCCCTCTGTAGGACGTCGAGAGGATGGGTGGTGGGAGATGGGCTTTTCTCAGAGATACCGCTGGGCTTCTATTGGCTATGGAGCTGGGGTGGGGGAACCGGGCAAGGTAATGGACAGTCGGGCATTTATGCACATATGAGATGAACCTGCTTTAAACCCTGTATCTTCCCAGGCACCTTTTTACGAACAGCATGTTGCGAAGACTTCAAACAAAATCAAAGCGGAAATGAACGAAATAGGCCAAATCACCCACACCTCACTGCAGGATGCTTATAAAATTTGACCCCTACAGCATGCTGACTTGGAATAATCATATTTAAGAGACAGTACCAGCTGGGAATTTGGGAGCAATATTGTGAAAGTCAATTAGACATAAAATTAGATAAATGTAGGTGAATTCAGTTTATTTTTTATGCATAACACTGCTTACAACATGGCTGGTGCAAAGTGCTCACTGTTAGATAGAAATGGTGTTAGATGTGAGTCTGAACCTTTTACTTTATAGCTTTAAAAATGAGTGAGTGTAAAAAATCGAAGCCTCTAGGCTCCTTTGGTCTGCTGTTTGCCCAAACCCTCCCAATGAAAACGGTCTTATTGTTTATCCAACGGTACAGATGATGGCATCTGCTTCCTCGAGGGGGTGCCTCGATCCTCCCGTGGAAACCACTAAATGAATTTAACAAATAACGCAGATAAATGTGATGATTACTGCTACCAACTGGTGTCAACTGGGAGAAAAGTGGAGGGGGGGGGGGTGGGTGGGCAGAGTGTCGTTACAGTTTCTATATAGCGCCTTTCCTGTTTGATGAGCTTCGCAGCTCATTTTCCCTGAAAAGTGAGGTGTCTGTATGAAAAGTCACACTGGGGATGTGTAATTGACTAATGGTGCTGGATCCAAAGGGATTGTGGGATTGAGCACCATGGGAGACACTGGAGGGGGGAGCCCCGGTATTGAACTAAAGGATTAAAGGTCAGCACCGTTTTGGAGATGGGGTACAGTTGGCTGGATTCCCGAAAAGTCTTCATTTGTTGGCTTAGACTTTGTCTGTGGAGTAGGTGATTGGTACAAATTCGTCCCAATATTGCAGCCACCACATCGGCGTCTATTGTACACATCAGAGTATGGCAGCTGTGTACAGGATAGAAGTGAACAAATTAAATCTAGAGTGATCCATATGGAATTCCTGCCAATTTCACTTTGAATTTCCCCAACCGGCACGGGGTCAGTAATTTTCTGGAAGCAGTGATAAAAATACCGAGCGTTTGCTCTTTCCTCTGCAGTGTCCGTGACAGCAATCGCATTTCAGAGTGGATGAATTTGCACTCGCTATGTTTGTGCGTATCTCTGAAAGGCTGGGCGTCTCGATTACAGCCGGCTTGACGGGAACGTGAGGATAAACACAGATTCCTCTTCCCATCCCATGCTGTTGTTACATCTGTTGCTATGAAAACAGTTACCTACAAAGACTTGACTGGTCAGCGCTATGCGTGCTCTATCCAATGGGGATAAAACTCACATGCCATTGGTCTGTTTTTTATGAAATACTCTGCACTTTTCACCTTTTGGAACCACTTTGATGGAAGCTCAGGCTGAGACATGGTTCTTATCAATAAAACTGATACATATTTCACCGTAGCCTCACACCTCCAGGGCTGTCGAATCGCATCTGGCTCCCAGGTGAAGTTCCCTCCCACTGCCCAGAGAATGGTACCCTGGTCGGTCCTTACCAGAGGTGGATATTTCAGGCCCAGAAAGTAAAAATCATGATCAAGATTTTGTTTCAATCAACCAGTTGAGTATAAAGAGTCACAGTCACAGAGTACTCAACTGGTTGGTTGAAACAAAATCTTGGTCTGGATTTGTACTCTCTGGACCTGAAATTTCCAGCTTGTGTTGGACGTTTGTTTTGGAAGATGGTTAGATGGTTATTTTGCCCGGTCTGAACTGTTGAATGTTGTCTTGAGTTTTCGGTCTTTGTGACTTGATGCACACTGGACAGCTTGTAACAGATTTACACATGGCTGTGGCTGTGATCCCTCTGTATTAGTGGCTAATCAGTCTCACATTCACACCACCAGTCTTCTGTCTCCCAGCATCAGTAAGGCACAAGTACCACAGTGGAAAAAGACCTAGATATGCCAGCAGGAGGACTATCCTCTGACCTTGTGTGGAGCAGATGGTTGGAGATTGTCTGCCGGAAACTGGTGATGTACTGTAAGTTCATTTGCGTGATTTAAATTGAGACAGATTTTTATGCATTACAGCCCAGGTGCCTTGTGGCTGGTTGTTTTTTTACTTGACAGTTTACATGAACACACTTGTGTGGTTAGTTGGTGCAGCTGAAAACTACCAGCGAAATAAGCGCAGATCAGCCAGAAAAAAAACCAGACAAATTCTCGAAAATGAAACAACACCGTGGGAAACACACAGGCCTACACATGGACACGAACGAAACACAAACAAACAGAGAGACACCGAAAACCCCAAGCAGGTAAATGGGCATGATAACAAAACACGGCGACACGCATGGACTCGAAAAGCCGCTGCAGAAACAAACACACATGCCGATAAACGCAAATACACAAATAACCAAAACATACACAAGGATGATGCAAGTAAACAAAAAAACAGAAATACAGGCGAAAGACTTTTAGAAACAAAACAAAAACAAGACACAAGTGTGACTCAAATAAACAAAAACGCAAACGTGAATACAAGCTCAAGTACCAGATAGCAGAGTGTGACTGTGCATGTGTGTGTGTGTGTGTGTGTGTGTGTGGAGGGGGGAGCGGGGGCAGGGAGGCTGCTAGCACCCCCATCTGGATTGTAAGGACTCTCCATGTCAGGTTCCCAAAGCCCCCTCCCACACCCACTCAGTGAGCACTTATCTGAACCCCCCCCACACACACACATACACACACAGTCAGTAATGCTGTAGTAATAGGCCCTCTTGGCTAGGCAGTGGAGTTGGGCCTCATATTTAATGAGGTAGGCCACCTCTTTGCTGCCTGCTGTGTCTTTTTAGTGCTGAATTGGAGGAACAGCTGTGAATGCAGGACTCTTTCAGTGGAGTGACCGGGACGCCCTTGGGGGAGAACCCTACCATCTGTCTGCATCACTGTGTCTGTCTGTCTGCCTGCTTGTGCCTGTATGTCTGCATTCTGTTTCTCCATGACTGTGCCTCTCTCAGTATCTCTCTGTCTGTATATGTGTGTGTCTGTCTGTCTGTCTGTTTATGGGTTTTTCTGGCTCCCCTAAGATAGTACTTCCTGAAAATCAGGCTCTGTGTTGATGAATGAGTGCAAATATGCCTGGAATGTTTTATTCTCGGGAGGGGAGGTGGGGTATTTTAAGCCAATAATCACATTAAAATTGAGTCAAATGGAAGTTCCTGTAGAGACAGGAGAAGAAAAATTCTGTGCCTATCTGTCTGCATTCTGTTTTTCTGTTTGTGTCAAGCTGTGCCTTACTGTCTGCATTGTTTCTCTGGGTCTGTCAAGCTGTGCTTTTCTGTCTGCATTATGTTTCTCTGTGTCTGTCAGCCTGTACCTATGTCTGCATTCCGTTTCTCTGTGTCTGTCAGTCTGTACCTTTCTGTCTGCATTCTATTTCTGTGTGTGTGTCAGCCTGTACCTTTCTGTATGCATTATGTTTCTCTGTGTCTGTCAGCCTGTACCTATGTCTGCATTCCGTTTCTCTGTGTCTGTCAGTCTGTACCTTTCTGTCTGCATTCTATTTCTGTGTGTGTGTCAGCCTGTGCCTTTCTGTGTGCAATGTTTCTCTGTGTCTGTCAGCCTGTACCTATGTCTGCATTCCGTTTCTCTGTCTGTCAGTCTGTACCTTTCTGTCTGCATTCTGTTTCTCTGTGTGTGTCAGCCTGTACCTTTCTGTCTGCATTATGTTTCTCTGTGTCTGTCAGCCTGTACCTATGTCTGCATTCTATTTCTCTGTCTGTCAGTCTGTACCTTTCTGTCTGCATTCTGTTTCTCTGTGTGTGTCAGCCTGTACCTTTCTGTCTGCATTCTATTTCTGTGTGTGTGTCAGCCTGTACCTTTCTGTGTGCATTATGTTTCTCTGTGTCTGTCAGCCTGTACCTATGTCTGCATTCCGTTTCTCTGTGTCTGTCAGTCTGTACCATTCTGTCTGCATTCTATTTCTGTGTGTGTGTCAGCCTGTGCCTTTCTGTGTGCAATGTTTCTCTGGGTCTGTCAAGTTGTGCATTTCTGTCTGCATTTTGTTTCTCTGTGTCTGTCAGTCTGTACCTTTATGTCTGCATTATGTTTTTCTGTGTCTGTCAGTCTGTACCTTTCTGTCTGCATTCTGTTTCTGTGTGTGTGTCAGCCTGTACCTTTATGTCTGCATTATGTTTTTCTGGGTCTGTCAAGCTGTGCATTTCCGTCTGCATTATGTTTCTCTGTGTCTGTCTGTGCCTGTGTCTGCATTCTGCTTCTCTCTGTCTGTGGCTCTCGGTGTTGTGCCAGTATGGCTGTGTTTTGACTTCTTGCCAAAAACACGCCAGGATCAGGGAGAGTATAGAGGATATTACACTAGCACCACAATGTTGTTTGTACACTCGACTCATTACAGAAAACAGGCTTTGCCTGTCGTCTCGAGTGATCGACTGCTTACAGATTAACAGGCTCCTAATTCACCCTGACCCACCTGATGAGATCCCCTTCTTGTCACAGAGCCAGCTGCTTGTCATGGACACAGCTGTCCTGTCCCTCATTCTGTCAAACCCAGTTAGAATTGATGTGCTGCAAGATGTTTGATGACATATTCTAAGATAGTTGAATTTGGGTCCCAAATCAAGTTTGCTTTGGTTAAACTGCACAAGTGCTTATCTTAATACAGTGTGTCTATACAGGCCTCTGTGTGTGCGTGCGTGTGTGTGTGTGTGTGTATATATATGTAGGAGGATCAGGAGTGTAATTGTGGATCTATTCTGTGTATAATGGCTAATTTATTCTTCATTTCATAAAAATTTCAGTTCCTTTAGTTGGGGGATTTGTACAACAGGAAACTGCTACTTTGCCCTGGAGGGGGTGTTTTTTTTTCTACCAGGGGCACCTTGTGAGAGGGTCAGGGGCTTTCTGAAACAACTCTTCAGGAGTAAAATCCAGATCATTCTGGAAACAGCGGCTGTGACCATTTAATTCCTGACACAGTGTATAGGAAATTTAAATATTTTTTAAATTTCTTTTTAACGCATCTGTCACAATAACAAACAGAAGAAACATACAAATGGAGGCAGCCTGAATTTCCCCTCTTTTAAATTCCTTTGAAAGTGAGTTAGTGTCCCATTCCTAAAGTGAGCTAGTGTCCCATTCCTAAAGTGAGCTAGTGTTCCATTCCTAAAGTGAACTAGTGTCACATTCCTAAGTTTAAATCAAACTTCATTTGAATTTTACCGTGTGACATTTTTGGCTTATATTTGAGGCTGGGTATGCAAAGAGCAGAACGTAATATAAAGCAGAGGTGTGTCTGAGAGGGTTTTCTCTTTCTCTACCTACCCTGCCCCCCCACAACGCATTTAATGCATCCCTGAATATTCTATCCAAACGAATGGCGATCTCATTCACAGAGACTCACCGAACCACAGCCGTTTGACAAAACACCAGACTCCATGCATCGCCCTGGTTACAGGATGTACGAGCTGAGATGCTGTGTCGGAACCAACGATGGCAATAGAGTTTTTCTGATAACCAACATGGCTAGGAGGCTTTTGAGATGAGGGGTGGGGTCGAGGGTTTCCATGAATGGCACCGTTTTCCGTATGTCCTCCGAGATCAGACTCTGGTGGCCTGGAAGAGGGGCATTGGGCTGATGTGCATTAGGGTAGGACAGCAGTGCCCTAGTGGATTAATGGATAAATTAATGTGGTTTCCCCATAAATGAAGTTGAAGTTGTTATTGTCCTGGTGAGTGAAACACTTATTTCTACAAGGGTCCAACAGCAAAGCCCTGTTTGGAGAACTCATTCAGGGCCAGCAGCATGTGGCCTTGTCCTTAAATTGAAGTGCAAAATGAAATAAAAATGAAGGGCAGAACGAACATGGTTAATTAATAATGCGATTGGAGTGCCAGGGGTCTTTGAGGGTGGGCGAGATGGAGGTGTTGTGATGATTGGCTCCCAGCTAGCCAATCGGATGGCTTTGCACCACCGGCAGTGGGCGGGGAATGTGTGAGGGAACTCCATCCAGAATGAAGGCGTCAGGATGCAAACGGCGTGAGTCACAGAGCTGCCGGGCAGGGTGTATACGTGTGCGTGTGAGAGAGCTCTCTGTTTCTGATGCAGAGCTGTTGAAAAGTCATCACTGAGGAGAGCGCCTCTCTGAGTCTAAACCCCCCCCCCCTCGCCAGCATTATGATGGCAGGCACATCAGCTGGTCCGCCTCGCCGCACTCCCAGCCGTGCGATGCCCCCCCCCCCCAAGCCCAGCTCCTCTCCCCTGCGACGTGACGAGCCTGCCAATGGAGACCTAGCAGATTCCCTTTTTCCTCCCTCTCACCCGGGGAAGAGGCGCAGAGGTCAGCAGATGAGCACCCTCTTAGTGGAGGGGGGAGTCAATCACACCCAGCCTCACCCATGAGTGCGATACCAATATGATTTCATCGCCTGCAACGCCGGCCCCTGTTGCCATGGCACCTAGTAACCAGGCACAGATGTGGGAAGGCAGCACCCTACCTGCACCCGAACACCACTGGGGTGGGAGGTGTCTGTGGTCTGGCAGCAGGGATGCTGACAGTCTACCCTTTGCATGCACTTACCCTCTCACCCTGACCCTAATACCCGTACACGCATGCGCCATGCTCACTCAGCTCTCTGTCGCCCCCTGCAGGCTGGAGTGGGTGGAGATCATCGAGCCGCGCACGCGGGAGCGCATGTACGCCAACCTGCTGACGGGCGAGTGCGTGTGGGACCCGCCGCAGGGCGTGCGTATCAAGCGCTCGGGCGAGGACCAGTGGTGGGAGCTGTTCGACCCAAACACGTCGAGGTTCTACTACTACAGCGCAGCGTCCCAGCGCACCGTGTGGCACCGGCCCCGCGACTGTGACATCATCCCACTTGCCAAGCTGCAGACTCTCAAGCAGAGCGCCGATGGCGAGCCCATTCCCGCCTCTCCTCCACGGCAACAGCGCCAACCCCCCCGCCGCCGACGCGCCTCTGCCGACAGTAGCCCTGGCCGGGGCAGTGCAGTCAGCACCTCCTCCTCGCTGGACCAGGAGCTGGCAGACAAGCAGAGCACCACCACCACCAATGCAGAGGGGGAAAGGTAAGGAGCTAGGGGTGAAGGTGTGGACATATGAAATCTGAAAGAGGGACAATCTGTTGTACCTTTTGATCCACAAATGACCCTGAATTCCTTCAGTAAAGAAACATTGGTGCATGAATAAAGTAGAAATAGAAGGTTGAAGGGGTCAACCTTGAAGGGCTACCTTAGATCCACCCCCCTACCCCCTCCGCCGAGCCTGTAGCAGTGATGTAGGGTTTCCCAGCATCCTCCAATGGAGTAGTATGGGGAGGTGGGTGACGTCTGAAGCAGCATGCATGCGAATTTGGGAGCAGAAACCTGGAATGTTCTGGACACCTCGCAGGCTCATTGTCAGGAGCTCAGCAGGGGCATCCAGTAACACAGTGGGGAGGACGGGGGGGGACACTGAGGAATCTCCCATGATCCTTCCTGCTCTCCTTCCCACAAACATGCTCTCTCATTCCAGCATTTCTCTCCTTTCGTTTTGCATTCCTGTGATATAATGGCGACTCCCTCCCATCCACCTCACCTTACTGTTTAATTGTCACTTCTCCTGCATCCATCACCATGGTTTCCATGGGTGTGTAGCGTGACCAGCCGTGCACAGGAAGCACACATTCCCTCTCCTGTGCCAGCTTGTGTTTTTACATTTCGCTTCCATTCATCCTGGAGACAGAACACTAGGGGACAATAATGAGTCACAGGATGCTTGGGCCCTCACAGCCCAGTACCACTTAGCTACTGTTCGCTAAATCCAATTAGCTTAGTGCTGTGAAAATGGGCCAGCGCATCAGCCCGGGCAGCATTGGAGAGCCATGATTCTGGGGCAGCACAGAGTGCAGTGGTAGGAGGGCTTATTCGTGGAGGCCTAAAACAGAGCTCACATCTTAGTTGGGACCATTAAGAGATTGAACAATCGATTTGTCAATTGATTGGCTTTCTCCTATTTCGGGGTCAGTCTGTGCTATCACTGATTGGCAGAGGAGAAGCCGGGGGAGGATTAAGGCTTAAGATCCTGACGAGGTAGAAATGCCTTACAGGTTGGAAGAAAAAGAATGAATGAGTACGCTGAAGGAGGAGAGTTCACAAGAGGTGAGGGGGTGTCCATGGGGCCAGGGAGCATTTAAACGACAGGCCTTGATTTTACACGGCCTCAAAGAAGTTGATGGGGAGGGAGAGGTGACCTTTTGCCCTTCCTGGTGAAGAAGCACTTTGAGACCCGCACACAGAGCCACCCCAAGCTTTCTGTTCCCATGGCGACATGCCAGTAGAGATCAGCGGGGTCAGCGAGGCTCCTGACCAATGGACATGTTGCTCCCAGTCCGCTTCCTGTTTCGGAGGGCTGGTCTCACTGTGGGCTACCTCGTTGGACCCACTCTCCCCTATGGGTGTGGAGTGGGGGGGGCATTAGAAGACGTGGGGTATTGTCCCGTTGGCTGGCGATATCCCAGCTCCACGTGGGGGGCAGTGGACCCATGAAACGGGCCCTTGTTTTCGTGCAAAGATGCGTGGGCGTCGGTCGACCCAATGAACAGCGAGCAGTCAAAGGCCGGCCTGCGGTGGGCAGCTGCAACTGTGACTCACCACCGGCATGCGGCTCAGGGAATTCTGGGAAAGGCTTCCTTTGCTAGCAGCGTTTATGAAAAGCAGCTCTTGTAAAGGCCTCCTGCTCGTCGAGCACACAGGTAAACTGCTTCGGGGAGCGTGGAAAAACCACCAGGTCCTGGAGAGAAATGTAGATTTTTTTTGTTTCATCTAAGATGGGATTGGTCATCTCACTTGTGTCTCTGACACTGGGCTGGATCAGGTAGGACACATTGTCAAGGGTGACCCTCCCGTGATTTCTATTCCCAGCTTTCACCCCCGTCCTCCTCAGTCACTTCCCTCTGTACCCTCTACAAGAACCTTCAACTTTTTCCTTCTGGATAAGTGTCGCTTCAGTCCTATGGTTTGTCCAGTGTTGCTGTCCTCAGCACTTTGTCTTATCCACCCCTGTCCTCTCTGACCACATGGTTCATTCCACATGTCACTGTAATTTGTGCTTCTTAAAGTGTATTTTAATCCCTCCACCCGATTAACTCCCTTGTTGTCTCGGAAGCGTTTGGGACTTGTGGAGGTTCACTGGGAGGTGGGGAGGGGTTTTGTTGGTCCCGGGTAATTTCTCCTCTTCTGGCCTGCTGATCTAGGTTGTAGTTTAAGGGGTTGAGTTTATGGGGAAGCTCAGCTGTACAGAATCAGATGGTCAGGGAAAGGAGGGTCTCTTTGAAATAGGTGAGAAAACTGTTGTGTTATTATTAGTGAGGGCCAGATATTGTGTTAGGCTGTGCTTCAGGTGGTCAGGGGCAGAGGCTGTTAGACTGTGCTTTGGGGAATGAAGGATGGAGATTTTGTTAGACTGTGCTTCAGGTGGTCAGGGACATAGATTGTGTTTGTGTTTTAGGTGGTAAGGACTGAGACTGTGTTAGACTGGGCTTTGGGGAATCAGGGACAGGGACTATGTCAGACCGGGTTTCAAATGGTCAGGGAGAGAGAGGGTTTTAGACTGTGCTTCAGGGAATAGAAGACAGAGGCTTTGTTATACTGTGCTTCAGATGCTCAGGGAGAGAGACTGTATTAGACTGTGGTTCATAGTTGTACACAAAGTCTTTTGTTTCTGTGGAAAATGTAGATCTAAGTAAGTGGGTGAGAGTCTATCATCACGCACATACAGTACACATACATAAGCTCATTGAAACACACATATATGCACACATTGAGTCTGTACAGTGTTACTTTAACATTGGGATAGAGTCTGCTAGCTTCAGATCAGTAGACGCTGCCACCTGTTGGTGAGGAGGACCTTTAGAGGGACTCCATTTACTTAAAGACAAAAACTCCTGGAATTACAGACTTGTACACGCACACATTTCACTAACACATGCCCACTCTTTCCAGAAGTTTCTGGCAGAGCCAGGGGGTGGATATATGAGAAGATGACAGACTGGTTGATGAGAGACAGGAGTGAGTCAGAGAGAGAGAGAGAGGGCGATATAGTGATGCGGAGGGAGAGAATGTGTAAATTGATTTGGAGGTCAAATGTGTATGAATCATTAATGCTGGTGGGGGGGACAGTTTTCACTTTGCTGGGGGGTGTTCCACTGAAGGCAGTCAGGAAGAAAGGCCAGCCATGGGGAGGTGGGAATAGGGCTGGGTGTGTGTGTGTGTGTCTTTTTCTCTCTCTCAGCCTCTCTTATCAAAAGAGAAAGTGTGCTCTTTACTTCGTGCCTGTTTCTGTGTTACTCATGGGGGGGCGGTGGTGGGGGGGAGGGAGGGTGCCCACCTCAGGAAACTTGAGAAACGTCACTCTGTGGAACATTATCTCTCTGAAGTTACGGAGCCAAAACCGGCATAAAAATAAAGAGCTTGGAAATGTGTTTATAAAAATATAAAAGATGGAATCTCCAAAGGCCCCTCCCTCTGATGGGGGCCCCTCCCTCTGATGGGGGCCCCTCCCTCTGATGGGGGCCCCTCCCTCTGATGGGGGCCCCTCCCTCTGAGATAAAGTCCCAGATGTTCACATGCTCTGATCCCCTCTGTGCTCCATTCCTCGGTTCTCCGCCATCTCCGCCCTCAGAGCCATCTCCGCCCTCAGAGCCATCTCCGCCCTCAGAGCCATCTCCGCCCTCAGAGCCATCTCCCCCCTCAGAGCCATCTCCGCCCTCAGAGCCATCTCCCGCCCTAGGCATGCCGGAGTTTGGTCTAGCATCGCGCAAAGCAGCTTCATTCCCTCCTGTTTCTCCCATATCATCACTGCTGTCGGCAAAATGTTAGCTTTTTAGATGCATTTCCCAAATCCGACAGGACCTTGACACTCCTGGACTGGGGTTGGCCATCCATACTTAAATGCTTCGAAATAAAAGCCCTCCCATCTACAAATTAAAATTTCCCATTCTGGTATCCCTGACCGGTTTCCATGTCCGCCCCCCTCCCTTCTATTTTCCAGGACGTCCCCATTCCGCTGGAATACTGGCACCAAGGAGCGAATGCTGATCAAGGTGACAGACCGCGACCCCAGCTTCCTGTCCCAGCAGGATGACGGCTTCATCCCATGCGAGGGGGGCCCCGCCGGGGGTGGTGGTGGCGCCCTGTCCTGCTCCCGCCGCTCCTCGGGGAACCCAGACCCTGACAGCCCCCCCGTTCTCTACCCCGACCGGCGCCAGTCTCCCTTTCTGAAGCGGGCGGACCTGCTGGGGTCGCCGTTGTCTCGTGGCGAGGGGGGGGGCGGCACCTTCCGCCGACCCTCTGCTGACTCGCAGCCGCCCTCCCCTCGCTATGGCTATGAGCCACCGCTCTACGAAGAGCCGCCCCCGGAATGCCAGGCCCCGCCCATCTACGAGGAGCCGCCAGCCGACATGCGCAGCGAAGCTCTCAAAGCCTCCCCAGCCCGCAAACCCCAACCATCGTCCTCCTTCTTCCACTCCCCCAAGCAGGCCCAGTCCCCCTACCAGCATCTGGTTCTGACCCGGCAGCGCGGCTCTGAGGCAGCACAGACCCTGGAGTACAGCCCGGCAGGCAGGGAGTATGTCAAGCAACTGGTGTATGTGGAGCAGTCGAGCTGCAGCCCCCGCTTCCGCACGGTGGACCGGCCAGCCCGCTACCAGGCATCAGCAGGCTATGGTGCCCCTGGTGGCTCACACACGCTACAGCACAGCCAGTCGCTGATCCGTGACCCGCGCTCACTGCCCGACCCGGAGCCAGGTGAAGCGGTGAGAAGCGGCCACCAGAGGGGACCGTATGAGGACGCCGCATCCTGGGCCTCCGTGCCGGGCCATGGCGGCTACTCGCCGGGCGGTCACCGCAAGCGCAAGACCCGCAAGCCCTCGCTCCCGCCGGAGGTGCTGGCGCACTGTGGGGAGGTCGTGGCGGGCGGGCCGGACTCACCCCGGGCGTTTGCGGCTGACGTGGCGGCGGCTCAGGCGCGGTTGGCCTGGGAAGCGCAGCAGGTCCACCTGATGAAGCAGCGCAGCAGCTGGGATTCGGGGCAGCCTGGCGGCGGCGGCGGTAGTGGAGGCGGCGACGGGTACGAGAGCGATGGCGCTATGCCTCCGCCCCTGCCCGGGCCTGTGGTGCGGGCCTTCAGCGAGGACGAGGCGCTGGCCCAGCACGACGGACACCCCTGGAAACGTGGCGCCTTTGAGAAGCTGGGCTTCCCCCAGGCGCTGCTCGAGAAGAGCCTGTCCATGCAGACAAGCCTGGCCTCCCCCGAGCCCTACCTGCACCCCTCGCAGGTGAGGAGGGGAGCCATTCGCTCTGAGGACCGGAGGATGAGGTCCGGAGGATGAGGTCCGGAGGAATGAACCTGCGGGGCTCGGGGGAAATAGCCAGACACCTAAATGTGTGAGACTGGCATTTCTATATTTTATTTACTTATTTAGTAGACATATTAATTAAACATTAAACATATCTGAGAAAGCAAGATCAGTCCCTGGAGTAGTTGTGCGTAAAGGGCCTTGCTAAGGGACCCAATGGTTAAATCACTCTGTCGTCCCTGGGATTCACCTTCTAATAGTGGCCACAGCATCCTAACTGAGTGAGTGAGAGCTGACAGGGATTTCGACCCCTTACCCCTCTGCCTCCCAGCAGGGGGACCTGAGCTTTCCGGTATCCACCTGCCTCTGGGAGGCGCCCTGCCGCCTGCCCCCTTGTGGCCAGCCTAGGTATAACTGCCAGTGATGTTCTGATGGAATTACGCAGTTCATTTCAGAGTGTTTTCTGACACTGATGGCGTCACCAAATTTTTATGATGGGGGGAGCTAATGGAACCAGATTGGCATGGGGGGGAGGGGGCATCCAGCCCAGATTGCCAGGTCTCAAGGGTGTAGGAGAGAGTTTGTTATTATGGGGAAGCAGCTTAGTACTGTAATTGAATTATAAAGGTCTTTCGGGGGTGGGGGGGTGGGGGTGAATGAACCAAATTAACTAATGGGGGGGGGGGGGTGACACTTTCCCCCCAATTCCAACTCCCCTGCCAGTTATGACAGGAGTTTGGTGTTTCTGCTTGAGGCAGTTGAGGCAGACACACTGCTACGGGCTACGTATGGAGGTCCGTATCTTGACATGATGTTGCCTATGCTGGCTGCGGTGTGCATGTCTGTGTTCAGGCCGTGCGGGTAATGCACATATCCCAGTGTGCACCTGGCCTGGGATGTGGGATTATGGGACGTGAGTTGAATAGAGCATACCACACCGCAGACAACGGGATGCTGAGTGCCCGCCCCCCCCATGCGCACTCCACCTCCCCCGCTGTCACAGAAACAGCCTGGGGGGGTGAGGCTATAATGGGAGGAGGGATGGGTGCAGAGGGTGAGTTGCTCTTAAAGAGGAGCATCACCTTAGTCACACCCTCACCCTTGTTTTCTGGACCTCCAGGCTAGAGGGGCGGGGGCAGCTGCAGAGGGGGCACCAACTTGGATCAAGCTTCAAATCCCAAAGGAAGCAAAAAGACTCTTTGACCCTTCTGCTCTTTCCACTTTTACTCTCCTTTGCCTGTAATGTCAGCAGAATATAGCACAGTTATTTCCAGCGCACAGCCATTCCCTACAAAGTTATATCTCCAAAGAACTGCTACAGTCAGACCAATCACAAGTCACGATGTTCCACTGCAGACCCAATCAGATATCAGCATTGCCCTCATCGCTCCGCCCTCAACCACAGGGGCATTCTGGGTAGCTGGGCAGGACCAGTGTGGAGACCCAAAGCAGCAGCATCCCCAGAAGCTCCTTCTTCCATACAAACACAATATTCAGAATGAGTCCTTTTTAAATACGTTATTCATCATTACATCCGCTCTCTCTCTTCCCCCCTGTGTTTATTTCCCTCCTCTTCTCTTATTCCTTTGATTTCTTGTCCTGTCTTAATGCCTCTCTCCATTGTGCCCCCCCCCCCCACCAAACCCTCCACCCCAGTCGGAGGATCTGGGTGCGTGTGCCCAGTTTGATGCCCTCAGGAACACCCGCAACATGATGGGCAGTGCCAGCTGCGGAGTTTTCCCCGAGTTCAGCCTGCGCAAGCCGTCCTCCGAGACGGACATTGAGAACTGGGCATCCAAGCACTTCAATAAGCACACGCAGGTATGAAATCACACCCCCTACTGCTCAGTTGAAAACACATCAGGAACACGTCAAGTTCAATAAAATTTTCCTATATTAAGTTATATTTGAAAATGTGGCTTGCGTTCCTCATTAGTGCCATAACCATATTGTAAATATATATATATATTACAAATTCATTTACCTGGATGAACGACTGGTTGGACTCTCTCATCTTGCATCCCTTAGGAGAAAAACCACCTACAGTTAAATATCCCTCTGACGTCTCTCCCCTCTCGCCCCCCAGGGTCTGTTCCGGCGTAAGGTCTCCATCGCTAACATGCTGGCGTGGAGCAGCGAGCCCATTAAGAAGCCCATGATCGTCACCTCAGACCGCACCGTGAAGAAGGAGGCCGTGGAGATCTTCAAGCTCATCCAGATGTATATGGGCGACCGGCGCACCAAGCTGGAACCTCTGAGTGTGGCGCTGGAGATCGTGGTACGCGGCTGGAGCTGCCAAGGTCTCCGTGACGAGCTCTACATCCAGCTGTGCCGACAGACCACGGAGAACTTCCGCTATGACAGCCTGGAGCGCGGCTGGGAGCTGATGGCCATCTGCCTGGCCTTCTTCCCACCTACGCCCAAATTCCACTCCTACCTGGAGGGATACATCTACCGGCACATGGACCCGCTCAATGACACCAAGGGTGAGACCAAGGGGGCGGGTCCTAATGCCAAAGAATCTGATTGGTCAAGGCAGGAAGACCAGTTAGGAGGTGCGGTCACTGTGTTTCTTGACCACACCCCCTCATTCTGGTTGAAGGGGGTGACAAGAATGGATGGATGGGGGGGAAGGGATTGGAGTCTAGGGGATAGAGGGACGAAGCTGTGGTTTGGCTGGCTTCTTGTTGACCGGTTACCTTCTCTGTTCAGAAATGTGCCTTATTTTGGAGTTCTGAATAAAGTAGGTAGAGGACCGACCGTCGATGCCCAATGGGAGGCCAGGCTCAGTGTGTTTGTGTGTGTGTGTGCACGCTGTAGCTTTGTGTGTGTCTGTGTGTTTTGTGTTTCATTTCTGCTGTCTTCGGTACCATCTCCTTTCATCTTCTCTACCAGGATGTTGGTTACCGTCTCTCTGCGCTGTGTGGTGACCCGTCAGTGCCGTGTCTCTTTGCGTTACTGCCATGCGTGTCATGTGCCGGTTCCGTGTCCATGCATTTGCGTGCCAGTGCTGCGTGAGACGTGTGCTGAGCGCTGCCTGTGGTGGTGACGCTGCCGTGCTGTGTTCTGCAGTGATGCAGCACATTAGCCAGCTGCTGGTGGCCTGGGACCAGAGGAGGCACAGACTGCGGCGGAAGGGCAAGTGCACCGGGGAGCCGGCCGAGGGTAGGGTGCCCCCTGTCTGCAGAGGCACATAACATCCCTCTTGCTATTCTGCGCCTGCCTGACGCCGTGCTGGGCTTCCTGTGTCCCGTGTGCCGTTCGTTCTCTGTCTCAGTCCCGCTAAGAGGCTCTTTCCGTGTGTCGCCAGTTACCCATCAGCGCACCCTGCTGGCACGTGCGAATTCGACGGCGGTTTCTTGCTGCGACCCTACCCCCCTTTTCTGTACCATGACGCTTATCCTGTATGCCGTTACTACCCGGCCTGTTTAACTTTAGGTTTAAAATCTGTAACCCTGACCTATGTCTGTGTGTGTGTGTGTGGTCCACGCATACCTTACCTTGTGAGGACCAAATGTCCCCACAATGTGATGAATACCTGTTTTTTTGCCTTATGGGGACGAGTTTCCTGGTCCCCATATGGAAAAACTCTATTTTAAAAAAATCTGTCACTGCAATGAAAAAACTAAAACTGCGAAAACGCTTGTATTTTGCTTGGTTACTTATGGTTATGTTTGGGCTGGGCAGGGGTTAAGGCTGTCATAGTTAGCATTAGCATTTTTCCCAAAGAAATGAATAATCGGTCCCCAAAAAGATATAATTATAACTGTGTGCGTGTGTGTGTGCATGTGACCTCGCTGAAGATGTTTTTGTATGGCCTAAATTCTTCACGTCTGTCCTGAGGAATACCTTAGCAACTTGCGAACAAAAAGGTTGTTGGCTCCAGTCCCTCCCCCTCTGAAAGATCTATAACCTGTTTGACTGACTGCTTCAGTTCGTAATTGGATACTGAATGTCTATGTTAATATAGACCCCTCCAGAGCTATCCTAAAATTACCTTCATGATCACTGCAACTTTTTGATCGCAAGTCTGGAGCCATAACTGCCAGGGAGCATTCTGCTTAGCAAGCCTTACTTGCTGTTAAGATGTGCTGCCTGAGCACAAGTGCATTTTTAAAGATGATTCGGTATAACCATCCCTTTGCTGTGGGGGTAGCTGGTATATCACCACATTTCCTTTCATTTGGTTAGTGAACACCATGGTCGTTATTCACACATATCCAACAAACTCTGCCTTTTATTGGGTATGTATCATGTTACACATTTGTATACATATCTGGCACCATGTTACTATAGCTTTATATGTATGTATATATTTTGCGAATTCTACATTTAATTTGTTGTGTCTGATTGTCGATGCCAGTATTTTATTGGTCCGCTTAATGCTCCAATGTTGGATATAAGGAGTTCTGGCCATAAATGTGAATTATAGTGCTTTGAAGGCGTGAAATTGTTATTTCACTTCTTTATCTGCCTCTTTGGTGCCTCGTTTGACACCTCATTTATGGTTGGTTATTTTGATAGCTCACCCCTGATTGGTTATTTTTGCAGCTCACTTCTGATTGGTTAGAGCTGAGTTTCACTGCTCCCGTGTAACATGCATGTTTCTGTGTTTTACGTGTGCACGTTTAATTGTGGGCTCACACGTTTGCACGTATGTCTGCTCAACTGTTATCCGTCGCAATGCCGTCCCCCCCCCTCCAAATGTGTGTGTTATACTTAGCATGGCAGCGGGTTTGGCTCGAACCACAGCTTCATTGTAGGTCAGACATGCTCATATGTCCACAAGCCAAAATATCTTTCCACAGTTCTTGTCGATGCTTTCAAATGTAACTCTGGTGCCCCCTTTTGGCCAGTTAGGGATAATATTGGTTTCAGCAGCATTGAAATGAAGAACGAGTATGAAGGCATGAGAATATATGCGTACAGGAAGGTTTGAGGAGTTGAGGAGCGTTTCCAGGCTGGTGGTGTTACCTAGGATTCGGTAAATACAGGCTCAATGCTATAGCTATAGCCGGGTCTCATCCAGTAGCACTGCAAGACCAACCACTCATCAGGTTCGGTGATGTACCAGCGACTTCCAGCTGTTAATTAGCATGAATTAACACCCAGTCCCTCCTGACACGGTCTCTCTCTCTCTCTCTCTCTCTCTCTATCACCCCATCCACTCCCGTTTGGTTCAAACTGATGAAGTTGAATTACTCATGCTTTAAAAATATGTTTTTAGCACAGAGGTGTCTCATGCACTAATGAGCAGGATAAATCTGCCTAGAGGTGATGTCTAAACAGAAGCACCTCCATTCTTGGAAAAACAGGATTCCCCCCCCCCCAGTGTTTTGTCAGTTTCCAGTTGCTCCATGTCTGGTGGCATCTGTGTGCAGCTTTCAGTTTGTGACTGAATTAATGAATTGGGATGTGTCTTGCACAGCTGATGCACAGGGACTTAATTTGGGTACAGGAGCGTGGAAGGGTTTCACAGAATGGCACAGAGGGGATGAAAGTGAAGGACAGACATCTTTGTGTCAGGGAGACATACAGGAGACTAGGTTTGGGTCCCTTTTGCCATTATGATGGAAAGTGCCCCCCATTTGAGGCATGAAATTCCCTTTTTGAATGCCTGATATTCATGCAAAGTTTACAGAGCGTGACCCCCCCCCCCCTCACCCCCAAGTCAGCAAAATTTACTGAAGAGGACCAACCACCCTTGTTGTGAAATCCACCCTAGGCCACCTAACCCCCCGCCACCTACCACATCAGAGAACTGTGCACTGCAGGAGAAAGATGCTGGGCTTGTGAAGGATGTTTCAATAACAACATGGGTCCAATCCTACATGGTCGGTAAAACATCAACAATGGCAAGTGAAAGGGCCTGCTGTTTGACCCAGCATCCTCCCCACCCCACCCCCACCCATTAAATATTACATTTGGGGTCACAGTTAGTATCTGAAAATGGGTAGATGGATGACAGCTGGCTTGATGGAGAGTGAGGTGTTTAACAAAGGTATGGCCTAAGTAAACGTGTTGCTTGTTTCAAGCTCTTGGTTCAACATTCATGGCAATTCAAACGTTTGGTAAGTAGTTGTAATTTTTTCTGATGCTAAATCCTCAGACTCCTGGGGACAGATACAGCCAGTGACTGGGAGATCCTCTCTCCTGGGTTTCTTGCTTTCCTGGCTCATCACGATTGATGCAGCTTCCGTTTGGGCTGATTGAGGCTCCAGCCACGGGCTTTGAGTCCTTCCCAACTCTGCCGTGTCTCTCTTACAGGCGTGGCCATCAGCAGTTACGCTAAGTACTGCCATCGCAAGCTGCAGAAGGCTGCTTTGACGGGTGCCAAAAAGGTATGTGCTCGGCCTGCCATTGGCCGCCGCATGCTGTCACCAACCAATCACGTGGAGGAAGGAGCATGTACGTTATAAACCCTTGAGAGAAGGATTTCCTTTTAAACAGCCCATTTAAAATTTAAAATGTCCATTGGTGTAAGTGCTGTACTAATACTTGTGGGCCGAGTTTTTTGCTTTAGGCCGTAAATGTATAAGGGAAGATCACAACTAACATAACCCACATAATATCACTGTCCAATTGAAAACACATATCCTCAAAATTCCATTGTTTCAGAAGTGTGAAAAAACATTTTCTCAGCAACTGCCTTGCAAAAAATAAGGTCATGTATCACTTAATGATGGGGATAGATTCCAAGAAATGTGTCGTTAAGTGATTTTGCCATTCTGAAAACATCATAGAGCGTACTTACACAAACATAGATGAAATACTTAACACACACCTAGGCTATATGATATAGCCTAAATAACAATAAAAGGCACAGAATAATAAATACATAAACCAGTAGCATAGTTGTTTATCATTATAATGTATTATATACTACACCAGTGCCACCACAAACATGTGAGTGTTATGCTACAACGTCACTGGGCAATGGGGATTTTTCAGCTCCATTATAATCTTATGGGACAATCATCATATATGCGGTCCATTGTTGAACAAGGCATCATAATGTGGCACATGACTGAATATGTAAAACAAGGTAAGGAGACAGTCTTAGCGCCACAAATAGTACATTTACCGAGCCGTCAGTGAACGATTTAATGTTTTAAATGGACTTTCATGGACTGTTATCAACAGGGCAAATGTGTCAGTGTCAACTAGATACCAACTAATCTTGCTTTATATTCACAATCAAAAATGATGTTAATTAGTTAGCTGTCAATATTAAATTGTTAAAATTAATTAAATAAATACACACAAACAACCATCATGGATACAAGTTTTAACTAATGCAGCCATAAAGACCTGTTAAATAGTTAACTTCATAAAACATCTTGTCAATGGTCAATCAGATGTTCTCCATCTGCAGTAAAAAGGCACAATCGTCAACAAGTGGACATACACTGTGTCCATTGGACAGCAGTGATGTATATGGGGTTCTGCTGGCCCTTTGCCCTAATACAGGTCAGATTGAATGAAGGTAGCTGCCTGGTTGAGCAGGAGTTTGGTCTGAAGGGTTTGCAGTCAGTCTCTACTGAACATTAGGCATTCAAATGACCTGACATGTCAAAGAGTAATCCAGAGCACCCAGGCTGGATAACGGTGATGGATTTATTATCACGAGTGAGTTCAGTGCCTGTGTTGTGTGCCAGAGAAAGACAGGGACTATAACTAAGACATCTAATAATGTTTGTGGACATGCGCATGCCGGTCTGTTCAATGACTGGGATGTATTGTGGATTGATTAATTAATAATCAGACAGCAATAGCCAAATTATTTGATCAGACAGCACTAGCCAAATTCCTTGGGAGAGAGCTTGTACCATGGGGGATTATCTTCATTGCACCCTAATTAATAACAGTCCATATGCCTTTGATTAAGAATTCATAATTTTTTCGGCATGACATGAGAGTGTGTATTTGTGTGTGTGTGTGTGTTTTCTCCTGCTTTGTGTAGAAATGGATGTTTGCCGAGCCATAAGATTAGTGCTGTTCCCACCCATGTCCCTCGCGGATCAGAACCATCCCAGTGTCGCAGTAGGATTTTAATGACTTCCCCAGGCAGTTTTCCTTAATCACATTGTTGTTCTTAATTAGCGCAGCCTTTGATGCATTATTAAATAGGGAATGAGTGACGTGCAGTGACCCCAGGATGAGTGAGTGTCATTAGACAGAACTGCGTGGGCTGATGTGTTAAACGGTGCCACATGTGAGGTTTGGGGGGGGGGGGGGCTGGAAAACAAAAAAATAGGAAAATCAGGAAGACAGTCATCTTATTTTGTAGTTTATATTCAATACTTTTGCTCCACCCACACCCCCAGCACAGGAAAGCTTATTGTCTTCAGTACGACATCCCTATTTTACAGCATTTATTTTTTACTTTTACCCCTCCGACATGGAAAAGCCAGCTCCCATTAGTAAGACATCCTTGTTTTGTGGTACTTATCTTATACTTTTTACCTCCCTGCCCACCCCCAATGGAAAAACAGTAATAAAGCCTTATGTTGTAATATTTGTTTTGTACTTTTGTATGCTGCCAGACCTGGGCACCGTGTTAACATGCGGCCACCTGGTCTCGCCCCTCCCCAGGGCCTGCAGAAGCCAAGCCTCGAGGAGATCGCACACGCCTGCACCGCCATCTTCAGCCCCTCCATGTTTGGCAGCACGCTGGAGGAGGTCATGGCTCTGCAGAGGGACCTCTACCCCGACCGGCAGCTACCTTGGGTGCAGACGCGCCTCTCCGAGGAGGTGCTGGGCCTCAATGGGGACCAGACTGAGGGTATCTTCAGGTGAGGGGCAGGGAGTGCAGGTGGGGCATGGGATTCAGGGCTATGGTGGGTGTTGGAGAAAGCGTCAGGCTTTCCACTCCAACTCTGCACACAGGACCAAACTACAATACAGTATATGTTGGAGAAAGCGACAGGCTTTCCACTCCAACTCTGTACACACCATTAATTACGAGACAACACACTTAGAGTTTTACTTGCACAAGGGTAACCACACTCTCTGCATGGTAGGCTACAAAGGAATGTGTTACAAAGGGTGGTTCCCCTTGGCACCTTTATTTATAGTCAATGGGGGGCAGGGGTCTTGGAGTGAGAACAAAGAAAAGACTGTGAGAGTAAGAAGAAGTTCTGGTTTTCCTCAGGTAGACAACTATTTAAACACGTGCTCAGGATACGTGTAAACTAATATAATCTAAAGTATGAAGGTAAAGAAAAACAAAATAATGTATATACATATTTACACTCATTGCTGATTATACAGAAATGATAACAAATGATTACTAACAGTTTCTTCAACCTAACAGTGGGGAGGGGGGTTAGGTTTATTCCATGGCTGCAGATCAGGGGAGTATACAGCTGAAAGTTGACAAGCCCACTTTCCATCACTTATTAACTCAAAAGATATCATTGGCTAATGTTAAGATTGGCCCATATCTATGACCTGGAATCACCGTAGCTTTCATTGTTTTTACGTGAGCTAAAGTGAGATGCTGCTTTCTGTGCCCTGTTTTGCAGGGTCCCCGGTGACATCGACGAGGTGAACGCCCTCAAGCTCCAGGTGGACCAATGGAAGGTGCCCACGGGCCTGGAGGACCCACATATCCCAGGTGCGCCCAATCCGTCATCCTGAGCTCTGTGTCCAAATCTTTTGGCAGCAATCCCATGGGGTTCATGTCGGAGAGAGCCAGCAACAGGCACGTGTGAGAAACACCTGTGATGGGAGCTCACACACCCCTAGATACATTCTTTTCTCCTGTTCTAGCACTAGGCCCTGCTTATAAACATACAGATTGTCTACAGGTACAATCCTGGGACCCGCATCATTAACATGATCCCACAGGCTTTATTGTAAATCCCCAAGATGAAAAACAGAGCGTTTTTCCTCACTCCCTGGTTCCAGGTCATGGTCACACGTATAATCTCAAAGGATTACACACTCATATAGATGTATAAACCCTGTCAATGGCAGGGGCAGCTGGGACTGAAATGCAGCACACACAGGCAGGTCTGACAGCATCTGTGACCCGCTCTGGTAATACTCCATGATCTAAGATAAGAGGATAAGTGTGAATCAGGCCCCTCCGTAAATGGGACCAGGCAGTTGTGACCTCTCCAAGGTGGAGAGTAGAGCGTGGAACAGTCAGGAATGCTGGAATACTGTAGAAATCCAACTAAAATCAGTGTTCCCACCTTAGCTAGTATCTCCTGGGTAGTGTACCTTCTAGACAGTTTACGTAATCTGCATGACATGGTTACCCAGCGAGACTGGACCTTGGGAAGTATTCTCTCCAGGACTTGTGGTTAGTGAGCATAGAAATATGTGTATGTGATAGAGTGCCGTCTTAGTTGCGTGCTGTTTGGATGTCTAGTGCAGGGTCTGTGAGCTCACAGCTGACTGTGTTGAGTGATTGCCCGCCTGGGCGTGGTCCACCTCCCCAGCCTCCCTGCTCAAGCTGTGGTACCGGGAGCTGGAGGAGCCGCTTATCCCTCACGAGTTCTATGAAGACTGCATCTCAAACTATGACAGCCCCGAGGCTGCCGTCGGGGTGGTGCTGGGGCTGCCTCACATCAACAAGCTGGTGCTGTGCTACCTCATCCGCTTCCTGCAGGTCAGTGCTGCTTCCTGTCTTTCAGCCTGTCTGTTCCTGTGGTGCCTCACCCACTTCTTGTTTATCCATCCCACTGGTCCCTCCCTACTTCACCCATTTCCTGCTTGCACATCCCACTGGTCCCTCCTTCACATACCCACTTCCTGCTTGCACATCCCATAGGTCCCTCCTTTCCTTACCCACTTCCTGTTTGCACATCTCACTGGTCCCTCCTTAACCTACCCACTTCCTGCTTGCACATCCCATTGGCCCCTCCTTACCTTACCCACTTCCTGCTTGCACATCCCATTGGCCCCCTTTACCTTACCTACTTCCTGTTTGCACATCCCACTGGTCCCTCCTTACCTTACCCACTTCCTCTTTTGTCAATCCCACCTATCCCTTCCTACCTAATCCACTTCCTTTTTTGTCGTTTGAGATGCATTTGACCTCTCACCTTGTGCTTCTCTCCAATTCTCCAACTTGTCACTCTGTCCTATCCCATCTCCCACCCCTGACCTCACTGATAGTATCCCCCGCCCCTTCTCGCCCTCTCTCTGCCAGCGACTTCCAACTGTTAATTAGCATGAATTAACCCCCAGCCGAACATGACACGTGTCTCTTTCTCCCTCTCTCTTTCACCCCTCGCACCTGCATCCAGGTGTTCGCCCAGCCCGCCAACGTGGTCATCACCAAAATGGACATAAACAACCTGGCCATGGTGATGGCGCCCAACTGCCTGCGCTGCCAGTCGGACGACCCGCGGGTCATTTTCGAGAACACTCGCAAGGAGATGTCCTTCATCCGCATGCTGATCCAGAGGCTGGACACCAGCTTCATGGACGGAGTCCTATAGCTGATGCGAGATACACGCACACACACACACACACACACACACAGGGTCCTGCAGGGTCACGCATAAGCATGTGCACAGAGGAGCATAGGGTCACGTGAGTGTTCACCTTCCCACCCACACACACACAAACACACACACACAAAAGTGCCATCTTTGATATTAACATGTCAAGACAAAAGCCGATATCAAAGACACCGAACATTGTTTTCCAGAATGCATCCGCACGCACATGCGCTAATATTGCAATATTATCGTTATGTCACCAAACCACAAAGGGACAGTTGGACACACAGACAGGCAGGCAGGTGACTCCGATTCCAGTTCTGTACAAACCCTATCCTGAGGGAAGCTGCTGTTGTACCCTTAGGTGGGCACTTGATCTGGACTGGCTTAGCTGAAAAGGGTCTGTCTAAATATGAGATTTACAGAGTGACTCACAGGCTTCTGCAAAACAGAAATGACGTCAGTGAGAGAGGAGGACACTTTCTGTAGGCTTTTAATGGGGGAGGAGGAGCTTCCGTTACTTCCAAGGACCAATGCTGTCGGAGGAATTCTGCAGGATTCCCTCTTTATTTCCTCCCGTAGTTTAAGCTGTTTAAGTACGATACAACAGGGTGGTGTCGGTAGTTTGGTTACCGAGGCCCGGTGGGTCTGCCGTTAAGCCAAGCTCCAGGTTTGCTCAGGTTCCAGGACCCCCAGCCTTCACCTGGGCCCGGCTTGCGTTTGCTGGGTCATCGAAGTGGTAGCTTGAATCGTGGGTCAGGTTTTGACTGGCACTATTAAGCTCATAGCTGAATTTCACTGCTGCCTGCCTTATACCGTCCTGTCAGTCCTAGCTAATTGGCCACCGTCTCACAGCCTTGATTCAGTTATCTGACTCTATTCCCAGAAACTCCTTCCCATCCCATATCCTGATATTCCATTCCATAGTGTGCTTTAACGTCCCATATCCTGATATTCCATTCCATAGTGTGCTTTAACATCCCATCCATCAATCCATTTTCCAAACCGCTTATCCTACTGGGTCGCGGGGGGTCCGGAGCCTATCCCGGAAGCAATGGGCACGAGGCAGGGAACAACCCAGGATGGGGGGCCAGCCCATCGCAGGGCACACTCACACACCATTCACACACACACACATGCACGCCTATGGGCAATTTAGCAAGTCCAATTAGCCTCAGCATGTTTTTGGACTGTGGGGGGAAACCGGAGTACCTGGAGGAAACCCCACGACGACATGGGGAGAACATGGGGAGAACTCCACACACGTGACCCAGGCGGAGACTCGAACCCGGGTCTCAGAGGTGTAAGGCAACAGTGCTAACCACTGCACCACCATGCCGCCCCGCTTTAACATCCATATCCCGATATTCCAATCCATGGTGTGCTTTAACATCCCATATCCCGATATTCCATTCCATGGTGTGCTTTAACGTCCCATATCCCGATATTCCATTCCATGGTGTGCTTTAACGTCCCATATCCTGATATTCCAATCCATGGTGTGCTTTAACATCCCATATCCTGATATTCCATTCCATTGTGTGCTTTAACGTCCCATATCCCGATATTCCATTCCATGGTGTGCTTTAACATCCCATATCCCGATATTCCATTCCATGGTGTGCTTTAACATCCCATATCCTGATATTCCTCTGTTCTGTTCCATTACATTCCATGACTCACATTTTGTTCTCTTAGACATTCCATTCCACTTCTAACACAAAGCTACAAGTAAACTGCCTTAGTTTATGATGTCGTTAACAGTTACGTACTTAGTGACAAGAGTCCATAAAGTTTGGTTTGAACTGAGTGAAAACTGGTCTGATGGTTTAATTAGCACCAGGACATAGTGAAATACAGGAATCAGCTATTTTACATGACATCACAAAGTACACGGAAAATATTTTTAATATGTCAGAGTGAAAATATATTAACTGCCACTTTTATGTATAAGATTTATACATTTAAAGGGTGTTTCACAGTATGAATATTCAGAAATGATTTTACAGGAAACCTGCATAGTAAATCCACAGTTAGTATATTTTGGACTTCACGTTTCAGAAACGGTTTCATACAACATATTTCTTGTACTGTACAATGCGCCGTTACACGACGGATTTCGCTGAAATGCCCCATCTAGTCTGCTGGTCAGTCTGTCTGATTGTGAGACAGCCAGGCTCTCGTGAGCCTGTTTAAGGTGATTATGTGGTATGGGTGTCATTTTTATATTATTACTGGAATTGTTTATAAGATTGTTGTTTTTTGGAGGGTTTTACATTTTTTTCAGGGACTGTTTAGTTGATCCATCTCGACAGCTCTGGCAAATGCATTTTTAGCACGTGAGAACATGGTTACATTTGGCTACGATCCTATGATGTGTGAGAAAACTCCCACGTGTGTCCTGGAGTGTTTCACCAGGTGTCAAAGGCATCACACTTGATGTCAGTACATTGATATATAAATGGGATGGGGAGGCCACGCCCCTGCCATTTTTTCTCTAGAACCTGATTGGTCAGCATATCCCCACCCACAGTATAGCCACACCCCACAAATTAGGAGTATCATAATATGTCAGTTGGGCAGCTCTTGTTATACAATGAGCCTGACAGCTCTATGTTCATTTTAAGTTATTTACAGGTTTGTAAAAAGTAAATCATCTGTGAATAACACATGTAAAGAAAGTTTAAACCAACACAAGTCAAGAGAACAGGGTTTAGATCTGCAGATATGAAGTGAATAATGTGTTATTGTGTCTTTTTTTGTTAATATATGAAAAATGAAGAGTTAAAGAGATATGAATTCAAATCTATGCCCTTGTGGGTCTTTATGAGATGGTTCTGAATATCTACAGTACACCATTCTGTTCAAAGTTGCAAGATGTCTTTTCAATGTGTAACCCGTGTGTCTGCCATTGATCTCAGAGTCGCCATAGCAACGCACATGCGCTACACAGTGCCTGAGTCTAAACTGCTGCCTGTGCTGGTATGTACATCTCAGTCTGTACAATAACTCACTGAAGGGGCGCTGCTTGTGGTGACGGGTGTGGGGGGGGTGCAGATTCTGGGTGGAGGTCCTCACAGCTGGCATCCGTGGAGTACACTGATGCCTCGGAGTCACCAGTCGGTTCCATGTTTTAAACAAAAACAGGCAACGGTTTAACAAGTTAGAAATGTAACTGGAAAAAAAAAATCTTTTAGCTTTTTAAAATGTTTCCAAAAATGTTTGTGTTATTTATTTAGTATATTTCCTGTACTTTTTTTATTGTCACTCCTGTTGATGTTCGTTTGACTGCCAATACCCATATTGTTATGACATATATATAGTTATTATTGATTATAAACAGAAAGGCAGCAGAAATACCCCCCCCCCACAGTGACCCCCTGCTGCCGCTTTATACACTCCCATTCCAAAGGTTTCTGTTTTACAGAAAAAGGACACTCTCTCCTCGCCCTCCGTGTGAAAGCAGCAGTTAAGGGAGGAAACAGGACATTATTTAATAAAAGACTGAAATATGACTTTTGTCCAGATTGTTTTTTTCCACTGATATAGTCGACCTGATGTTTAAAGGATACCGTCTGATAAAAACAATGGGGTTACCTAGCCGGAACTGGGATTCCCTCGTCCAGGATGCCGGTGACAGGATGGGGAATGCCAGACCTGCGGCAGAATTACAGGGGCTGACATCTGGCTTGGATGTGGACTGTGAAGACTAGAGTTTGTGATGCTTAAAAAAAATGTCAGCATCAGCCTATTTAGAAACGGCCCGTTCACGATCATTAATCATGTATAAATGGCCCGTTCACGATCATTAATCATGTACAAACGGCCCGTTCACAATCATTAATCATGTACAAGCCTTTTTCTCAGACTGATACGTCGTCTTCAGGCTCTCCTGCCTCAGAATGGTAACCTGTAGGGATCTGACATTCAGTTGTAATCATCTGACTAAATTTCACATGCCGTCAAGTTCTTTGGATCTAGATGGTGTCCCCCAAGGTGCACACAGGATGCCTTCGAGGACCTTTTGCGACTCTTCAGAAAGGCCCATCGGCACCATGCAAAATCCATACAGGTCTCCTCTGTGGAAGCGAACTATGAGTGAGGTGCCCACATAGTCTATCTCCCGCGGGAAATCCATACATGTCTCCTCTGTGGAAGCGAGCTGCGAGGTGCCCACATAGACTATCACCCTCGGGAAATCCATACAGGTCTCCTCTGTGGAAGCGAGCTACGAGGTGCCCACATAGACTATCACCCTCGGGAAATCCATACAGGTCTCCTCTGTGGTAGCGAGCTGCGAGGTGCCCACATAGACTATCACCCTCGGGAAATCCATACAGGTCTCCTCTGTGGTAGCGAGCTGCGAGGTGCCCACATAGACTATCACCCTCGGGAAATCCATACAGGTCTCCTCTGTGGTAGCGAGCTGCGAGGTGCCCACATAGACTATCACCCTCGGGAAATCCATACAGGTCTCCTCTGTGGTAGCGAGCTGCGAGGTGCCCACATAGACTATCACCCTCGGGAAATCCATACAGGTCTCCTCTGTGGTAGCGAGCTGCGAGGTGCCCACATAGACTATCACCCTCGGGAAATCCATACAGGTCTCCTCTGTGGAAGCGAGCTACGAGGTGCCCACATAGACTATCACCCTCGGGAAATCCATACAGGTCTCCTCTGTGGAAGCGAGCTACGAGGTGCCCACATAGACTATCACCCTCGGGAAATCCATACAGGTCTCCTCTGTGGTAGCGAGCTGCGAGGTGCCCACATAGACTATCACCCTCGGGAAATCCATACAGGTCTCCTCTGTGGTAGCGAGCTGCGAGGTGCCCACATAGACTATCACCCTCAGAAAACGCACCAACCTCCCGACGTCAGAGACCCAACACCTGTTTTGTTGTGTGTTTCCCCCCTGTGTTGATGCCAAAACTGCCGTCTTTTGTTTTCAGGCCTCCCTGCTGTTGTTTCGCTTATGCTTCTCCTCCATCTCCAAATACAGTCCTTCTTTCTTCCTGCCATCCCTCTGTCACAAGCTTCTGTCCACCATCCTGCCTGGAAGGATTCGTACCATGTTAAAACTACTAGCATTAGCACTGGGCAAGTCAAACATGCATCACGAATGCTTAGCTTCCCTGTTCGGGTCAGTCAAGTGAAGCACACTACTGGTAATTAATGCCTGGAGGTTTGAGTATGAAGATTAAGGTTTTTTTTTTTTTAATTATGCCTCATTATCGGCCGTTTCGGAATCGGAGCTGAAGAAAATGGCTGCGGTTCATTGGCGGCCGCTCAGAAGCGGCCCAGTATTCATTATGTCATCGAGGACTCGCTAATTGCATGGAAATTTCAGCCACCGGCCAGTGGTAGCAGATGCAGCCCTAAATCCAGATTTAATGAGCTTCTGGAAGCGCTGGACCTCACCGAAGTTGCCATCTCGGGTGAAGGTGTTATGTGAACCATTCCGGTCTGTCCATCAGCTACATTCCTATTAAAATACTAAAAAAGAAATTTCCTCTCACCAGTGAACTTGCCTGCTGGTCATTTCTTTCCTTCTGTGATTACAGACTGGAGCACTGTGGTTCTTTCATGTACAGCCTTATATGCAGGGGCTACTTTTATCCCCAACCTCCCATTGAAGAACACAGTAAGGGGGGCTCTAACAAACTAAAATAACCCAGGGACTCTTGATCATGTTGATGTACCTCTCCTACTGCTCCAGAGTGGATGGACAGGTTCCTGGTGGGCCAACAGGTTAACGAACCAGCAAAATGTATCCTGAGGGACCCTACCAAAGCCCCCCACCCCTGGAAAATTTCTCTTGAGGGACCCCAAAGTCCAGGTTCAATCAATATTTAACCCCAGTCCAGACAGGCTCACATTTTGACAGCAGTTTCAAGTTCATTATGTAACATGACTCACAGGGTTACCAAACCACATGAGTGCTTTCTCTATAAAATCACCCTTTCTTCTGCTAATGGCCCTTACAGCAAAGTGACTCCACCTTCACAAGAAGGCAAGCAGACACATTACAGGAAAACAGTGAATTAATATCCCTTTAAATAAATCAGATACGATGTAAGGGTAAGCTGCTGTAGCGATTTAACACAAGGATTAAGAACTGTTGAAAATATATTAACCAAATCGGCCTTTCTCTCAATAGGCATGTGTGCTATAGTGCAAGGTTTCCGAAAAGATATCGAATGATAAAAATCATGTTAAATTTCAAACTTCTCACGCATTTAACATCACATATAGTATAGTTACTGCATATACGTACGTCCAATTCGAGGGTTAATACGTTAGAGCTTTGGTCGGCGAAGCGTAGCCAATCAGAGATGGCTGCGCGAACCACGCGGCTGCCACACGGTCACATGACAATGTCAGCCGGAAGTTCCGCCTCGTACTCGTGTAAACAATCCGGCATCAAAATCCGGAAGAGGGAAGATGTGCCTCACTTAGACACATGTGACACTGTAACCGGTAAGCATGCCATTGCATTATCTTCGCTGTTTTATTAACATTATTGTTTTATGCATTCGCGCTAAATTCTTTAATAATGTTGGTAGCCGATTGCGTGCCTCCGGCTGGACATTGTTCACGTAACCCTTTCTTCAGTCGCCTCCAGTTGTTGTCCGTTGTTCATAAAGTAAGTCAAAGATCTCAGATGAGCTTCGCCCTCATCGATTGAAATATTGGTTGATGGATTGTATCATGGATTGTACAAATCCGATTTTTTTTGTACGCTATTAAGCTACAGTTCCCGAAATGACTTGGTGGTGTGAGGAAGTTGCAGCAGAGTCCTGATACTTTAAGTTGCCTTTGACCAAGTTGTGGCATAAACAGGAAAAACACGTTCAGGCACATGACAGAGCACTGACGTGGCAAGCCTATATTGTACTCTGAATTAAAATACTCTAGCTTCTTAGTAAATCTAACAATAATTTTGACAGATATACTCTGACATTGAGCTATCTATGAATTTTCCTTGAATTTTCCGAATGTGCCTAAAAACCCTTTTTCTCATTTACTGAGTTTACGGTCATGTTTTTCTCTTTCCAACAGCAAAAAGCAGCATTGGACCTTTTTATAAGCTACAATGTGCTGTTGGATGACATTATGGTTTAGTGGGTAGTGCTGTTGCCTCATACCTCCAGCTCTGGGGTTTTAAACTCCAACTATGGCTGCTTTGTGTAGCTGTGTGTGTTAGTGTGTATGTGCCCGATGATGGACTAGCACCCCATGCAGGGTGTACCCCATGCTGCCTCTGATAGGCTCAAGTGAGAAGATGGACAATTTGGATTGTGCTTTTTTTATTGTTAGGTAACCAATTGTCCTTAACACTTTTCTCTTGGGGACTTCTTGTCACTTTGCACAGCATGACCAGGATCTAGCCTGACAGTAAATGCCAACCGTTGCCTCTGCTCCCCAGAAACCACGCAGATGGAAACGCAGAGGGCGCCAATGTGCGTACTGGTGACAGGCGGGACAGGCCTGGTGGGCCGGGCGATCGAGCAGGTGGTCCAGGCCCAGGGGGGGTGTGGGGAAGTGGAGCAGTGGATCTTCCTCTCCTCCCAGGATGCGGACCTCAGGTGGGTGTTTGCTGCTGTGGGGTCGTCGTCATGTCTGTGTCCGTGTGGGCGGGCGCGTGCTGACTGAAGTCCGTCCTCTTTGGGGCAGGGATCTGGCTGAGACGCGGGCTGTCTTCAAAAAGCACCGGCCCACTCATGTCATCCACTTGGCCGCCATGGTGGGGGGCTTGTTCCGGAACATGAGGGAGAACTTGGACTTTTGGGTAGGGAGAAACCCCCCTGGCTGTTTGGATAAATAATAAAAATGTTTTTAAAACATCTTTTCCTCCTCACAAAAGATGGGAGACTCTAGAATGCTGTTGCGACTAAAATTGGTTGTTTTGAGAAAATTGCCCCCCCCCCCCACAGAGGAACAACATCCACATAAATGACAACGTGCTACAGACAGCCCATGAGATGGGCGTGGTCAAAGTGGTGTCCTGCCTGTCCACCTGCATCTTCCCTGACAAGACCACCTACCCTATAGATGAGACCATGGTAAGCTCTGGTTGTGTTGCGACAACACAAGGCCACAAGGGGGCGTTATGGATACAGACCAGAAATACTTGCAGACATATAATCTGTGTAGATAAAATCTGTTCTACGGATGATAAAGGTGTGAAATTAGAATTGAATTCTCTGGCCCCATAGATCCATAATGGTCCCCCACACAACTCCAACTTCGGTTACTCGTACGCAAAAAGGATGATCGATGTCCAGAACAGGTGAGCCGCTCCCCTCCCGCTCTCCCTCTGCCAGTACCAGAAGCATTGACCTGGTTTAGTCCCCAACTCGACCATGGTTAACAGTGTGATCCGTCAGTCGCCAGGCTCGACATATTGCAGAAGTGGGGGGTGGAAAGTTTTGGGGGGTGTGATGCCTGCTATAGCTACAGGGTAAGCACAACGTGCTACACAACGTGCTACACAACGTGCTACACAACGTGCTTGGTGGGTCAGGTAGTTGGGGGGTAGTGGAGTACTTATTTTTCCCTGGTTGACCTTTTCCTGGGATTAACTAATTAATGTGTGTGTGTGTGTGTGTGAGATCAGGGCTTATTTCCAGCAGCATGGCCGACGCTTCACTGCAGTCATCCCTACCAACGTGTTCGGGCCCCACGACAACTTCAACATTGAGGACGGACACGTGCTGCCTGGACTCATTCACAAGGCCTACATCGCCCACAGTGCGTAGCCCATATAGACACACACACACACTCACACTCATGCACATCCAACTGACATTTGTGTTTGTTTTTCTCCAGTTAATGCATGAGGGTATAGCAGTAACTATATAAATCAGCAAGCTAAAATAAACACAGGCAAATAAACAGTGATTAAGAGCAGATTTTGTGCTGATTTCATTAAAGATTACACCACCTTGTGTTCGTATCGGACAACATAATTTTTGTTTTCAATGGAAACTCGATAGTTTCACTACACATTCATGCAACCCAGTTCTGTTGGTGTAGTAACTGTTATTGGTTGTTCAACTCATGTCACCTAACCTCGCAACCCCCCCCCCCCCCCCGCCACTGCAGAGGAGGGGTCTCCACTGCAAGTCTGGGGCACTGGAACTCCTAGGAGACAGTTCATCTACTCCTTGGTGAGCTGTCAGTGTCCCTCCCCTACCTGTGACAGTATGGACACAGTTCATGTCATTGTTTCATGAATTGGGGGTGAATCTTCCACCCTCTACAGCCACTAACAAAATGAGACCTGAATGTTAATGATCTGAATTCCTCCCACAGGACCTGGCGCGTTTGTTCGTCTGGGTGCTGAGGGAGTACGATGAGATCGACCCCATCATACTGTCTGGTGAGTGCTCTATAGTTACATAATCAGGGCTGGGTTCCTAGACCTACTTGGAAGAATCCGGCATTTCAGCCGACGGTTACTGAATGTTCTCCTTAGCTGGTAATTATAAATTCTCCAGTTTCACACATTGCTTAGGCGTCTTCGGGAATATATGTTTAAGTCCTTCACCATACAGACATTCTACGTGTTTGACAGTGCAGTCACCATTTTTACAGAAGATACTTTGCGGGCACACTTGTATTATGAAATCAGAAAATGCTGTTGATTAGAGGCTGTGATTTATTCTTAAATAAGATCTAAAATTAACTATGTTTTTGTAACAATTGCAGTGGGCGAAGAGGAAGAAGTTTCCATCAAGGAAGTGGCAGAGAGTGTTGTCGAAGCCCTAGGGTTCAAAGGTCAAGTAGTCGTATCCTTTTCGTGGGGTCAGATTTGTTGAAATCTTAGGTGATGTAGCCTCTTGATGTCCTCTTTTAGTTTTGAGATATGCAAACTCCTTCTCATTCATGAAACACCAACAGGCCTGTCTGGCTCACTAAGCTTTAAGCATTTGCCCCTGACCTTTGACCTCAGTTTGACACCAGCAAAGCAGATGGGCAGTTTAAGAAGACTGCCAGCAACGCCAAGCTGCGACGTCACCTCCCCGATTTCACCTTCACCCCATTCGCTCAAGGTCAGGACTTGGGGGCAGATTCGTATTCTGTCACATGACTTATTTTATCTGAAACTTTTGGAGTTATTGTGCATTATTTGGATGACAAATTCGAACTTGTGTCCAAAATAATAGTAGTATAGAAGCACTTTATTAATGTGGATGTGAGAATCTGCATACCATTTTATTTAAGGTTTTACGTGCTGCTTTGCCTGACTTGTTTTCTATTGGCTTTCCAGCGGTGAAGGAGACTTGCGATTGGTTTGTGGCCAACTACGACACTGCCCGCAAGTGAGCCCGAACTGTCATCTGATTGGTGGACAGAACTGCCTTTCTATGTCACCTGGCCTCTGGAGGCAGCACCCTCAGAAGAGGAAAAAACTGTTGCATTAGACGTGCATCATTAACTGGAACGAAGATGGCACCCAGACTTCTTCTAGGACAGCAGTTTTTCTGTAGCCTCCCCCTTTAACTCACTACAACAATCCAGTCAGACAGAAACTACAGGGAAGACACACCCCCTTAATGGGGTAATGGCTTTGATAATCATTTTTAATTTGTATTTATAGTATGTTAAACTGCTGTACTGGAGCTAAACCAAGGCTGAATAAAGACAGACTGATGACTTGTAATTCTCTGCAGGTCTGTTACTGTCCCCCCAATAGAGAAATCTATGATGTTTAACATTCCATCCTGTATGCAGTGCACAGAAGCTTCCAAACATTCATGGTCATCTTTAAATAGTATTGACTCATTGACTGTGTCCCAGCAAGCTGGATCTGGGATTAAGATGGTATTACTCAAATCTGCTAGTCACTTGTCTTAAATTAACAACACCCTCCCCCCACACACACACACGCTTATGGTTCTGGTCCACAGTTTCCAAACTGGTTCAGCTCAGAGCCGCTAGACCATATATGGTAAATGGACTGCATTTATATCGCGCTTTTCTCCTCTACGAGTACTCAAAGCACTTTACATTTCATGCCTCACATTCACACACCAGTGGCAGAGGCTGCCATGCAAGGCGCCAACCTGCTCACAGGGAGCAATTTGGAGTTCAGTGTCTTGCTCAAGGAGACTTTGATGGGGTCAGGAGGAACTAAGGCTCGAACCTGCAACCCTCCGGTTGCCGAACGATAGCACTACCTCCTGCGCCACTATACACCATCTGTGTATCTGGCACAGCTGTAGAACTGCAGCTCCTGAAGTCCAGGTTTGCAGTCCTCATTGGAGGGCCAAGCTGATCGCTAAAGGTCCCCGAATCAGCTCAGTCCGATTCCCTGGCATGCATGCAGAGCACTTCAAAGATAAGGCAAGGGGGTCACTGGGATGCATTTGGTGCTGAAGTCCGCAGTCATCTCTGGGACAGGGTGGCCAGCCCATATCAGAAACCCAAAGCACAGTACGGCTAGACACGATGTACAAATCATTTATTTTAAATAAAACCACACATTTTAAATACTACAGCTACTTAGACGTTGTACACAAAGCGCATTCAGTGAACTACCACATAAAATTGTTAAAACGTTGATCTTAGCCCTGCCCTAGGGGTTTGAAAAGCATAACATTAGTACATTTAAGATATGGGAGGAGCCTCTGGTTTTGAGGTCAGTGGCGTGGGGGTGAGGGGTGCGTAGGAGGTGTGGCCTCCCTCGTGGATCCTGCAGTAGTCCTGGCCGAGAATGGCCCTCTTCTTACAGGGGTGGCCCGTCTTGGTGGTGCCCTGGCAGAGACGTCTCCCGGAGGCAGAACTAAAGAGGGAGAGAGAGGAGGAAGAGTCACACTGTGGTCCTGCATGCATATACATACTACTGAACGAATAACAGCTGGAGCAGCACAGATCCAGAGCGTCGGATGTTTCCGGAAGGATCGGGGCTAGCGCCACGGTGTACAGGGAACGTACCTGTTGCTACCGAGTGACTGGTTGGGGCTGGAACAGCATGAAGACTCGCCTACAGCATCCAGTACGGCCCCCAGGTGCCTTTGCGCAAAACCCTCCAGCACCCCCTGCCAACAACCGGTGACATGCCCATTTTAGATCAGGAGCCATTCAACCAATATGACCTAAATCCAGGCATGCAAGATCAAGAGGAGACAATGAGTGCTTCACATTCAGGCTTACCGCAGGGAGACTAGGCCGTCTTTTGGTCCTGGGAGTAGAGTGGCTTGGGGAGCCCAGGTTGGGTACAATGAACTGGGCCTCACAGATCCTGTCAGTGCCAGTCAGGCAATGGTCATCTGTTTGGGGGGGGGGGGGGGGGGTGGCGAGTGCAGTAAGTTCGAACTAGATGACATAACCCTGTTGCGGCTGGAGTGTGGTACGTCTACTAAATGTTGACGTTCATGTAGATGTTACCAGAGGTGCATGGAGATAAAAGTGCACTCCTGTATGGTTCCAAGGAAGAAGGTGGACTATCCCAGTGTGGGATTAGAACACCACACCCAATGCATGTACACAGGGGCAAAAATAGTTATAAATTCAGGGCCATCTGGAAAAATATTTCCTGGAGGGGGTTGCGGTGTTGCAAGGTGTCCATGCCCCCATGACAGCCCGGCATGCATGTCACAGACCAGGAGACTAGAGGATTATGGGTAGGAAGAAGGTTATTGTGAATTTACACACCGTAGGAAAAGCTGTCCCGAGCCAGCAGGGGACCGTGATCCAGGGCCAGGCTGCTGCCAACAGCATATCTGGGAGCAAGAGGGACCTACAGGTCAGTCGATGTGGTGTCGAGGTAGCAGAAGATGCAAAACACTGAAAATGATGCCACTTGCCTCTCAGGTGTGGAGTGGCTCAGACGTGGACGTTTGGGGCTCTTGGGTCGGGCATCTAGGTACTGAGCTAAAGGAGGGGCAAGGGCAGGCTTTTTCACCCCGAGTCTGGACACACCCCTAAGCAGCTGCAGGAGGAACCAGTGACCTGGGGCAAAAAGACTACAGTGATTCCCCCCCCGTCACGATAAATGGTCCAGTCCACTTAACATCAAACAGCTCCATGCCCAGCCTCACCCAAGGAGAGCGAGACGAGGAGAAGGCTGAGTCCCATCATGTCCAGCGAGGGCTGATGGCTGAGCTCCGCTGCGGCGTTGAGGGGCACGCTGACCAGCAGGGCGGCGCGGGAGAAGCAGGGGCAGTGCAGAAAGCAGAGCAGCAGTGCTACTAGGAGAAAGTACCCAGCATGCACTGCACATACCCATAGGGCAGACAGACTCATGCCTGGAAACCACAAAAAGAAAAAAAAAGCTCTATTCCCATACTCCTGAAAAGTATTTGGATTTCTTTTCAGAGGACTGAGAGATGACCTCCACTGGACGTGGGGCCTGCTGACTGTCACGCACCCGCCCAGCCCAAGTAGCTCTGGATGAGGTACAGCCGCTCCTCCAGCCGGCCCTGCATGCCGTCCAGATACCGCAGCATGTATCCCAACGTGCCATTCATGCGCTCCAGCTTGCCCATCAGCTCCGTGTAGTACTGGGCCGTGCGGTTCTGGTACTTCAGGAACCCTGACAGGTTGTCTTCTGGCAAAGGTACAGGTGACAAAAACAGTGCGCATAACGTGCGGCAACCATAAACAGATTATCGGCAACGCGGCCACTTTAAGGGCATTAGGGGAATCAGCTTTAACTTACCCATTTTGCTATAGATGTCCTGAGCACGACCCCTGACCTCAGCCAGGTCCTCCAGAATAGCCCTGTGTCCATCGTGCAGGTCTGACCCCTGACCTTTTAGCTGATTGGTGACATTTTCTGTACAGAGCAAGATGTGATGTGGACGTTTTCCATGGTTATATTCCTTCTACAAAGCTCCCAGAACACAATACGCATACTGGTTTCTGCTTTAACTGGGATGTTCAGGAAGATTAATTACAGGACTAGGTTCAGAAACTTTGGGTGGTCCACATCTCCTCACCCATCCTCTGGGTGATCCCCTGGATGAGCCTAGCCACCAGCTCCTGCCCCGAGGCGATGAGCGCCCTCTCCTGGTTGAGCCGCTCCAGGTTGGAGGTGATGGAGCTCTCCATCTGCTCCTGGCCCACCCGCAGCTGGCCCTGCTGCTCCTGCAGGGCGCCATGGCCGAGCAGCAGCTTCTCCAGCGAGGCCGCCGTCAGCTCCTTCAGCTCCTGCTGGCCTTCCTTTGGGGACACGGGACAACGCCAGAGGTCAAGAGTCAAAAGACAGATCGACGACCGGCTGAGCAGCTCAGAGACCATTGAGGACTTTGGTTATTCTCGAGCTGATTTTAGGAGAGGGGGAGCGGCGACACATGGACCACAGGGGAGACGGCAGCGCGGAGCTGACGCCGGGACAGGCCGCACCTTGAGGTCCTTCATGGCGTCCAGCTGGTTGGTGGCAGTGGCGATGAGCGCGTTGACGGTGACCTCGGCCCTCCTGCGGAAGTGCTGCTGGCGTGTGGCGTAGCAGACGGAGCGCGCCCGGTTGCTCACGATGTGGTAGGCGTTCCATGTGTCCGCGTCCATGTCTGCCGTGCACTGCTTTAGAGTCTTGGGGGGGGGGGGGGGGAGTGAGCTGAATGCACCTGGGGCTTCACTGTCTTCACTGGACACAGAACTGAAGAATTTCACACCCGGGCCATACCATCTCCTCAGTGCAGGGGTAAGTCCTGCGTCCCTCCACCTCAGATTGGCAGTTGAACAAGACCACACCCAGCTTGGCGAGCTGCTCCTCTGATAGGCTACTGCACGTGCTCTTCAGCTGGGCGATGACCTGGTGGGAGGGGCAGCTTTACACTGGGGTAGACTCCTCCCCATGTTAAACACAGGCACATTGGTTTCGAGTCCTTTCCACGCAATGCACCTGCTATTAGGCCGCTAACATTTAAAACGGCCTTTTTAATTTGGGTGATTTTAACGGCGGAGCAATTACACCCCCTATCGGTCAGATGAAAATATTCAAACACATTAAGTACAATACCATGTAATTTTATTAAAAATGTGACTTGGATTACTCATATCAATGTATAAAAATAATGCATTATAAATGTATGCAACATGGTAAATCTTATACAAAGTACGTCATATGTGTAGCTCAGTTTGGCGTTGCCTGTAATGAATGACTGGTCGGGCTCTCTCACGTTGCACCCCCCTGTAAGAAAAGTCTAAAGTCATCTATGCTTCTTAATTAATACAAGCATTCTCTGACTAAACGCTAAACGGGACACTATTTTCTGAACGTTTCAACTGTTTATTTTGAAGATCTTAAACGGTGACATGCGCCCAGGCCCCCCGTAGCCATACCCGATAATGGCAGCTGTCCAGGGGACTCAGCTCCATCAGTTTAGCCTCCGCCAGGAACTTCTCATCGGCTAGTGCCATCTCGAACTGAGGCACTGCATCGCCCACCGGGTCAGGGGCCACGGGAGCCGGGGGGACAGCCGCCTTCCTCAGCCAGCTGAAAAAGGCCCCCGCCGGCCCACAGTGAGAGGCCAGCGTCCATAGCGCCAGTGCCCACCACAATATGCAAGGCAGGTGGGGCAGCTTCATCTAACAGGGAGAGGAAGGAGGACAGTCCGATCGAGAAATGCAATGCAGTGCCTGATGGAAAAGCAGCACTGATCCTGCCGGGCGATGCAGAGCAAAGCCCCTAACGCAAAATATACTGCTAGAAAGTTATCAGAGAGCGCAAATAAGTATGTTTAAGTAAATAATGCATAAAGACTACAGACCCCAGTCTACACTGAAACTACTCCACCTCATGCCCGGGCATGTTCGAAACTGGAGCCTGTAGTCTCATCACACTTTTTAGTGCAATTAATTACTTGTAACCAAAAATGTCGCGCAGTACTTGCATGGTAGAATAACCACGATCACACTCACCTTATCGAAATAACCTGCTACTTTATTCCAGCAAACCCACACAACAATACGATCCCCATCAGAATCAAACCGTGTTACACAATTTAAATCCCAACGGCGCAGCCAATCAGATCAATGCTACCCCAGCCCCCCCCCCCCCCCCCCCCCACGTTCCCATCAGTTCATGTTTTATTATAAATATTTCACTCAGATCGCATGTAAACGCATGTAATAATCTTATGTAAGAAAACAACCCAACAGCACGAATATGATAATGATGTAATGATAATCATATCACCGCCATTATGATCAACGACTTAATGTTTGATCGAAAAGTTGAAACTCCGAGAAAGTGTTCAGTTGTCCGCAAAGTTACGGGCACTCAGTATTACCCCGGGTTAGTAAGTAGTCGTCCCATTTTCAACTAACGTGTGCATCTGTTGTGTAAAACGCTTTTTACTATCAAGTCAAATGAGTCTTTGAAATCTTTTAATGTCATACGAGACTAACTACGGATAACTGATATTGTAGTTTTAAATACTACCAAGTCACCTGTTAAATTTGCGTTACATTGAACTTAACCTAAAGATCGCGATATTAGGAGTACATGCTATTTAACAGCTTCGGGTAACACAAGTTGTCTTATTGATTACTGAGGATCGTTACTTTACAGTTCCGCGCTGACAAGGACATACGTGTAGCAATTTTCCTGATCTGATAATAATTATTAGATTGGTGGAACCAGACCAGAGGGATCCTGGAACAGGTAGGGGTTTCCGTCAATTAGGTGTTTTTCACGTTGTTAATCGTGTCGGCATTTATCCATGGATATGTTACTAATGTGCATAACAGGCGACGCTCAAAGACACGTTAACTGGCGATTATGAAGTTCAATGCTTGATATCGCGCATAACATCGATGCGTGTTGATCTTTTTCAGATATTATATATTCACATCTGGACTAATGCACCTCACAACAAGGTTTTTCTATTACAGAATGGAGCCATCCGAGGTGAAGATAGGGTTTATTGGTGCTGGAAGTATGGCCTTTGGCATTGCTAAGGGGATCTTACTTTCAGGTAAGGATGTCCAAGGTTTTACCTAGTAAATACCTGTAAGTCTGTATAATAGTCCTAATAATCAAAATAAATGAAATAATTAAAATTTATTATTAAATAATCAAATAAAATTATTTCCTGAAAGATTTTTTCGGCACATTTTTTTTAATTTACGTCTATTATTGCTTTTCTAGCTCTTCTATCCCTGTAAGTTTACACTGATAACTTTGTATGCCGGTAGATATACGTTTTGCTAACTGAATTATATCGTTAAACTGCAAGCCCCGCCCCGAGGAACACAATCTTGTTTCGTCTAGCTTAATTTCCTAAGCGAGTGCGCCCCCTGCTGGTACAGCAGCCCCTTTGCAGCCGTCTCCTTACTCCCGTGTGCTGCCCTACAGGGGGCGTCCTAGCCACGAACGTGACGGTGAGCGCTCCCTCCTCCAACAACCTGGGACGCTTTAAGGTACTTAAAGTGCTCAGCCTGCTATATGTTTCCTCTCTTTTTTTCGTGCCTAACTATCCTTAGGGGGAAAAAACGCTTTATTTACATTTTGTTTCACACAATTAGCATCAGTGGTGAGTGATGCTGATGAAAAAAATTAGTAGGCAAGAAGGTAATATATTTTTACAATATCACAATTAGTGCATTTTTCCAATGAAGAGAGAAAATCTCTTTTTACACGAAAATAACATTTGTTATTTCACAGTTACTTAATGACGTTTCATAATTTGATCTGAAAAATCGCAGAGGTACTACAATCGCTCTTATTTAACATGCGAAGGAGGATTGTATAATGCTGTAATTATGGTTATAGTTACAGTAATAATTCCTTTGCATCTCCCTCAGCCCGAGCCCCCTTATTGCCTTTCCCTCTCAGGAGCTGGGCGCAGCTGTGACCCACTGTAATACTGAAGCAGTAGCTGCCTCGCGCCTCATCTTCCTCGCTGTGAAGCCCCACCTGGTCCCGGCGATCCTGCGTGAGGTCGCCCCTCGCGTTACCCGCGAGCACGTTGTCGTCTCTGTAGCTGCGGGCGTAACCATAGCAACACTGGAGGAAGTGAGGAGCATCTTTTCTGACTTTTCTGCTGGATGGGGGACGTAGGTTTAAACATTGGTACTGAATTGTGACCCCCCTCCCCTTTCTGGCCAGCTCCTCCCTCCCGAGTCTGTTGTCCTTCGCCTTATGCCCAACCTCCCCTGCATGGTCCAGGAAGGGGCCTTACTCTTCTCGCGGGGCTCCAGGGCAGGGCCCGATGAGGGAGCGCTGCTGAAGACCCTGCTGCGGCCCTGTGGCCTGGTGGAGGAGGGGCCTGAATCCTGGATCGATGCCCACACCGGGCTGAGCGGCAGCGGCGTGGCCTTTGTGAGTCCCGGGGGGCTGCTTGTGGCTGATAGTCTGGCCGGTCGTAATACTCTGAGTGACTGGACTGGTGCCCCCAGGTGTACCTGTTTGCAGAGGCGCTCGCTGACGGCGGGGTGAAGATGGGCATGCCCAGCGCTCTGGCCCAGCGCATCGCAGCACAGACCGTCCTGGTCAGTTCTCTCTGTGTGCCTGTCTGTGTCTCTCTCATAGCTGTGATGTCAGCCTTTCTGTATCAGTGTGTCTCTGCCTTATTTGTATGTCAAGTTAATTTTATTTTCAAAAAAACATGTGCTGCTTCTATTCGACCATGTAAATTAGTGATAATAAAAATGGGGCTTCTGAGACATCGAAACAATTGGGAAAAAATTGATTTGGGAGAAAGTTTGAAACATCGTTTCTAGCAGCCAAATAGTGCTCCGCAGACACTGTCTTGGAGAAATGTGTAGAAATGCATGTGATATTAGTAAAGGTATGTTCAGTGAACACATAACAGGCAGTCCCCGTGTTAAGAACGTCCAATTTTACAAACAACTCATACTTATAAATGGTTGGTCATGAAGCCTATGTTAAAAATGTAGGTTAAGTGCAGTGGTTTTTAATAAGACGCACTCACTACTTTGTGATGTCCGTGAACATTGCACGGTTACAGCAGCTCGTCGACTCGAGGTTTACAGTAACTATAATTCTTTTTTTATGTACTTCATTCTTATTTTTTCGCACCCACAAATCTGACTTAAAGACAGACTTAGGGAGCAGATTTTGTGCTACCTGTACTTAACTTGGTAGAAATGGATGAATGTGATGTTTTAAAATTTGAAACACCAGAGGGCAACATAACCTTTCTTACAGAATTAGGCATAATCATTCTCGGCATCTTGTTACAGCCTGTTGAAGCATACCAGGGTTAGCTAGGTGTTAAACTCCTACATAATTGCCACTATTAAGTATGAGTTGTCCGACTTACAGACAACTCATACTTCTGAACGGACCGCAATATAGGCTGCTATGTTAAAAATTCGAAAACGTTCCAATACAGAAGTATCATAAATGTTTTGAAATGTTTCTAAACCCTGTTTCAAATTTCACTAGTATAAGCACATACCTTTAGGAAATGATCATTGTGGGGAAACATCATCACAGGGTCAGCGTGTGGCTCAGTATTCAGAAGGTCACCAGGTCAAACCCAGCCTCAGCACGTCTGCAGGTCCCTGAGCACGGCCCTTAACCCCCAGCTACCTGGGCGCCCCAACAGGTGGCTGCCCTTCACGGACAGATCATTTCCCCATGGGGATCAATAAAGTATCTATTATTATTATTATCACCATTTTAGGTGGGTAAGCGTCATCATTTTTAGTTTAGGTGACCGAGGGATGATGTCTGGCTGATCCTGAATCAGTTGAGTAGAAATAATCCAATGAATGGAGACCTTCATAACCTCCTTAAGAACAGCAGTGTGGACTGATTAGTCCTGTGTAGACGCAGTGATGCCAGAGAGGCAGATAGACTGGAAGAAGGTGAGGGACTTGTGAGGTGAGAGGATGGATGTAGTGTCAGTCATTCTAGGGCAGGAGGCAAGAGCGACGCAATTGGACGGCACCATGTGAGACACGCCCACTCCCTGACCCTGAATCATGTCCCTCGGACGCAGCATAACCCTCACCTCTCCTGGATGTCCTCCCGTCCACAGGGAGCCGGCCGGCTTCTGCAGGACTCCGGAAGGCACCCGGCCCAGCTGCGCTCTGACGTCTGCACACCAGGGGGCACCACCATCTATGGACTGCATGCCCTGGAGCTGGGGGGACTCCGGGCTGCGGTGATGGGGGCTGTGGAGGCGGCTACAGAGAGGGCCAGGGAGCTGGGCAGGAAGTGAGCTCACAGAGACATGGGTGGGAATCCTGGTGATGTGGCGGCGTTGGCATGGTAACGAGATGGCATCCTGCATGTTAATAGGTGCTGGAACCCCTTAATCTCCATGACAACACAATGTGGATTGATGTCAATTAGTTCATTAGCTTAATGTGATTACTTCCAGTAATTTTTTTCATTTGACTGTAAGCTAACTGTCTGAGTAACTGTGACCATTTCACATTTCTGGAAAGAAAAATTGTTGTATTTGGACCTTTTATTTATTGTGATCATTTTGTCCACCTTTTACTTAAAAAAGATTTTAAGAGATGCGCTTCCTCGTTCCCTTATGCTGTAGTCTGACGACAGCTAATTACGTAGAGCTTCATTCTGTCTCACTCAGTTTAACTGAAGATCCTATTAATGTACTACTGCTGTAATCTGTTAATGTAACATATTTCATGCTGTGCATTATTGGAAACCTGTATGCAGCATGCTTCTGTAATGACAATGCAGGACAGAGGGTCTCGGTGAATGTGGTCTGGACTCTGTCCTTGAGGGAATAATGATGATGGGTAAAACATGGTGTTTCAGTTAGCTGCACAGGGGCTTCACACCCCCAGGGTTCTGGGTTCGACTCCCACCCCTGGCTCTGTGTGTGCGGAGTTGGCATGTTCCGCCCATGTCAGTATGGGTGTCCTCCAGGCTATCTGCTGTCTGTAAATTGCCCACATCCCATGCAGGGTGTCCCCAGCCCTGGAGGACGCACTTCGGCTTGTGCTGTACCCTGATACACAAGCAAACACTGTTTAGCCAGTAATCATGTTTTCTGGTATTACTTAATTATTTTTTTGGGGGTGTGTGTTTGGGGTGGGGGGTACATTTAACAGCCTACTAACCCAGTCAGCACAGTTTCACTGTACTATAATAAAGATCAAACCCAGGATAGAGGGGCTTGGTGAATGTGGTCTGGGCCCTGTGCATGAGGGTCACTGTGTGAGAGACGCTGTAGAAGGACAGAGTCACTGCCCTGGGATCCAGGTACACCCCAGTCCTGGAGGAGGGGGAGGGGCAGATACTGCACATTCTACTTTATTGTGTTGGAATGAGTAAGTGGACCATGAGCAGTACAAACGCCCAGACTTGTCGTTGTATCCAAGTGCACTGTCAAATGTCCCCCACAATGCAATAAAAACCTGTTATTTTGACGTTATGGAGACCACTTCAGGTCACCACAAAGATCTGTGATTGCAGTCAAGAATCTAAAAATGCCAAACATCTCATATTTTCGGGGCTGGGTTGGGTCATTTTGGGATTAGATTTTTCCCCATAGAAATGAATGGAAAGTCCCCAGAAAGATATAATTACAAATGTGTGTTTGTGTGTGTGTGTGATGGCTGTGATGTGATACACACATAATCAGGTTAAAACGCTGCATCAAACCAAATGTGTATATTAGAAAAATAAAAAGATCATTACCTTCTAGAACATATGTTGAATAACTGCAAAAACATACGTGATTAATGCAGTTTTCATTAGAGATGGCACAAAGTTATTTGGCACAAAGTGAAAGGCATTGCTGTTACGCTACAGGAGGAAATCCATGGCAGGCATGATTTACTCGAGTCTGTTTCTTTGTCTTATTCAGGTACAGCTTTAACGAAGATGAGCAGGAATATTTCTTCGTGCCACTTCAATGTGCTCTATTAGCTCACTTCACATTTCAGCCTGTGCTCTATCAGCTCACTTCACATTTCAGCCTGTGCTCTATCAGCTCACTTCACATTTCAGCCTGTGCTCTATCAGCTCACTTCACATTTCAGCCTGTGCTCTATCAGCTCACTTCACATTTCAGCCTGTGCTCTATCAGCTCACTTCACATTTCAGTCTGTGCTCTATCAGCTCACTTCACATTTCAGCATGTGCTGAATTCAGAATTCAGCATACGGCTGATTCTGGCTCGGCGTGGTTTGAGAACCAGCCTGCGTTTCCACTGATTTCAAAAAGGAATGGAACAGAAATGTCACTTAGGTGGAAATGGGAATAAAGTAAAGCTTAATCTGTATTTCGTTTTTTTAATTTATTTTGCTGAACCAAAAAAAGGTTTCTGGGGAGCATGACACTGTGTACTGTCTCTACTGCCTGTATCCGCTTTTGTCTCCGTAATGTTGTCTGTCTGTGTATGTTAGTTTATTCCCACTTACTGTTTTACTGCTGCCATTTTAAGGATCGTGCAGTATTGCTAAAAACTGAACTTTACCATCCGCCTCATAATTTCTTCACCATACGAACCCCATAATATTTTATCTATATTCTAAATATCACTTTCAGATGATGGATCCAACGGTGCTTAATAGGACATTCAAACTCTGTGATATTTGTTTGTAGCCATTTCCTGCCTCATGCATTTGAATGACTTTGTTTCTCACATCAGCAGAATGCTCCTTTGTCTTCATTTTTGCAGTGATTGTCTAATAAAGACAATGGCCCCGTCATGCCCGGCTCGTACGATCCTCGTGTGTGCCACGCCCCCTGATTATCCACGTGTGCTTCCCCGATCTAGCCCAGCTGTGTCCTATTATTTTTGCCCAGTCCTGTCTATTTGAGTCCACGTCTTGCCTTGGTTTTCGTCCATCATTAATGTTAGTTAATGTGAGTTGCTCGGAGTTTGTCACTGTCTGCCCTGTCTCTTCCGTTCCGTTCCTTCCATCCATCCATTTTCCAAACCGTTTATCCTACTGGGTCGCGGGGGGTCCGGAGCCTATCCCGGAAGCAATGGGCACGAAGCAGGGAACAATCCAGGATGGGGGGCCAGCCCATCGCAGGGCACACTCACACACCATTCACTCACACATGCACACCTACGGGCAATTTAGCAACTCCAATTAGCCTCAGCATGTTTTTGGACTGTGGGGGGAAACCAGAGTCCGTTCCGATCCATAATAAAAACCCTGAATTGTCTGCCTGCCTGCCTGCTCGCCCGTTCAACCTGCAACCTGACAGAATGACAAATCTGGGGAAGATGGACTCTGACGCGGACTAAATATGAAAGACGAGTCGAAAAATAACAAGAAACAGCTGGGCATGATCAGGGAAGCACACGTGGATGATCAGGGGGCGTGGCACACACGAGGATCAGACGAGCCAGGCGTGACAGGCCCTACCAAAGGATGCATTTATATTTATATACAGAGAGAAACATCTAGACTAAGTAGTACATAATTATGTTTAATTATGGTCTGTTGTGTCACTTTTGTGTTGTTTGTGATGCATTTGTCATTTGTGTAAATATACTGTAAATATATTTGCCATTTGAAAATATACTGGAACAAAAGAGTTAACATAAATGTTGTTTGATAAAATTATGTACATATATATAATTTAATAACTTGTATTGACCTTATTCAAAAACAAAAAATCGAGCCACCCAGTGATCAGAAACCAAATCTGATGGCTTTGTTTATCCACAGGGGTTTGAATACTTCTGCAAATAGCACATATTAGGTTTTTATTTTTATCTTGATAGTGTTAGCAGACATTATTTTCTCATTTGAAAATATACAGGAACAAAGGACTTCGTGTTGTTTGAGAAAACTGTGTACATATTTATCAGGAGGGTTGAATACTTTTTCAAGCTACTGTATACCGTTTGGTTTATATGTTGACATTGGTAAAAAATAATCTAAAGAATTCTATGTCATACATGTAATAATTATTTTAGCTAAATTTCATATACATAAATCAAAATTTAGCCATTGTACAACTTCATGTATAGTATTTTAATATACTGCTTTGTTTCATTTTCAAACAATTTTTACTTCTAAAAATAAGACAACTGTGAAAAAGATCAATATATGCTCCCTGTTTAATGTCATTGGAAAGCCCCCCACCCCCCCGGGCTCAAATGTTCTACGTCTGTATTAATGACTTTCTTGTTTGTACTTATCTGATATCAATTTAAATTAAAAGCTAGTCAGCCCGTTCCAGCGCATGATAAAAGCCGTCAGCTGGCCTCCTTTAAATAAAATATAGGCCAAATTATTTACTTTGACAAGAATAACGTTTAAATTATGCCAAACAGTCTATCTGTGATTCCCCACTCGTCCGATCCTCCCGTGTGCCACGCCCCCTCATCTACCGCATGTGGATTCCCTGTGTTCACCAGCTGTTTCCTCTTACTATCATTAGTTCTTGGTTCCTCCTGACCCCATCAGTGTCCTTGAGCAAGACACTGAACCCCAAATTGCTCCCGGTGAGCAGGTTGGCGCCTTGCATGGCAGCCTCTGTCGCCGGTGTATGAATGTGGTGTGTGGATGGGTGAATGTCAGGCATAAAATGTACAGCGCTTTGAGTACTCATAGGAGTAGAAAAATGCTATATAAATGCAGTCCATTTACCATCCTAATACCTAATGGCAGTCAAGGTGCTGTTGTCTAGCCTGTAGAGATCTGTGCGTCCCTCCATGGATATGCCTCCTCAGAACATCACTGACCCACCACCAAACCGGTCATGTTGAACAATGTTGCAGGCAGCATAACGTTCTCCACAACTTCTCCAGACCCTTTAACGTCTGTCACGTGTGCTCAGGGTGAACCTGCTCCCATCTGTGAAAAGTACAGGGCACCAGTGGTGGACCTGCCAATTCTGGTATTCTATGGTAAATGCCAATCGAGCTCCATGGTGTTGGGCAGTGAGCACAGGGCCCACTAGAGGCCCTCAGGCCACCCTCATGAAGTCTGTTTCTGATTACTTGGGCAGAGACATTCACCCTAGTGGCCTGCTCTGGCCATGTTAAAGGTTGGGTTTTTTCCATGTTACGCCTAATGGGCTACATTAGGCTAACTAATGTTTCACATAATTGAACTTGCTAAATTGCCCATAGGTGTGCATGTGTGAGTGAATGGTGTGTGAGTGTGCCCTGCGATGGGCTGGCCCCCCATCCTGGGTTGTTCCCTGCCTCGTGCCCATTGCTTCCAGGATAGGGGTTGTGAAGGGAACAGTATCAGTAATACTGTCCATAGAGACATTTCAAAGCCAAATTTGGATATCAAAACAAGTGTATTTGATGTTAGCTTGTAATGGTGTGTTAATATCAAGCATTTCTCTTTCATTTTTTATGTTTATATATGGTTACAAACGTTACATGCTTCATACCCATATTATTTTACTGCTTTGTAATGTTGTTATGACAACCTAAATCCATTCAGTAAGGCACATTCATACTGTATAATAGCTCCACATATTGTTATTTTATGTATGCCATCTCTAGGATAGGCAAATGTCTATTTATGGTTTGTGTTTTATTGTATTACATTTTATTTGCTATACCTACCTCTATACTTTTGATATGCTCATTTGGGACTAATAATTATTTCAGCCAGCTATGGCATTTGATTGGTTGAAAATTTAATAGAGGAGGGTTAGTGTGTCATGTCCTGCCCACCTTATCTGCCTGACCCTGATCCTCTTGTGTGCTTCCTGGACACAACATGCCACACCCGGTGCTCATAGTCTTACCTCTTCCTTCCCTTCTGTTGATCACTCCCATCTGCCTCCTGTTTACTCCCTTGTTAGTCTTGTATTTAAGAGCTTCCCAGTCCAGCATTCCCCAGGTCTGTCATTGACCTTGTTACCCTGCGTTGTTTGGCCCCTGCTTTCCTGGGTCCCATGTTTGGATCTATTGTGATCCTGTTTATTTTCTGTTTGTTTCCTTAATTCAATAAAACTGCCTGAATATTGCCTGCTCTTGCGTCCTCTGTTCCCTCGATTATAACAGACCAGCTCTTCATAGGAGCCTTTTGTGCTCTGTCTCTTTAGGAGCAGTATCCCCCTACGACCAGCCTCCTACCTCTGCATGAACCTCTGGTATGCATGCTCCACTGCCGAACACTACTTTGTCCTCCTTCACCAACACCTGTCATCTAGTTCCAACCCCTGCAGTGAGGTGAGTGCTTGAGGAGAGCACGTTGTTCATGAAAGTAGAGCAGATGTTGTCCACCTCACCGCTGATCAAACTGCTGGCTCACGGGAACCAGTTGCTGATCAGTCCATTGACTCACTGATGCCCAATGCAGGAAGCGGAGACTGAAGCAGCATATTGAACTCACGTCAGAGCATCCTTGACATGCCCGGCCCAAGAGAGGCTGCTCCTGTGCCCCTCCTGGGTGAGGTTTCTGCCATAACTGCAGTGCTGTGCTACCATTCCTGTCTCTGTTTTAATTCTGAAGGTCCCTTGTTATCCTCCTGCCCCTGTCCTGCAGTCCCCTCGTCACCCTCCTGTCCCGCTGACACCTCAGTGCCACCCAGTCCTGTCGGTCCTCTGAAACCCAAGAGGAACTGTGTTCCTAGGTCGGTACCTGGCTCCCCAGGACTGATGCCTGGCTTCATGGGGACTGGAAGACTCCCTGGATTTTACCCATCTTCATCAGCCATACCTCAGTTCTGGTCCCTTTGCCTTGTCCCACATCAATTATGTGGTGGCCTGTATTCCCTGTGGTCCCTATCTTAGTTTCTGTCCACGCTATCCTGGGGTATGTTGGTGGTTCCCTGTGTTGTCCTTGTCCTGCCCATACTTATGTCTTGTGTGTGGTTCTGTGCCTCAGTTTGGTTCCTGTTGGATGTTTGTTCTGTCCCATCCTACCTTGGTGCTGGCCCAGTGTATCCTTCCATACCCTGTCTGTTCTGCCCTTTTGGGTCCTCTCTCCAGCTTGTCCTTTGTGCCCAGAGGCCATGCTTTTTGGGAGGTGCTCGCATATACTGCCCATCATCTCTGCCTGATCCTCTTGTGTCCTCCCTGCTGTAGCTTTAACAAGCCACTCCTGGTGCTCATTAACCTTACCTCTTGTTCCTGCCCTTATTTTATCACTCCCATCTGCCTCCTGTTTACTCCCTTGTTAGTCTTGTATTTAAGTGCTTCCCAGTCCAGCATTCCCAGGTCTGTCATTGATGTTACCCTGTGTTGTCTTTTCCTTGCCTTCCTGCTTCCCCTGTTCAGATCCCTCATGATCCTGTTTTTCTGTTGCCTCAATTGAATAAAATGTTTTGAGTCTTGCCTGCTCCCGTTTCCTACGTTCCCTCGATATGACATATCAGAGTGTTTTGGCTCTCTGCTCTGTCAAGGTCACCCAGAGTGGACTGTTAAAAATTCCTCTTACTCTTGGCACATACAGGATGTATGGTATTTTTTAGAATTTGTCTTTTACAGGTTTTCACCACAAATAATATTTCTTGTAAAGAGCAATAGGCCTCCTGTATGCAATGTGTGATCGATACCCAACCTCCCACCTCCGGGTCTTAGACCTCACTATTTTAATTCCTGTCTATGGCCCTGAAGGGGTGTTGTGGGGACCATGGTCATAGCACAGGGGGAGTACCCCCCCCCCCCACAGGAAGTAGAATTGGAGGGTGAGGACAGCTCACTTTGTATGCAAATCAAGGCAATTTTATTGTCTTGCAGACAGTTTCCTGCTGATGTAGAGCCCCAGCCACACATGTCACAGCCAGCCATTGCTGTAAGTGATGATGTTGGTCAGGTGGGCTCTGCAAAGGCAGCATGACCATAAAGTTTATGGTCAGTTGGTGAGAAGGAGCAACACCCCATTTAAACCGAACAGGAGAGTGCAGAACCTGTATAAACCAAGCGGAGGGGAGAAAGTGGGTTTTCATTGGATTTAAGTCCTGGGTCACAGACAGAGAAACAGTGACAGTATGGAGAATCATAATCTGTGTAATGAAATGACCGGGTGTGAATTTGGGCATCTGTGTCTGTCGGGGGCTGAGAGAAACACAAAGCGTTCAATCTGAGTGGACTGCAGATAAGGTCCAGATGAAGTGAATCCATGTACTCATCATCTGACTTTGCCCCCCCAGGACAGCCCCCACCCCTGTCTTACAGAGACACCTTCCTATTAGGCCTCTTGTTTCCTACTGATCCACAGAGATTAACATATACTGCAGTGGCACTATAGAAAACTATATAACACATAATAATGGCTGAACCAAAGGCCTGAGGACAGACCCTCTGTATGCAGCACACAGTGTTTATACACCCTCACATGCTGTATGACGACATTTCTGCTTTTCAGAATAAGTGTCTGAGAATATTTTCTGCATAATGCTAATGATTTAGCTGCTTTATGCTCATGCAGAAGAGAAAAATGAGGAAGTTATACAGTTCAAAAAGAAATTTGACATATTTGCTTTACTTGTATGTCTTTTTAATCTCTGAGCTACTTATATAATTATAAAGACCAACTATTAATTGTTTCATTTTTAAGTTATGTTTCTATAATAAGATTCCAGATATTAAACTATTTATTCCTGTAATTGGCAGGACAACAAGTTTAAGGCACAGAAATGCATCAGTACACATACAAACACTCTCGTTATAAAGATTATAGCCTTTGACAGTATGTACTGACCCTCACTGTTTTCTACAGCGTCTCTCCCTCTCAGTTCTTCATTTCAGTTTAGTTGTGAAGCTGAAGAAAATAGCCATAGGTCACATGTATAACACAGAAAGCAGGCAAGCTGCAAGCTAAAGGCTTCTTTAAATGTTGCACTTTGGCTGTACTTGCAGTTCAGTGCAACTAGACATTGCCAGCAAACTGATGGATTTTGATGCCTTACTGTCAGGAGCCCATGTCTTCTGTTGGTCTTGCTGTGCTTCCCCAAAGTCCCTCTGTGTCTTTAGTTTATCCTGATATTAGATGTCTGACTCACACACCTGCCATCCCAGCACTGCTGACTGCTGGCTTTGAATGTGACCATGACTGTGTCTGTGTGCAGTTTGCAGGCTTCCTTTGTTCACATGGCATTTCTCCAGCTTCCAGTGCCCTGCAATGGACTGATGTGCAGTTGAAGGTTTAGCTCACTTTACACTGTGTGCTTCCAGCATTAGGATCCAGATAATTATACTGCTGATAAATAACTATTATAAAACAGAGATAAATCTTTATCATTAGGGAGATCCAACTAAATTTTATGTCTTATTAGAGCATTCTATATATACACAGTAACTCAAATTCATGAAGTCTTCTTTATTCATGCAGATTTTTTATTTTGTGAATGGATAATTTCTATGCATTGATAGTTTATTTTATTCTCTATAGACTAATAATAATGGTCTGACTTTCTGAAGTGCTAAACATTCAGCCTTGTGGTTTTCTCACTTCCTCTTTAAAGTCTCCACTCCGCCTTCACTCTGTTTGCTGTGTGTAAGAATAGAAACGACAGAGACAGTGAAGGTACAGAGGATGAGGAAGTGAGTGTCACTCTCCACAGATCTGGGCTCAGTGACACACACACGTATGGATCCTCTGATGCTCCTGTTTCTTCTCATTGCTGGGCTCACAGGTGGGTGTCACTCATTACAGTGTCAGATACAGTATGGAGATCAGGATGTCAATTGTGACAAGATTCAGCTGCTTTGTGTAACGTTGTCTTGGAAATTGTCAAAACTTTTTGGATTCTTATGGGTGTTTGCATGGGCGTCGTTAGGTCAGATCAGTCGGGGCTATTTTAAGCCTAAGCCTGAGTATTTTAGCCCCGATGTTAATCTTCCTGAGAAAATAGTCGAGCCCCAGGTAAACTTGACTCAGTCCCTGATCTGTTCAGTAACAAGAAACTCAACTTGGTGTTTATATGAAGACATTTGTAATTGCTATGTGTTGTGATCCGCGTGTGAAGAAGGGCAGGTAGGCAGGCTGGAGGTAGGGAAGGATGATGCAGGCAGGCAAAAGATGGGGAAAACTGGGGATTTATTGGGGAAACGACAAGGGAACATGGTCACAGGAACACAACGTCAATGACCGACAGGGAACTGAGGTAAGACACAGACTGAAATAGACAAGACTGGGCAGAAATAATAGGACACAGCTGGGCAAGATCGGGAAAGCACACGTGGATAATCAGGGGGCGTGGCACACACGAGGATCGGACAAACCGGGCATGACACTATGCTAATATTTTAAACATCAGTGTACCATGTGGCACGTTATTGATAATATAAATTTAATATCTAAGTATTCATTGTAATACTGTCATGTGTTTCTTTAGTAATCGAACAGTACAAAGAGTGTTATTGCAAATAAAATGCCCTTGTCTTTTGCATCCTTTGATGTTCTGTGTTGTGTACGATTATCTTACTGGGGTCATTTCAGCAGCACAGGTGGTTATGTGAGCAGACAGCCGGGATGCCGTCAGTCATTTCTGTGTGTACAGTCAGAGGGGTCTAAACACCCAGCTTCATGTGCTACTGCAGCAGGTCTCTGCTTATCAGGGCTCAAGATCAGCCTCAAGCCCACTTCATTCTTCCCTTTTCCATGTGGCTTTCAGGCTGCAGGCGGTCATGCGCGCAGCAGCTTGTGTTCATGCTGCATTTATTGGTGAATGCAGATTATCACGGTCAGTGTCTGCATGCAGCAGTGATATTCCACCAGACCAGTAGAGGGCAGATGTGTTGCAACAAACACAAATTCTTTTTACTTTTTATGAATAAAGTTGTTAGTAGAGGCTTGGGCAGAATAGTGATACTTTTGAAAATACCATATACCGCGCTACAATGTCTGGACAATATGAATTATCTGTGCAGTAAAAATGTAAAAATAGATATGCGGATAACTCCTCACCTCTTGCAATTCTTCTTTCTCTACTATTTCTTGGTTGACTTCTGCTCTGTGAAAGTCAGTGCTTCCACCTGCTGGAAACATCTAGTCAATTATCTTACACAAGCGCATTTGAAGCGCATCGATATGCATGGACTCCGACAAGCAAAAAATCAGCGAGACCTCTGTACAGCAAAACTTCGGATTGCGAGAATAATTCTTTCCAGAAACGTGCTTGTAATCCAAAGCAGTCGTATATCAAAGCGATTTTTCCCATTAGAAATAATGCAAAATCAGATGATTCCACAACCCAAAAATATTAATACAAAAATTATTAATACAAAATATAAAGTAAAAATACATAAAACAAAGTAACCTGCACTTTACCTTTGAAAAGAATCGTGGATGGCGTGAGAGAGACGAGAGGGAGGGGAAGAAGAGGGTCATTGGCGGAGCTAGACTTTTATTTAAGCGGTGGCCAAAGGGTGAGCAAGCGTTTCTCAGAGGAGTCCATATAAATATTGTAATACCTTCAGGTATTATGTGTTCCATGCTATTCTGTTAAGTTAGGTTCTGTACTTATGTGGGTGTGGTTATGGAATTGCGTGTGACTTGGGATGTGAGGGAGAGAGAGTCCGGGGGGTGCGTGAGGTTCGGAGAGCGGGATGCGAGTGAGTCGGTCGGGTGTAGGGATTATGATTGTTTTGTTCCGTTCAACTAGTGTGTGTGGATATAACCGCAGCCGCTTACTGTTAATAAATCCACGTTCTGTAGCAACCCTCGGAGATCTTATTTTCTTTAATCTGGTCATTACAATATGATAAATGAAGGATTTTTTTTTCTCGTAAACACTCATAATAAACATAATAAACAGGCCCTGATTTCTGCTTCTTTTTAAAGAAATGGGAAAAATCCCCTTTTCTCTTCATTCTGTCTCTATACAAAATAAGACACAGCCTGGTGGTTACACTTCATCATGATTGCTAGCAGAGACACAATTAGAAACACTACTGTATTTTAACTAGTTTTCTTTTTATTCCATGTAGCTAGCTATTGCTAAATTAAAATCGATTAATTAAATTAATGAATCTAGGCAGCTAATTAAACCCTCGCATCACAGTATAATGGAGTTGATTTAAAACTTTAATATGACATGCATAGCCCGCTTACATGCAGTAGAAAACTATATAATGACTGGTTCTCCACATATACATTTACCACACGTACAGACTTCAAGCAAGGGCTAGCTTTGCTAAAATAATAAAACAACATTATAATTCAGCATATGCACTAAAACATACATACGTACAAAGACACTGTCTAAAGGACGATCTATATCAGCACGAGCAGGGCTCGTGGCTAATTTAAACGAGACGTGAAGCAGACAGTGCGTGTTCACAGAAATGAATAATGTGCTCTCAAATTGTGAAGTGCAAATATGTAAATGAGTTTGTATTGATGACCGATGGGTGGCAGCTGTGAGCTAAGCCGATGTTGAAAAGTGTTAATAAAGTTTTTCCTCTTGACGGTAAAGAGACAGGAGTTTAACGTGTGTGTGTCAGTCCTCCATAAAGGTTTATATATTCGGCTTAGTATAATATTTTACACGCCATAACCGCTGTAGCATGTATTTCTGCTAACAGTGCGCAACGCTGTCATGTTGATATTTTTTATGTACTGCAAGTGTGTGAGCATTTCTCATTGGGAAGGTAATACAGTGTAATATGTTATAAATACCTGCTTAACTTCCGCTGTTATGAATACCGCGGGTGTGTTTTGGATCATGTAGGAGCGCGTGCCGCTGCCAGAGCTTTTAGCCAACGACGTGTTAGTAAGCAGCACGCACAGGGTACTGCTGCGTCGGTATGCGTTCAGGGGCACTCAGAAATTACAGTTTTCCCCTCAAATCTTTCCCGATCTCCTCATTGGTATATTTTAATGTTAACCATTTTCAGCGGGCTGACACTGGGGGTGGCAAGGGCTCTGTTTGCCACCCCTGACACCCCTTTGGCTCCGCCAAGGGGGAAGACTTCCCCCTCTATTTTGATGTCTGCCTCCCCCACCCCCCAACACCCAGATCACTCATTGCGGTCTAGCTGGACCACCCTTCTTCTTCGCTGCTAGTTGGCTAGGGGGTGGGACCTGGTCCGGGTTGACTTCCTGTCCCAAGAAGGTAGGGGGTCAGTACTGGTGCTGGATCCGTGTCGTTCTTACAGTCTTGTTGAAGCTTTTGGCAAAGTTCTCTTAGGAACTTCAATTATGTATACCTGCATCCACAAATCTGGATATTTTTATGATTACTTTCCTGTTCAAAACATTGTCTATAATGCTGTCAGTGTTGTTAGTATGAAATTCACTCCTGCCTAAATCCCTGACCCAAATTAGAAAGCATAATTCCATGCTATCAGGGTAAATGAATTTATACTCATGCCAGTCTGTATACTACTGCCACACAGTGGACATAAAGAAAACTGCAGTCAATTCTAAAATCATTGTCAGTATACAATTTAGCCTCTGTACCCTATAAAGTGACAAAACCATAACAGGTATAATTGTTTTGCATGTAATGACAAAAAAAATCATTCAATAAATGTTTGTCTGTTCAGCTTATTTGTGATTACAGAGTAATGAAAGTAATTGATTTTACATCCATCCATCCCCCAGCTGCTTAATCTGGTCAGGGTACCTGTTGTCATGATTGGGTGGAATGGAGGACACAGGAGCAGGAGTCAGGGCAAACAAAGGAAGTTTATTTAAACAAATCAAACAGGAAACAAAACAGGATCACACAGGAACAAAAAGGAAGCCTAAGACATGGACAACAGGAATGCACAACATCAATGATGGAACTGGGGACCACAAGACGGGGAAGCAGTTAAATACTGGATTAATGAGGGAGCAAACAGGAAGCAGTTGGGCATGATCAACATGAGTACAGGGATGGATCTTAATACCAAGAACGCAAAGATCATACTTGTGGTCTTGGCAAAACGGTCTTTCAAACTTGCCTTCCAAGAACTGAAATGTCCAGTCAAAATGACTAATTATTCCTAGTATGATTACTTGGGCTTTTTTCACAAATAAAGTTTACATTTACAATATTTGTATTTATTTCAACTCCATACAAACACTATACACGTGTATATTAACCATTCCTGTTTGCCAATCTCCACGAGTCAAAAAAGTGAAAACAGTGGGAAAATACTATCTGAAAGAAACAGCAGAAATGTTACTCTGATTAAGGTACCTCCAATTAAGTACTACCTTACTAACTAGTTATGGTTCGCGCCTTCTTCCTTCGCCACCGCAACAGCACACAAAGAATCATGGGATTGTTCTCATTTGGCAAGGATTAACCCGATGCATCCTTGACATTTGGGGCACAGCAAGACCAACATCTGGGGATTTTTACCATCCTAAAGGAGGATGACGTAAAACGGGTATACGAGAACGCAAGTACGGTCAAGTATGCATATTGAGATTCAGTGCAGGAATGACAGGTGAGACTAAAGAGCACAAGGTGTAGCGTGTTAGAGTCAGGAAGGAGGCAGGAGGGTCAGGCAGGGCAGGTCATGACACCAGTCATCAAGGATCAGTCAGAACTTAAAAATATAAATGTATGAAGAATATTTTTCAATGTATCTGTTGTCTGTCTCTTCATCTGAACTATGCTATTATGATCGAGAGTGGACCGTACTCCTCACTTGTTACGATTTTAAGTTACGCAGTGCACAAATACAATGATCTACAGTACTTTTCATTTTCATAGACTGGCTATGGAAGTAATTTATATTGTTTCACCACCAGAGGGCTCTCATGTTCATTTACTACATTTACGTAAAGTACCTTCATATGGCTGTCAATCTCAGTCTGAGTGTTTTTTAAGAATTCAAGATACTAAAAGCTACTGAATTTGTACTTTAAACTGACAATATGTTGATTAGTCATAAAATATTAAACATTAAATTATATATAAATCCAAGTGATTTCCAAGGCAAATTGTAGGTTATGCACAAAATCAACACACAGACCAATAAAATCTACATAAAGTCAGTTTCGAATTCAGGATGGTTTTTTATGCATTGATAATGATAACCAAGGTCTACATAATCGATAATATAATCATCATTTTTCTTATACTGGAATGGTGCCATTAATATAGAAAAAAAATAAATAAAACATGCCATATTCAACATGCCATGCCCTGCCTACCTGCCCCTCCACTGAACCCAGAAATGAGAAGAAATTTGTTATCACCCTGTGCGTAACCAAAAGCGCACGCAGAAAACTGAAGTATGAACTGGCCTTCAGGGGTGGAGATTAGACCTGCTTGTCTTTCACTCAGTAGCAGGTTTGCAGAGCTAGTTAAGCTCTAGCTGTTTAGACACTGGGGGCAGCATGGGGGCCTCACACCTCCAGGCTTGTGGTTTTGGTATCTGGCCCAGCTCTCTGTGTAGAGTTTGCATGTTCTTCCTGTATCTGTATTTATTTCCTCTGAGTTCTCTGGTTTCCTCTCACATTCCAAGGGTACATAGTTCAGGTGAATTGGTGCCTCTAAAAGTGCCCATAGTGACTTTGTTAGTGTTTACCCTGTGATAGACTGGCATCCTGTCCTGGGTGTTCCCCTGCCTTTGTGACAGACTGGCATCCTGTCCTGGGTGTTCCCCTGCCTTTGTGACAGATTGGCATCCTGTCCTGGGTGTTCCCCTGCCTTTGTGACAGGCTGGCATCCTGTCCTGGGTGTTCCCCTGCCTTTGTGAGAGACTGGCATCCTGTCCTGGGTGTTCCCCTGCCTTTGTGACAGACTGGCATCCTGTCCTGTGCTGCCTCAGATTAGCTCCATGCTCCCTGTACTTTACTGACTGTGTATTTAATAAAGTGGTTTCCTCTCAGACCCTAAAACAGGGTTGCCTAAATGGTAAACTCTAGACTGAAACACAATTCAATACATTCCCCCCCATCCCTCGTCAGTAAATGATGTGGACCTTGGCTATGTTGCTCTGTTGGGGATTATAGCTGAGTGACCCTCCCCTAGAACACACCTGCTTTGTTTTCCTGTGACTTTCCCTTGTTCTTATGGAAAAATAACAGTCTTGCTGTTTCACCTCCTCACTGTCCTCTTAAACCCATCTCTCCGTGCCATGACTCCTGGTACAAGTGTTACACAAACTGATAATATATAATATTAACCAGAGATACTGTGATTCTGAAATTGCGAATTCAGTTCATTGTTTTCCCCACAGGTGCTGACAGTGTGTCCTCAGTAGGAGAGGTGTCTGTACAGAGAGGAGGATCTGTCACCATCCCATGTTCCTATGAAGACAGTTATAAAACACATGTGAAATACTGGTGCAGAAGGGGTTATAGGTATACATGTACTCCCATAGTACACACTGACTCTCCACAGACGAAGGGTAAAGTGTCAATCAGAGATGATCCTGACCAGCGAGTCTTCACTGTGACCATGAACAATCTGACAGCTGTGGACTCTGGTTCCTACTGGTGTGGTGTGGAGAACAGCAGAAATTCAGCTGTGGGAACACAGGTTTATCTGTCAGTCACTGAGGGTAAGATATCTGTACTGCAGATCGTAGCCAATTAGATTCACAGTATGTAACATGTCATTCAGGTAGAAAGGAAGGATATTAACACAAATACGGGAGAAAATATTTTAATAAATAGTTGAAAACACAAGTTTACATAAACTTCAGAAAAAGACAAAAACTTTTTTTTCTCACTGCTGGACATTTAATCAGAGTAAATCTATTTTAGGTCAGTTAGGATCAGCAAATTTTTTTTGTATTTGTTAAATGTCAGAATAAAGAGAGAATTTTTTTTTTTTATCCTTTTGTCCTTTGCTTTAGCTTCACATGGGTATGAAATATATGTGTATAATATTAACATAACTGGCTCATATTCATAACTATTTTATTGTTATGTAAATATCACAGTGTTTGTTCCTAATCTGTGTGTTCAGGTTCCCCAGGGCTGTCAGTGGACAAACAGGAGGTGACGGGTGTGGAAGGAGACAGTGTCACTGTTCAGTGTCGCTATACAGACAGTTACAGTCAGAAGCAGTGGTGTAAGGTCAGGCGCTCCTGTGTGTCAAGTTCTTCGGGTTTGGATGGGAGGCCTGTCCTGATCAGGGATGACAAAGTAAAGAAAGTCTTCAGTGTGACAATGAGGGGACTGGAGAGGAAGGACACAGGCTGGTACTGGTGTGATGATGATAGATACCAGCAGATCCCAGTTCATATTACTGTCAGTCTGAGAACTGCAACCACAACCAGCACTGAATGTAAGTATTAACCTAAAATCTGACTATAAATCATTTATGCTTAAATTTGCTTCGATAAATAATTTATGAGCCTAACAGTCTTACTAAAGAAGGGAGTCTGTCTGTTTTGTTGGATAAATTGGGGGGGGGGGGGTAGGCTTTCCCAGGGCATTACAAGGCCAGATCCAACTGCTGTCTGGCACCCATTCAGCACAAGCCTCTATATTATACAGCTCTGGAAAAAATTAAGATGTCACTGCTATATTTTTAAACCAGTCACCTTTTTTAAAATCTATGTAGAGGGTAGAAGCAAGTTTTTTAATGCCAGAGACGACTTTCAACTTATACGGCTGTGACTCATAAATCAGAGGATGACCTCATGTGACTTTAAAGAACATTAAATGGTGTGAAGTGCAAGGAATAAAGCAAGTAAGAGGCTTTTCATCAATGAGAAACAGGGAAGAGATAGGTTGGAGTTTGCCAAAGAAAGTACATTATGCACAGACGCTTTCCCATAAACTGAGAAATAAGTGAAACCAAATGAGAAGAGGGGAGAAGGATTTAGGTACTGGAGATGCCAGTTTATACATGGAGATGACCGGATGATTTCAGAACTGACTGCAGTATTCTTTTTGTCAGTTATGTAGCAGCAGTATACAGGAGTGGTCTTATTCTGTCTTGTGGCTGGTGTGTGTATAAATTCATCTACCCTGATAGCATGGAATTCTGCATCCAACTTTGTCTTAGGGATTTAGGTTGGAGTGAATTACATACTAACAACAGTATGTCAGAATAATATAATACACAATATTTTTACCAGAATGTTAATCACAAAAATATTCAGATTTGCAGATATAGTCATGCATAGTTAAAGGAACAGGAAATCTGACAGGAATGGGTTCCTAAGAAAACTTTGTCACAGCCTGGCATCCTGTCCTGGGTGATCCCCTGCCTTTGTGACAGACTGGCATCCTGTCCTGGGCGTTCCCCTGCATTTGTGACAGACTGGCATCCTGTCCTGGGCGTTCCCCTGCCTTTGTGACAGACTGGCATCCTGTCCTGGGTGTTCCCTTGCCTTTGTGACAGACTGGCATCCTGTCCTGGGTGTTCCCCTGCCTTTGTGACAGACTGGCATCCTGTCCTGGCTGTTCCCCTGCCTTCGTGACAGACTGGCATCCAGTCCTGGCTGTTCCCCTGCCTTTGTGACAGACTGGCATCCAGTCCTGGCTGTTCCCCTGCCTTTGTGACAGACTGGCATCCTGTCCTGGCTGTTCCCCTGCCTTCGTGACAGACTGGCATCCTGTCCTGGGTGTTCCCCTGCCTTCGTGACAGACTGGCATCCAGTCCTGGGTGTTCCCCTGCCTTCGTGACAGACTGGCATCCAGTCCTGGCTGTTCCCCTGCCTTCGTGACAGACTGGCGTCCTGTCCTGGGTGTTCCCCTGCCTTCGTGACAGACTGGCATCCTGTCCTGGGCGTTCCCCTGCCTTTGTGACAGACTGGCATCCTGTCCTGGGTGTTCCTCTGCCTTTGTGACAGACTGGCATCCTGTCCTGGGCATTCCCCTGTCTTTGTGACAGACTGGCATCCTAACCTGGGTGTTCCCCTGCCTTTGTGACAGACTGGCATCCTGTCCTGGGTGTTCCCCTGCCTTCGTGACAGACTGGCATCCTTTCCTGGGTGTTCCCCTGTCTTTGTGACAGACTGCCATCCTGTCCTGGGTGTTCCCCTGTCTTTATGACAGACTGGCATCCTGTCCTGGGTGTTCCCCTGCCTTCGTGACAGACTGGCATCTTGTCCTGGGTGTTCCCCTGCCTTCGTGACAGACTGGCATCCTGTCCTGGGTGTTCCCCTGCCTTTGTGACAGACTGGCATCCTGTCCTGGGTGTTCCCCTGCCTTTGTGACAGACTGGCATCCTGTCCTGGGTGTTCCCCTGCCTTTGTGACAGACTGGCATCCTGTCCTGGGTGTTCCCCTGCCTTCGTGACAGACTGGCATCCTGTTATGGGTGTTCCCCTGCCTTGTGCCCTGTGCTTCCTCAGATCAGCTCCACTGACTCTGTACTGGATAAGCATGTGGAAGATGGACGACTGAGCTAAAATACAGTTCAGCACTTACTCTATGTCATTCAATAGTCGAAAATGAATACATGAATTTGATGTATTTACACATCACAGCCTTAATGTTAAAGGGGTGTGGTCACCACAAAGTAATGATCCCAGTCATTATCATCACTGTACCTTATTACCAGCGACTTAAAGACCTGGATTTCCTCTCAGACCCTAAAACAGGGCTGCCAATTCAGTCCATTGCCCCCCACCCCCCCCCACCCCTGGTCAGTGAATGATGTGGACCTTGGCTATGTGCCCCTGATGGGGATGATAGCTGAGTGACCCTCCCCTAGAACACACCTGCTTTGTTTTCCTGTGTCTTTCCCTTGTTCTTATGGCAAAATGACAGTCTTGCTGTTTCACCTCCTCACTGTCCTCTTAAACCCATCTCTCTGTGCCATGACTCCTGGTACAAGTGTTACACAAACTGATAATATATAATATTAACCAGAGATACTGTGATGCTGAAAATGTGAATTCAGTTGGTTGTTTTCCCCACAGGTGCTGACAGTGTGTCCTCAGTGGGACGGGTGTCTGTACAGAGAGGAGGATCTGTCACCATCCCATGTTCCTATGAAGGCCGTTATAAAACACATGTGAAATACTGGTGCAAAGAAAATTATTCTTCGGATCCATGTACTCCCATAGTACGCAGTGACTCTCTACAGATAAGTGGTGAAGTGTCAATCATAGATGATCCTGACCAGCGAGTCTTTACTGTGACTATGAACAATCTGACAGCTGGGGACTCTGGTTCCTACTGGTGTGGTGTGGAGATCAGCGGAGGTTCAGCTGTGGGAACACGGGTTTACCTCTCAGTCACTGAGGGTAAGATGTCTGTACTGCAGACTGTAGCCAATGAGATGCACATTATGTAACATGTCATTCAGGCAGAAAGGAAGGACCTCTAAGGGAGACATCCCATAATACAGCCTGATGACCTCATCAGATACAGGTTCTACTCTTTATTAAATACATGAGTGTCTGATCTGCATGTTACACCTGGCAGCTGTACAGAGGCCTCAGGATTCACATATTTCTAGTTTATGACACATTTGTATAATATGACAAATATTACAGATCTGACTATTTTCTCAGTCAGACACCCAGTCAGATGTCTTTCATAAAACATCACAGGCATCAGTTACTGGAAACAGACAGACAGACATATTCATCTTACAGTCATTTATCATGTGTGCAATGTTTGGAAAATGTTACATGTAGGTTTTTACCGTCATACATCAAAAACTTTATTCCCTTCAGATTTCAGACATTTGTAGGGATTAATTGTTACTAAAGGTGTACAGACTGGGTGATTGTCTGCAGGTAGTTTCTAACTGCAGCAAAGGCCAGTGTTACAGTTACACTCTGTAATATCTGACCCAGTTCCATCATAAATACATTATGATTTATTAATAACATTATTTATCTCACCTGCCCACTATCAGGGCCCTGGGATGTGGACACTTTGGTCACAGCCCTAATTTATTATTCTGCATCCAAACAGATATTTAATTGAATAATTTTGGTTATTCTTTTTCAGTTTTAGAAATGACCTTTCACAGTCTATACTGGCTGACAGAACAGGGCATGGGTGCTGTAAAGGGGAGGGGGGGGGATTTAGGATGATTCCGTGGACCCCTAAGTGACAGGGCTCTAAGAAATTAGGAACATAATTGGATTGGTCCAGACTGGGGGCCCAATCTGATATGCTTTCAGGGGCCCAAAATCTGTAGTGGCCCCCAGGAACAGGGATGTTTATTTTTTATGTAACAATCCTTTCTCTTGTTTCCACTGCTGTCCATTCTTGGCACATGATGAAGAAGGAGGGAATAATGAAAAACAGAGGTAAGCATCCAGCAGCACTTACAGCAGTGTGGTGTCCAGCTATGAGCGTCTCCCTGATCACACAGTGATGGGAAACTTCTGTTATTTTATGGGAACATTGATTTTCTTTTATTCCTTAATTATAATTTCCCTGTGATGGCATCACATCCAGGTTGAGCCCCTGCTTTGTGCCCTATGCTGCTGGGGAAAGGCTGAAGGCCAGCTTGGAATATGAATGGATGGATGGATGGATGGATGTATATCCATGTATATATTATAGTAAGAAAGATAAGATAACATAACATAATCCTTTATTAGTCCCACAAGTGGGAAATTTTCATTGTCACGGCAGAAAGTGGAAAGTACAAGAATAGAGCAGCAAAAATTAACAACAATATGATAAAAACTATATAGCTACAAGTGGAAATATATAAACATTAATATATGTACTACATTAACAGTAAAACTGACAGTTAAAATTCTGTAGCTATTTTCATATTATTTGTTAATGTCTCCTGTTACTCACATGCAGCCTGTTTAATAGTACAGATGTGGCTGTACCATGTTGTTTTAAAGCATATCAGACTTTACTGATCAAATCCAGCCTTTTATTCAGCTCCTTGGTCCAGCTCTCTCTGTATGTAGGACTGGGTTTATTGGTGCTGCTGTTCATGCTTATAATTCTATCAGAATAGATTCACTGCATTGTTCTTCAGATTAAAATGTGTTACGTGTGACTTACAGACACACTGATGTATTATATGTCTGACAGGTGGGAGCAGGTTCTGGATGCTGTACTGAAAGCTGGGACTGGTGTGTTTTATCTGATCTGCACCATCATCGCCATTCAGCTGCACTGGAGCTCCTGTAGAAAGAGGGGATCCAATCAGAGAGAAAATTAGGGAGGGGTGAAAATGGGTCTTAAGAAATTCTGATATACAAGCTTAATTTACAAGAAATATACAAGCTTGTTTATCCTGTTAAAATGATTAATGTACAGCTTCTATTAGCGCATATAAATGAAAAACCATAAGGCTGTATCAGCAGATTCCTGCTGTGCTTGTATGAAATGTGTCTCCATATAGTTTTGTTTATGCTGTAATTAGAAGAGCAAGAAAGTACAGTGGTACCTCGACCCACGAACAGTCCTGTTCACGAACAAATCGGGTTACAAATCAGATGTTCGAAAATTTTTGTACTGGCTCGCGAACCGTGTTTCAGGCTGCGAACACAAACATCCCCCAAACGGGTCCATTGAAAGCGCTCCAAAGAACCACCTGAAACACGAATAAGTGAACATTATAACGGTTGTGGAATGTATCAAAAACTTGTCGTAGATGCATGTCTTTACTATATTTCTTCAGGGATTGAATATTTGAAAAAAAAAATAGAGAGAACGTTCTGTCATAGTTTTTGTGATGGTTTTTAACAGTCACATATCAATGCATAAAATCACAGTACTTCATTAATAACAAATTATTAAGTAACTCCTACTTCTGTTATATTCTCCATTCACACAAAGTGACAACTGCGTATTGTTTGTTTGCAGTACAAACAAAGATGTCTATCGGCATACAGCGCGTGGCAGTACGAAATGTGCATAAAAAATTCAGGCATATGAAAATAATGTACAGTGTAATAAAAAAATCACGTTTTCGAAAGTACTGTATTGTTGTTTACTCTGTCTTTTAATGTTAATTATTTCGTTTTTGGGGGGGATGTTTTGTGGTTCTTTTCCGTGTTTTGGTGTCTTTCGAGCGACCAGCCTGCCAACAAGCGTATGCTCAGTTGGTTATTGGTCCGCCTTCCGTAAACATGTTATTTTTATGATTTTTTTTGTATTTACATTATTTTAAATAGGAAAAATTGATTCAGGTTGCAAAATTTTCGGGTCACGAACTGAGTCCTCGGACAAATTAATTTCGTGAATTGAGGTACCACTGTATGGTCATGCTACTGTAACTGCAGTGAGGCCTCTCTCACACGGCCCTGCTCAGTCTGTCCAGTCATACCATGAGAGTCAGTGGAATATAGAGAGGTTGGTCTGCAGTGTTGGATTACCTGATGGGAACCAGTAGAGCCAGTGCTTTGTACGACCAATAGCCTTTGCTTCACATGCGCTTTGCTGCCACCTGCTGGTTAACTGTAGTATAAGCGTTAATAATAATTTACTCATTAGTGAAACTTAAATTGTTTGTTCTGATTTAATAAATGATTGATATAGATATGGTTTACTGTGCAGTTTGTATTTTCTGGAGTTATTAAACTGATTAAAAACTTAAAAACTTAAAGTGAATGTTTTTGTGGTTTTCGGGTAACTTTTCCATGCCAGAGCCACCAATCAGTGACCCTGTCAGAGAGTGATGTAACACAGAGCTGTCAATACCTGTCCCAGTTTCCCTCTTTGTCCAGCTGGTGTCGCTGGTCATCCCACTTTCTGTTCCCCTGGTCTATTATGCTTCACAGGTCCTAGTGTGTTCCACTGCTGCCTGGGCTGCTGTGTGGCTGAATGGGCTGAATGTTTAGCAGAAAACCAAGCATTTTCCCTGTCATGGGTTTGAGGCTCTCCAGAGCCCAGCTTCACTTTGTTTGACATTTTGAGTTTTTGTTTTTTTCCCATTGTTACCTTGCATTCTGGTTATTTCTGTATCGGATCTTGTTTTTGTTTGTATCTGGTTATCTGCAGTAGTTTTGTAATTATTTCACCTGTGTTCCCTTTATCTCCAGTGTAGCCTTACTCCCTAGTGTGTAATTGATGGTGATTACCCTCACCTGTTCTTCATTGCCCATAGCCTCTCGTTTAGTTATAGCCCCCACCTGTCCTTTGTGGAAGCCCTCGTTATTATGTGTATTTAAGTGCCTGCCCCCACCCTGTTCCCGAGTCGGCCATAGTATTTGTTCCTGCGTGCGGCTGCTCACTCCCTGCCTTTCTCTGTGTTCTGCATTGTTTTCTTCTGTGCTTCTCCCTGCTTTCATTCTTGTTTTCTACCTGCCTGTCTTTATACCCCTCATGCTTCCTTTTGTTTCTCTTTGTTTTGAGTTCAGATACAATAAAGTCCCTTGTTGTTTCTGTGAGCTGCAACATGGATCATCCATCACTCCCCCCTGCCACACTTACCAATTCTCTGTAGAGGGGATGTAACCTAAAGTACGCTACTCTCCCTAAACCGCTGCTTAGAGACTTGGTGCACATCTCAAAACATTGCCTTCATTTATAATTTGATTCAAGATTCAAGAGGTTTATTCATCACATACAGTAGAACTTGTAGTGAAATGTATCTCCGAGTCACCATATTTGAACATTCGAAGCAATGATAATTCACATGGTGTCCGACCCGCCCATATATATTCTTATAGTACACAGACCACCGGGATCATACACTTTGCTTCTGAGAGAATTCAGGGGAACTTCTCTCGGACTTTTATTAACTCCCGATTCCAGCCCACATGGGGCCACTCATCCTGACTTTACCCCTGTAGCTCTGCCTGAGGTCACCCTGGCCCCTGTAGCTCCGCCCAAGTTTGCCTTGGGCCCTGCATATTGGCCTGAGGTCACCCCCATCCTAGTGGGGATGGACCTGGAGGATACCGCTCCAGAAGACTTGGAGTGGCAGCCCTTGGACCTGGTCCTGAGTCCCACGTTTCAGGCTCCAGCCTCCACCTGAGGCTTGGGCTGATTAGGCCCCAAGCACCTGTTCCATCTGTGGTGCAGACAGGGGAGCAGTACAGGGCCAGGCTGGTTCTCTGTCTTTCAAAGGGGGAGACAGGGACATATCACTCATGCCAGCCATCCAGGACCAGTTCCCAACTCTCCTGCCTATTACCGTCCTACAGTCCCCCTGTCACCCTCCAGTCCCCCTGTCACCCTCCAGCTCCCATTCTATAGTCTCCTCATCGCCCTCCAGTTCCCATGCTGTGGTTTCCATCCACACACTTGACTTGCCTCCATCTCCTAAATTGCAGCTGCTCATTCTTCATCTAGGCCTGAGGTGATCCATTCACCCCATCCTTGTGTATCTCGTCCCCACTCTGGCAACCTTCCAGTGTCCCTTTGACCCCAGTCAATTACTACCCAGTCCCTTCCTCATCGGTTCCTGAGCCTGTTGTCCCATCAGGCTCATTTCTTTCCTTACCCTTTCGGTTCCCCTTCTCTTTCCTGGTTCTGGCCTTTTGTTCCTGTTCCTGTCCCTCAGTCCTCACATCCTGTTTCCAACTGGTCTCTCTCTGGTTCTGTCCCTCAGTTCCTGTGTCCTGTTCCCAGTTTATAGGTCCCTGGTCCCCAAGGTCTGTTCCCAGCTGTGTTCCCTCATCTGGTGGCACCATCCTAGTTCCTGTTTACCCTGTCTGTCCTACCTCCCTCATTATTTCGCCTCCTGGTTCTGTCTGTCCCGTTCCCTGTGTTCCATGGTATATCTAATGTCATGGAATTTTTTTGTACCCTTCTACTGACTGATACCTTTCAGGAATGAGATCCCTTTGATGCTTTGTGAGCTCTATGTGAATCATGTCAGGAAAAACCCTACTAGAACAGCTGAACTTCATCTGGGGTTAATCAGCGTCACTTTAATTGCCTGCAGGTGTGAACCCAAAAAGACTGTCTGCTGTAATGAAATCAAAAGGTGCTTCATCAAAGTATAAGTTTAAGGGAGTGCAGACTTACTGTATGCAACTTACATATTTTTTATAGTTTCCCCCTAACAGATTTGTTTGCTTTTCAATTGAATTGTGCAGATTACAGGTAACATTAAAGGTGGGAAAAGTTTTGAAATGATTAATTTTTTCCTCATTTTTTACATTACAAATGCCAGGTATTTTAACAGGGTTGTGTAACTTTTATATCCACTGTAAACATGTTAATGAAAATGTCAGCTCTCTGGCGGTGAAACGATGTAAATTACTTCCACAATCAATCTATGGAAATGAAAATTACTGCATGTCACCAGAACATAAAGTAAAATCATCATGGGAGACTAGTACTTGCACTAAATCACAATTTCATGATTAAGATGAAGAAACAGGATAAGCAGCTGGAGGATGGATGAATGAATGAATGACCTCTGCTGTATAATCAAATACTCACAGTAATCTGTAGTCACAAATAAGCAGAAAAGGTAGATGTTTATTGAACAATTTTTGTCCATTACATACAGTATAGAATAATGTGTGACCTATTGTGGTTTAAACACTTCCTGTTTGTAGTGCAGAGGTTAAATGCAGCCTGACAGAATGATTTTACACTTGACTGCAGTCTTGTTTGTGTCCACCATGTGGCAGCAGTATACAGGAATGGTCTTATTCTGTCTCGTGGCTGATGTGTGTATACATTCATATACCCTGATAGCATGGAATTTTGCCTCCAGCTTTGTGTCTTCGATCTAGGCAGGAGCGAATTACTTACTAACAACAGTATATTAAATTATGTATAGTATATTACAGTATATTATAGTAGTATGTACAGTATATTAAAGTATGACAGAATTATATTATGCACTTTTCTTTAGGAACAAAATTGCATAGTTGCATAGTTAAAGTAACAGGAAATCCAGCAGGAATGGGATCTTAAGAGAACTTTGCCAAAAGCTGAAACAAGACTGTAAGAATGACACTGACCCACCACCAGCACTGACCCCCCCCAGCTTCTCAGGACAGGAAGTCAGCCCAGACCAGGCCCTGCCCCCCAGCCAACAGGCCGCCTAGAAGCTTACGGCTGGTCCAGTTAGACAGCACTAGGTGATCTGGGTGTTGGGGGCGCGGGGGGGGGGACACAACAGAGTGAGAAGTCCCCCCCAGGAAGTAGAAGCAGAAGGTGAGGACAGCTCACTTAATTATCAGTCACTGTATCTCAGTGCTGCTATACTTTGTCTTTCTTGCAAAGGAAGTTTATTGTCTTGCAGACAGTATCCTGCTGATGTAGAGCCCCAGCCACACATGCCACAGCCAGCCATTACTGTAAGTGATGATGTTGGTCAGGTGGGCTGTGCAAAGGCAGCATGACAATAAAGTTTGTGGTCAGTTGGTGAGAAGGAGCGACACCCCATGTAAACCGAATAGATGAGTGCAGAACCTGTATAAACCAAGCGGAGGGGAGGAAGTCGGTTTTTATTGGATTTAAGGAGTCCTGGGTCACAGACAGAGAAACAGTGACAGTATGGAGAATCATAATCTATAATGAAACTACAGGCTGTGAATTTGGGCATCTGTGTCTGTCGGGGGCTGAGAGAAACACAAACAGCTCTCAGTCTGATAGGACGGCTGATAAGGCCCAGGTGAAGTGAATCAATGTGCTCATCACCTGACTTTGCCCCCCCAGGACAGCCCCCACCCCTGTCTTACAGTGACACCTTCCTATTAGGCCTCTTGTTTTCTACTGATCCACAGAGATTAAAAGGACCTACTACAGTGGCACTATAGAAAACTGTATAAAACATAGTAAAGGCTGAACCAAAGGCCTGAGGACAGACCCTCTGTATGCAGCACACAGTGTTTCTGCAGAGTCTCACCCTCACATGCTGTATGACGACATTTCTGCTTTTCAGAATAAGTGTTAAAATATTTTCTGCATCATGCTAATGATTTAGCTGCTTTCTGCTCATGCATGAGTGAAAAACAAGGAAATCAAACAGTTCAGAGATAAATCTGACATATTTGCTTCACTTGCATGTATTTTTATTCTCTGAGCTACAATGATTCTGGAGAGGACCTGAGAGGCTCGGAGGGCCAGTGAGGCCGCAGGGTGCTGAGAGAACTGCAGGGCAGGAGGACGGCGTGGCTCCTCTCCTCTCAGCCGCAGCAGGAGTGTTGTCAGGCGGAATAACGTCGATTAGACAAGAGTCTGGGTGACTGATCCAGATAGTGTCCCCCATCTCCCTCTGTTGGAGACGGAGACTCAGCCAGCCCCTCTACTGCAGCCCAGGAGATACTGCTGACTGCACCGGGACTTAGGATAGAGGATAGAGTGTCAAACCAGCCCACCATGGAGACACGGGGCTCTGGAGGGTCAATGTGGGGGTGTCTTGTTCGTCGTGGAGGTGAGCCCAGTATGGGTGGGGTGATCCACCCGCCGGGCGACTCCTCAGGGTCCTCGAGGTCGCTCTCGCTCAGTGGGTCGATGAGGGGATTGTCTACCAACCATCACTGTGCGTGAAGCTCAGATACTAGGAGGAGGTCAGTGGAAAGTATACAGGTGGAGATGTGAAGTGAAGGAGGTTCCCAGGGATACACACGTGGACAAAATTGTTGGTACCCTTCAGTCAATGAAAGAAAAACTCACAATGGTCACAGAAATAACTTTAATCTGACAAAAGTAATAATAAATAAAAATTCTATGAAATTTAACTAATAAAAGTCAGACATTGATTTTCAACCATGCTTCAACAGAATTAATAAAAAAAAACTCATGAAACAGGCCTGGACAAAAATGATGGTACCCCTAACTTAATATTTTGTTGCACAACCTTTTGAGGCAATCACTGCAATCAAACGATTCCTGTCACTGTCAATGAGACTTCTGCACTTCTCAGCAGGTATTTTGGCACACTCCTCATGAGCAAACTGCTCCAGTTGTCTCAGGTTTGAAGGGTGAACCTGAATTATAAAATGCCCTTGAACTTGTTATCTTGCTCATTTGATGTCCTCTGAAGGCCCCCTGGAGGATGGGCTCCACCTCTGCGTCTGGTTCCTCAAAAGTTTCTTTCTTCTAGGCAGATTGTTCTTGCCAGATTGTTGCCTCTGGCTTCCTCACTGGGGGCTTTGGGCAGCGATAATGTAAAGTGCCTAGAGACACTGTAATGGGAAAATGCACTGAAAAATTGAATTGTTCAATCATTCTGTCACAACATGCGGGAATCCCGGATAGATGTTTCGCAAAACAGAAAGGAGGTTTAATTAAACTATTCACACAGGGACTACAAATTAACACGACTGCAGGGATCAGAATGAGAAGGTTAGGACAAAGAATGACACGGACTGACAGGAGAAGTGATGTTAATCACCAGACAAGCAATGACGAGACAAACAGGTGCTTGTATACATAGACTAATGAGGGGCAACAAGCACCAGGTGTAGCCCATCATGGTCACGTGAGGGAGGAGACAGGAGGGTCAGGCAGACATGATGTGACATCACTGTTTTATACCTCGCAGTTTATTTCAGTTTACTTGTGAAGCTGCAGAAAATGGCTGTGAGTCACATGACTAACACAGGAAAGTAGGCAAGCTGAAGATTTACTTTTTTTTTTCTTTGGCTGCAGCTGCAGCTAAGAGCAACTGGACTACAACAGTGAACTGATGGATCTTGAGGCCTTACTGTCAGGAGCCCATGTCTTCTGTTGGTCTTGCTGTGCTTCCTCAAAGTCCCTCTGTGTCTTTAGCTCATCATGATATTAGATATCTGACTGATACACCTGCTATCTCAGCACTCCTGAGTGTTGGCTTTGAATGTGACCATGACTGTGTCTCTCTGCAGTTTGCAGGCTTCCTCTGATCCTTCCTCTGATCACTGATATCACTAACCCAGTGGCCTAATGGATAAGGCATCAGCCTCCGGAGCTGGGGATTGTGGGTTCGAATCCCATCTGAGTTATTGGGGGCAGCGTGTGGCTCTGTGGGCTAAGCCTGTGTGCCTGTAATCAGAAGGTCGCAGGTTCAAACCCAGCCTGAATACGTACAACTTACTCTATGAAAAAAGAACAAGTTGTGGGAGGCGTAAAGACAATTTCCCTATGGGGATCAATAAAGTATCGATTATTATTATTATCACATGGCATTTCTCCACCTTCCAGTGCCCTGCAGTGGACTGACGTGCTGTTGAAGGTCCACCTCACTTTACACTGTGTGCTTCCAGCATTCATGGTCTTCTTTATTCATACAGATTTTTTATTTTGTGAATTGAGTCTGTGCATTGATAGTTGATTTAATTCTCTACACACTAATAATAATGGTCTGACTTTCTGAAGGGCTAAACATTCAGCCTTGTGGTTTTCTCACTTCCTGTTTAAAATGTCCACTCCCCCTTTACTCTGCCTCTGTGTGTAAGAATAGAAACGACAGAGACAGTGAAGGTACAGAGGATGAGGAAGTGAGTGTCAGTCTCCACAGATCTGGGCTCAGTGACACACACACGCATGGATCCTCTGATGCTCCTGTTTCTTCTCATCGCTGGGCTCACAGGTGAGTGTCACTCATTACAGTGAACTTAGTAGAGATCTCTCTCCTGCTCCTAACACACTGTCAGCTACAGTTTGGAGATCAGGATGGAGATCTGGTCAGGAGAAATAGCAAAATATCAATTTTGAAGAGATTCACCTGCCTTGTGTAACGTTGTCTTGGAAATTTTAAATATTTTTTGGATTCCTATGGTTGTATTCAGGGGCGTCGTTAGGCCAGATCAGTCAGGGCTGTAGCTCTGATGCCCCTGATCTTCCTTCAATAGAGAAAATAGTCAAACCCCTGGTAACTTGACTCAGTCCCTGATCTGTTCAGTAGCTGGAAACTCCCCTGGGTGTTTGTATCAAAACATTTGCAATTGCTATGCTAATATTTGCATGTAACAGTTAATTAATAATATAAATTTAATATCTAAGTATTCATTGTAATACTGCCATGTGTTTCTTTAATAACCAAACAGTACTAAGACCGTTAGTGCAGATAAAATGCCCTTGTAATTTGCATGCTTTAATATTCTGTGTTGTGTACGATTATCTTACTGGGGTCATTTCAGCAGCACAGGTGGTTATGTGAGCAGACAGCCGGGATGCCGTCAGTCATTTCTGTGTGTACAGTCAGAGGGGTCTAAACACCCAGCTTCACGTGCTACTGCAGCAGGTCTCTGCTTATCAGGGCTCAAGATCAGCCTCAATTAAGCCCCGTTCATACTTCCCTTTTCCATGTGGCTTTCAGGCTGCTGGCTGTCATAAATTATCTGCACAGTAAAATTATAAAAATATATGTAGCCAGTGCAATTAACATCACACAGACAAACACAAATAATTTGGGGTTCTTTATTTGCTAGATGCCCAAAAGAAAATGGAAGGGAAACTGAGCGGAGTTTTCCCGTTCTTTCCTTTATAAGTTTTACCGTGCGGTACAATGGCTACAACACACGGGTGCAAATCAGCTTTCCCCAGCAGCAAATACTCTAAATAAAATAAATCTAACTTTTCGTTTTTTTACCGTGTGTAAAATACGGCAGTGGACTGGAACTGCACAAGGAAATACAAAAATACGTACAACCGTTGGTTGTGAATACTAAGATATACAGTCATTTAACACAAAAATGAACAATAGCGCTCTTTTTAACATACATTTCAGTATCGCACGTCTCTCCACGTACGGCCCGCTCCCTTCAGAACGGCTTACACGAAATCCCCAGGCTATTCATACCCCGTCAACGGATACCTCCTCTTACAACAATTCTTCCTTTGCTGTATTTTGGTTGGTCTATGAAAGTCAGTGGTGCCACCTACTGGAAAGATCTAGTCCGTTATCTTGCACAAGCGCAGTCGACATGCAACAATGTGCATGATCTCCACCAAACAAAAAATCTGGGCTAAACATGCATCATCAACAGATATCTGGCGTAATCCCTTGAAGACGAAATTTATGTCACCTCACACTGTGTGATACTGAAAGTATAAATTGGTCTTCAGGGGTGGAGATTAGACCTGCTTGTCTTTCACTCTGCAGCAGGTTTGCAGAGCTAGTTAAGCTCTAGCTGTTAGACACTGGGGGCAGCGTGGGGGCCTCACACCTCCAGGCTTGTGGTTTTGGTATCTGGCCCAGCTCTCTGTGTAGAGTTTGCATGTTCTTCCTCTATACAGTTGAAACCAAAAGTTTACATACACTGTATAAAAAGACATATTTTTTTTTCTTACTGTCTGATATTAAATCATACAAAACCCTTTCAGTTTTAGGCCCGTTCGGATTCCCAAAATAATTTATATTTGCTAAATGTCAAGATAATGTGTGAGAGAATTTTTTTGAGATTTTTTTAGTACTTTCTTCAAAGTCAAAAGTTTACATACATTTGCTGTGTGCTTCAAGCTCTGTTTGTGGATTACTTCTCTGCTAGTAAGGTAGGACTCTGTTTGCTTTCTGTTTACTGTCTGTTGAAACTGTTGTTGTATGTAGTTTCTGGCAATCAAGCGTAGTTTCGGTCTCCCTGAACTGTTGTTGTGTGTAGTTTCGGTCTCCCTGAAGGTGTTAATTAGGGGGCAGGGCTTACTGAGTTTAAATTGAAGGTGACTCCAGCTCAATACTCAGTGTGCTTCAAGCTCTGTTTGTGGATTACTTCTCTGCTAGTAAGGTAGGACTCTGTTTGCTTTCTGTTTACTGTCTGTTGAAACTGTTGTTGTGTGTAGTTTCTGGCAATCAAGCGTAGTTTCGGTCTCCCTGAAGGTGTTAATTAGGGGGCAGGGCTTACTGAGTTTAAATTGAAGGTGACACAACCACATACACCTGTGTCTGTGGCGGATAAAGGTAAACAGTCTAGTTGTTACTACTGCTTCTAAACCTTTCTCTCCTACTATATCCTATCCTCTACTTTGCAATCTCTCACACCATCACTACAGACATGTGCCTTAGACGTATACCAGTACACTTATCTTTGAGACCTAGAATATCTCATCCAACATCCAGGCGCCGCACTCTCAGTAATCTTGTCTACCCTCCCATAACACCCCAATCCCAGCGAAGCGTGTTGGGTGGCCTCTGGAATTGCCAGTCTGCTGTAAAGAAGGCTGATTTCATTTCTGCCCTTGCTTCACACCACTCTCTTGACTTTCTGGCTCTGACGGAGACCTGGATATCGCCTGAGAACTCGGCTACCCCGGCAGCCCTCTCCTCTGCTTATGCTTTCTCTCACTCTCCTCGCCAGACTGGCAGGGGCGGTGGCACAGGTCTATTGGTAACTTGGAACTGGTGCTACACACCCCTCTCTCTGCCCCATCTCAACATTTCATCCTTTGAATTCCATGGAGTTGCTGTTACCTCTCCACTCGATATTCGGATCATTGTTGTCTACCGCCCTCCTGGCCCCCTAGGCTGCTTTCTAGAGGAGCTTGATACTCTCCTCAGTCTCTTCCCCACTGACAGCTCCGCTCTCATTCTCCTTGGTGACTTCAACCTCCCCCATGACAAGCTCCCTTCTTCTGGTCTCCTCCCTTTTTTCGATTCCTTCTCTCTAACATCCAACAGCTCCTCTCCTACACACAAAGGAGGTAACGTCCTCGACCTGGTTTTCAGCCACCCCTCTCCGGCTACTGACATCTCTTCTACTCCGCTACACATTTCTGATCACCACTTTGTATCCTTTACCATTGCCCTACCCGTCTTGCCCAATCCCAGTTTTCAACGTTTCCTCCCCACTCGACCAAACCTCCACTCTGTCTCCGCTTCTTCTGTTGCTTCCTGCACCCTGTCTTACCTTCCTGACCCTGACTCCTTTTCCTCCTTGGCACTGGAGTCTGCAACTGATACTCTCATCTCCTCACTTTACACATCCTTGGACAACCTCTGCCCGCTGTCTTCCAAACCAAGGAAAACTCGGCCTACTCCTTGGCTTTCAGCTGCATTACGTACTAACCGAAGAGAATTGCGGGTAGCAGAGAGGACGTGGAAGAAATCTAAGCTTGATGCAGATCTGTCTTCCTACCGTACTCTGCTATCCAAATTCTCTATGGACGTGACTGCAGCTAAAACTGCCTTTTACAAAGACAAACTAGAATTATCCTCACGAGATCCTCGCAAACTCCATAACATCTTTTCGTCTCTTCTCAACCCTCCCCCTCCTCCTGCTCCTTCCTTCCTGACTGCTGAAGATTTTGCCAACTTCTTTGCCGAGAAGATTGACAGAATCTGTCAGACATTCTCTCCCTCATCCACTACACTACACACTAAGGATTTCCCTCCCCCCTCACTGGCCCAGTTTTCCGGTCTTACAGCAGATGAGATCATGAAAGTCATCTCATCTTCCAACCCTACCACCTGCCCACTTGATCCAATCCCTTCTGCATTGTTTCAGACAATCTCTCTAGACCTTCTCCCCTTCATCACGACTATCATTAATGGCTCCATAACCTCCGGTCATGTACCAACAGCATTCAAAATAGCCAGGGTCATTCCCATCCTAAAAAAACCCACTCTAAATCCCTCAGACACTTGCAGCTACCGACCAGTATCGCTTCTTTCCTTCCTTTCAAAAATCCTCAAACGTACAGTCTATAACCAGCTTTCTCTCTATCTCTCTCAGAACAACCTCCAGGATCCTAATCAGTCTGGCTTTAAAGCAGCTCACTCTACAGAGACTGCCCTCTTAGCAGTCACTGAGAAGCTACATGCTGCCAGATCGGCTAAACTGTCATCTGTCCTCATCCTTCTTGACCTATCAGCAGCATTTGACACGGTCAACCACAAAACTCTCCTATCCATCCTTAGGAGTCTTGGCATTGGTGGCCTGGCCTGGCGCTGGCTGGCTTCCTACCTAGAAGGCCGAACATACCAAGTGACATGGAATGGATCCACATCTACTCCACGTTGTCTTTCCACCGGTGTCCCTCAGGGCTCGGTTCTTGGCCCTCTCCTATTCTCCCTCTACACTAAATCTCTTGGCGAAGTTATATCCTCACATGGCTTCTCCTACCACTGCTATGCCGATGACACTCAACTCATCCTCTCCTTCCCTCCCTCAGACACTCATGTCTCCACTAAGATCTCTACATGCTTGGCAGACATCTCATCTTGGATGACCACTCACCAGCTAAAACTCAACACTAGTAAAACTGAGCTGCTTTACATCCCGGCTGACTCATCCCCCCTCCAGGACCTTGCGATCTCTTTCGACAACTCTCTGATCCGTCCTTCGGTTTCTGCTAGAAACCTTGGAGTTACCATAGATGATCGGTTGTCATTTTCCTCACATATCGCCAGTCTTTCTCGCTCTTGTCGGTTTCTCCTCTTTAACATCAGGAGGATACGTTCATTTCTTTCCACTCAGGCTACCCAGATACTCGTCCAGTCCCTCGTCATCTCACGCCTTGACTACTGTAACTCGCTTCTAGCGGGTTTACCACTGAGCGCCATCCGTCCCCTCCAACTGATTCAGAATGCAGCTGCTCGTCTTGTTTTCAACCTTCCCAAGTTCTCCCACACCACTCCTTTGCTGCGCTCCCTCCACTGGCTTCCTGTAGCTGCACGCATCAGATTCAAAACACTGATGCTCGCATACAAAGCCAAAAATTCTCTGGCACCATCCTACCTAAAGGACCTCATCACACCCCGCTCCGCACCACGATCTCTCCGATCCTCCAGCACTGCTCGACTGGTCCCTCCTCCCCTCAAGGCACAAGGAAGACACGCATCTCGGCTCTTCTCTGTCCTGGCACCTAATTGGTGGAATGAACTCCAGTCTGTCTTCAAGCGACGACTCAAAACTTTTCTTTTTCAGAAATACCTGACGTAGAACTTCTATATTCTTTCTCGACTCTTATTCTGGTGTGTGTTTTAAAAAAAAAAAAAATTCTGCACTACTCAATGGAGTTCTCAGAGATAGTATTCATAGCTTGGGTCCTTATTGAGCTAGCATCGGAAATTCATTGCAGAGTCTCAAAGCACTTTTGTAAGTCGCTCTGGCTAAGGGCGTCTGCCAAATCCTGTAAATGTAAATGTAAAATTTGCTTAGTATTTGGTAGAATTGCCTTTAAACTGAATGACTTGACGCAAACGCTTTGGGTATCCGTCCACAAGCTTCTCACAACAGTTTAATGGAATTTTGGCCCATTCCTCCTGACAGAACTGGTGTAATTGAGTCAGGTTTGTAGGCCACCTTGCTCTCACACGTCTTTTCAGCTCTGACCACAAATTTTCTATTGGATTGAGATCAGGGCTTTGTGATGGCCACTCCAAAACATTGACTTTGTTGCCCTTAAGCCACTTTGTAACCAATTATGCAGTATGCTTAGGGTCATTGTCCATTTGGAAGACCCATTTGCGCCCAAGCTTTAACTTCCTGGCTGATGTCTTGAGATGCTGCTTCAATATTTCAACATACCGTTCTTTCTTCATGATGCCATCTATTTTGTGAAGAGCACCAGTCCCTCCTGCAGCAAAACACCCCCACAACATGATGCTGCCACCTCCGTACTTCACAGTTGGGATGGTGTTCTCAGGCTTGAAGGCTTCCCCCTTTTTCCTCCAAATATGACAATGGTCGTTATGGCCAAACAGTTCAATTTTTGTTTCGTCAGACCACAGGACGTGTCTCCAGAAATTAGGGTCTTTGTCCCTGTGTGTATTTGCAAAGTGTAATCTGGCTTTTTTATGTCGCTTTTGGAGTAATGGCTTTTTCCTCGCTGAGTAGCCTTTCAGCGCATGTCGGTACAGGACTCGTTTCACTGTGGATAGTGATACACTCTTACCAGCTTCAGCCAGCATCCTCACAAGGTCTTTTGCTTTTGTTCTGGGATTGATACGCACATTCCGCACCAAAACACATTCATCTCTTGGACTCAGGAGCCGTCTCCTTCCTGAGCGGTATGATGGCTGGACATTCCCGTGTTGTTGTGTGTTGAGGTGTGCCTTTAAATACATCCACAGGTGTGCCTCCAATCAACTCAAGTGGTGTCAGTTAACCTATCAGACGCTTCCAAAGCCATGACATCATCATATGGGCTTTCCCAATTAGTTTAAAGGCATGGTAACCTTAGTGTATGTAAACTTTTGACTTTGAAGAAAGTACTAAAAAAATCTCTCACACATTATCTTGACATTTAGCAAATATAAATTATTTTGGGAATCCGAATGGGCCTAACACTGAAAGGGTTTTGTATGATTTAATATCAGACAGTAAGAGAAAAAAAGTTATGTCTTTTTATACAGTGTATGTAAACTTTTGGTTTCAACTGTATATACTGGTTTCCTATGAGGTCTCTGGTTTCATATCTAAAGTCACATGGTCTAGGTGGATTGGTGCCTCTAAAAGTGCCCATAGTGACTGTGTGTGAGTGTTTGCCCTGTGACAGACTGGCATCCTGTCCTGGATTTTCCTCTGCCTTGTGCCCTGTGCTGCCTTATATCAGCTCAATGCTCCCTGTACTTTACTGACTCTGTACTGGATAAGTATGTAGAAAATGAATGAATGAATGAATGATCTAAAATATGTGTAGACCTTTATTAATTGTTATTTGCACACATTTATTAAGTAAGGAATAATTGACGACGGGCCGTTGAATTATTAGAAAATTCCGCTTCGCGTCGTGGCCGCATTACCACCTCGGGTGTGCATTATTTTCTAATAATTCAACGGCCCGTCGTCAATTATTCCGCTTATACTACGGTTGCCACACCTCAAGACATCGATCAGATGATATATTTCAAGGGATTCGTCCGGTTTTTCTACTTAAATCGCTGTTGTGAGTAGGATTATTTCTTCCGATTCTCATCCAACGACTCTTTTGCTAGTTCCAAAACGTCATTTTAAAGCTGGCAATGGAGGCTTGAGCCGTTGATGGCAGACTAATGCAGTTAATAATGAAGTTATTAGAAAGATAGCGAGAGACAGAGACACAGAGAAAGAGAAACAGAGAGAGAGAGAGAGCTTGTATGAATTAGGCTACCTCTGTGTGTCCCTCAACAGTGTTCTGAAGCACCGTCTCTAAACTGTAAGTCTGCTTTAAGATGCAGCGCTGTTATTACCTCGCTAGTGAGAAATGTCATGTGTAGCCTTTAAGTTGGTACACTAGGCTAACTAATACTGCTGCAGCCCAGTTGTTGAAAGTTTCATATTCACCGCAAATATTAAAATTTACTTTCGGAAAATCGTCTGTCATGTTGTTGTTTTTGTTAGTCCTGTGTGCTGTATAGGTACTGTATGCTAATTTCCGTTATTACAGTTAACTATGCGAAGTGATATGGAACTGTAATGCGGTCAAGAGAGCTACCTGGAACTACGTTCGCCGTGCGTTTATCTGAAAATAATTGCACACCTCAGAACGTTCGTCAGCCAATCAGATACAAGCATTCAACGGTCCCGTAGTATAATCGCCAATATCACATTGCATGAGTATGAGTTGGAATCTAATTCTTGCCTTCCTCCATCTTGCTCTCCATAGCTCAGGGCTGATGGCACAGGGGCAGCCGATGTATGGCCCCCTGGAGCTGGGGGTTATGGGTCTTGGTCAAGGACCCACAGACATGTGACTATTCTGCCGAGGCCGGGGCTCGAACTGGCGACCTTCCGATCACGTTTGCAGTTTATGTATCTTGCTGCTGTATGAAAAATTTCCCCACAGGATCAATTAAGTACATCTGATCATATATTATTATATGATTCCCCAGATGATGTTGACTTACAGCAAAAGGGTCACGGGATTTGAAACTATCATGTGGTATCAGGTACAACATGCAGGTCTGTGTAATATGGACTGTGTCAGATTTAGATAGAAGTGCCTTTTATAATATAACTTTCATTAATCCACAGATTTGATTTTTACATATTTTCTGCATAATCTGGTTAAAATTGAGGGGTCTAGCGTTACCCCTGACAACTTCCATCCATTGCATGGATATACACTGACCACTGCTGCAGCAAAGTGCATCACGGGACTCAAACCACAGCGACCACAAGCTGGTCTCAGCCCTGGAGCCTCATAGGATATTTCACAGCGTCACAAATTTTGACTTTAGATGTTTGCATCTGTGGAGTTTGTGAATTATAATGATAAATGTATCACAAAGGTATTTATCTGCAGTTTTGCATGTCTATCAGTTGGCTGTTAATATTTATTTGGGTGCTGTTTGTCATTCTTTGTATACTATGTCTGAAGAAGTAAGCTTTCCAATGCAGTTGTAGAATATGGCAAATAAAACGTCATTTTTTTAAAATATCTATACAAATTTTATTGTTCTAGTATCAGCAAAATAATTAATATATTATCCATTTTATAGCTCTTGGCATCAATGCATGTTATCAGTATCAATGCATAAAAAGCCTGCTTGAATTCGAAACTGACATTATATAATTTTTTTTGGTTTGTCACCTGATTTTCATGCATAACTTACAGTTTACCAGAGAAATGTCTTGGCTTTATCTAAGATGATATTTAATATTTCATGACTAATGAAAATGTTGTCAGTCTAATGGACAAATAGCTTTTACTACGTTGAGTACTTTCAAGAAAAGCACAGGCTGAAATTACAGTTTACAGCCACACGAGGGCAGCAAAGCTATGGACACTGTGTGCCAACGTAGTAAATGAGAATGTGAGCCCTCTGGTCACAGCCCTTTGCAGTCAGTCTAAGGAAATGAAAGGTACTGTAGATCATTGTATGCGGGCGCTAGGGAACGTAAAATAAAATAGTGACTAGAGACAAGTACCCGCTCTCGATCACAGTTGCATGTTTAAGGTAAACATACAGACAACAGAGACTTTTCAATAGATTACGAATAACATTCGTAATAGATTTATATGTTTAAATTCTAATTGCTCCTTGATGACTGGTGCCCTGACCAGGATAAACAGCTGGATGATGGATGGATGAATGAATGAATGAATGAACCCTGCTGTAAAATGAAATACTCTCAGTATTACGTAATCACAAATAGGCCAAACAGATAGACGTTTAGTGATTTTTTTTTTTTATTACATACAGAAAAACGGATGATCTATTATGGTTTAGTCGCTTCCTGTTTTTAGTGCGGAGGTTAAATGTAGCCTGACAGAATGATTTTACACTTGACTGCAGTCTTGATTGTGTCCACCATGTGGCAGCAGTATACAGGAATGGTCTTATTCTGTCTCGTGGCTGATGTGTGTATACATTCATATACCCTGATAGCAAGGAATTTTTCCTCCAGCTTTGTGTCTCGGATCTAGGCAGGAGCGAATTACATACCAACAACACTATATTAAATTATACAAAATGTTTTCACCAGGAAATTAATCTAAAAATTATTCAGATTTACAGATGTATGCAAAAGTGGCGATTTCAGGTCCAGAGAGTACAAATCCAGACCAAGATTTTGTTTCAACCAACCAGTTGAGTATAAATAGTCACAGTCACAGATTACTCAACTGGTTGCTTGAAACAAAATATTGGTGTAGATTTATACTCTCTGGACCTGAAATCTCCACCTTTGGATGTAGGTATACATAGTTAAAGTAACAGGTAATCCAACAGAATTGGGATCCTAAGAGAACTTTGCCAAAGGCCGCATCAAGACTGTAAGAATGACACTGACCCACCACCAGCACTGACCCCCCACGTTGACAGGAAGTCAGCCCAGGCGAGGTCTTGCCCCCCAGCCAATAGGCCGCCTAGTAGCTGATGGTACAGCACTGGGTGATCTGGGTGTTGGGGGTGGGGCGGGGCAGTATGGTCAGAACAGAGAGGGAAGTACCTCCCCAGGAAGCAGAAGTGGAGAGTGAGGACAGCTCACTTAATTATCAGTCACACTATCTCAGTGCTGCTATACTGTATGCAAATCACGGCAATTTTATTGTCTTGCAGACAGTTTCCTGCTGATGTAGAGCCCCAGCCACACATGCCACAGCCAGCCATTACTGTAAATGATGATGTTGGTCAGGTGGGCTGTGCAAAGGCAGCATGACCATAAAGTTTGTGGTCAGTTGGTGAGAAGGAGCGACACCCCATGTAAACCCAACAGGAGAGAATGAAACTGTTGGTCTGCCCACGTCAGAGGAGTTTCAGTTCGGCTGCTCAAAAATCATCAGCCGTGTGGCTGGGACCGATATATGGAACCTGACTGTACAGCCCTGCTGATGCTGACCTGCAGAAGGTGACCCTTTAATGCTCCTCAGACTCATCCACCTGAACCACCGTGGGTCCTGGGGGCCAGTGTGACCGAGGCCTCTGTAGGTACTCAGGACCTCGGCTCCACCAGTTGATTCCAGCTATCTGAGATAGTGTCAGTCCCCTGGTGATGTCGTCAGCTGGGTTAATATTGTTATCTACATTTTGCCATGACTGACAATCTGTCAGCTCCTGTATCTCTGCAATCCTAGTCCCTACAAATGCGATAAAATGACAGGATTCTAACTGATGCCAAGTAAGAACATAGAGTCCGTCCAGTAGCTGACATCATAGATCCCTACAGTACGGTCCTTCTGTAGTACTGCTACTAACTCAGCTGCAGTCAGAGCTGCACAGAGCTCCAGTCTACAGATTGACTGCTGCCGCTTAGGTACAGCTCTGGACCTCCTGGCTAAGAAGGCAGACTTTTCTTGCTCCAGAGTTTCTAGACCAGGACCTTGTCTCGGGTGGTATATGGGACTATGAACCCAAGTGGGTCATACTGGCTGGTGAGGACTTGGTAAACCCCCCACATTGTGGGTTCAGCTCTCTCTGTCTGGCTATATTCATATCCCAAGGTGTCTGATTAGCACTGCCAGCGTAACCTGAGGATGTGCTGCTGTGGGTCAGAGCTTGGCTGCATGAGCCAGACCTTAGTACTCTTTGCTTTGGGCTCTAGACTGAGATTTTGGGTGACCTCTGGGTAGTTACAAGCCCATTTGCGTTAGTTAAATCCTCCCACAGGTAGAAGGCGTTGCAACTTACTGAGGAGTTCAAGATTCAAGATTCAAGACTTTTATTGTCATTGTTCAGTTGCCTGGACAACAAAATTAGCTGACAGACCACAAAGATGCAAGTGACAGAGACTTTACAAGATTAATAAATAAATAGTTAAATAATTAAATAAATAACACAACAGTTAAAATAGCATTTGTTAAAATGACTATATGGAGCAGATCTACACATACTCCCTCCCACTCACCTACCCACATACACTTACGATCACCGTATGTTTCCATAGCAATAATGGGGAGGAACGATGTCATGGGTCTGATGCATTTATAGTTCTGACACATTTAAGGCAGTTTGATGAATAGGCGATGGCTTGGATGTCAATGGTTATTTATAATCGCCCTGGCTCTAGAGAGACATCTAGAGCTGGCAATGGAATCTAAGGAGGGGAGTGGGCAGCCAATCACCTTCTCTGCTGTACTATTGACTCTCTGGAGTCTCTTCTTGTCGGTACCTGTACAACCAGCGTACCACACGGGGATGGCGTACATCAGCACACTCTCGATTGTGGCTCAGTAGAAGGACACCAGCAGATCGGTCTGCAGCCTATTCCATCTCAGGACCCTCAAGAAATGGAGGCGCTGCTGGACTTTCTTCACCAAGGCGGTTGTGTTTGTGGTCCATGACAGGTCCTTGGAGATGTAAGTCCCGTGGAACTTCAAGGAGGACACCTTCTCCACGCAGTCACCTTTTACGTAGAGGGGAGGGGGATCAGCTTTTGCCTTACGGACGTCCATGACCACTTCCTTGGTTTACCTAGTGTTGAGGGTTAGGTTGTTGTAGTCACACCATTCTGTCAGACGCTGGACCTCATCTCTATAGGCGGTGTCATCATCGTTAGTGATGAGCCCAACCAGGGTGGTGTCATCTGCGAATTTGATAATGGTGCTGTAAGAGTGCATGAGGATGCAGTCACTGGTGTAGATGGTGAACAACAGACGGCTCAGCACACATCCTTGTGGTGAGCCAGTGCTGAGTGACAGGGTGGATGATCTCCGGTCACCAACTTTGACATATTGTTGCCGGTCAGTAAGAAAGTTCTTGTTCCATGCACATGTAGCGGGGTGGGGGGGGGGGGGGGGGTGGGGTCCATGTTAGCCAGCTTGGCTATAAGGATGTCCGGGATGATGGCATTAAGAGCTGAATTACAATCGATGAAGAGCTTCCTTACTGAAGTCCTAGGATTCTCTAGATGTTGCAGAGCAGAGTGGAGGCCAATGGAAATCTCGGTGGACCTGTCTGCCTTATAGGCAAACTGATGGGGGTCAAAGCCAAGTGGGAGGCAGTCCTTTATGTGCTTTAGGACCAGCTTCTCAAAACACTTTGCAACCACAGGTGTCAGTGCAATGGGTCTGTAGTCATTGAGGCTACTGACAGTGGAGGACTTGGGGACTGTAACTATTATTGCAGATTTCAGGCAGTGAGGGACACTGGCTTGTGACAGGGATACGTTAAAAAGTGTGGTGAACACAGGAGACAACTGGTCAGCGCAGACTTTGAGCACTCTCCCAGGTATTCAGTCAGGGCCAACAGCTTTCCTCTGATTTACTGCTCTGAATATATTACGGACCTGATATTCTTGAAGGGTGAGTGTGTCTGGGCTGAGCTCAGAGGACGCAATGGGCAGGGCAGTTTGCATGGAAGGAGTATCTACTGTACAGTTCTCCCAAAGCGAGCAAAGAAGTGGTTTAATTCCTCTGCTAATGAAATGTCCATGTTTCCCATAATGTCCCACTGCCTTTGTAATTAGTAATTTGTTTCAATCCCTCCCATACCTTTCTGGGATTATTGTCTGAGAGGTCATTCGATAGTTTACTTGAATAGGCCCATTTTGCTTCTCTGATGCCTTTTTTAAGGTCTGCTCTTGCTCTCCTGTACATATCCTGGTCCCCAGATTTATAAGCAGAATTACGTGCTTTTAACAGTGCCTGAACCTTACCCATCATCCAGGGTTTACGGTTGGGGTAGACCCGGACCCGTGTTTCCATGGTGACAGTGTCCATGCAATGCGTGATGTTACCCAGCACTGCAGAGGTATAAGTCTCTAGGTCATCATGTTCAAAAACACTCCACTCTGTAAGGGCGAAACAGTCCTGCAGCTGAGCCAGAGCTACATCAGACAAGGTGTTAATAGTCTTGGTGATGGGCTTTGTCTTTTTCTTCAGTGGTATGTATGCCGGGACAGCAAGCAGGGAGAGGTGATCAGACATACCCAGATGGGGGAGGGGAACAGATCTGTAGGCTCGCTTGATATTTGTGTATACATGGTCCAAGGTGTTATTCCCTCTCGTGGGGCATTTCACGTTGAACAAATTTAGGCAGCACAGTGCTTAAGCATACTTTTTTAAAATCCCCTACGATGATGTGTACTCCCTCTGGATATGTCCACTGCTGTTCAGAAATTGAATCATGCAGATAGGCAAGGGCGGAGCTAACAATAGCATCCGGAGGTATATAAACAGCAGTTATTAACACTACAGGCAAGTTCCCTAGGCAAGTAAAATGGTCTGCACACAAGAGACATTGCCTCTATGTCCGGGGAGCAGACTGTGGTGATGATCTCAGTGTTTGTGCACCAGTTACTATGTGTGTAAATGCACAAACCTACACCTCTGCTTTTTCCGGCTGCAGCCTTCATGTCGCTGCGGTGCATTGTGCGGTCTGATAGCTGCATCGGGGCGTCGGAAATTGCCACGTCTCCGTGACTACCAAGCCACAGCAATCGCGGACGAGTGGATGTCCCGTTAGTAGGAGGTTCAGTTCATCGATTTTGTTGACGATCGACCGTGCGTTGGTCAGAAAGATGCTGGGAAGTGGAGGATTAGAAGGCTGCTTCTTTGGCCTGACTAACACGCCTGACCGGCAGCCCCGCTTTTGTTTTCGTTCCTTCCGCTGCCTCCGTCGCTTGCCGGAACGATAACAATCCACGGAGCGCCCAATGATCTCGCTATCTCCGGGGGGATGTTGTTGAGCCTCGGATAATGACTGGTAACAGGAATCTGGCTGTTATATCCCGTGTTCCTTAGCCTCCATGGGTGTAGCTAGGCTCTGAAGGCAGTTGTCCACATAAAAACAGTGTTCAAGTGAGGAGCGTCCATCTACTCCCGACTGACTTTGGTCCATCACATGCTTATAATACACGAAGGTGGTGTAGCACGGACTGCAGGCAGTCCCAAAGTGCAGAAACTGCTGCTGATAAACATCAGGTAGGTTTTCCCTGTTCAGATTGTGCCACAGGAAGCTGAGATGGGGCTGGTCCTCCTTAAGCATTCACAGCTGGAGAAACATGCTCTTTTCATCACCACTAATGGCTACTTTGCACTCCTGGAAATGGAGGAGGAATCAAAACAGCAAAGCATCAAGTGACGGCCAAAGATATTCATTTAGGCTCATTCCCATGTAGGTGAAAGAGCAATAAAAGACAAGTCTGTTCTTGCCGTTATGCTGAACTAACTGGGGTGGGATGTTCCACCCAGGACTGCCCTCAGCGGTGGCTGGTGGAACCTTACACACATAGCCAGCTTCAACTAATTCAATAATTTTCCTACAATAATCTGTAGGTGTATCAGAGCCTCTAGCTAGATGCTTCTCAGCTCCTCTAAGGTGAGCAGGAATAGCTTTCATATTGACTGCTAAAGGAGGAAAACTGGTTTTCCACCGAAGTCGAGTCTCATATCGGTCAACGCCTTTAACTGAAACTTTAACTGTACAATCCTCGAGTCTCTTAACTGCCTCAGTCTCCTGTCTGTACTGAGTGATGAGCCTTGTTTCCATTTTTCTCTGTCAGTATCTTAATTCTGTGATTTTGTTAGTGAATTCCACCTGTGTCCTATTTAAAGTGTCTGTTCTAATTGATTGATTGTTTTGTGTATTCACACCTACCTTTGGTTAGTACTCGTTATCTGTGTATTTTAGTGCCTGCTTGTGTTCTTTTCTCTGAGTAGGTTATTGTGTTGGAATGTTAGATGGTACCGTGTGGTGCAGTATGAGTTCCCTACCTTGTTCCTGCTCCTTGTTCCTGTGTTGCTTTGTTCCTAGATCTTATTTCCTTGTCATTCCTTGTAGTTAGTCATTGTTTTCCCTGTTTTGCTTTTTGACCCCTTGTGGTCCTTTCCTTTGTAGTTTTACCAGTGCTTTAGTTTCTGTAATAACCCCCCCGCCCATGTCTCAGAGCTGCCAGTGGATTGTCACCTTCTTTTTCTGCCTGCACTATGCCTCGCTTCCTTAACACCAGCTGTCATCCAGGAGATCATGCATGTCTAGGGTATTCTGTGTCTCCATAGTCACGGGTAACTTTACCTATGGTGCCTTAATGTATCTCCTAAAGTTAGCTCTCAGATCATATGGCAGCTTAACCAGTAATGTGGAGACATGAGACCCACAACTCAACTCTGTCAGACCCTCTTGACCAAGCTGATTTGACATTCCTATGAGTGTCCGTACAGTCAATGACAACTTGCTGAACCCTCTAAGATCTCTGGATCTAATGTTAGGCCCATCCACCAGCATAACAATATGCTGTAAGGCTGTGGTTGTCCATACAGTTCGATGAGGGCTCTCATTGTGTCACTGTATGGGTACTGGCTGTTACTCTAAGAGTCAGCTATGAGTAAGTTAAAATAAAAATATTTCGGTACCACTTTACAATAAGGCTACCCTTATAAAGGGGTTATGAATGGTTTATAAGCGGGTTATAAATTAAGTTGTAACACTTCATAAATCATTAATAGACAATTATAAACAAGTTATACTACAGTTTTCTATTTATTAATGAGTCAGTACCATTTCTAAGTGGCAAAGGGGAGCCTTATTGTAAAGTGGTACCAATATTTTGTATAACACTGTAGTAACAAGCACACGGGCACATTACCACAAAACCAGGCCATCTTCTTAACACTCGAACATGTTAAACTTACTTAAACTTACTAATGAAAGCATTTCACTACTAGTACCAACCAAAAAGCTTTTTGCTCTACTGTGGTGAAAGGATGCAAACCTTGCACCACGAACGTTGTCACAGCCCGGCGGCAGCTTCACCCTCTGCTCATCACATTTCGCTGCCTGGAAAGCTACCATGAACGGGTTTCGTTTTTCTGGGCGTGACGCGATTGCTGCCTCAGAGGAGTTATCACTGCCACCCTGCATCTCATCTTCCAAAATGGACGAAACAAATGTATACATAATTCGTTTGTTTCCGAAAACATGCCTGTGGGTTAACCCTATTGTCACTCCCATACCGGCCCTCTGTCACCTGTCCGAGTGGCTTGAATATGAGGTAAGGATACAGGGATATGTAGGGATGGGAATTGTTAACATTTTTCAACTGTTGTTGAATAGGGCAATTTGCTGAGACAATAGTGTCTATGCGGGTGGCCCAGTGGCCCAGTAGATGGTGCTGTTGCTTCACACCTCCATGTTTGAATCTCACTAATGCTGTCTTTATGGAGTTTGCATGTTCTCTATAAGTTGTGTGTGTTTCCTTGTGTTGTTCAAAGACATGCAGTCAGGCTAATTGGTGTCTCTAAAAAGGAATGTGAGTCTGTGTGCCCTGTGACTGACTGGTGTCCCATCCAGGATGTACTCCATCCCTGTGCCCTGATTGTTTTATGTGTCTGTATGACTGGAATAAAAGGTTTACTTTCATATCAGCATTACCCCTAAGGGAGACATCCCATAATACAGGTCCTGCTCTTTATCAAATACATGAGTGTCTGATCTACATGTTACACCTGGGAGCTGAACTAAAGCCTCTGGATTTGGCTAATTCTAGTTTATGATGAATCTTTGTAAAATGACAAATACACAGACTTTTCCCACAGACAGACACCAGTGATACAGCCATGTGTTTTGTGTATATTCAATTAAATCCATATTTTAAAACCATATTTATATCCATATTTTTCTGCCATGTAGGGATTGTTACTAAAGCTTTGCAGAATGGGTTATTATAGATGGTTAATAATTACAGAAAAGGCCAGTGTTACAGTTGTACTCTGTATTAGTTAATCCAGGTCCATCATAAATTTATTATGATATATTAATGAAATATTTAATCTCAGTTTGACTGTGGGTGACATGGCATAAGAACACTTTTGTCATAACCGTAATTTATTATTCTGTATCCAACCAGCCTATTAAATATTTTCAGAATTTTTATTTCAGTTTTAGAAAGGACTTTGACAAGGAGGAGAAAGGCAGAGTATATGACACTCTATGTAAATGTAGAAAATGAAAATGTCTGCCCTCTTGCGGTGAAACAATGTATAATAGTGAAATACGTATCCTTGTTCCCCGCAGATATTTTTCTCCAAAGGATGGATGAATGAATGAATGAATGACCGACCCAGACTGTAAAATCAAATCTTCTTTATATTCCGTAATCATGAATAAGCTGAACAGATAGTTGTTTATTGAATGAGCTGTTCATCAGGAAGTCAGTCCAGACCAGGCCCTGCCCCCCAGCCAACAGGCCGCCTAGATGCTTACGGCTGGTCCAGTTAGACAGCACTAGGTGATCTGGGTGTTGGGGGCGCGGGGGGAGAGGGGTATGGTCACAACAGAGGGAGAAGTTCCCCCCAGGAAGTATACTCAGCAAGAAAAGAAACGTCCTCTTTCAACTGTTTTTACTTTCAGTAAACTGAATGTGTAAATAAATGTATTTGTATAAACACTAAGAGTCAACAGCATAAGACATAAACTAAAAATGTTTCACAATGTGTCCCTGAATGAAGGGAGGCTCAAAATCAAAGGTACCAGTCAGTATGTGGTGTGGCCACCAGCTGCTTGAAGTACTGCAGTGCATCTCCTCCTCATGGACTGGACCAGATTTGTCAGTTCTTGCCGTAAGATGTTACCCCACTCTTCCACCAAGGCATCTGCAAGTTCCTGGACATTTCTGGGGGGAACGGCCCTAGCCCTCGATCCAACAGGTCCCAGACGTGCTCAATGGGATTGAGATCTGGGCTCCTCGCTGGCCATGGCAGAACACTGACATTGCTGTCATGCAGAAACTCACACACAGAACGAGCAGTATGGCTGGTGGCATTGTCCTGCTGGAGGATCATGTCCGGATGAGCATGCATAAAGGGTACCACATGAGGGAGGAGGATGTCTTCCCTGTACCGCAAGGCATTGAGATTGCCTGCAATGACAACAAGCTCAGTCCGATGGTGATGTGAGCACTGATGGAGGGATTGTGTGTTCCTGGTGTGACTCGGGCAGTTGTTGTGGCCATCCTGTACCAGTCACGCAGGTGTGATATTCGGATGTACCGATCCTGTGCAGGTGTTGTTACACGTGGTCTTCCACTGCGAGGATGATCAGCTGTCCTTCCTGCCTCCCTGTAGCGCTGTCTTAGGCGTCTCACAGTGCGGACATGGCCCTTATTGCCCTAGCCACATCAGCAGTCCTCATGCCTCCCTGCAGCATGCCCAATGCACGTTCACGCAGATGAGCAGGGACCCTGGGCATCTTTCTTTGGGTGTTTTTCACAGTCGGTAGACAAGTCTCTTTAGTGTCCTGCGTTTTTAGAGCTGTGACCTTAAATGCCTACTTTCTGTAAGCTGTTAAGGTCTTAACGACCATTCCACAGGTGCATGTTAATTAATTGATTATGGTTAATTGAACATGCATGGAAAACATTGTTTAAACCCTTTACAATGACGATCTGTAAAGTTATTTGGATTTTTACAACATTATTGTTGAAATACACAGTCCTGAAAAAGGGACATTTCTTTTTTTGCTGAGTATAGAAGCAGAAGGTGAGGACAGCTCACTTAATTATCAGTCACTGTATCTCAGTGCTGCTATACTTTGTCTTTCTTGACAGGGAAGTTTATTGTCTTGCCAACAGTTTCTTGCTGATGTAGAGCCCCAGCCACACATACCACAGCCAGCCATTACTGTACGTGATGATGTTGGTCAGGTGGGCTGTGCAAAGGCAGCATGACGATAAAGTTTGCGGTCAGTTAGTGAGAAGGAGCCGACACCCCATGTAAACGGAACAGAAGAGTGCAGAACCTGTATAAACCAAGCGGAGGGGAGAAAGTGGGTTTTTATTGGACTCCAGGAGTCCTGGTCATAGACAGAGACAGAGAAACAGTGAAAATATGGAGAATCCAGGAGGGAGTGTCAGTCTCCACAGACCTGAGGTCAGTAAGACCCAAATAAGTGTATTTTATCTGTGTTTTATCTGTAAGAATCTCTGTAATGAAACAACAGGCTGTGAACTTGGGGGTCTGTGTGTGTCTGTTGGAAGCTGAGAGAAACACAAACAGCTCTCAGTCTGATAGGACTGCTGATAAGACCCAGGTGAAGAGAATCAATGTGCTCATCACCTGACTTTGCCCCCCCCCCCTCCCAGGACACCCCCCACCCATGTCTTACAGAGACACCTTCCTATTACACCTCTTGTTTCCTACTGATCCACAGATATTAAAAGGACCTACTGAAGTGGTACTTAAACTGTATAAAACATAGTAAAGACTGAACCAAAGGCCTGAGGACAGACCCTCTGTATGCAGCACACAGTGTTTATACAGAGTCTCACCCTCACATGCTGTATGACGACATTTCTGCTGTTCAGAATAAGTGTCTGAGAATATTTTCTATATCATGCTAATGATTTAGGTGCTTTATGCTCATGCACAAGAGAAAAGTGAGGGAGTTAAGAACCTAGAGCTCTATGAGACAGTTTGTGCAAAAAGCTACGACTCCAGTAAAACAGAAAACAATTGATGAGGAATTGGCTAAAATGATTGCACGTGATTTCCAACCATAGTAATTCATTTCACTAACAATTTTACATTATTTCTGGTAATAAATTCATTTAAGCACCAAAAAAATTCTGAAGAGCCACTTGGGAGCCGAAAGAGCCGGAATTCTTTCTCTTTTAAAAGAGCCGGAATTCCCATCACTACTACTTGCTTGCATATTCACCACGTAACCACACTTGCGCATTAGAGCTAGTAGTGGAATGAGCTGCACACAAACACTGTTAAATCTGCTCTTACTACAGCGTCTGCAAACATCTTGCGCCTTCAGTAGCATCGTGGGTATGTAGTGTTATTTTATCTGCGAGCACCGATCCTTGTTTTGATGTTTGATACTGTAGCACTATATTTTTGGTTAAACATATATTTGCAGTAAAGAACAGAGCGATAAACTTATATTTGTATATTGCACTGTTTAGGTATGTACATGAAACGCAAACTCGCCTGTAAGTAAATGGTAGCGTTTTTGTACTTTCAGTTTTACACTTTCCCTGCTCAGTAAACATGTGTACAAAGGAACACGTTGTCTTCAGAGTCTTGATGTGGGAAATAGTTAGCTGGCTGTCTAGTCATACAGGACGTGTAATGAGGGCAGCACAACAGTACAACCTCACATACTTGTCAGACAGCTTATAACTTGTTTTCATTTGGATCATCAACTCATTAGATGGATTATCAGTTTCCTCTCTAACAGAACTCAGACAGTAGTTATATATGGCTGAACATCTGAATCCATCTCTGCCTCCACTGGCTCACTGCAGTTGTGTACTTTCTCCTTTACTTTTTACTCTGCATACTGCTGATAACAGTGTCATCATGCCTCTTCTCAGTTGGTCAGATCATTCGCATGAACCCATAATACAAGAATCTGTAGACTGGTGTGATAAATCCTTTCTGGATTGAAATGTGTCCAAATCAAAAGATATGATCCTCTCACTAAACCACATTCACATCCCGCAACAGCAATTCATGGCACTAATGTTAGAGTTGCCCAGACCTACAAATACTTGGGTACTGTGTTTGATAACAGACTGAGATTTAGTGACAATACAGAGATCACTGTGGAAAAGTCCAGCAGTGACTGTATTTCCTATGTAAATGAAAGCCCTTTGGAGTAGATCAAAGACTACAGACAATGTTTTATTCTTCTTTTATTGAAAGTATTTTAATGTTTTTATTTATTTGCTGGTTTAAATCTGTCAAATAGATAACAATCAACTACATGGCGTTGTTAACCTTTACTGGACAAACACATAGATCTCTAGTGCAGTTTAATTCTGAACAAGTCCTTAAAAGGCATGTAAGGTTATCAATGACCCCACCCTTGTCCTATATGGTGACTTTCAGATCTTGCCATCAGGAATGTGATTCAGACCCCATGTATGCAAAACAAATAGGAGGAAGTTTGGGTTTGTTCCCGAAGTCATCAGACTGGTGAACAGCAACAGTGCATGTGATGGTCAGTGTAGCTTGTAAAGTTGCACTTTAACTAAACTTAATGTCACATGCTTGTCTACATAACTATGTATGCATGTATTTTTATTTTAGTGAGGCTGCTTTTGAATTGAATTTTACGAACAGTTTTAAAGTTGTTAGTAGGGGCTTGGGCAGAGTAGTATTGTTTTTGAAAATACCGTATACCGTGGTATAATGTCTGGACAGTAAAAATGATCTGGACAGTAAAAATGTAAAAAATAGATAAGCGGATACCTGCACATCTCCTGCAACAATTATTCTTCTTCTGCTATTTCTTGGTTGACCACTGCTCTGTAAAAGTCAGGGCTGCCACGTACTGGAAACATCTAGTCAATCTCCGGCAGATAAAAAAAATAAATCTGGGCTACACGCACCTGATGATGAAATTTACGTCACCTCACCAGATCTTACGTCACCTGCAGAAAAGGAAAGTATGAATTGGCCTTCAGATTAGACCTGGTTGTATTTTATTCTGCAGCAGGTTTGGAGAAGTAATTAAGCTCTAGCTGGTAGAGACTGGGGGCAGCATGGGGGCTTCACACCTCCAGGCTTGTGGTTCCAGTATCTGGCCCAGCTCTCTGTTGGGAGTTTGCATGGTCTCCCTGTATCTGCACTGGTTTCCTATGAGCTCTCTGGTTTTATATTCAAGAATACATAGTCCAGGTGAATTGATGCCTGTAAAAGTGCCCATAGTGACTGTGTGTGAGTTTTTGCCCTGTGATAGATGTGCATCCTGTCCTGGGTGTTCCCCTGCCTTTGTGACAGACTGGCATCCTATCCTGGGTGTTCCCCTGCCTTTGTGACAGACTGACATCCTGTCCTCTGTGTTCCCCTGCCTTTGTGACAGACTGGCATCCTGTCCTGGGTGTTCCCCTGCCTTTGTGACAGACTGGCATCCTGTCCTGGGTGTTCCCCTGCCTTTGTGACAGACTGGCATCCTGTCCTGGGTGTTCCCCTGCCTTTGTGACAGACTGGCAACCTGTCCTGGGTGTTCCCCAGCCTTTGTGACAGACTGGCATCCTGTCCTGGGTGTTCCCCTGCCTTTGTGACAGACTGGCATCCTGTCCTGGGTGTTCCCCTGCCTTTGTGACAGACTGCCATCCTGTCCTGGTTGTTCCCCTGCCTTTGTGACAGACCTGCATCCTGTCCTGGGTGTTCCCCTGCCTTTGTGACAGACTGGCATCCAATCCTGGGTGTTCCCCTGCCTTTGTGACAGACTGGCATCCAGTCCTGGGTGTTCCCCTGCCTTTGTGACAGACTGGAATCCTGTCCTGGGTGTTCCCCTGCCTTTGTGACAGACTGGCATCCTGTCCTGGCTGTTCCCCTGCCTTTGTGACAGACTGGCATCCAGTCCTGGTTGTTCCCCTGCCTTTGTGACAGACTGGCATCCAGTCCTGGGTGTTCCCCTGCCTTTGTGACAGACTGGCATCCAATCCTGGGTGTTCCCCTGCCTTTGTGACAGACTGGCATCCTGTCCTGGGTGTTCCCCTGCCTTTGTGACAGACTGGCATCCAGTCCTGGGTGTTCCCCTGCCTTTGTGACAGGCTGGCATCCTGTCCTGGTTGTTCCCCTGCCTTTGTGACAGACTGGCATCCAATCCTGGGTGTTCCCCTGCCTTTGTGACAGACTGGCATCCAGTCCTGGGTGTTCCCCTGCCTTTGTGACAGACTGGAATCCTGTCCTGGGTGTTCCCCTGCCTTTGTGACAGACTGGCATCCTGTCCTGGCTGTTCCCCTGCCTTTGTGACAGACTGACATCCAGTCCTGGGTGTTCCCCTCCCTTTGTGACAGACTGGCATCCTGTCCTGGGTGTTCCCCTCCCTTTGTGACAGGCTGGCATCCTGTCCTGGGTGTTCCCCTGCCTTTATGACAGACTGGCATGCTGTCCTGGATGTTCCCCTGCATTGTGCCCTGTGCTGCCTCAGATCAGCTCCATGCTCCCTGTACTGTACTGACCCTGTACTGGATAAACTTGTGGAAGAAAGGTCCTGGCTTCCTCTCAGACCCTAAAAGAGGGCTGCCCAAATGGCAAATTCTGGACTGAAACAGAATTCAATGCATCCCCCCCCCAGCCCTGGTCAGTAAATGATGTGGACCTTGGCTATGTGCCCCTGATGGGGATGATAGCTGAGTGACCCTCCCCTAGAACACACCTGCTTTGTTTTCCTATGTCTTTCCCTTGTTCTTATGGCAAAATGACAGTCTTGCTGTTTCACCTCCTTACTGTCCTCTTAAACCCATCTCTCTGTGCCATGACTCCTGGTACAAGTGTTACACAAACTGATAATATATAATATTAACCAGAGATACTGTGATGCTGAAAATGTGAATTCAGTTGGTTGTTTTCCCCACAGGTGCTGACAGTGTGTCCTCAGTGGGATCAGTGTCTGTACAGAGTGGAGGATCTGTCACCATCCCATGTTCCTATGAAGACCGTTATAAAGCACATGTGAAATACTGCTGCAGAGATTATTATTCTTCGGATCCATGTACTCCCATAGTACGCAGTGACTCTCTACAGAAGAGGAATGAAGTGTCAATCAGAGATTATCCTGACCAGCGAGTCTTCACTGTGACCATGAACAGTCTGACAACTGGGGACTCTGATTACTACTGGTGTGGTGTGGGGATCAGCGGAGGTGCAGCTGTGGGAACATGGATCCAGCTGTCAGTCACTGAAGGTAAGATGTCTGTACTGCAGACTGTAGACAATGAGATGCACAGTATGTAACATGTCATTCAGTCAGAAAGGAAGGACATTAACACAAACACAGGAGAAAATATTTTAATATACAAGAGGAACCAAATTTTAGTTTGATTGAATGACACCTGGGAGAAATAACAATGAATGTGCTACTTCAGAGGGTTTAATATGAGAAGCAATGTTCTTTGGTTTAGTTTTAAGTGAATGTTAAATTCATAAAAGCATAAATATATAAATAAACATACTGTAAAAGAGCCTCAGTTGGGCTGTCGGTTACTGTTGTTGGCATATAAATTTAAATTTAAATAACTGTAAGCAAGCAAAAGGTTATTGCAGGCTAATTCTAAACTAAATAATCAGTGATAGTAAGTACAACATTTAATCAAAACAAATTGTTGCACTGGGGCCCATCGGACAGCAAGGTCGCATGTTGGGCTGGTGCCATCAGTGTAAATAGTGTAAATAGCTCTGTGTATTTACCATGTATTGTGTTGTGTGTCTGTTGTGAGTATGACTGGCAGACATCAGGAAACCCCATCTTTGTAGCCTTCCTGTGCTTATCTGTGACTCTGGTACCTGAACCACACTGGTGTCAGACCTGAGGATAAAGGTGACAGAGCTCAGCAGGGAGCAGCATGACGTGGGACACGGCCGATCGCAGTGAAGACCCCCCTAAAGCTGCCCCGGTACAGTGGGTAATGGCCCCTGGAACCCTCCCAAGTACCGGTCCGGCTGGTGGCACGGCCCAATCACTGGTCCCCCAAGATGGGAGGCACCTGGTGATGCCACTGGAAGAGGAGGCACTGCGAGCTCTATTAAGCAGAGCCCCACCCCTACAGCTGATCTGCACCCATCGTGCGCATGGCCATGGGGGAGGGGCAGCTGACAGTTACGCTGACAGGACAGTTGGTGGTACAAGAGGTCTGACTAGCCAGCACTGCTGACCCCTGTGTTATCAGACTGGACTTACTAGTACAGCTAGGGGCCGCCATCGATCTGCTGGGGGCAGCCATCTGCTTTGGGTACAGATGTGGGTGTCCTCCAGTATGAGAGCAGTGGCCAGGGATAGCGATGGGGGAAGAGAGGAGGAGAGCCGTCCACCCGGTGGGGGGAAAAGATCTGCTCACAGCTCCTGAGGGAAAGTCTCCACCAGCCACATGACTGCAACTCCAGTCCAGACTGTGCTGAATGGCAGCACCACAGCAGGACCGTCTCCTTAGACAGTGCAGGATGTGCAGCAACTGTGGCAGTACAGCAATCAGCCCTGTTCACCCATCTGCATCTGAACCAACTGCTACTGGTGAAACTACAAGTGTCTGAGCAGCAGATTCAAGAAATGGCAGACAAGAGTCATGAAGCCTTCCCACAGTCCATAAGCGGCATGGACCTTGTCACCAACAAGGACGGGTCATGTTGATTTTGCGTCAACTATCAACCATTGAATGAGGTGACAAGGAAAGACTCCTATGTGCTTCCATGCATCACTGGGTCAACATGGTTCAGCTCCCTAGACCTCCGGAGTGGCTTCTGGCAGGTCGACCTGTCCCCAGTAAACCACCCTAAGACCGTGTTCACCATCGGTCATAGGCTATGACACTTCTGGTCAGTTTCATTCAGCCCCTGTAACAGCCTGGTCACCTTCGAGAGGCTAATGGAGGCTAATGTCCCAGCTCACCTGGACCTAATGTGTCATCAACATTGATGATCTGCTGCTCAACGCCGCTGATTTTGCCCGGACATTGTGGAACTTAAAGACAGTGTTTGCAGGGACCCTCTGCGCAGGGTTGTGGCTGAACCCCCGGAAATGTTCCCTCCTCCAGTGCATGATGCTCTTCCAGGGCCACATCATCAGAGGGAGGGCGTGGCCACCGACCCGCAAAAGATGGCAGCTGTGTGAGACTGGCCCCCTGCACAGACTGTAGCTGAGCTGCCCAGCTTCCTGGGGTTAGTGTCATATTACCAACACTTTGTAAGGACTTCGCCAGCATGGCAAACACAATGCACCGTCTACAGAAAAGGGAAGTGGTTTTGCGTGGACAGATGCCTGAGCCGCGGCTTTTAACCAGCTCTGTGTGACGCTCACCGATGTTCCCATGCTAGAGTACCTGGACCCTCATCTCCTTGTCATGCTGGACACAGACACTAGCAACGAGGGGCTGGGTGCTTTGCAATCACAGGCAGGACCGTGAAGGGAGCTTCTATCTAGGCCGGCAAGAACTTCCGTCTGTACCTCAGTGGCCAGTGGTTCTGGTTGTAGAAGGACCACAAATCGCTGGGGTGGCTCCTGAGTTTCTGGCACTTAGAGGGACAGCTGGTCTGTTGGTTGGAGGTAATGGCAGAGTTTGACTTTGAGGTCCAACATCACCCTGGGAAGCTGCATGGAAACCTGGACATTCTGTCTCACTGACCCTGAAGCAGCTCACAGTACAGGACCACCAGGTCACCACCAAGACTTTGTTTGCCAGCAGATCATCACAAAGCAGCAGAGCAGCCCCATGCTGACCAGGGTGAGGGAGCAGCTGGATGAAGGAGGATGACTGGGTTGGGAGGTGATATCAGCCTCCGGTCCAGAGAACAAGGCCTACCACACCCAGTGGGGCACCATGGAGGAACACGAGGGCCTGCTGTTAAGCCGCAGCTGATCGCTGGACAGCACAGGGGAGCAGCTGCTGGTGCCCCAGAGCCTGTGTAACCCAGTGTCTGGTTCTTTTGTTTAGGTAAAGTGTATATGATTAATCTGATTTGTATAGTTTTGTGGAGGATGTAGCAGATACTGAACTAGCAGCACAGAGGTTACAACGTGATTTTGAATTAATTAGTGGATGGACAGATAGCTAGTAGCTGAAGTTTAACGTAGATAAATGTAAGGTAATCCATGCAGGGAGCAGAAATATAAAGTACAGACAATTTATGGGTTCCACTGAAATAAAGGTAGCTGATTATGAGAAAGACCTCGGTGTGTATGTTGATGCCTCCATGTCCCACTCTCACCAGTGTGGGGAAACAATTAAAAAGGCCAATAGGATGTTAGGTTACATCTCTAGGTGTGTGGAGTTTAAGTCAAGGGAGGTGATGCTACAATTATACAATTCCTTGGCACTGTAAGACCCCACCTAGAATATTGTGTGCAGGTTTGGTCACCTTACCTTAAAAAGGACATTGCTGCCTTAGAAAGGGTGCAGCGTAGGACTACGAGAATGATTCCTGGACTTAGAGGAATGTCTTATGATGAGAGGTTAGCTGAGCTGAATCTGTTCAGCCTTGAGGAAAGGAGACTAAGGGGGGACATGATCCAGGTATATAAGATTCTAATAGGTCTGGATGCTGTTCAACCAAATAGCTACTTCAGTATTATCCATAGGTGGAAATTAACGGGAGAACATTTTAAAATGGATTTGAGAAAGCACTTCTTCACAGAGCGTGTAGTTAGAGTATGGAATAGTCTTACTGTTAGTGTAGTGCAAGCTAAAACCCTGGGTTCCTTTAAATTAGACCTGGATAAAATTTTAATAACTATTATTATTATTATTATTATTTATTTTTTTCTATTTTCTTTTCCTTTCGTAAACTTGTTTATATTGTATATATGTATTTTTCTTAAAATGTTTTATTTTACATTTTTTTTAAAGGCTTTGCCCTTTCCAGGCCACAGTTGTAAATAAGAAACATGTTCTTAATCTGTCTTGCCTGGTTAAATAAAGGTGAATAAAAAAAAAAAAAAAAAACTCTGATGTATTAGTTAAGTTCTCCCCAATCAAGCTTGATGGGCCGAATGTAAATTTCTTATGTACTGAGCTGACACATCCTCTGCATCAATTGTGTTTTATATTCTTTTTATTGCTTGTTAAATATAATTTAATGAGTTATTCATTTAATATCTGCCAATGGGAGTAATCCCATGAATCCCCGTAAAGGGCTGGGATCAACCCAGGAGATACGGGATACGTGGGAGAAGTGATAAGACTGCATGTCTTCCTTCCACACTCTCAGCAAGCTTACTGCTGAAGCTACTAAATTCCAGAGTACATCTGCGAGTAGAGAGAGAGCTATTCCATTCACGGTGGTAAAGGACCGAGTGCCTGACGAGTCACTTGCTACGGCTCCTGAGAGCAGCCAGATCAGGCTGCAATTTTAGGTTTTTCAGTGGGCAATAATGGAGTGCGAACTATTATAAATACTGCTTACATTGTATATATTTTATTAATATTTTGTCTTAATATTAGCCTTTATGTTGTAAAGTTTTTAAATTTAACTGCATAATTTTATATTGTGTAGTTGTTGAATAAGGTGACTAAAGTATTTAGGGTGGGCATGTTAGCCCTGGGTTAGTTTTGAAGGGAACATATAGCCTACAGACAGACACCATAGTGAACTCAGGCCCCCCGTCAAGTGATTGTTAACTGGGGCCCAGCAAAAGGCCTGAAGGGGGCGCTACACCTGTGCTCTCTCATGCTGAGGTCAGTGCACGGAGCCGTCGGGGCCGGGCAGTACGGCGTAAAGAAGATGCTGAGGAAGCTGTGGCAGCGCTTCACCTGGCCGGCAGCCAGCAGGACGCCCAGATGTTCCTGCATTGCTGTGCTGCATGTGCGGCTCAGAGGGGTCCTAGCTGGCAGTGCCGGTCTGCCCTCCAGCTGTACCTAGGGGAGCATGTGGGGGTCGATGTCCTGGGCCCCTTTCCCCACACTGAGGCTGGGAATCACTACATTCTCGTGGTCATGGACTACTTCACAAAGTGGGCTGAGGGTCACATGGTTCCAGAGCAGAGTGTGACCTGACCACCATGGCAGAAAACAGCTCTAGGAGCTTTGGGGCTTCAGAGCAGCTGTACAGTGTCCAGGAGAGAAACTTCAAGGTGCTGGTGTTCTATGAGGTCAGCTGGCTGCTAGGGAGCTGGCTGCTGAAGACCCCTGCCCCCCCTCCCCACACACACACCCCCATCCGCAGAGTGACAGGCTGGTGAAGAGAATCGCATCTCAGCTCCCTAGCAGACAATCCTCGTTGGTGAGCACCAGCATGATTGGGACACTCACCTTCCCCTGGTTCTGTGGACTTATCATGCAGCAGTACAGGAGAGCACTGGCTGTGCCACTGCTTCCCTCATGTATAGCTGTAGGCTGTGGACCCCAGTAGAGCTGGTGTTTGCCTCACCCCCTGGGCCGGAGCTGCCGGAGACACCAGGACTGGATTATCTGCTCCAGCTCCAGGACCATGTGTGGACCGTGCATGAGCTGGCCAGGTAACATCAGGACATGGCCAGAGTCAGACAGAGGTGAGCCTATGACATCCGCTGCTGGGGACAGGTCTCCCAGCCTGGGGACTCTGGGTGTACTGGCCCATCAGGAAAAAGGGGTGGTTGCCCAAGCTGGACAGCCACTGGAGGGACCCCCAGGAGGTCCTGAAGTGAATCTCCGAAGCAGGACTGTCATGTTGCATTGAGACCAGCTGCTTCTATACCAACCCTTGGCCCATTTGGTGAAACTATCAGCAGGACCTGGGATGAGTTTCCCAGCAGCTGGAACTGAGGAGGACGGTGGGGAACCTGGGGCCCTGTGGCCACAGAGGGCTCAGTGCTGTCTGGAGCACTGCCAGGACTTTGTGGGGGTACCAGGTTGGGTCCCCCCCAGAAGGGGGGCAGTGTAGCACTGGGGATTCCTGTTGGGCAGCGCAGTGGCGTGCTGGACCGGTGCCAGTAATGTAAATAGTGTGAATAATGTAAATAGCTCTGTGTATTTATTATGTATTATGTTGTTATTGTGCTGTACGTTAATGTCAGGTATAGTATTAATGTTAATTGTTGTAGTTATCATTGTTTGGGCCACCATGTGTAGTGAGAGTAGCTGGGACCCTCAGCACAGTGGCCAGTGTCTGTGTGTTGTGAGTATATATGGCATAAATTAGTACCTGTCTGTGACTCTTTATTATCACTGGGATCACCATGTCTGGTATCTGTGCCGCAACATTTTAATACTCTGCGAAATGAAATACTGTACCCTACAGCTGACTGACTTTTTATTAATGTGTATAAATGGTGTAAGAGGGAGTGAGGGTTAATCAGCTGGGTAATTTTCATACTGTCCCTGCAGGTGTGTCCACACTGAACAGGGTGTCTGTACAGAGAGGAGGAACTGTTACCATCGCATGTTACTATGACAACATGTATCAACAACATGTGAAATACTGGTGCAGGGGAAGTGACTGGAGTTCATGTACTCCCATAGTACACACTAATTATCCAAAGATAAGTGAAGTGTCAATCAGAGATGATCCTAACCAGCCAGTCTTCGCCCTTACCATTAATAATGTAAAACCTGCGGATTCTGGTTACTACTGGTGTGGTGTGGAGATCAGCAGAGGTTCAGCTGTGGGAACATGGATGCAGCTGTCTGTCACTGCGGGTAAGATGTCTGTACTGCAGAATGTAGCCAGTGAGATGCTCAGTATGTAACATGTCATTCAATCAGAAAGGAAGGACATTAACAGAAATAAAGAAAATAATATTTTAATATATAAGACGAACACCATAAATGAGACCTGGCACAAATAACAGTAAATGTGCTACTTCAAGGGGTTAAATATGAGAAATCATATACTTTGGTTTAGCATTAAGTGACTTTTAAAGAAATTCATAAATTCAATTGAAAAGTATAAATATATGTTAAAATAATGTAAAAGAGCATCAGTATGACTCTGTTGCTGATGCTTGATCTATATATGAAAATTAAATGACAATAATACCACAAAGCAGATTTTTGCAGCTAATTTTATTCTGAATAATCAGTAATTTATTCATTACACTGTTTTGTTTTTGCAAACACAGTGATAGTAAATAGATCATTGTTTAAAAACAAATTTTAATATTCTGCAGAGTAAAGTACTGCAGCCTACAGTAGACTGCAAATGATTTCATGAATATGTGTATAAATGGTGTAAGAGGGAGTGAGAGTTAATCAGCTGGGTAATTTTCATACTGTCCTTGCAGGTGTGTCCACACTGAACACGGTGACTGTACAGAGAGGAGGATCTGTCACCATCCCATGTTTCTATGACAACATGTATCAACAGCAGGTGAAATACTGGTGCAAAGGGAGTGACTGGAGTTCATGTACTCCCAAAGTACGCAGTGACTCTCCACAGACGAAGGATGAAGTGTCAATCAGAGATGATCCTGACCAGCGAGTCTTCACCGTGACCATGAACAATCTGAAACCTGGGGACTTTGGTTCCTACTGGTGTGGTGTGGAGATCAGCAGAGGTGCAGCTGTGGGAACACGGGTTTCCCTGTCAGTCACTGAGGGTAAGATGTCTGTACTGCAGACTGTAGCCAATGATATGCTCAGTATAAAACATGTCATTCAGGTAGAAAGGAAGGAGAAAATATTTTAGAAAATATTCTACTATTTCAATGTTTTAAAACTTCACTGGGAAGTGAGCTGGCATAGTTTTTAATGGTTTGCTTGACCTTTGTTATCTGTGGCTTTGAAAAACCCTAAAGGTGTGTAACCCACTTAAAGTGAGCAGGACCAAGGGTGTCGTGGTTCTCCAGTCCCATAGATGGCACTGTCTTTAGTTCGGTTGAGCTCTTTTATCGCGATCGCCCGGGTTAACTTAGTTATCTCTCTGATCGCGGGAAAGAAAGGGAGAGAGAGAGAAGCCGCTGCAGGTGAAAAAGCTGATTTATGCATCAGGTGAGAGAAGAGAAAGAAAGAAAAAAAGGGTTTATGTTTAAAAGTAAATTTTAATTATTGTCATTGATAAGTGCACCAGAAGCGCTCGTGTTGCATTATCTAGTTGGGTTAACTTTCGAGCGATTCTCCGATTGGATTTCTTTTCTTTTCTTTGTTATATTCTACGACATGTGATGGCGAGCCACCGATTCTACGTATTAGAGCTGTGAAGTGCCCAGCTACGTTCGAGACCAGTCAGCCTACCTCCCAGTCGGCGGATGCAGTTATCTCCTGGGCACAGATAAGATAGATGAGATCTCCAGTCTAATACATATGTTTGTTTTTTTTTAATTACCTGGTTAGTATTATTATATATGTAGCCCTCCCAATAGGAAAAAAAAGAAAGAACTCGTGAGTGTATATAGGATTATATGTATACCAGAGAATTTAAAGTGAACTGAACTGCATATGTTCTGACCGACTGTTGTAGGGAGGGAGGAATTGTTTCTTATTTCATTGTTCCGAACGTGATTCTCATTCTCGTGGAATATTGTTAATAAAAAATTGTTACTGTTTTTCCCTGTCGACTAGTGGTTGTGACCAATTCACTCCGAAAGTTGAACCTAGACATAATTACTGACCCAGATATTAAAAGCCCACATTACGGCAACGTTAACGTGTGGGGGTGATATTAACCTTGGTTACAGGTGGAACAGATGAACGTGGAAATTTCAAGGAAGGGAGTCGTCCTCAGTTTGATTTGTTTTCATTGAAGTTTTACTTGTATGGGGAATCATATAAGTTTTTCGTTACGTAATGGATACGATTTACTTCAGCTGGGTGTAGCAGGAGGAGAAAACGAGGTGGGTGCCCAATTAAGTTCTGGTGGTGAGTAGCCTATAGGCGAGGGCGCTCAGACTATAAGGGTTACCCCGGCACAGGCGTTCTTCGGCAGTCATTTCAATTGCTGGATTCCCTGTTCGTCCGTGGACTAGTGGTTGGGACCTCTCATACCGGCGTGTTTAGCTCCCTGACGGTGAATGTTACGAGCTGTGATAGGACGCCTGACGCTGGGATTAATACGGCTGGATTTCTCCCGAGGTGTGAGTTAAACATCTTTGCCTGGTTTGTATGTGGGCAGATAGCGTGTTATTATAATCAGCCCTTGCCTTATCTTATTATTACAGGGTCCTGTGTGTTGTGGCGTGGCGGTGACGGCTGCTTCATCTTACGTGGGACGGCGGCTCTGCTCTGCCTAGCGGCGGCTCTGCTCTGCCTTACTGCTGCTGTTTAGTGACGCTCGCACGGTTTTGCGCTTTGTGCGTTTTCGGTTTGTCTTGTTCAGCCTGTAGCAGGCTGATTCATTAGCGGGTCCTTAGCTGGGGAACTGTTTGGCTGGGTGTGTGTGTCCACATGCGTGAGAGCGGGTGTTGGAGGGGCTGACTGGTCTCCCCGCTCTTCAAAGGTTTGTGGTTTTTCCTTTTTTTTAATTGTATTATGTTCGTTTTGTTCGGTATTTGGTGTCATGTTTTGAGTAATGTCCTTATTGTATATCAATGTAAATGGTTTTGTACTTTTTTTTCCTTTGTAGTCTGCAGTGTTTTTTTTTTTTTTTTTCCTTTTTGGGTTTTGTGTGATTTATTTATTATGGCATGCAGTTGTACCTTTTCCCTTCCCACCTGTGACCCGCATGATTTTTGCTGGTTCAGCTGTGCTGTCTTGTGTTCAAGCGCCCAGTTTTTAGACCGGCTGCTGATACGCGGGCGGTATTTCAAGCCGATGGTGTTGCGATAGACGGACTACTCCTTTTATGGTTTTACTTTTTAATAAAAATTGTTTGGAACGTCTCTCCGCTTATATGGTGAACGGACCGGTGTGCCTTTGTCCGGGGGTAGGGCGATTGAACTTTCTCTGGGTGTGATACCTGGGGTGGCGTAGTCGGGCTAATTTGTGGCTGTTAGTACCAAACAATGGTACCATTTGGCAGTATTGCATTGCATTACATCACTCGCTACATGGGGAAAGAAGATACCGCTTTTGGGGTTGAATGGTCTCTTTTCCTTATGGAAATTGGGGGGGATGTTCTGTGTATTACCATGGCAGCGTCTCCTTTTCAGTGTTATGAAGGAACCAAACTTATATTTTTATTGCATGTGCTCACATGCAGCTTGTATCCTTCTGCTGTTTTGGGTTACAGTCTGTGAATGTCTTTTATTATGGCTAACATGGCTGTTGCTATAGGAGGCCATCCTGTGCAGTTTATATCTTAAAGTAAAGGGACTTAATGGACCTGGTACTAGGGATTGGAATTGGGAACAGGTTTCAAATTTTCCACAGCATCAGAATCGTACGCCTCTGAGCTTATCACTTCCTTTATGAATGCCAGTGTTACACCATATTTTGTGACTGTCACAATGTGACTCCAGGGGGCGCTGTTTCACATATTACTGGGTATAAACGCAAGGTTCATGTTCACAAGCCCTCTGTAAAATAAACACGTCAAAAAACAAGAAAATTGAAATGAATAAGTATCATGTCTTAACAAATTTATTTGAAATATGTATTTACATACATGAATATATTATAGCACAGTAGGTACCACAGGGCAGAGCAGCATATTGGACTGGTGCCAACCTTGTACATAGTTCTGTGATTTCCAGACATCGTCTTGTGCTGTATCCTAGGGTCGTGTGTAATGTTAATTGTGGTACATTGTGTGTGTGTGTGTGTGTGTGTGCCCACCGTGTGGGTTAGGAGTAAGCGGGGTGATGGGCACAGTAGGCAGTGTGGGTGTTTTGTTAGTGACTGGCACTGGTGAAACAAACACCTAGTAGTTGAATCCCATCGCCTCTTGCATATTACTCTTTCCACACCATGGTTAGATGATGCGCTACATTGGTGTCAGAGCTGGGGATGATAATCGAGGAGCTCGAGAGGAGCTCCAAGATGCCGACACCATAAGGGGAGCAGCCAGCTCCAGGGGACCTGCGAGAACCGAGTGCTTTGCCTTCCTGAAGCAACCTGATGGCACTAGCGCCCCCACCTGCCCAGGTGACAGTGGTGCGGCACGGGGATACAGCCAGTCGCTATGAAGACCCTCCTAAAGCTGCCCCGCTATGATGGAAAAGGTCCCTTGGAGCCCTACCTGACCCAGGTAAGACTGGCGGCCCGGCTCAGTGTCTAATCCCTCAGCAAAACAGCGGGTCACCTGGCAATGCTGCTGGAGGGGGAGGTGCTGAAGGCTTCACAACATCCACCCAAGTGAAGAATGCTCTCCAGGAACTAGATGTAAAAGTATCTACAGTAAGTCTACCATAAAGAAGACTTAATGAGAGCAAATACAGAGAGTTCACTACAAGTTGCAAACCATTAATCAGCCTCAAAACTAGAAAGGCCAGATTAGACTTTGCCAAAAAACATCTAAAGAAGCCAGCCCAGTTCTGGAGCAGCATTCTGTGGACAGAAGAAACTAAGATCAACCTGTACCAGAATGATGGGAAGAAGAAAGTGTGGAGAAGACTTGGAATGGCTGATGATCCAAAGCTCACCACATCTTCTGTAAAACATGGTGGAGGCAGTGTGATGGCATGGGCGTGCAGGGCTTCCAGTGGCACTGGCTCACTAGTGTTTATCGATGATGTGACAGAAGACGGAAGCAGCCGGATGAATTCTGCAGTGTATAAGGGATTTACTTTCTGCTCAGATTCAGCCAAACGCAGCAAAGTTGATTGGGCGGCTCTTCAAAGTAGAGATGGACAATGACCTAAAACATACCGCGAAAGCAACCCAGAAGTTATTTAAGGCAAAAAAGTGGAATATTCTGCAATGGCCGAGTCAATCACCAGATCTCAACCCGACCGAGCTGCATTTCACTTACTAAAGACAAAACTTAAGGCAGAAAGACCCACTAACAAGCAACAACTGAAGACAGCTGCAGTAAAGTCCAGGCAAAGCATCACAAGGCAGTGTTTCCCTACCATTATAATAGGGGGCGCCCCGCCCCCCCCAACAACGGCACCTCCCGCCCCCCCTTGAAGGTCAAGTTAATTTAATTTTATTTTCTACAGTATATAGTGCCAGATCACAATAGAAGTCACTTATGGTTACCTTTCCTATAGAACAGGTCTATACGTTGTCCTTTTATTAAACAAACTAAATAGCCTTATCTTATTTACATAACAGATTGTCATTTTTTTCTCTACACAGTTGCGCGTTTACAGTTCTCCTCTGCTCTCTGTATCGCGCATGGCGGAGTTCCACTCCGATGCGCGTGCACAAACACTTGTGCGGACACACAGGTGAGCACACTTCCACCAGTGGACAGAGAGCGTGCGTCTGAAAATATGTCGCGTCAAACACCTGAAAAGCAGACAAAAATATAGGCATAAATATGTTGTATTTTAATGTTATATGCTGCTACCATCACCTGTTCTCTCTTGTAAAACAGATTTTAATCTCAATGGGACTTTGTGGTTAAAAAAAGAAACATAATTTAAATTATCCCCACCCAAAGCCCCCAGTGAGGAAGCCAGAGGGGACAGCGGCAAGGAAAAACTCCCTAGAAGACAGAAATTTTTGAGGAACCAGACTCAGAGGGGAGCCTATCCTCCAGGGGCCAGCAAAGGAAGTCAAATGAGCAGGATGGCAAAGTAGCAATTCACACAGACCAAATTTTAAGATTTGTGGATCTCTTTAAGAGAATGCTCTGATGCCTACCGTAGCTCTTTCTACCTTAGATACTAACAGACATCAAAACTGAAGCAAGCAGGGAGGGCTGTAAGCGGCTAGTAGATCTTGAAGGTATTTTGGTACAAGACCATTTAGTGCTTTATAAGTTATTAGCATTATTTTGTTGTCAATTTGAGACTTAACTGGAAGTCAGTGAAGGGAATACAGAACAGGGCAAATATGATCACATTTTTAGGTTTTTGTGAGAACTGTAGTTGCTGCATTTTGTACTAACTGAAGTTTGGGTAAGGATCCTGATGGGCAAACACAATGCATCTTCTGCTTAAATTATTTATATATATATATATAAATAATTTATCTCACACACACACACACTATGTATCATCAGCATGGCAATGGAACTTAACACTATGATTTCCAGTTATGTTACCAAGTGGTAGCATATATAAAGTGAACAGCAGTGAGCCCAGCACTGACTCCCACCCAGCTCTGCACCTCACACTATAGGTCTATCTGGGAGTGAGCAGTTAGCTAGAGCTAGATGATACAAATGTGCTTTTTATCAATGATGATACCTTCTCATCAGCTTCAGTTCTGGGTCCCACTTATAAACCATTTCAAGTGTGAGAAGTTAATTGTCAAATACACAGTAAAAAGAGAACATTCAGACCATGCAATGTAATTCTTACTTTGCCATCTGCTTATAAACAGCGACAATAAGGAATGTAAAAGTAAAGTGTTCTGTGCATTGCTACAAATGAGGTAACAGTCAATGAAAGTTATGAGTAACTGAAGCAGTGTTGGATGCATGGTACATGAGTCTGATGGGCTATTTGTGAGCCTGGTTGTCCTTGATTTCACCCTCCTGTATCAGCTTCCTGACAGCAGAAGTGTGAGGAGCCCATGTTGTGGGTGTGTGCTGTCCTTAATAATGCTGTGGGCCTTCCTGATTACCCCGGTGGTGTAGATGTCCTGGAGTGATGGGAAGGCTGTTCCAGAGATAAACTGTGCAGATTTTATCACACGCTGGAGAGCCTTCCTGTCCCTAGGCAGAGCAGCTTCCATGCCACACTGTGATTGTGCTGGTGATGACACTATCTGGGAAGATGGCGCAGACAGTGGTGTGTTCAGCATGCCCTCTGTGGCCAGAATCCTGCCCAGCTGGTTGGTGTTGAAGGCATCTAATTGAGCATAAAACTCATTCAACTCATCTGGGGGGTGTGATTTCGCTGGTTATGATCCCCCGGCTCTTCTCCTGATGCCCTGTAATGTGTTGCAGGTCCTGCACATGCACCGGGAATCAGCAGTGGTGTAATATCCCTCCACCTTCAGTCTGTACTGCCTCTTGGCCTGATTGGTCTGTGCAGGTTGTGTCTGGCTGTTTTATAGTCCTCAGCCTCACCTGAGATAAACCCAATGGAGCATGTAGCATAGACCGCACTCCCCATTTAATCCAGGGTTTATCACTGGGACAGGAGGTCTTGCAGTGTTTTATGGGAACAATGTTCTCAGAGCATGTGCTAATATAGCCAGTTGCAGCTGCAGCGTACCGCTGTAAGTCAACTGTAGAGTCCCTCATCATAGCAGCAGTACTAAACACTCCCCAGTTTGTGCTGTCAAGGAAGTCACAAAATAGCAGTTCTGATTCTTCAGTCCACACTTCAATGGTTTTACTTACTGGGGGAGCTGGCTTGGGGAGTTGGCTGTAGGGTTGGGTAGTGGAACGCTGAGAAGTGGTCTGACTGACTGAAGTGTGGCTGTGGCACAGCCTTATAGGCGTCCTCCACGTTGCTATACAAGTTGTTGGTACATGGGGAGGACATTCCTGAGGTTGCAGTGGTTAAAATCACCTGCCACAATGGACACAGCATCTGGATGTGCAGTCTCCCACGTGCTAATGACGTCATGTAATATCCTGAGCACGGTCACATGATCCGGCTGTGGCGGAATGTAAACAGCCAGCAGAAACAGAGGTACACTCCCTGTAACATCAGGCATAAATGAGACGCAGAGACCCTGTACTGCCAACATGCAGGTAAGCATTTATTTCTGCAAAACCCCCTGACCCTTACAAAGCATCCTGGGAATTGTAGTACTCATCACTCATTACACTCCCATCCATCCATCCATTTTCCAAACCGCTTGTCCTACTGGGTCGCTGGGGGTCCGGAGCCTATCCCGGAAGCAATGGGCACGAGGTAGGGAACAACCCAGGATGGGGGGCCAGCCCATCGCAGGGCACACGCACACACCATTCACACACACGTGCACTCCTATGCAATTTAGCAAGTCCAATTAGCCTCAGCATGTTTTTGGACTGTGGGGGGAAACCGGAGTACCCGGAGGAAACCCCACGACGACATGGGGAGAACATGCAAACTCTGCACACATGTAACCCAGGCGGAGACTCGAAGCCGGGTCCCAGAGGTGTGAGGCAACAGTTCTAACCACTGCACCACCATGCCGCCCCCTCATTACACTACACCCTTGGGAGGTAAATGGGTCTGCAGTTTACCATTAACAGTTCAGTGTCTGCTGAACAACTTTTCAACACCCTGCATATCCCCACACCATCTGTTTACATACACAAAGACACACTGGAGACAATCAGTTCGGACAGTGAGGTTTGAATGATCTTATGTGTGTTAAGGATTTATAGACCAACTACATCTTTTGATAGTATTGATAGCCTGTGTAGAAAATATGGCCTCCCACATAATAATTTCTTTAAATACCTACAGATTTGTCACAAAATTTCCCTCTTTTTCTGATTTCCCACCTGCTATGTGTCATGCCCGGCTCGTCCGCTCCTCGTGTGTGCCACGCCCCCTGATTACCCACATGTACTAACCTGATTGTCTCCAGTGTTGTCTGATTTCCATGCTTAGTCTTCGTGTATTTAAGTCCTGGTCTGACCTGTTCTCCTTGTTCGTCATTGTAGTTTGTTGTGGTCTGATGCTTGCCCGTTTGGTGTTCCCCGTTCCCAGACCCGATTAAAACCCTAGTTTTGCCCCGTATCTGCCCTGTCTGCCTGGTCCTTACCCGCCTGCCCGCATGATCACTGTTCCGTACGACCGTATGATCGTGACACTATGGTGCTGGAAAAACACTCTTTACTTTGAGAATGAAGGATTGATCTCAGCATTATACTCTCAACTGATGTGTTTTGCAGATCAAAACCTAGGAAATATTAAACTAGGTGGGAGAATGAACTCGGTGTGGATCTGACTGTGGAATACTGGTCTAAAACACTGTAGCATGCTGAGATTTAAAGTTCTGCACGGGGTTCAGTTCAGCAAAGCCAGGCTTGCTGACATATATCCTGGGAGGGATGCTGCCTGTGACAGGGGCTCCTTTCTCCAGCTGATCTAGCACATGCTGGCTGCTCTTGCTTTCTGGTTGGTTGGAGCTGCTATGTGGATCGTTTCTCATTCGCCATGCTCTGCCATAACAGGGTAGCAGATGACGACTTTGATTTAAATATAAACCAATCTGTCATCGTTGCATTCATGTCGCTTTTGGCCTGTAGGAGAATTTGGCTGCCCTGGAAATCTCCCACTCCTCCGTGTGCTGCTGCTTGTCTGGAAGACATAACTCACTTCATACAGCTAGAAAGAGATTAAATGTAGGCTGAGGGGTCTGTGAAAAAGCTCTACTCCAGATGGGAACCTTTCCTGTCATTCTTGGTGAATCTTAGGGAACTACGCACTCGGTGAGGGTCTCTGATTGTAACTGGAGGACCCCCCCATTTTTGTATATTCATTTGATTACCTCACAGGACGGCTGGTACATTGTGAGTGAGTGTATTCTGGACCATCTCACATATATGTTGGGTATATGTGTGTCTGAGCCTTTGACGCATGTTGGGGTTTGGCTATGAAAATGTACATTTTTGAACACATCAGCGGCAGTTCTAGATCATTTTAATGGTCGGGAGGGGGGCAGACAGCGGCCAATTGTTCTGATGGGGGGGACAGATGCATTTGACCTTCATGTCCCCGAAGTATCACGTACATTAGATTGTCAGTATTAAGGGGCAAAGGACACTTTTGAAAACCGATCAGCTATTTATGTAATGTTTGCAGTTACATTTTACACTTTTTACCAGTAATAGTACATTTATTTGACAGCCAAGCAGCATGTGCATTTGGGGGGGGGGGGGGGGGGGGAGTACAGGGGTGGCCATGTATGTTGTCCCCCCTCCCTTCGCCCCAAAACAGCCCTGCTGCCAAGGTCCATTTGGGTCGGGTGAGGGGACTCCTGTTGTAAATGCTGAAATGGGAATGTTACGCATTATTGTACATGCATCATATCATTCCTAAAGGGAAAATAAACAAAAAATTAAACTTCATTGATATATGGGAGGGGCAAGTAACAGTTTCTTTTTCAATGGGCTACTTCAGGGGTGAGAATATCCTATCATTTGATTGGCTCTCAGTTCCTAATTTTTTACCTAAATATGTGAACTTAAATGTGTGAGCTGGCAAATGAGGTTTCTGCAGGCTAATTTTCTGCTGAATGATCAGTTCAGTTAATCATTCATTACATTGTTTTGGTTTTTACCAATACAGTGATAGTAAACAGAACATTTATTAAAAACAAATTTTAATATTCTGCAGAGTAAAGTACTGCAGCCTACAGTAGACTGATACTGACTCTTTATTAATATGTGTATAAATGGTGTAATAGGGAGTGAGAGTTAATCAGCTGGGTGATTTTCATACTGTCCCTGCAGGTGTGTCCACACTGAACACGGTGTCTGTACAGAGAGGAGGATCTGTCACCATCCCATGTTCCTATGATGAGAGATATAAAACACATGTGAAATACTGGTGCAATGGGAGTGACTGGAGCTCATGTACTCCCATAGTACGCAGTGACTCTACACAGATAAGTGGTGAAGTGTCAATCATAGATGATCCTGACCAGCGAGTCTTCAATGTGACCATGAACAATCTGACAGCTACTGGTTCCTACTGGTGTGGTGTGGACATCACCGGAGGTGCAGCTGTGGGAACACGGGTTTACCTGTCAGTCACTGAGGGTAAGATGTCTGTACTGCAGACTGTAGCCAATAAGATGCACAGTATGTAACATGTCAGTCAGGCAGAAAGGAAGGAAGGACATTAACATGGAAAATGTTTTCAATATCAATTTTATGAAACTTAATTTACTATCAGTTATGTATGTTTAATGGCTTTAATTTAAAGTGTCTGTATGAATGTACAGGAAAATTAACTTGCATATTAGTATTAACTCTAAGGGAGACATCCCATAATACAGCCTGATGACCTCATCAGATACAGGTTCTGCTCTGTGTCTGATCTGCATGTTACACCTGGCAGCTGTATAGAGGCCTCAGGATTCACATATTTCTAGTTTGATACATTTGTATAATATGACAAATATTACAGATCTGACTATTTTCTCCATCAGACACCCAGTCAGATGTCTTTCATAAAACATCACAGGCATCAGCTTACTGAAAACAGACATACAGACATATTCATCTTACAGCCATTTATCATGTGTGCAATGTTTGGAAAACATAAAATGTAGGTTTTTACTCTCATACATCAAAAACTTCCATTCAGATTTCAGACATTTGTAGGGATTAGTTGTTACTAAAGGTGTACAGACTGGGTGATTGTCTGCAGGTAGTTTCTAACTGCAGCAAAGGCCAGTGTTACAGTTACACTCTGTAATAACTGATCCAGTTCCAGCATGAATACATTATGATTTATTAATAACATTATTTATCTCACCTGCCCACTATCCGGGCCCTGGGATGTGGACACTCTGGTCACAACCGTAATTTATTATTCTGCATCCAAACAGATATTTTACTGAATATATCTGGTTATTCATTTTCAGTTTTAGAAATGACCTTTCACAGTCTGTACTGACTGACAGATCAGGGCAGAGGTGCTGTAAAAAGGGGGGTAGAGTTAGGATGATTCCATGGACCCCCAATTGATGGGACACTAAGAAATTAGGAACATAATCGTATTGGTCTGGGCTGAGGGCCCAATCTGATATGCTTTCAGGGGCCCAAAATCTGTAGTGGCCCCCAGGAACAGGGATGTTTATTTGTTATGTAACAATCCTTTCTCTTGTTTCCACTGCTGTCCATTCTTGGCACATGATGAAGAAGGAGGGAATAATGAAAAACAGAGGTAAGCATCCAGCAGCACTTACAGCAGTGTGGTGTCCAGCTATGAGCGTCTCCCTGATCACACAGTGATGGGAAACTTCTGTTACTTTATGGGAACATTGATTTTCTTTTATTCCTTAATTATAATTTCCCTGTGATGGCATCACATCCAGGTTGAGCCCCTGCTTTGTGCTCTATGCTGCTGGGGAAAGGCTGAAGGCCAGCTTAGAAGATGGATGGATGGATGGATGGATGGATGGATGGATAGATGGATGGATATAAAATGTTGTTTAAAGTCACAGCAAGAAAGATAAGATAATAAGAGAATCCTTTATTAGTCCCACAAGCGGGAAATTTGCATAGTCACAGCAGAAAGTGGACAGTACAAGAATAGAGTAGCAAAAATTAACAGAAATATGATAAAAACTATATATGTACAAGTGGAAATATATAAATATTAATAAATGTACAACATTAACAGTAAAACTGGCAGTTAAAATTCTGTAGCTATTTTCATATTATTTGTTAATGTCTCCTGTTACTCACATGTATCCTGTGTAACAGTACAGATTTGGCTGTACCATGTTGTTATAAAGCATGTCAGATTTTACTGTTTAAATCCAGCCTTTTATTCAGCTCCTTGGTCCAGCTCTCTCTGTATGTAGGACTTGGTTTATTGGTGCTGCTGTTCATGCTTATAATTCTATCAGATTAGATTCACTGCACTGTTCTTCAGATTAAAATGTGTTACGTGTGACTGACAGACACACTGATGTATTATATGTCTGACAGGTGGGAGCAGGTTCTGGATGCTGTACTGAAAGCTGGGACTGGTGTGTTTTATCTGATCTGCACCATCATCGCCATTCAGCTGCACTGGAGCACCTATAGAAAGAGGGGATCCAATCAGAGAGAAAATTAGGGAGGGGTGAAAATGGGTCTTAAGAAATTCTGATATACAAGCTTAATTTACAAGAAATATACAAGCTTGTTTATCCTGTTAAAATGATTAATGTACAGCTTCTATTAGCGCATATAAATGAAAAACCATAAGGCTGTATCAGCAGGTTCCTGCTGTGCTTGTATGAAATGTGTCTCCATATAGTTTTGTTTATGCTGTAATCAGAAGAGCAAGAAAGTACAGTGGTACCTCGACCCACGAACAGTCCTGTTCACGAACAAATCGGGTTACAAACCAGATGTTCTAAAATTTTTGTACTGGCTCGCGAACCGTGTTTCAGGCTGCGAACACAAACATCCCCCAAACGGGTCCATTGAAAGCGCTCCAAAGAACCACCTGAAACACGAATAAGGGAACATTATAACGGTTGTGGAATGTATCAAAAACTTGTCGTAGATGCATGTCTTTACTATATTTCTTCAGGGATTGAATATTTGAAAAAAAAAAAATAGAGAGAACGTTCTGTCATAGCTTTTGTGATGGTTTTTAACAGTCACATATCAATGCATAAAATCACAGTACTTCATTAATAACAAATTATTAAGTAACTCCTACTTCTGTTATATTCTCCATTCACACATAGTGACAACTGCGTATTGTTTGTTTGCAGTACAAACAAAGATGTCCATCGCCATACAGCGCGTGGCAGTATGAGATGTGCATAAAAAATTCAGGCATATGAAAATAATGTACAGTGTAATAAAAAAATCACATTTTCGAAAGTACTGTATTGTTGTTTACTCTGTCTTTTAATGTTAATTATTTAGTTTTTGGGGGGGATGTTTTGTGGTTCTTTTCCGTGTTTTGGCGTCTTTCGAGCGACCAGCCTGCCAACAAGCGTATGCTCAGTTGGTTATTGGTCCGCCTTCCGTAAACATGTTATTTTTATGATTTTTTTGTATTTACATTATTTTAAATAGGAAAAATTGATTCAGGTCGCAAAATTTTCGGGTCACGAACTGAGTCCTCGAACGAATTAATTTCGTGAACTGAGGTACCACTGTATGGTCATGCTACTGTAACTGCAGTGAGGCCTCTCTCACACGGCCCTGCTCAGTCTGTCCAGTCATACCATGAGAGTCAGTGGAATATAGAGAGGTTGGTCTGCAGTGTTGGATTATCGGATGGGAACCAGTAGAGCCAGTGCTTTGTATGACTGATAGCTTTTGCTTCACAAACGCGTTGCTGCCACCTGCTGGTTAACTGTAGTATAAGTGTTAATAATAATTTACTCATTAGTGAAACTTAAATTGTTTGTTCTGATTTAATAAATGATTGATATAGATTTGGTTTACTGTGCAGTTTTTATTTTCTGGAGTTATTAAACTGATTAAAAAGAAGAAGCATTTTTCAAGCTTAAAGTGAATGTTTTTGTGGTTTTCAGCTCACGTTGCAGTACCAGATCCCACCAATCAGTGACCCTGTCAGTGTCGCTGGTCATTCCACTTTCTGTTCCCCTAGTCTTTTATGCTTCACAGGTCCTAGTGTGTTCCACTGCTGTCTGGGCTGCTGTGTGGCTGAATGGGTTGAATGTTTAGCAGAAAACCAAGCATTTTCCCTGTCATGGGTTTGAGGCTCTCCAGAGCCCAGCTTCACTTTGACATTTTGAGTTTTTGTTTTTTTCCCATTGTTACCTTGCATTCTGGTTATTTCTGTATCGGATCTTGTTTTTGTTTGTGTCTGGTTATCTGCAGTAGTTTTGTAATTATTTCACCTGTGTTCCCTTTATCTCCAGTGTAGCCTTAGTCCCTAGTGTGTAATTGATGGTGATTACCCTCACCTGTTCTTCATTGCCCACAGGCTCTCGTTTAGTTATAGCCCCCACCTGTCCTTTGTGGAAGCCCTCGTTATTATGTGTATTTAAGTGCCTGCCCCCACCCTGTTCCCGAGTCGGCCATTGTATTTGTTCCTGCGTGCGGCTGCTCACTCCCTGCCTTTCTCTGTGTTCTGCATTGTTTTCTTCTGTGCTTCTCCCTGCTTTCATTCTTGTTTTCTACCTGCCTGTCTTTATACCCCTCATGCTTCCTTTTGTTTCTCTTTGTTTTGAGTTCAGATACAATAAAGTCCCTTGTTGTTTCTGTGAGCTGCAACATGGATCGTCCATCACTCCCCCCTGCCCCACTTACCAATTCTCTGTAGAGGGGATGTAACCTAAAGTACGCTACTCTCCCTAAACCGCTGCTTAGAGACTTGGTGCACATCTCAAAACATTGCCTTCATTTATAATTAGATTCAAGATTCAAGAGGTTTATTCATCACGTACAGTAGAACTTGTAGTGAAATGTATCTCCGAGTCACCCTATTTGAACATTTGAAGCAATGATAATTCATATGGTGACCGACCCGCCCATATATATTCTTATAGTACACAGACCACTGCGATCATACATTTTCCTTCTGAGAGAATTCGGGGAACTTCTCTCGGACTTTTATTAACTCCCGATTCCGGCCCACATGGGGCCACTCATCCTGTCTTCGCCCCTGTAGCTCCGCCCGAGGTCACCCTGGCCCCTGTAGCTCCGCCCAAGTTTGCCTTGGGCCCTGCATATTGGCACGAGGTCACCCCCATCCTAGTGGGGATGGACCTGGAGGATACCGCTCCAGAAGACTTGGATTGGCAGCCCTTGGACCTGGTCCTGAGTCCCACGTTTCAGGCTCTAGCCTCCACCTGAGGCTTGGGCTGATTAGGCCCCAAGCACCTGTTCCATCTGTGGTGCAGACAGGGGAGCAGTACAGGGCCAGGCTGGTTCACTGTCTTTCAAAGGGGGAGACAGGGACGTATCACTCATGCCAGCCGTCCAGGACCAGTTTCCAACTCTCCTGCCTATTACCGTCCTGCAGTCCCCCTGTCACCCTCCAGTCCCCCTGTCACCCTCCAGCTCCCATTCTGTAGTCTCCTCATCGCCCTCCAGTTCCCATCCTGTGGTTTCCATCCACACACTTGACTTGCCTCCATCTCCTAAATTGCAGCTGCTCATTCTTCATCTAGGCCTGTGGTGATCCATTCACCCCATCCTTGTGTATCTCGTCCCCACTCTGGCAACCTTCCAGTGTCCCTTTGACCCCAGTCTATTACTACCCAGTCCCTTCCTCCTCGGTTCCTGAGCCTGTTGTCCCATCAGGCTCATTTTTTTCCTTTCCCTTTCAGTTCCCCTTCTCTTTCCTGGTCCTGGCCTCTTGTTCCTGTTCTTGTCCCTCAGTCCTCACATCCTGTTTCCAACTGGTCTCTCTCTGGTTCTGTCCCTCAGTTCCTGTGTCCTGTTCCCAGTTTATAGGTCCCTGGTCCCCAAGGTCTGTTCCCAGCTGTGTTCCCTCATCTGCTGGCCCCATCCCAGTTCCTGTTTACCCTGTCTGTCCTACCTCCCTTATTGTTTCGCCTCCTGGTTCTGTCTGTCCCGTTCCCTGTGTTCCATGGTATATCTAATGTCATGGAATTTTTTTGTACCCTTCTACTGACTGATACCTTTCAGGAATGAGATCCCTTTGATGCTTTGTAAGCTCTATGTGAATCATGTCAGGAAAATCCTACTAGAACAGCTGAACTTCATCTGGGGTTAATCAGCATCACTTTAATTGCCTGCAGGTGTGAACCCAAAAAGACTGTATGCTGTAATGAAATCAAAAGGTGCTTCATCAAAGTATAAGTTTAAGGAAGTGCAGACTTACTGTATGCAACTTGCATATTTTTTATAGTTTCCCCCTAACAGATTTGTTTGCTTTTCAATTGAATTGTGCAGATTACAGGTAACATTAAAGGTGGGAAAAGTTTTGAAATGATTCATTTTGGCCTCATTTTTTACATTACAAATGCCAGGTATTTTAACAGGGTTGTGTAACTTTTATATCCACTGTAAACATGTTAATGAAAATGTCAGCCGTCTGGCGGTGAAACGATGTAAATTACTTCCACAATCAAACTATGGAAATGAAAATTACTGCATGTCACCAGAACATAAAGTAAAATGGTCATGGGAGATTAGTACTTGCACTAAATCACAATATTATAATCAATATAAAGAAACAGGATAAGCAGCTGGAGGACGGATGAATGAATGAATGACCTCTGCTGTATAATCAAATACTCACAGTAATCTGTAGTCACAAATAAGCAGAAAAGGTAGATGTTTAGTGAACATTTTTTTTCCATTACATACAGTATAGAATAATGTGTGACCTATTGTGGTTTAAACACTTCCTGTTTGTAGTGCAGAGGTTAAATGCAGCCTGACAGAATGATTTTACACATGACTGCAGTCTTGTTTGTGTCCACCATGTGGCAGCAGTATACAGGAATGGTCTTATTCTGTCTCGTGGCTGATGTGTGTATACATTCATATACCCTGATAGCATGGAATTTTGCCTCCAGCTTTGTGTCTTCGATCTAGGCAGGAGCGAATTACCTACCAACAACAGTATATTAAATTATGTATAGTATATTACAGTATATTATAGTATATGTACAGTATATTAAAGTATGACAGAATTATATTATGCACTTTTCTTTAGGAACAAAATTGCATAGTTGCATAGTTAAAGTAACAGGAAATCCAGCAGGACTGGGATCTTAAGAGAACTTTGCCAAAGACTGCATCAAGACTGTAAGAATGACACTGATCCAGCACCAGCACTGACCCCCCCAGCTTCTCAGGACAGGAAGTCAGTCCAGACCAGGTACCACCCCCCAGCCAATAAGCTACCTGCAAGCTGCAGGGTTTATTGTCCTGCAGACAGTTTCCTGCTGTTGTAGAGCCCCAGCCACACATGTCACAGCCAGCCATTACTGTAAGTGATGATGTTGGTCAAGTGGGCTGTGCAAAGGCAGCATGACAATAAAGTTTGTGGTCAGTTGGTGAGAAGGATCTATATCTATAATGAAATGACAGGCTGTGAATTTGGGCATCTGTGTCTGTCGGGGGCTGAGAGAAACACAAATAGCTCTCAGTCTGATAGGACGGCTGATAAGGCCCAGGTGAAGTGAATCAATGTGCTCATCACCTGACTTTGCCCCCCCCAGGACAGCCCCCACCCCTGTCTTACAGTGACACCTTCCTATTAGGCCTCTTGTTTCCTACTGATCCACAGATATTAAAAGGACCTACTACAGTGGCACTATAGAAAACTGTATAACACATAATAAAGGCTGAACCAAAGGCCTGAGGACAGACCCTCTGTATGCAGCACACAGTGTTTCTGCAGAGTGTCACACTCACATCCTGTATGACGACATTTCTGCTTCTCAGAATAAGTGTCTGAGAATATTTTCTGCATCATGCTAATGATTTAGCTGCTTTATGCTTTATGCGCATGAGTGAAAAACAAGGACATATTTGCATCACTTGCATGTATTTTTATTCTCTGAGCTACAATGATTCTGGAGAGGACCTGAGAGGCTCGGAGGGCCAGTGAGGCCGCAGGGTACTGAGAGAACTGCAGGGCAGGAGCAGGAGGACGGCGTGGCTCCTCTCCTCTCAGCCGCAGCAGGAGTGTCGTCAGGCGGGATAACGTCGAGTAGACAAGAGTCTGGGTGACTGATCCAGATAGTGTCCCCCATCTCCCTCTGTTGGAAACGGAGACTCAGCCAGCCCCTCTACTGCAGCCCAGGAGATACTGCTGACTGCACCGGGACTTAGGATAGAGGACAGAGTGTCAAACCAGCCCACCATGGAGACACGGGGCTCTGGAGGGTCAATGTAGGGGTGTCTTCTTCATCGTGGAGGTGAGCCCAGTATGGGTGGGGTGATCCACCCGCCGGGCGACTCCTCAGGGTCCTCGAGGTCGCTCTTGCTCAGTGGGTCGATGAGGGGATTGTCTACCAACCATCACTGTGCGTGAAGCTCAGAAACTAGGAGGAGGTCAGGGGAGAGTGTACAGGTGGAGATGTGAAGCGAAGGAGGTTTCCAGAGATACCTGTTATCTTGCTCATTTGACTTCCTCTGCCGGCCCCTGGAGGATGGGCTCCACCTCTGCGTCTGGTTCCTCAAAAGTTTCTTTCTTCTAGGGAGATTTTTCTTGCCACTGTTGCCTCTGGCTTCCTCACTGGGGGCTTTGGGCAGCGATAATGTAAAGTGCCTAGAGACACTGTAATGGGAAAATGCACTGAAGGATTGAATTGTTCAATCATTCTGTCATAACATGCGGGAATCCCGGATAGGTGTTTCGCAAAACAGAAAGGAGGTTTAATTAAACTATTCACACAGGGACTGCAAATTAACACGACTGCAGGGATCAGAATAAGAAGGTTAGGACAAAGAAGGACACGGACTGACAGGAGAAGTGATGTTAATCACCAGACAAGCAATGACTAGACAAACAGGTGCTTGCATACATAGACTAATGAGGGGCAACAAGCATCAGGTGTAGCCCATCATGGTCACGTGAGGGAGGAGACAGGAGGGTCAGGCAGACATGGCAGGCAGGATGTGACATCACTGTTTTATACCTCGCAGTTTATTTCAGTTTACTTGTGAAGCTGCAGAAAATGGCTGTGAGTCACATGACTAACACAGGAAAGTGGGCAAGCTGAAGATTTACGTTTTTTTTTTCTTTGGCTGCAGCTGCAGCTAAGAGCAACTGGACTGCAACAGTGAAATGATGGATCTTGAGGCCTTACTGTCAGGAGACCATGTCTTCTGTTGGTCTTGCTGTGGTTCCTCAAAGTCCCTCTGTGTCTTTAGCTCATCATGATATTAGATATCTGACTGATTCACCTGCTATCTCAGCACTCCTGAGTGTTGGCTTTGAATGTAACCATGACTGTGTCTCTCTGCAGTTTGCAGGCTTCCTCTGATCCTTCCTCTGATCACTGATATCACTGACCCAGTGGCCTAATGGATAAGGCATCAGCCTCCAGAGCTGGGGATTGTGGGTTCAAGTCCCATCTGGGTTATTGGGGGCAGCGTGTGGCTCTGTGGGCTAAGTCTGTGTGCCTGTAATCAGAAGGTTGCAGGTTCAAACCCAGCCTCAGCCTGTGGGTCCTTGAGCGAGGCCCTTAACCCCCAGCTGTTGTGGGAGGCGTAAAGACAATTTCCCTACGGGGATCAATAAAGTATTGATTATTATTATCACATGGCATTTCTCCACCTTCCAGTGCCCTGCAGTGGACTGACGTGCTGTTGAAGGTTTACCTCACTTTACACTGTGTGCTTCCAGCATTAGAATCCAGATAATTATACTAATAAATAACTATGATAAACAGAGAAATTCATGGTCTTCTTTATTCATGCAGATTTTTTATTTTGTAAATAGAGTCTGTGCATTGATAGTTCATTAAATTCTCACTTCCTGTTTAAAATGTCCACTCCCCGCTCACTCTGCCTGCTGTGTGTAAGAATAGAAACGACAGAGACAGTGAAGGTACAGAGGATGAGGAAGTGAGAGTCACTCTCCACAGGTCTGGGCTCAGTGACACACACACGTATGGATCCTCTGATGCTCCTGTTTCTTCTCATTGCTGGGCTCACAGGTGAGTGTCACTCATTACAGTGAACTGAGTAGAGATCTCTCTCCTGCTCCTCACACACTGTCAGCCACAGTATGGAGATCAGGATGGAGATCTGGTCAGGAGAAATAGCAAAATATCAATTTTGAAGAGATTCACTTGCCTTGTGTAACGTTGTCTTGGAAATTTTGAATATTTTTTGGATTCCTATGGTTGTATTCATGGGCGTCGTTAGGCCAGATCAATCAGGGCTGTAGCTCTGAGTATTTTACGCCCGATGCCAATCTTCCTTCAAAAGAGAAAAAAGTCAAACCCCTGGTAACTTGACTCAGTCCCTGATCTGTTCAGTAGCTGGAAACTCCCCTGGGTGTTTGTATCAAAACATTTGCAATTGCTATGCTAATATTTGCATGTAACAGGTTATTGATAATATAAATGTAATATCTAAGTATTCATTGTAATACTGCCATGTGTTTCTTTAGTAACCAAACAGTACAAAGACTGTTAGTGCAGATAAAATGCCCTTGTCTTCTGCATGCTTTGATGTTCTGTGTTGTGTACGATTATCTTACTGGGGTCATTTCAGCAGCACAGGTGGTTATGTGAGCAGACAGCCGGGATGCCGTCAGTCATTTCTGTGTGTACAGTCAGAGGGGTCTAAACACCCAGCTTCACGTGCTACTGCAGCAGGTCTCTGCTTATCAGGGCTCAAGATCAGCCTCAATTAAGCCCCGTTCATACTTTCCTTTTCCATGTGGCTTTGCTGTATTTTGGTTGGTCTATGAAAGTCAGTGCTGCCACCTACTGGAAAGATCTAGTCCGTTATCTTGCACAAGCGCAGTCGACATGCAACAATGTGCATGATCTTCACCAAACAAAAAATCTGGGCTAAACATGCATCATCAACAGATATCTGGCGTAATCCCTTGATAACGAAATTCATGTCACCTCACCCTGTATGATACTGAAAGAATAAATTGCTCTTCAGGGGTGGAGATTAGACCTGCTTGTCTTTCACTCTACACCAGGTTTGCAGGGCTAGTTAAGCTCTAGCTGTTAGACACTGGGGGCAGCGTGGGGGCCTCACACCTCCAGGCTTGTGGTTTTGGTATCTGGCCCAGCTCTCTGTGTAGAGGTTGCATGTTATTCCTGTATATATACTGGTTTCCTATGACGTCTCTGGTTTCATATCTAAAGTCACATGTTCTAGGTGAAGTGGTGCCTCTAAAAGTGCCCATAGTGACTGTGTGTGAGTGTTTGCCCTGTGACAGACTGGCATCCTGTCCTGGATTTTCCTCTGCCTTGTGCCCTGTGCTGCCTTATATCAGCTCAATGCTCCTTGTACGTTACTGACTCTGTACTGGATAATTATGTAGAAAATGAATGAATGAATGAATGATCTAAAATATGTGTAGACCTTTATTAATTGTTATTTGCACACATTTATTAATCGCCAATATCACATTGCATGAGTACGAGTTGGAATCTAATTCTTGCCTTCCCCCATCTTGCTCTCCATAGCTCAGGGCTGATGGCACAGGGGCAGCCGATGTGTGGCCCCCTGCAGCTGGGGGTTATGGGCAAGGACCCACAGACATGTGACTATTCTGCCAAGGCCGGGCTTCGAACTGGCGACCTTCCGATCACGTTTGCAGTTTATGTATCTTGCTGCTGTATGAAAAATTTCCCCCCAGGATCAATTAAGTTAATCTGATCATATATTATTATATGATTCCCCAAATGATGTAGACTTACAGCAAAAGGGTCACGGGATTTGAAACTATCATGTGGTATCAGGTACAACATGCAGGTCTGTGCAATATGGAATGTGTCAGATTTAGATAGAAGTGCCTTTTATAATATAACTTTCATTAATCCACAGATTTGATTTTTACATATTTTCTGCATAATCTGGTTAAAATTGAGGGATCTAGCGTTACCCCTGACAACTTCCATCCATTGCATGGATATACACTGACCACTGCTGCAGCAAAGTGCATCACGGGACCCAAACCACAGCGACCACAAGCTGGTCTCAGCCCTGGAGCCTCATAGGATATTTCACAGCGTCACAAATTTTAACTTTAGATGTTTGCATCTGTGGAATTTGTGAATTATAATGATAAATGTATCACAAGGGTATTTCTCTGCAGTTCTGCATGTCTATCAGTTGTCTATTAATATTTATTTGGGTGCTGTTTGTCATTCTTTGTATACTATGTCTAAACAAGTAAGCTTTCCAATGCAGTTGTAGAATATGGCAAATAAAACGTCTTTTTTTAAAAATATCTATACAAATTTTATTGTTCTAGTATCAGCAAAATAATTCATATATTATCTATTCTATAGCTCTTGGCATCAATGCATGTTATCACTATCAATGCATAAAAAGCCTGCTTCAATTCGAAACTGACATTATATAAATTTTTTTGGTTTGTCACCTGATTTTCATGCATAACTTACAGTTTACCAGAGAAATGTCTTGGATTTATCTAAGATGATATTTGATATTTCATGACTAATGAAAATATTGTCAGTCTAATGGACAAATAGTTTTTACTACCTTGAGTACTTTAAAGAAAAGCACAGGCTGAAATTACAGTTCACAGCCACACGAGGGCAGCAAAGCTATGGACACTGTGTGTCAACGTAGTAAATGAGAATGTGAGCCTTCTGGTGGTGAAACAGTATAAAAACTTTTGCAGTCAGTCTATGAAAATGAAAGGTACTGTAGATCATTGCATGCCGGCGCTGGGGAACGTAAAATTAAATAGTGACTAGAGACAAGTACCCGCTCTCGATCACAGTTGCATGTTTAAGGTAAACATACAGACAACAGAGACTTTTCAATACATTACGAATAACATTCGTAATAGATTTATATGTTTAAATTCTAATTGCTCCTTGATGACTGGTGCCCTGACCAGGATAAACAGCTGGATGATGGATGGATGAATGAATGATTGAATGAATGAATGAATGAACCCTGCAGTAAAATCAAAAACTCTCAGTATTCCGTAATCACAAATAGGCCAAACAGATAGACGTTTGTTGAATTTTTTTTTTTATTACATACAGAAAAATGGATGATCTATTATGGTTTAGTCACTTCCTGTTTTTAGTGCAGAAGTTAAATGCAGCTTTGTGTCTCGGATCTAGGCAGGAGCGAATTACATACCAACAACAGTATATTAAATTATACAAAATGTTTTCACCAGGAAATTAATCTGAAAATTATTCAGATTTGCAGATGTATGCAAAAGTGTAGATTTCAGGTCCAGAGAGTACAAATCCAGACCAAGATTTTGTTTCAACCAACCAGTTGAGTATAAATAGTCACAGTCACAGAGTACTCAACTGGTTGCTTGAAACAAAATATTGGTGTAGATTTATACTCTCTGGACGTGAAATCTCCACCTTTGGATGTAGGTATACATAGTTAAAGTAACAGGTAATCCAACAGAATTGGGATCCTAAGAGAACTTTGCCAAAAGCTGCATCAAGACTGTAAGAATGACACTGACCCACCACCTGCACTGACCCCCCACGTTGACAGGAAGTCAGCCCAGGCGAGGTCTTGCCCCCCAGCCAATTCGCCGCCTAGTAGCTGATGGTACAGCACTGGGTGATCTGGGTGGTAGGGGTGGGGGGGGGCAGTATGGTCAGAACAGAGGGGAAGTACTTCCCCAGGAAGTAGAAGTGGAGAGTGAGGACAGCTCAATTAATTATCAGTCACACTATCTCAGTGCTGCTATACTGTATGCAAATCATGGCAATTTTATTGTCTTGCAGACAGTTTCCTGCTGATGTAGAGCCCCAGCCACACATGCCACAGCCAGCCATTACTGTAAGTGATGATGTTGGTCAGGTGGGCTGTGCAAAGGCAGCATGACCATAAAGTTTGTGGTCAGTTGGTGAGAAGGAGCGACACCCCATGTAAACCCAACAGGAGAGAATGAAACTGTTGGTCTGCCCACGTCAGAGGAGTTTCAGTTCGACTGCTCATCCTCCAGGGGCCTTCGGCTGTGACCGAGGCCTCTGTAGGTACTCAGGACCTCGGCTCCACCAGTTGATTCCAGCTATCTGAGATAGTGTCAGTCCCCTGGTGATGTCGTCAGCTGGGTTAATATTGTTATCTACATTTTGCCATGACTGACAATCTGTCAGCTCCTGTATCTCCGCAATCCTAGTCCCTACAAATGCGTTAAAATGAAAGGATTCGAACTGATGCCAAGTAAGAACAGTCATAGAGTCCATCCAGTAGCTGACGTCACAGATCCCTACAGTACGGTCCTTCTGTAGTACTGCCACTAACTCGACTGCAGTCAGAGCTGCACAGAGCTCCAGTCTACAGATTGACTGCTGCCGCTTAGGTACAGCTCTGGACCTCCTGGCTAAGAAGGCAGACTTTTCTTGCTCCAGAGTTTCTAGACCAGGACCTTGTCTCGGGTGGTATATGGGACTATGAACCCAAGTGGGTCATACTGGCTGGTGAGGACTTGGTAAACCCCCCACATTGTGGGTTCAGCTCTCTCTGTCTGGCTATATTCATATCCCAAGGTGTCTGATTAGCACTGCCAGCGTAACCTGAGGATGTGCTGCTGTGGGTCAGAGCTTGGCTGCATGAGCCAGACCTTAGTACTCTCTGCTTTGGGCTCTAGACTGAGATTTTGGGTGACCTCTGGGTAGTTACAAGCCCATTTGCGTTAGTTAAATCCTCCCACAGGTAGAAGGCGTTGCAACTTACTGAGGAGTTCAAGATTCAAGACTTTTATTGTCATTGTTCAGTTGCCTGGACAACAAAATTAACTGACAGACCACAAAGATGCAAGTGACAGAGACTTTACAAGATTAATAAATAAATAGATAAATAAATAAATAACACAACAGTTAAAATAGCAGCTGTTAAAATGATTATATGGAGCAGATCTACACATACTCCCTCCCACTCACCTACCCACATACACTTACGATCACCGTATGTTTCCATAGCAATAATGGGGAGGAACAATGTCATGGGTCTGATGCATTTATAGTTCTGACGCATTTAAGACAGTTTGATGAATAGGTGATGGTTTGGATGTCAATGGTCTTTTATAATCGCCCTGGCTCTAGAGAGACATCTAGAGCTGGCAATGGAATCTAAGGAGGGGAGTGGGCAGCCAATCACCTTCTCTGCTGTACTATTGACTCTCTGGAGTCTCTTCTTGTCGGTACCTGTACAACCAGCGTACCACACGGGGATGGCGTGCATCAGCACACTCTCGATTGTGGCTCAGTAGAAGGACACCAGCAGATCGGTCTGCAGCCTATTCCATCTCAGGACCCTCAGGAAATGGAGGCGCTGCTGGGCTTTCTTCACCAAGGCGGTTGTGTTTGTGGTCCATGACAGGTCCTTGGAGATGTAAGTCCCATGGAACTTCAAGGAGGACACCTTCTCCACGCAGTCACCTTTATGTAGAGGGGAGGGGGATCAGCTTTTGCCTTACGGACGTCCATGACCACTTCCTTGGTTTACCTAGTGTTGAGGGTTAGGTTGTTGTAGTCACACCATTCTGTCAGACGCTGGACCTCATCTCTATAGGCGGTGTCAACATCGTTAGTGATGAGCCCAACCAGGGTGGTGTCATCTGCGAATTTGATAATGGTGCTGTAAGAGTGCATGAGGATGCAGTCGCTGGTGTAGATGGTGAACAACAGACGGCTCAGTACACATCCTTGTGGTGAGCCAGTGCTGAGTGAAAGGGTGGATGATCTCCGGTCACCAACTTTGACATATTGTTGCCAGTCAGTAAGAAAGTTCTTGTTCCATGCACATGTAGCGGGGCGGGGGGGTCCATGTTAACCAGCTTGGCTATAAGGATGTCCGGGATGATGGCATTAAGAGCTGAATTAAAATCGATGAAGAGCATCCTTACTGAAGTCCTAGGATTCTCTAGATGTTGCAGAGCAGAGTGGAGGCCAATGGAAATCTCGGTGGACCTGTCTGCCTTATAGGCAAACTGATGGGGGTCAAAGCCAGGTGGGAGGCAGTCCTTTATGTGCTTTAGGACCAGCTTCTCAAAACACTTTGCAACCACAGGTGTCAGTGCAATGGGTCTGTAGTCATTGAGGCTACTTACAGTGGAGGACTTGGGGACTGGGACTATTATTGCAGATTTCAGGCAGTGAGGGACACTGGCTTGTGACAGGGATATGATAAAAAGTGTGGTGAACACAGGAGACAACTGGTCAGCGCAGACTTTGAGCACTCTCCCAGGTATTCCGTCAGGGCCAACAGCTTTCCTCTGATTTACTGCTCTGAATATATTACGGACCTGATATTCTTGAAGGGTGAGTGTGTGTGGGCTGAGCTCAGAGGAGGCTATGGGCAGGGCAGTTTGCATGGAAGGAGTATCTACTGTACAGTTCTCCCAAAGCGAGCAAAGAAGTGGTTTAATTCCTCTGCTAATGAAATGTCCATGTTTCCCATAATTTCCCGCTGCCTTTGTAATTAGTAATTTGTTTCAGCCCCTCCCATACCTTTCTGGGGTTATTGTCTGAGAGGTCATTCGATAGTGTACTTGAATAGGCCCATTTTGCTTCTCTGATGCCTTTTTTAAGGTCTGCTCTTGCTCTCCTGTACATATCCTGGTCCCCAGATTTATAAGCAGAATTACGTGCTTTTAACAGTGCCTTACCTTACCCGTCATCCAGGGTTTACGGTTGGGGTAGACCCGGACCCGTGTTTCCATGGTGACAGTGTCCATGCAATGCGTGATGTAACCCAGCACTGCAGAGGTATAAGTCTCTAGGTCATCATGTTCAAAAACACTCCACTCTGTAAGGGCGAAACAGTCCTGCAGCTGAGCCAAAGCTACATCAGACAAGGTGTTAATAGTCTTGGTGATGGGCTTTGTCTTTTTCTTCAATGGTATGTATCCCGGGACAGCAAGCAGGGAGAGGTGATCAGACATACCCAGCTGGGGGAGGGGAACAGATCTGTAGGCTCGCTTGATATTTGTGTATACATGGTCTAAGGTGTTATTCCCTCTCGTGGGGCATTTCATGTTGAACAAATTTAGGCAGCACAGTGCTTAAGCATGCTTTTTTTAAATCCCCTACGATGATGTGTACTCCCTCTGGATATGTCCACTGCTGTTCAGAAATTGAATCATGCAGATAGGCAAGGGCGGAGCTAACAATAGCATCCGGAGGTATATAAACAGCGGTTATTAACACTACAGGCAGTTCCCTAGGCAAGTAAAATGGTCTGCACACAACAGACATTGCCTCTATGTCCGGGGAGCAGACTGTGGTGATGATCTTAGTGTTTGTGCACCAGTTGTTATGTGTGTAAATGCACAAACCTCCACCTCTGCTTTTTCCGGCTGCAGCCTTCATGTCGCTGCGGTGCATTGTGCGGTCTGCTAGCTGCATCGAGGTGTCGGGAATTTCCTCTCGTAGCCACGTCTCCGTGACGACCAAGCCACAGCAATCGCGGACGAGTGGATGTCCGGATAGTAGGAGGTTCAGTTCGTCGATTTTGTTGACGATCGACCATGCGTTGGTCAGAAAGATGCTGGGAAGCGGAGGATTAAAAGGCTGCTTCTTTGGCCATCAGGTAGGTTTTCCCTGTTCAGATTGTGTCACAGGAAGCTGAGATGGGGCTGGTCCTCCTTAAGCATTCACAGCTGGAGAAACATGCTCTTTTCATCACCACTAATGGCTACTTTGCACTCCTGGAAATGGAGGAGGAATCAAAACAGCAAAGCATCAAGTGACGGCCAAAGATATTCATTTAGGCTCATTCCCCTGTAGGTGAAAGAGCAATAAAAGACAAGTCTGTTCTTGCCGTTATGCTAAACTAACTGGCGTGGGATGTTCCACCCAGGACTGCCCTCAGCGGTGGCTGGTGGAACCTTACACACATAGCCAGCTTCAACTAATTCAGTGATTTTCCTACAATAATCTGTAGCTGTATCAGAGCCTCTAGCTAGATGCTTCTCAGCTCCTCTAAGGTGAGCAGGAATAGCTTCCATATTGACTGCTAAAGGAGGAAAACTTGTTTTCCACCGAAGTCGAGTCTCATATCGGTCAACGCCTTTGACTGAAACTTTAACTGTACAATCCTCGAGTCTCTTAACTGCCTCAGTCTCCTGTCTGTACTGAGTGATGAGCCTTGTTTCCATTTTTCTCTGTCAGTATCTTTATTCCGTGATTTTGTTAGTGAATTCCACCTGTGTCCTATTTAAAGTGTCTGTTCTAATTGATTGATTGTTTTGTGTATTCACAACTGCCTTTTGTTAGTACTCGTTATCTGTGTATTTTAGTGCCTGCTTGTGTTCTTTTCTCTGAGTAGGTTATTGTGTTGGAATGTTAGATGGTACCGTGTGGTGCAGTATGAGTTCCCTACCTTGTTCCTGCTCCTTGTTCCTGTGTTGCTTTGTTCCTAGATCTTATTTCCTTGTCATTCCTTGTAGTTAGTCATTGTTTTCCCTATTTTGCTTTTTGACCCCTTGTGGTCCTTTCCTTTGTAGTTTTACCAGTGCTTTAGTTTCTGTAATAACCCCCCCGCCCATGTCTCAGAGCTGCCAGTGGATTGTCACCCTCTTTTTCTGCCTGCACTATGCCTCGCTTCCTTAACACCAGCTATCATCCAGGATATCATGCATGTCTAGGGTATTCTGTGTCTCCACAGTCACGAGTAATTTTACCTATGGTGCCTTAATGTATCTCCTAAAGTTAGCTCTCAGATCATATGGCAGCTTAACCAGTAATGTGGAGACATGAGACCCACAACTCAACTCTGTCAGACCCTCTTGACCAGGCTGATTTGACATTCCTATGAGTGTCCGTACAGTCAATGACAACTTGCTGAACCCTCTAAGATCTCTGGATCTAATGTTAGGCCCATCTACCAGCATAACAATATGCTGTAAGGCTGTGGTTGTCCATACAGTTCGATGAGGGCTCGCATTGTGTCACTGTATGGGTACTGGCTGTTACTCTAAGAGTCAGCTATGAGTAAGTTAAAATAAAAATATTTCGGTACCACTTTACAATAAGGCTACCCTTATAAAGGGGTTATGAATGGTTTATAAGCGGGTTATAAATTAAGTTGTAACACTTCATAAATCATTAATAGACAATTATAAACAAGTTATACTACAGTTTTCTATTTCTTAATGAGTCAGTACCATTTCTAACTGGCAAAGGGGAGCCTTATTGTAAAGTGGTACCTATATTTCGTATTACACTGTAGTAACAAGCACACGGGCACATTACCACAAAACCAGGCCATCTTCTTAACACTCGAACATGTTAAACTTACTTAAACTTACTAATGAAAGCATTTCACTACTAGTACCAACCAAAAAGCTTTTTGCTCTACTGTGGTGAAAGGATGCAAACCTTGCACCACGGACGTTGTCACAGCCGGTGGCAGCTTCACCCTCTGCTCATCACATTTCGCTGCCTGGAAAGCTACCATGAACGGGTTTCGTTTTTCTGGGCGTGACGCGATTGCTGCCTCAGAGGAGTTATCACTGCCACCCTGCATCTCATCTTCCAAAATGGATGAAACAGATGTATACATAATCCGTTTGTTTCTGAAAACATGCCTGTGGGTTAACCCTATTGTCACTCCCATACCGGCCCTCTGTCACCTGTCCGAGTGGCTTGAATATGAGGTAAGGATACAGGGATATGTAGGGATGGGAATTGTTAACATTTTTCAACTGTTGTTGAATAGGGCAATTTGCTGAGACAATAGTGTCTATGCGGGTGGCCCAGTGGCCCAGTAGATGGTGCTGTTGCTTCACACCTCCATGTTTGAATCTCACTAATGCTGTCTTTATGGAGTTTGCATGTTCTCTATAAGTTGTGTGTGTTTCCTTGTGTTGTTCAAAGACATGCAGTCAGGCTAATTGGTGTCTCTAAAAAAGAATGTGAGTCTGTGTGCCCTGTGACTGACTGGTGTCCCATCCAGGATGTACTCCATCCCTGTGCCCTGATTGTTTTATGTGTCTGTATGACTGGAATAAAAGGTTTACTTTCATATCAGCATTACCCCTAAGGGAGACATCCCATAATACAGGTCCTGCTCTTTATCAAATACATGAGTGTCTGATAAACATGTTACACCTGGGAGCTGAACTAAATCCTCTGGATTTGGCTAAGTCTAGTTTATGATGAATCTTTGTAAAATGACAAATACTCAGACTTTTCCCACAGACAGACACCAGTGATACAGCCATGTGTTTTGTGTATATTCATTTAAATCCATATTTTAAAACTTGTTAATTTAGTAAAAATTTAGGTTTTATTGTCAGACGTTAAAGACTATTTCAGACATTTTTTCTGCCATGTAGGGATTGTTACTAAAGCTTTGCAGAATGGGTGATTATAGATGGTTAATAATTATAGCAAAGGCCAGTGTTACAGTTGTACTCTGTATTAGTTAATCCAAGTCCATCATAAATTTATTATGATATATTAATGAAATAATTAATCTCAGTTTGACTCTGGGTGACATGGCATATGAACACTTTTGTCATAACCGTAATTTATTATTCTGTATCCAACCAGTCTATTAAATATTTTCAGAATTTTTATTTCAGTTTTAGAAAGGACTTTGACAAGGAGGAGAAAGGCAGAGTATATGACACTCTATGTAAATGTAGAAAATGAAAATGTCTGCCCTCTTGTGGTGAAACAATGTATAATAGTGAAATACGTGTCCTTGTTCCCCTGCAGATATTTTTCTCCAAAGGATGGATGAATGAATGAATGAATGAATGACCGACCCAGACTGTAAAATCAAATCTTCTTTATATTCCGTAATCATGAATAAACTGAACAGATAATTGTTTATTGAATGAGCTGTTCATCAGGAAGTCAGTCCAGACCAGGCCCTGCCCCCCAGCCAACAGGCCGCCTAGAAGATTACGGCTGGTCCAGTTAGACAGCACTAGGTGATCTGGGTGTTGGGGGCGCGGGGGGAGAGGGGTATGGTCACAACAGAGGGAGAAGTTCCCCCCAGGAAGTATACTCAGCAAAAAAAGAAACGTCCTCTGACTTTCAACTGTTTTTACTTTCAGTAAACTTAATGTGTAAATAAATGTATTTGTATGAACACTAAGAGTCAACACCATAAGACATAAACTAAAAATGTTTCACAATGTGTCCCTGAATGAAGGGAGGCTCAAAATCAAAGGTACCAGTCAGTATCTGGTGTGGCCACCAGCTGCTTGAAGTACTGCAGTGCATCTCCTCCTCATGGACTGGACCAGATTTGTCAGTTCTTGCTGTGAGATGTTACCCCACTCTTCCACCAAGGCACCTGCAAGTTCCTGGACATTTCTGGGGGGAACGGCCCTAGCCCTCACCCTGCGATCCAACAGGTCCCAGACGTGCTGAACGGGATTGAGATCCGGGCTCTTCACTGGCCATGGCAGAACACTGACATTGCTGTCATGCAGAAACTCACGCACAGAACGAGCAGTATGGCTGGTGGCATTGTCCTGCTGGAGGATCATGTCCGGATGAGCATGCATAAAGGGTACCACATGAGGGAGGAGGATGTCTTCCCTGTACCGCAAGGCATTGAGATTGCCTGCAATGACAACAAGCTCAGTCCGATGGTGATGTGAGCACTGATGGAGGGATTGTGTGTTCCTGGTGTGACTCGGGCAGTTGTTGTGGCCATCCTGTACCTGTCACGCAGGTGTGATATTCGGATGTACCGATCCTGTGCAGGTGTTGTTACACGTGGTCTTCCACTGCGAGGATGAGCAGCTGTCCTTCCTGTCTCCCTGTAGCGCTGTCTTATGCATCTCACAGTGCGGACATGGCCCTTATTGCCCTAGCCGCATCAGCAGTCCTCATGCCTCCCTGCAGCATGCCTAATGCACGTTCACGCAGATGAGCAGGGACCCTGGGCATCTTTCTTTGGGTGTTTTTCACAGTCGGTAGACAAGTCTCTTTAGTGTCCTACGTTTTTAGACCTGTGACCTTAAATACCTACTTTCTGTAAGCTGTTAAGGTCTTAACGACTATTCCACAGGTGCATGTTAATTAATTGATTATGGTTAATTGAACATGCATGGAAAACATTGTTTAAACCATTTACAATGACGATCTGTAAAGTTATTTGGATTTTTACAACATTATTGTTGAAATACACAGTCCTGAAAAAGGGACATTTCTTTTTTTGCTGAGTATAGAAGCAGAAGGTGAGGACAGCTCACTTAATTATCAGTCACTCTATCTCAGTGCTGCTATACTTTGTCTTTCTTGCAAAGGAAGTTTATTGTCTTGCCGACAGTTTCCTGCTGATGTAGAGCCCCAGCCACACATGCCACAGCCAGCCATTGCTGTAAGTGAGGATGTTGGTCAGGTGGGCTGTGCAAAGGCAGCATGACAATAAAGTTTGTGGTCAGTTGGTGAGAAGGAGCGACACCCCATGTAAACCGAACAGAAGAGTGCAGAACCTGTATAAACCAAGCGGAGGGGAGAAAGTGGGTTTTTATTGGACTCCAGGAGTCCTGGTCACAGACAGAGACAGAGAAACAGTGAAAATATGGAGAATCCGGAAGGGAGTGTCAGACTCCACAGACCTGAGGTCAGTAAGACCCAAATAAGTGTATTTTATCTGTGTTTTATCTGTAAGAATTTCTGTAATGAAATAACAGGCAGGGGTGGCATGGTGGTGCAGTGGTTAGCACTGTCGCCTCACACCTCTGGGACCCGGGTTCGAATCTCCGCCTGGGTCACATGTGTGTGGAGTTTGCATGTTCTCCCCATGTCGTCGTGGGGTTTCCTCCGGGTACTCCGGTTTCCCCCCACAGTCCAAAAACATGCTGAGGCTGATTGGACTTGCTAAATTGCCCGTAGGAATGCATGTGAGAGTGAATGGTGTGTGAGTGTGCCCTGCGATGGGCTGGCCCCCCATCCTGGGTTGTTCCCAGCCTCGTGCCCATTGTTTCCGGGATAGGCTCCGGACCCCCCGCGACCCAATAGGATAAGCGGTTTGGAAAATGGATGGATGGATGGATGGAAATAACAGGCTGTGAACTTGGGCGTCTGTGTCTGCGTGTGTCTGTTGGAAGCTGAGAGAAACACAAACAGCTCTCAGTCTGATAGGACGGCTGATAAGACCCAGGTGAAGAGAATCAATGTGCTCATCACCTGACTTTGCCCCCCCAGGACACCCCCCACCCATGTCTTACAGAGACACCTTCCTATTACACCTCTTGTTTCCTACTGATCCACAGATATTAAAAGGACCTACTGAAGTGGTACTTAAACTGTATAAAACATAGTAAAGACTGAACCAAAGGCCTGAGGTCAGACCCTCTGTATACAGCACACAGTGTTTATACAGAGTCTCACCCTCACATGCTGTATGACGACATTTCTGCTGTTCAGAATAAGTGTGTCTGAGAATATTTTCTATATCATGCTAATGATTTAGGTGCTTTATGCTCATGCACAAGAGAAAAGTGAGGGAGTTAAGAACCTAGAGCTCTATGAGACAGTTTGTGCAAAAAGCTACGACTCCAGTAAAACAGAAAACAATTGATGAGGAACTGGCTAAAATGATTGCACGTGATTTCCAACCATAGTAATTCATTTCACTAACAATTTTACATTATTTCTGGTAATAAATTCATTTAAGCACCAAAAAAATTCTGAAGAGCCACTTGGGAGCCGAAAGAGCCGGAATTCCCATCACTACTACTTGCTTGCATATTCACCACATAACCACACTTGCGCATTAGAGCTAGTAGTGGAATGAGCTGCACACAAACACTGTTAAATCTGCTCTTACTACAGCGTCTGCAAACATCTTGCGCCTTCAGTAGCATCGTGGGTATGTATTGTGTTATTTTATCTGCACCGATCCTTGTTTTGATGTTTGATACTATAGCACTATATTTTTGGTTAAACATATATTTGCAGTAAAGAACAGAGTGATAAACTTATATTTGTATATTGCACTGTTTAGGTATGTACATGAAACGCAAACTCGCCTGTAAGTAAATGGTAGCGTTTTGTACTTTCAGTTTTACACTTTCCCTGCTCAGTAAACCTGTGTACAAAGGAACACGCTGTCTTCAGAGTCTTGATGTGGGAAAGAGTTAGCTGGCTGTCTAGTCATGTACAGGACGTGTAATGAGGGCAGCACAACAGTACAACCTCACATACTTGTCAGACAGCTTATATCTTGTTTTCATTTGGATCGTCAGCTCATGAGATGGATTATCAGTTTCCTCTCTAACAGAACTCAGACAGTAGTTATATATGGCTGAATATCTGAATCCATCTCTGCCTCCACTGGCTCACTGCAGAGTTGTGTACTTTCTCCTTTACTTTGTACTCTGCATACTGCTGATAACAGTGTCATCATGCCTCTTCACAGTTGGTCAGATCATTCGCATGAACCCATAATACAAGAATCTGTAGACTGGTGTGATAAATCCTTTCTGGATTGAAATGTGTCCAAATAAAAAGATATGATCCTCTCACTAAACCACATTCACATCCCGCAACAGCAATTCATGGCACTAATGTTAGAGTTGCCCAGACCTACAAATACTTGGGTACTGTGTTTGATGACAGACTGAGATTTAGTGACAATACAGAGATCACTGTGGAAAAGTCCAGCAGTGACTGTATTTCCTACGTAAATTAAATCCATTAGGAGTAGATCAAAGACTACAAACAATGTTTTATTCTTCTTTTATTGAAAGTATTTTAATGTTTTTATTTATTTGCTGGTTTAAATCTGTCAAATAGATAACAATCAACTACATGGCGTTGTTAACCTTTATTGGACAAACACAAAGATCTCTAGTGCAGTTTAATTCTGAACAAGTCCTTAAAAGGCATGTAAGGTTATCAATGACCCCACCCATGTCCTATATGGTGACTTTCATACGTTGCCATTAGGAATGTGATTGAGACGCCATGTATGTAAAACAAATAGGAGGAAGTTTGGGTTTGTTCCAGAAGCCATCAGACTGGTGAACAGTAACAGTGCAGGTGATGGTCAGTGTAGCTTGTAAAGTTGCACTTTAACTAAACTTAATGTCACATGCTTGTCTACATAACTATGTATTCATGTATTTTTATTTTAGTGAGGCTGCTTTTGAATTGAATTTTACAAACAGTTTTAAAGTTGTTAGTAGGGGCTTAGGCAGAGTAGTATTGTTTTTGAAAATACCGCATACCGTGGTATAATGTCTGGACAGTAAAAATGATCTGGACAGTAAAAATGTAAAAAATAGATAAGCGGATACCTGCACATCTCCTGCAACAATTATTCTTCTTCTGCTATTTCTTGGTTGACCTCTGCTCTGTAAAAGTCAGGGCTGCCACGTACTGGAAACATCTAGTCAATCTCCGGCAGAAAAAAATAAATCTGGGCTACACGCACCTGATGATGAAATTTACATCACCTCACCAGATCTTACGTCACCTGCAGAAAAGGAAAGTAAAAATTGGCCTTCAGATTAGACCTGGTTGTATTTTATTCTGCAGCAGGTTTGGAGAAGTAATTAAGCTCTAGCTGGTAGAGACTGGGGGCAGCATGGGGGCTTCACACCTCCAGGCTTGTGGTTCCAGTATCTGGCCCAGATCTCTGTGGGGAGTTTGCATGTTCTCCCTGTATCTGCACTGGTTTCCTATGAGCTCTCTGGTTTTATATTCAAGAATACATAGTCCAGGTGAATTGATGCCTGTAAAAGTGCCCATAGTGACTGTGTGTGAGTGTTTGCCCTGTAACAGACTGGCATCTTGTCCTGGGTGTTCCCCTGCCTTTGTGACAGACTGCCATCCTGTCCTGGGTGTTCCCCTGCCTTTGTGACAGACTGCCATCCTGTCCTGGGTGTTCCCCTACCTTTGTGACAGACTGGCATCCTATCCTGGGTGTTCCCCTGCCTTTGTGACAGACTGCCATCCTGTCCTGGGTGTTCCCCTGCCTTTGTGACAGACTGGCATCCTGTCCTGGGTGTTCGCCTTCCTTTGTGACAGACTGGCATCCTATCCTGGGTGTTCCCCTGCCTTTGTGACAGACTGCCATCCTGTCCTGGGTGTTCCCCTGCCTTTGTGACAGACTGGCATCCTGTCCTGGGTGTTCCCCTTCCTTTGTGACAGACTGGCATCCTATCCTGGGTGTTCCCCTGCCTTTGTGACAGACTGGCATCCTGTCCTGGGTGTTCCCCTTCCTTTGTGACAGACTGGCATCCTATCCTGGGTGTTCCCCTGCCTTTGTGACAGACTGGCATCCTGTCCTGGGTGTTCCCATGCCTTTGTGACAGACTGGCATCCTGTCCTGGGTGTTCCCCTGCCTTTGTGACAGACTGCCATCCTGTCCTGGGTGTTCCCCTGCCTTTGTGACAGACTGGCATCCTATCCTGGGTGTTCCCCTGCCTTTGTGACAGACTGGCATCCTATCCTGGGTGTTCCCCTTCCTTTGTGACAGACTGGCATCCTATCCTGGGTGTTCCCCTGCCTTTGTGACAGACTGCCATCCTGTCCTGGGTGTTGCCCTTTCTTTGTGACAGACTGGCATCCTGTCCTGGGTGTTCCCCTTCCTTTGTGACAGACTGGCATCCTATCCTGGGTGTTCCCCTGCCTTTGTGACAGACTGCCATCCTGTCCTGGGTGTTCCCCTGCCTTTGTGACAGACTGGCATCCTGTCCTGGGTGTTCCCCTGCCTTTGTGACAGACTGCCATCCTGTCCTGGGTGTTCCCCTGCCTTTGTGACAGACTGGCATCCTGTCCTGGGTGTTCCCCTTCCTTTGTGACAGACTGGCATCCTATCCTGGGTGTTCCCCTGCCTTTGTGACAGACTGGCATCCTGTCCTGGGTGTTCCCCTGCCTTTGTGACAGACTGGCATCCTGTACTGGGTGTTCCCCTTCCTTTGTGACAGACTGGCATCCTATCCTGGGTGTTCCCCTGCCTTTGTGACAGACTGGCATCCTATCCTGGGTGTTCCCCTGCCTTTGTGACAGACTGGCATCCTGTCCTGGGTGTTCCCCTGCCTTTGTGACAGACTGGCATCCTGTCCTGGGTGTTCCCCTTCCTTTGTGACAGACTGGCATCCTATCCTGGGTGTTCCCCTGCCTTTGTGACAGACTGCCATCCTGTCCTGGGTGTTCCCCTGCCTTTGTGACAGACTGGCATCCTGTCCTGGGTGTTCCCCTGTCTTTATGACAGACAGGCATCCTGTCCTGGGTGTTCCCCTGCCTTGTGCCCTGTTCTGACTCAGATCAGCTCCATGCTCCCTGTACTGTACTGACCCTGTGGAAGATGTGGAAGAAAGGACCTGGTTTCCTCTCTGGCCCTAAAACAGGGCTGCCCAAATGGCAAATTCTGGACTGAAACACAATTCAGTCCAGTCGCCCCCCCATCCCTGGTCAGTAAATGATGTGGACCTTGGCTATGTGCCCCTGATGGGGATGATAGCTGAGTGACCCTCCCCTAGAAAACACCTGTTTTGTTTTCCTGTGTCTTTCCCTTGTTCTTATGCAAAATGACAGTCTTGCTGTTTCACCTCCTCACTGTCCTCTTAAACCCATCTCTCTGTGCCATGACTCCTGGTACAAGTGTTACACAAACTGATAATATATAATATTAACCAGAGATACTGTGATGCTGAAAATGTGAATTCAGTTGGTTGTTTTCCCCACAGGTGCTGACAGTGTGTCCTCAGTGGGATCAGTGTCTGTACAGAGAGGAGGATCTGTCACCATCCCATGTTTCTATGATGACAGATATAAAACACATGTGAAATGCTGGTGGAAACGGAGTGACTGGAACTCATGTACTCCCATACTACGCAGTGACTCTCCAAAGAAAAGCGGTAAAGTGTCAATCAGAGATGATCCTGACCAGAGAGTCTTCACTCTGACCATGAACAATCTGACGGCTGGGGACTCTGGTTCCTACTGGTGCGGTGTGTGGATCAGCGGAGGTCCAGCTGTGGGAACATGGATCCAGCTGTCAGTCACTGAGGGTAAGATTTCTGTACTGCAGACTGTAGCCAATGAGATGCACAGTATGTAACATGTCATTCAGACTTAAAGGAAGTACATTAATACAAACACAGGAGAAAATATTTTAATATATAAAAGGAACCAAATTTTTGTATTGAACAACACCTTAAATGACACCTGTGAGAAATAAGAGTTAATGTGCTACTTCAGGGGGTTTAATATGAGAAGTAACATTCTTTGGTTTAGTTTTAAGTGAATGTTAAATTCATAAAAGCATAAATATATAAATAAACTCAGGCTCAGTTGGGCTGTCGGTTACTGTTATTGGCATATACATGGAAATCGAAATAAACAGGAAAGCAAAACAGGATATTGCAGTCTAATTCTATACTATAATCAGTTAATCATTCATTAAACTTTTATTTTTGCAAATACAGTGATAGTAAGTACAACATTTAATCAAAACAAGTTGTTTCATTGGGGGCCCATCGGACAGCAAGGTCGCATGTTGGGCTGGTGCCATCAGTGTAAATAGTGTAAATAGCTCTGCATATTTATCATGTAAGGGGCGGCATGGTGGTGCAGTTGTTAGCACTGTTGCCTCACACCTCTGGGACCCGGGTTCGAGTCTCTGCCTGGGTCACATGTGTGTGGAGTTTGCAGGTTCTCCCCATGTCGTCGTGGGGTTTCCTCCGGGTACTCCGGTTTCCCCCCACAGTTCAAAAACATGCTGGGGCTAATTGGAGTCGCTAAATTGCCCATAGGTGTGCATGTGTGAGTAAATGGTGTGTGAGTGTGCCCTGCGATGGGCTGGTCCCCCATCCTGGGTTGTTCCCTGCCTCGTGCCCATTGCTTCCGGGATTGGCTCCGGACCCCCCGCGACCCAATAGGATAAGCAGTTTGGAATATGGATGGATGGATGGATATTTATCATGTATTGTGTTGTGTGTCTGTTGTGAGTATGACTGGCAGACATCAGGAAACCCCATCTTTGTAGCCTTCCTGTGCTTATCTGTGACTCTGGTACCTGAACCACACTGGTGTCAGACATGAGGATAAAGGTGACAGAGCTCAGCAGGGAGCAGCATGACGTGGGACACGGCCGATCGCAGTGAAGACCCCCCTAAAGCTGCCCCGGTACAGTGGGTAATGGCCCCTGGAACCCTCCCTCGTACAGGTCCGGCTGGTGGCACGGCCCAATCACTGGTCCCCCAAGATGGGGGGGGACACACACCTGGTGATGCCACTGGAAGAGGAGGCACTGCGAGCTCTATTAAGCAGAGCCCCACCCCTACAGCTGATCTGCACCCATCGTGCGCATGGCCATGGGGGGGGGCAGCTTAAAGTCACGCTGACAGGACAGTCGGTGGTACAAGAGGTCTGACTAGCCAGCACTGCTGACCCCTGTGTCATCAGGCTGGACTTACTAGTATAGCTAGGGGCCACCATCGATCTGCTGGGGGCAGCCATCTGCTTTGGGTACAGATGTGGGGGTCCTCCAGTATGAGAGCAGTGGCCAGGGATAGCGATGGGGGTAGAGAGGAGGAGAGCCGTCCACCCGGTCGGGGGAAAAGATCTGCCCACAGCTCCTGAGGGAAAGTCTCCACCAGCCACACGACTGCAACTCCAGTCCAGACTGTGCTGAACGGCAGCACCACAGCAGGACCGTCTCCATAGACAGTGCAGGCTGTGCAGCAACTGTGGCAGTACAGCAATCAGCCCTGTTCACCCATCTGCATCTGCACCAACTGCTTCTGGTGAAACTGCAAGTGTCAAATGGCAGACAGGAGTCATCAAGCCTTCCCACAGTCCATAAGCGGCACAGCCAGACCTTGTCACCAACAAGGATGGGTCATGTTAATTTTGCTTCAACTATCAACCATTGAATGAGGTGACAAGGAAGGACTCCTATGTGCTTCCATGCATCACTGGGTCAACATGGTTCAGCTCCTTAGACCTCTGGAGTGGCTACTGGCAGGTCGTACTGTCCCCAGTAAACCACCCTAAGACCGTGTTCACCATCGGTCACAGGCTATGACAGTTCAGTCAGTTTCATTCAGCTCCTGTAACAGCCTGGTCACCTTCGAGAGGCTAATGGAGGATAATGTCCCAGCTCACCTGGACCTAATGCGTCATCAACATTGATGATCTGCTGCTCAACGCCACTGATTTTGCCCAGACATTGTGGAACTTAAAGACAGTGTTTGCAGGGACCCTCTGCGCAGGGTTGTGGCCGAACCCCCAGAAGTGCTCCCTCCTCCAGTGCATGATGCTCTTCCAGGGCCACATCATCAGAGGGAGGCCGTGGACACCGACCCGCAGAAGACGGCCGCTGTGTGAGACTGGCCCCCTGCACAGACTGTAGCAGAGCTGCACAGCTTCCTGGGGTTAGTGTCATATTACCAACACTTTGTTAAGGACTTCGCCAGCATGGCAAACACAATGCACCGTCTACAGAAAAGGGAAGTGGTTTTGCATGGACAGATGCCTGAGCCGCGGCTTTTAACCAGCTCTGTGTGACGCTCACCGATGTCCCCATGCTAGAGTACCTGGACCCTCATCTCCTTTTCATTCTGGACATGGACACTAGCAACGAAGGGCTGGGTGCTGTGCAATCACAGGCAGGACCGTGAAGGGAGCTTCTATCTAGGCCGGCAAGAACTTCCGTCTGTACTTCAGTGGCCAGTGGTTCTGGTTGTAGAAGGACCACAAATCGCTTGGGTGGCTCCTGAGTTTCTGGCACTCAGAAGGACAGCTGGTCTGTTGGTTGGAGGTAATGGCAGAGTTTGACTTTGAGGTTCAACATCACCCTGGGAAGCTATATGGAAACGTGGACACTCTGTCTCACTGCCCCTGCAGCAGCTCACAGTGCAGGACCACCAGGCCACCACCAAGACTTCATTTGCCAGCAGATTATCACAGAGCAGCAGAGCAGCCCCATGCTGACCAGGGTGAGGGAGCAGCTGGATGAAGGAAGATGACTGGGTTGGGAGGCGATATCAGCCTCCGGTCCAGAGAACAAGGCCTACCACACCCAGTGGGGCACCGTGGAGGAACACGAGGGCCTGCTGTTAAGCCTCAGCTGATCGCTGGATGGTGCAGGGGAGCAGCTGCTGGTGCCCCATAGCCTGTGTAACCCAGTGTCTGGTTCTTTTATTTAGGTAAAGTATATATGATTAATCTGATTTGTATAATTTTGGGGAGGATGTAGCAGATACTGAACTACAGTAGTAGTACAGAGGTTACAACGTGATTTTGAATTAATTAATGGATGGACAGATAGCTAGTAGCTGAAATTTAACGTAGATAAATGTAAGGTAATCCATGCAGGGAGTAGAAATATAAAGTACAGACAATTTATGGGTTCCACTGAAATAAAGGTAGCTGATTATGCGAAACACTTCAGTGTGTATGTTGATGCTTCCATGTCCCAATCTCACCAGTGTGGGGAAACAATTAAAAAGGCCAATAGGATGTTAGGTTACATCTCTAGGTGTGTGGAGTTTAAGTCAAGGGAGGTGATGCTACAATTACAATTACAATTCCTTGGCACTGTAAGACCCCACCTAGAATATTGTGTGCAGGTTTGGTCACCTTACCTTAAAAAGGACATTGCTGCCTTAGAAAGGGTGCAGCGTAGGACTACGAGAATGATTCCTGGACTTAGAGGAATGTCTTATGATGAGAGGTTAGCTGAGCTGAATCTGTTCAGCCTCGAGGAAAGGAGACTAAGGGGGGACATGATCCAGGTATATAAAATTCTAATAGGTCTGGATGCTGTTCAACCAAATAGCTACTTCAGTATTATCCATAGGTGGAAATTAGTGGGAGAACATTTTAAAATGGATTTGAGAAAGCACTTCTTCACAGAGCATGTAGTTAGAGTATGGAATAGTCATACTGTTAGTGTAGTGCAAGCTAAAACCTTTGGTTCCTTTAAATCAGAGTTAGATAAGATTTTAACATCTCTGAGCTGTTAGTTAAGTTCTCCCCAAACGAGCTTAATGGGCCGAATGGCCTTCTCTCGTTTGTAAATTTCTTTTGTACTGAGCTGACACATGCTCTGCATCATTTGTGTTTTATATTCTTTTTATTGCTTGTTAAATATAATTTAATAACTTATTCATTTAATATCTGCCAATGGGAGTAATCCTATGAATCCCCGTAAAGGGCTGGGATCAACCCAGGAGATACGGGATACGAGGGAGAAGTGATAAGACTGCATGTCTTCCTTCCACACTCTCAGCAAGCTTACTGCTGAAGCTACTAAATTCCAGAGTACATCAGCGAGTAGAGAGAGAGCTATTCGATTCACGGCGGTGAAGGACCGAGTGCCTGACGAGTCACTTGCTACGGCTCCTGAGAGCAGCCAGATCAGGCTACAATTTTAGGTTTTTCAGTGGGCAATAATGGAGTGCGAACTATTATAAATACTGTTTACATTGTATATATTTTATTAATATTTTGTCTTAATATTAGCCTTTATGTAGTAAGTTCTTAAATTTAACTGCATAATTTTATATTGTGTAGTTGTTGAATAAGGTAACTAAAGTATTTAGGGTGGGCATGTTAGCCCTGGGTTAGTTTTGAAGGGAACATATAGTCTACAGACAGACACCATAGTGAACTCAGGGCCCCCGTCAAGTGATTGTTAACTGGGGCCCAGCAAAAGGCCTGAAGGGGGCGCTACACCTGTGCTCTCTCATGCTGTGGTCAGTGCACGGAGCCGTCGGGGCCGGGCAGTACGGCGTAAAGAAGATGCTGAGGAAGCTGTGGCAGCGCTTCACCTGGCCGGCTGCCAGCAGGACGCCCAGATGTTCCTGCATTGCTGTGCTGCATGTGCGGCTCAGAGGGGTCCTAGCTGGCAGTGCCGGTCTGCCCTCCAGCTGTACCTAGGGGAGCATGTGGGGGTCGATGTCCTGGGCCCCTTTCCCCACACTGAGGCTGGGAATCACTACATACTTGTGGTCATGGACTACTTCACAAAGTGGGCTGAGGGTCACATGGTTCCAGAGCAGAGTGTGACCTGACCACCATGGCAGAAAACAGCTCTAGGAGCTTTGGGGCTTCAGAGCAGCTGTACAGCATCCAGGGGAGAAGCTTCAAGGTGCTGCTGTTCTGTGAGGTCAGCTGGCTGCTAGGGAGCTGGCTGCTGAAGACCCCTGCCCCCCCTCCCCACACCCCCATCAGCAGAGTGACAGGCTGGTGAAGAGGCTGAATCGCATCCCAGCTCCTCAGCAGACAATCCTCGTTGGTGAGCACCAGCATGATTGGGACACTCACCTTCCCCTGGTTCTGTGGACTTATCATGCAGCAGTACAGGAGAGCACTGGCTGTGCCCCTGCGTCCCTCATGTATAGCTGTAGGCTGTCGACCCAGGTAGAGCTGGTGTTTGCCTCACCCCCTGGCCCGGAGCAGCCGGAGACACCAGGACTGGATTATCTGCTCCAGCTCCAGGACCATGTGCGGTCCGTGCATGAGCTGGCCAGGTCACATCAGGACATGGGCAGAGACAGACAGAGGTGAGCCTATGACATCCGCTGCTGGGGACAGGTCTTTCAAACTGGGGACTCTGGGTGTACTGGCCCATCTGGAAAAAGGGGTGGTTGCCCAAGCTGGACAGCCACTGGAGGGACCCCCAGGAGGTCCTGAAGTGAATCTCTGAAGCAGGACTGTCATGTTACATTGAGACCAGCTGGTTATATACCAACCCTTGGCCCATTTGGTGAAACTATCAGCAGGACCTGGGATGAGTTTCCCAGCAGATGGAACTGAGGAGGACGGTGGGGAACCTGGGGCCCAGTGGCCACAGAGGGCTCAGTGCTGTCTGGAGCACTGCCAGGACTTTGGGGGGTACCAGGTTGGGTCCCTCCCAAAAGGGGGGCAGTGTAGGACTGGAGATTCCTGTCGGGCAGCGCAGTGGCGTGCTGGACCGGTGCCAGCAGTGTAAATAGTGTGAATGATGTAAATAGCTCTGTGTATTTATCATGTATTATGTTGTTATTGTGCTGTACGTTAATGTCAGGTATAGTATTAATGTTAATTGTTGTAATTATCATTGTTTGGGCCACCATGTGTAGTGAGAGTAGCTGGGACCCTCAGCATAGTGGCCAGTGTCTGTGTGTTGTGAGTATATATGGCATAAATCAGTACCTGTCTGACAATCTTTTGAAAACCGATCAGCTCTTTATGAAAAGCTTTGCAGTTACATTTTATGCTTTTTACCAGTAATATTACATTTATTTCACACCCAAGCAGCATGTGTATTTAGGGGGGGCACAGGGGTGGCCATGTGTGTTGTCCCCTCGCCCTGAAACGGCCCTGCTGCCAAGGTCCATTTGGGTCGGGTGAGGGGACTCCTGTTATAAATGCTGAAATGGGAATGTTATGCATTATTGTACATGCATCATATCATTCCTTAATAGGAAAATAAACAAAAAATAAAACTTCATTGATATACGGGAGGGGCGAGTAACAGTGTCTTTTTCAATGGGCTACTTCAGGGGTGAGAATATCCTATCATTTGTTTGGCTCTCAGTTCCTAATTTTTGACCTAAATATGTGAACTTAAATGTGTAAGCTGGCAAATGAGGTTTCTGCAGGCTAATTTTCTGCTGAATGATCAGTTCAGTTAATCATTCATTACATTGTTTTGGTTTTTACCAATACAGTGATAGTAAACAGAACATTTATTAAAAACAAATTTTAATATTCTGAAAATTAAAGTAGTGTAACCGACAGTGGACTGGTACTGACTCTTTATGAATATGTGTATAAATGGCGTAAGAGGGAGTGATCTACGGTTCCTCGCGCGACGACCATCGATAATCAGCGGGCGGGGAATGTGCAGATCGCACCCCCAGTGCTTTCCTGACGTGTGCCCCCACCCACCCTCTGCGCAGTGAATGTTGCATTTATATGACACCCAAAGCATCTTATGGAAGCAATGGTGAGCCGCTTCAAACACCACCACTGTGTAGCCCCCACCTGGATGATGCAATGGTAGCCATTCTGCTCACCACACAGTAGATAAGGTGGTGAAGGCGTAGGAGAGAACTCACTAATTAGACATAGGGGATGATCAGGAGGCCAGATTTGAAAGGGCCACAGTGGGAAGTTTAGCCAGGGCATTGGGTTCCAGCCCTACTCTTTTGAAAGATGCGGAGGAATCACTTATGACATCCAAGATACAGAACCTGGGTTTTACATCACATCTGAATTACGGCACCATTTTTACAGCACAGTGTCCCCGTCACTGCACTGGGCCATTGGGACCCACACAGACCACAGGATGGGTTAACCTGTTGGTCACACCCACCTCTTACAGCAGTTACTTATTTTGGTCTCCCATGCAAGTACTGGCCAGGTCCTAACTTGCAGGTGTTATGGCTGCTGACATAAAGAAGCAACTATAAGGAAATAAGGTTTTTTGCAGGCTAATTTTATTTTATCTAATCAGTTTTCATATTTTTGCAAATATAGTGATATTAAATACAACATTCACTCAAAACAAATGTTAATATCCTGCAGAGTAAAGTACAGCAGCCTACAGTATACTGGTATTGACTTCATGAATATGTGTATAAATGGTGTAAGAGGGAGTAAGAGTTAATCAGCTGGGTAATTTTCATACTGTCCCTGCAGGTGTGTCCACAGTGAACACGGTGACTGTACAGAGAGGAGGATCTGTCACCATTGCATGTTTCTATGACAACATGTATCAACAACATGTGAAATACTGGTGCAATGGGAGTGACTGGAGTTCATGTACTCCCAAAGTACGTACTGACTCTACACAGATAATTGGTGAAGTGTCAATCAGAGATGATCCTGACCAGCGAGTCTTCAATGTGACCATGAACAATCTGACAGCTGTGGACTCTGGTTCCTACTGGTGTGGTGTGGAGATCAGCAGAGGTTCAGCTGTGGGATCACGGGTTTACCTGTCAGTCACTGAGGGTAAGATGTCTGTACTGCAGACTGTAGCCAGTGAGATGCACAGTATGTAACATGTCATTCAGGTAAAAAAGGATGGACATTAACGCAGAAAATGTTTTCAATATCAATTTTATGAAACTTAATTTACTGTTAGTTGCGTATGTTTGATGGCTATAATTTCAAGTGTTTGTATGAATGTACAGGAAAATTAACTTGAATATCAGCATTACTTCTAAGGGAGACATCCCATAATACAGCCTAATGACCTCATCATATACAGGTTCTACTCCTTATCAAATACATGAGTGTCTGATCTGCATGTTACACCTGGCAGCTGTACAGAGGCCTCAGGATTCACATATTTCTAGTTTATGACACATTTGTATAATATGACAAATATTACAGATCTGACTATTTTCTCAGTCAGACACCCAGTCAGATGTCTTTCATAAAACATCACAGGCATCAGCTTACAGGAAACAGACAGACAGACATATTCATCTTACAGCCATTTATCATGTGTGCAATGTTTGGAAAATGTTACATGTAGGTTTTTACCGTCATACATCAAAAACTTTATTCCCTTCAGATTTCAGACATTTGTAGGGATTAATTGTTACTAAAGCTGTACAGACTTGGTGATTGTCTGCAGGTAGTTTCTAACTGCAGCAAAGGCCAGTGTTACAGTTACACTCTGTAATAACTGATCCAGTTAAACCATAAATACATTATGATATATTAATAACATTATTTACCTGCCCACTATTAGGGCCCTGGGATGTGGATTCTTTGCTCACAATCCTAATTTATTCTGCATCAAAACAGATGTTTAATTGAATAATTTTCATTATTTGTTTTCAGTTTTAGAAATGACCTTTCACAGTCTATACTGGCTGACAGAACAGGGCAGAGGTGCTGTAAAGGGGGGCGCGGAGTTAGGATGATTTCATGCATCCCCAATTGATGGGACACTAAGAAATTAGGAACATAATCGTATTGGTCTGGGCTGAGGGCCCAATCTGATATGCTTTCAGGGGCCCAAAATCTGTAGTGGCCCCCAGGAACAGGGATGTTTATTTGTTATGTAACAATCCTTTCTCTTGTTTCCACTGCTGTCCATTTTTGGCAGATGATGAAGAAGGAGGGAATAATGAAAAACAGAGGTAAGCATCCAGCAGCACTTACAGCAGTGTGGTGTCCAGCTATGAGCGTCTCCCTGATCACACAGTGATGGGAAACTTCTGTTATTTTATGGGAACATTGATTTTCTTTTATTCCTTAATTATAATTTCCCTGTGATGGCATCACATCCAGGTTGAGCCCCTGCTTTGTGCCCTATGCTGCTGGGGAAAGGCTGAAGGCCAGTTTGGAAGATGGGCGGATGGATGCATGGATGGATGGATATAAAATGTTGTTTAAAATCATAATAAGAAAGATAAGATAAGATAAGATGATAAGATAATCATTTATTAGTCTCACAAGTGGGAAATTTGCATAGTCATGGCAGTAAGTGGACAGTACAAGAACAGAGCAGCAACAATTAACAACAATATGATAAAAACTATATATGTACAAGTGGAAATATATAAATATTAATATATGTACAAAATTAACAGTAAAACTGGCAGTTGAAATTCTCTGCTTCTTTTCATGCTCTTTGTTAATGTCTCCTGTTTCTCACATGTATCCTGTGTAATGGTACAGATGAGGCTGAATCGTGTTGCTATAAAGCATGTAAGACTTTACTGTTCACATCCACCCTCTCATTCAGCTCTTTGGTCCAGCTTGTTTCTGTATGTAGGACTGGGCTTATTGGTGCTGCTGTTGATCATCATCATCATCACATGGAAAGTGTGGGACAAACACAGTGAGTATCTGCTGATGCAGACGGTGTATAAGTGACCTGAGTGTCTGAGCAGTGATGCATGTCCCTCTGCACTCCTGTAAGCAGCAGATACAACTTCATGCTTTTATCCTTTTCCAAAGACGGCTGGACAGAGACACAGACAGCAGCATTCAGACACACAGGTTATACAGTAACATTAAAACACAAAACATGGTCATAGCTCCTTTGGGAACACAGACTAAAAACAGCGCAGAGCTAAAACCCACTGTGGAGCAAACAGGACATCAGAGCACAGCAGCCCTGAAGGATCCTTCCTCCATGATCCTGCAGACTTTCCTCTGACCCTCTGGGTCTGTGTCCACCCAGCTGAGCTTATAAAACCCCAAACAAGTTAGTTATTCCAACCAGGGCCAACTGAGCACCATTAACTGGGTTACCAGTAAGTGCAGGCTGGTAATCAGATTTCACCTGAGTTGCCAATTGCTCATATACATTTGTGTAGTTTTATACAGTTATTAGACTGGGTAACATTTACACACATATGTACATGATAACCAAGAGGAAATGACCGTGTGTTTGTCATACAGCAAATTAACAGAATCAGCTGAAAGTGAGTGATGTGATCAGAATAAATTTCTTTGACTTTATTTCTCATTTCTTTCCCTGTAGAGAAAAAAAGGGCCATGAACCAAAATGCAGGAAGTACAGAATTAACAGTGAGTTCATGTTTAATATGGGGAGAAACTGTAGAAAATTCAGCAAGGTTTTCTCTTAAAAAAGAACAAAAACAGAAACCAAACTGTTAACAGCCAGTAACTCATTAAGAAGTTTATCTCTGTAAATAACGCTGATGTGAGGAGTGATTGGTTTGAATGTTGAGTTGTGGCTTTTTTCTAGTTGAACCCAGACCATGAATACGCCGTCATAGACAGAACTGGCATCACCAAGGGAGACCCGGCAGAGCAGGTAAAGCACAGAAATAACATACTTATGATGGTATTTATGACTGTAGCCCCTGTCTCCAAACGTGATGTTATTAGTGTGTGAAGAGACAGCATTTTGTAAGACACTTTCTCATAAGCCAGTTGTTAAGTCGCAGTTAAAATGTTTTCTAAAAGCAAATAACATGTTCCTCTCTCAGGCCTCTGTGGAGCCTGGTGCTGATGTCACCTACAGCTCCATTCTCCTGCCAGATCCACAGGTAAGATGGTTTTATGTAAATCAGTGTTCAGCATGAGTATCACAGTGAGAGTAAAACATATATCAATAATGTCCTCACTGGCTACATCTACACCTCAGCTGATCTGTCAGATCCATGTGTATCAGAATTAGCTGTAATGTACCAAGAAGTACCATGATACCCCTGATATTTCACAGTGATTTGGAGGGGAGGTTTTGGGTTTGGATTTGTGGTTTCTGTACAAAGGTTGGTCTCGTACCTCCACTGTAAGCAGCTAAATACTCTCAGCAGGTGTCCTCTAGATGTTCTTCACACCATCCTGCTGTAACCCCAGCCAGTGATGTGATCTACAGCTCAGTCGCCCTGAAGCACAGAGAGGTGAGTTTGGAGAATCTGCTCTAACGTGAGCTGTGATACATTTAGTCTGTGATGCTTCATGTGTGTCGTATGTTTCCTTTGACGCTGCATAGAGCCACAATTCCAACATCATATACGCAGCTACTTTGGCTTCAAATTATAAACCAGATGAAAGTGAACTAAAGAGGTTTCCTAGATTAAGCTATTGCTCTGCTTCATTTCCTGTTTCTGTAGCAGTAACATTAACACACCACACTGCCTGAAATGCTAAGGAAGGTGCTGGTGCCTCAGAAGCTAAAATGATGAATCAAGTAGCCGATGTTAATGCTTATCTGTTCCTTTTCCAGTAGGGGGCAGCAACACAGAGAGGCTCCTCTACATGTGGGGAGCTGCTGCTCTGGATGAGAGCTGTGAGGGAGACACAGATACTACAGTGATCATCACCAGGGAGGAGCATCTTACAGTGATGTGAGCTGTATTTAAATAGCATGCAGCTCTCTCACATTATAGTATGATCAATGTTTGCCTCACTTGTACGTTGCTTTGGACAAGATGGAATAAATGTAAATGTAAGATATTATCTTGGTCTGTGAATTGTCACTTTTCATTCATATAAATGGAAAAATTATCATTAGCTATGCTGTTTGTTTAGTATAAAATAAAATGTTTGCTATTTCAATATGCATCATTTTCAGGGTATTTGCCAGTGTCTGTTTGTCTCTTGTACTGTTGAGCATTTACTGAGGTCTAAGGGCTCCGGCTTTAATTTTATGCTCTTCTTGCGCACTTCACTGCCCCCTGCTGGAGCAGCTTTGCTATTTCGCAACCCTGCTCTCCTCTGACTGTGGAATTAGAAGCTGACCTGTTACCATCATATCACATTTCAGGATAAAAGCTTTAGCTTTAGGTTTCCACAGAATTTTAGGCGTTTGCTTATTGATAAATTGAGTATTATTTAAAATGCAGACCACAGACTGTGTGGCCCATCATACATACTGTTAATAAAGATGCTTTTCATTAAGCCTACAAGCTGCAGTGGTGTATCAGTGTGTAACACGGACGCCTCATACTTTCTGGGGTTTGAATTCTGCCTCGGATCTCAGTGTGGTGTTGAGTCCCCCGATTTGTGTCCTGTGCTTCCTGGGATGTGCCCCAGACTGACAGTGACCCCATCCTGGGTAAGAGGGTGAAAGACAGATGGATGATTTTTAAACATTTAAAACCCATAAAAGGGAGGCAGTGAAGTTACAGGGAATCAGGAAGTGAGCGTCAGTCTCCACAGATCTGAGGTCAGTGACACACACATAAGGCTCCTCTGATGCTCCTCTTCATCCTCTTCTTCACTGATGGACCTCCAGGTGAGGATCACTTACTCTGGGACAGGGTCTCACCCTCTCTTACTCCACATTCCAGCATATTTAAACAGAAAGTAAATGAAATATTTCAATGCATTTTGGGTTCTTCCTATATGTAAATCTTCATATTCATATGGATCATTGATGGCCACCATTCTGACCAGGATAAACAGCTGGAATCTTAGTGAATGGATGGATCTGGTTTGTTTTTATGAGGTATGAGATAATATGGTACAATGTAAATATTAAAGTCGGAAAGGCAGGTGACTTTAAGAATTTGCTCTGCTTCGGTCATTAGACAAAGGTTAGAGTAGCAGGTTTATAAATACTTTATAAAGTCCTCAAGTCGTTAATACTTAATGGTCACCTGTGGGTTGTTGTTTCCTTTGGCTTTCATGTATGTCACTGTGACCACCTGGGCCAGGGTGTGAACGACTATGAAACCGTCTGGGCAGAGATGAAAGAACTGCATTGTAAATGGGTGATAAATTATGCCTAAGGCCACCTCCTCTGTTTAACGAGGGTCCTTCAATCTTGCAGTAAACTGCTTTTCTCACACCTCGTTTGAAGCAGTCAGCCTCCCGGTCTAGAATCTTAACGTTCTGGTCACCAAAGGAGTGGCCCTTGACTTTCAGATGTAGGTGAACTGCTGAGTCTTGTCCTGATTAGCTGGCTCTCCTGTGTTGAGCCTTGCGTTTCTGGAGCTGCTGTTTGGTTTCTCCTGTGTACAGATATGTACATTCCACACTGCACTGAACTGCATATACGACGTTGCTCTGTGTTCGTGTATCTTGTCCTTGGTGTGGACCAGTTTCTGTCTCAGTGTGTTGCCTGCTTTGAAATATACAGGGATGCCGTGTTTGTTGAAAATCCTCCTGAGCTTTTCAGCCACCCCTGCAACATAAGCGATGACAACGCTCTTACGTTTGTTCTCTTTCCTGTCCATTGTAGTACTGCTCTTATTTGATCTTCTCATAGATTTCAAGGAAGCCCAGTTAGGATATCCACATGTTTTGAGAGACTCCTTGATATGTTTGTGTTCCTTCTCCTTTCCCTCTGTTCAAGCTGGGACATTTTTTGCCCGATGGTGTAGGGTTCTGATTACTCTGTTTGTGATCCAGCGGGTGGTGAGAGTCAAAGAGCAAATACTGGTCAGTATGTCTGGGTTTCCTGTACACTTCAGTGTTGAGGTTCCTCTCCTCCTCACTGTGTAGCGCACAGTCCAAGAAGGCCAAGCTATTGCCTGTGACATCTTCTCGAGTGAATTTGATGTTAATGTCCACAGCGTTGATGTGTGTGGTGAAATTCTCCACCTCACCCTTTTTTATTTTGACTCAGGTACCATCCACATGCAGTACCTGAACCAGTGGTAGGGTATGATCCCTAGGAACGAGCTCAGGGCTCTGATCTCTACTTCTTCCACGCAGAGATTGGCCACAATAGGGGACACAGGTGAACTCATGGCACAGCCATGTTTTTGTCTGTAAAAACATTCATTGTACTTGAAATATGTAGTGGAGAGGCACAGGTCCAATATAGTGTTGACTTGGTTGATGAATCAACACGATTCTTTATGGATTGGTTTGGAGTCTTTACCCAGCCACTAGCATTTGCTTAAATCTCAACCTTTCATCAGGCAATCTCTGTTAGAGATAATATTATTACATATAACACATTGTTGCTATGTAGAGATGAGAAAAGATATTTTAAAATCCCCTGGACTTTCTCCTTACATTCACCTTTGACTTTACATCCTGATTTTCATGTACAGTTAAGAATCACTGGTTTATTTGTTGAACAATCTGTTAGATATTTCAGATCTACTGATTGATGACTCCCTAAAGTCTTTTAAGTAACTTAGGACCTATTATAGCATCTCAAATAATGATTTTTTTAAATAATGAAGTTCTTTCAGATATGAGACTTTATTGACTTTCTGTTAAAGGAGAATGGGACATGTTAGAAGCTTTCAGAACTTGAAAATCTCTTACTCTCTGCCAGAACATTTCAGGTAATATTTCTGTGATTTATTTCTTACTCCTGTACTCCGATGCATCGTATTTTGCTGCTTTTAACCCAATTTGGCAACATGACCTGGATGTATGATTTAGCCCTGCAGACTGGAACACGGTTTGTACCAAGATCTTTCCCAAATATACCTCGATTTCAATACATGAACAAAATGTTTAGTTTTTTCATAAGACATATTACACACCAGTCCGCCTCCATAGAATGTTCCCTAATATTTCAAATCTGTGGTATAAATGCAAAGCACATGCTGGATCATTTTTCCACCTGTTTTGGTCTTGTGAACATATATAAAAGTTCTGGAAAGAGGTTCAGTCTCTAATGCAAGACATTCTTGAGAAGCAATTTACAATATCCTCTCTCTTTTATTTATTGGACCAGGGGATTTTAAAATTTGCTCACTACTCTATTTGTCATGCCCGGCCCATCTGATCCTCGTGTGTGCCACGCCCCTCTGATTATCCACGTGTGCTTCCCCGATCCTACCCAGCTGTTCCTTGTTATTTCGCCATGTCTTTTCTTTATTAGTCCACGTCTTGCCCTGCCTGGTTGTCCGTCATTGATGTTAGTGTCTGAGCGATGTCCTGCTATTCCCTTAGCCCTCTATCCCCTAATAAATCCCCAGTTTTCCCGTATTCCGCCTGCCTGCCTGTTCCTTCCTGCCAGCCAGCCTGTCACTACACCCGCGATCCTGACACTATTGTTTTTAGCAAAAATGCATTTTGCTTCTCAGATCCATTCCCCATGTTCCTATATGAGGATGTCACAGATATCAGCCCTTCTCCTGAAGGAGAAATTGACACATGACCTGAACCATAAATCAGACAGATTCTGGAGACTTTGCAGTCCTGTGTGCTTCTATCTGCAAGATCCTGTAAAGTGATACTGCTGGTATTAAATTAGTCAATTTTTTATTTTTTTTTATGCAGTGCTGTGGAGTGTGGGATGGGCATTGGGTAGTAATAAACAAACAATTAAAAACATCAGAAAAGACAAATTCTTGCTCTATGCTCAGATCAAAATGTGCACAGCATATTAAATCCTTTTAAAATTCATGGCACTTTACAGGCAGAGCTGAGCGGATTGACCGGCTAATATTCCCACAGTGACTCTTCAGGAGTTCTTTTACACCAAGTTCTGTATTTTCCAATTAGCACCATGAAAGTACACAATGGGAAAACTGGAAGATTTAACTGGGATTGTTTATCTGTGGTGTTCATGGGTATTATGCTCTCCCACCAAGTAACAATTATTTAAGGCTCTTTGTAGACTTGAAGTGTATGCATTGGGTAATACTGACTGCATGTTTTATTTTACAGCTATAGGATCCTGGGATTCAGCAGCCTCTGTAGATATAAACGTTGGGATGACTTTCCCACACATACAAACACAAATGCTTGTTAAACATGCCTGCCGCATATCCACAGGATGGGAGATTAACTCCATCAAGCGAAAAGCAGGCCGATACAGCCAAGGTGGGCGGGGCTTAGTTAGTGAGGGAGGAAGCAGGAGCCGAGAACTGGAAGAAAGATGGTGGTGAAAAAGTGATAGAGAAAAGGTTAGCTGGTGTTCTGCGTGTTCTTAAGGACTTGTGCGGGGTGCTCATGAATATGTCACTTGTGCCAAGGTTGCAAGGTGAAATTTACCCCCTACTGGTCTGATGAAAATGTTATTATTATATATTAAGTTAAATTAAATAAAGTTACAGTGCAAAGTTATATTTGACAATGTCAATGTGTCAGAATAAGTATTTGGGACTATATACCATGTTTACTATGGATGCATAACTGGTTGGGCTCTCTCCCCTTTCACGCCCTGGGAGGAAAGCCTACAGTCGCCTATGTTTCTGAGTAATAACCGGGATGTCATCGCCTGTTCCATGTTAGCGCCCTCTTGCTGTGGCCTCAGCGGGAGCCTGGAGCCCTTCCCACATGCCCATTCTCCTGCTCTGTCCTGCCACACATCCAGCAAACCCACGGGAGTCGGGCAGGACAGAGCAGTCTGTTCCCACACTGACAGCATGGTAGCAGGCACTGGCTCTGCTCTCTCTCTCTCTCTCTCTCTCTCTCTCTCTCTCTCTCTCTCTCTTTCTTTCTGGAATGTTCCCAGAGCCAAACAGTGACTGTCCCGGGTCACAAGCCCCGACAAAGAAACACATTATGATGTATGAAATGCTTCATCTCACCTGCCCATTAACCCTCATTTATTATTCTGCATCCAACCAGCTGCTCTACTGTATATTTCACATTATTCGCATTTCAGGTTTAAAATATTTTTCTTAGGAGTCCTTACTGACTGGCAGAACAGAGTTTTCTCAGTCATAATCATAAACCACAGTCTCCCTGGCTCAGAGGAAGCACCATTAAAAATGAAGAATCTTTTAAACGTGAAGTAAATGGTTTGTGGTTTTCAGGTCACGCCTCCCAGCCAGGGCCCACCAATCAGTGGGCCTCTCAGAGTGTGATGTAACACGCAAAACCAGGACCACTCATTTGTCACCCTACAGTAAAACCATGCCAGCCCATGTCAGCTAACAGCAGCCCATAAATCAAGGGGAAAAGGGGACAGATCCATCCATCCATTTTCCAAACCGCTTATCCTACTGGGTTGCGGGGGGTCCAGAGCCTATTCCGGAAGCAATGGGCACAAGGCAGGGAACAGCCCAGGATGGGGGGCCAGCCCATCACAGGGCACACTCACACACTATTCACTCACGCATTCACTCCTATGTGCAATTTAGCAACTCCAATTAGCCTCAGCATGTTTTTGGACTGTGGAGGAAACCGGAGTACCCAGAGGAAACCCCACGACGACATGGGAAGAACATGCAAACTCCGTACACATGTGATGCAGGTGGAGACTTGAACCCAGGTCCCAGAGGTGTGAGGCAACAGTGCTAACCACTGCACCACCATGCCGCACCGGAGGACAGATCAAAATTTAAAATAAAGACATCATACACCTATTTGTCTACACCAAATGAAAATATCCAATGGTTTCTGGTTTAACACCCATTAAATGACCTCATCAGTAACTGACAAAGCAAACATAAATCAAAACATGATTTAAACAGCCACTTCTATGTGTAATAATGCTGATCAGGCTTGAGCTTATCCCCACATTGTTTGCACTGTTCTGCCCACACACTATCTCCAGATCCTTTGCAGTTTTTGCATATTGCTGCTGCTATGTCTGCACATATATGTATCTATATATATATATATATATATATATATATATATATATATATATATATATATATATATATATATATATATATATATATATATATATATATATATATATATATATATATATATATATATAATATAATTATCATAAATTGTGGACGGCACGGTGGTGCAGTGGTCAGCACTGTTACCTGCTGACTCTCTGCAATGGCTCCATGTGTGTGGAGTTAGCATGTTCTGCCCGTGATGTTGTGGGGTTTCTTCTGGGTACTCCGGTGTCCCCCCACAGTCCGAAAACCCACTGAGGTTAACTGAAGTTACCAAAATGTTCATAGCTGTGAGTTTGCCCTACAATGGGCTGGCGCCCCATCCTGGGCATCCCAGATCCCCCCCAACCCTAAATAGTACAAGTGGTTACAGAAAATGGATGGATGGATGAACCATAAATTGACCATCTGTATTTTTTACCGACCTGGGTCTAAGTACAGTAATACTTGTTCCATACTCACATCTATTTTATTGGTTTTATTTTATTTTTACTTATTCTATTTTTCTTAATTTATGTTCTGTGTTGTCTATGAATGTATGCACCCACATTGCCAAAACAGGTGAACATGCAGATGTACCTGGCCAGTGAATTCTGACAAAGTGATTTCAGATTATAAATGACACAGTAAGTGGATGCTGTCCATGGTGCTGAAAACCTGGACCATCAAATTCTGTCATATCTCATCACCTTCCAATCAAAGAAGAATAAAATGCATACTGTAAGTACGTTCTAGAATGTGTAAAATGTAACCACAGTAAAAGCTCTTTTTGTGTAAACATTATAAAATGGAACACTTTGAAAACACATCAGATCTTAATGGGAAAAAAATAATGCTGGATATCTATACAGATACGGACTGGGTAATGTGTCTTGCAGAAATTTCATTTCAGAATCGTACTCGGTAGTTTGTATGGCCCCCACGTGCTTGTATGCATTCCTGACAATGTCGGGGCATGCTTCTAATGAGACGACTGAGGGTGTCCTGGGGGATCTCCTCCCAGATCTGAACCAGGGCATCACTGAGCTTCTGGACAGTCTGAGGTGCAACCTGGCAGGGCCGGATGGCCCAAAGCATAATGTCCCAGAGGTGTCATATTGGATTTCGGTCAGGCGAGCATGGGGGCCAGTCAATCGTATCAATTCCTTCATTCTCCAGGAACTGCCTGCATACATCTTGCCACATGAGGCCGGGATTGTTATGCACCAACGGGAACCCAGGACCCACTGCACCAGTGTTGGGTCTTACAATGGGTCCAAGGATTTCATCCCAATAACTTATGGCAGTCAAGGTGCCGTTGTCTAGCCTGTAGAGGTCTGTGTGTCCCTCCATGGATATGCCTCCCCAGACCATCACTGACCCACCACCAAACCGGTCATGCTGAACAATGATACAGGCAGCATAATGTTCTCCACAGCTTCTCCATACCCTTTCACATCTGTCACATGTGCTCAGGGTGCATGGTGCCGGGCAGTGAGCACAGTGCCTGCAGATGGGTTAAGGACAGGGCTGGACTGGTAATCTGGCATACCTGGCAAATGCCCGGTGGGCCGACGCACTTGGGGGCTGGTTGATTTAATAAGAATATATATATATTTTTTAATTGGCCAACGACCGGCCCATAAAGCAGGGACATCGGCCCATTGGTTCATTTTCTGTACTGACACTGGGCTGGCCTAATCATCTCTTAACAGGCTCCACCCCTCCCCCTCTGTTTCTTGTGTCAGATGCAGTCAGTGGCCAGAGCCAGAAATCAGTGGATTTAGGATGGAGAAGCAAAAGCGCAAGGGGGGTGCAGAGAAGTTGCGGGCCAAAAAAAAAATAAAATCTAGAGGTTGATGCCTCAACATGTGCAAAAATAACCGACATGTTTAGTGCTGTAGCTTCGGTTTCCAAGCCAACAGTAACGTTACCTGACAACACTAAACAGGTGAACATAGCACATGGAGGAGAGGTGACTAGTCATGGCGGCACCCAGGCAGAGGAGCAGGTGTCTGACAATGAAGTCAAGGAGGGACAGAGACAGAGTGAGCAGGAGGAGAGTGTAGTTGAAACGGTAAGCATGGTAGCTACATCATTTAACAGGGAGGGAGTGTTAAACAGGGCGGATGCAGCAGGATAGCGTGTGTGGGCCTGGCTGGGCCTCGAGGAAGATGATGATTTACCTAAATTAATGAATATTATAATTAATGGTGGGCCGTTATCGGCGTTAACGTGCTGTGTTAATGCGATTCTCTTATTGCGCGATAAAAAAAATATATTGCCGTTAATCTATTCACTAAGTTGGGAGCTGGGTCTTATACTATGCAAGCTATGATGAAAGAATGAAAAAGTATATCAAAGACATCGCATTCGGAAATTATTACAGAGGTTGTGAGAGAAAAACACAGACATAGCAGATTCGGAAGGGATTAAAATCACCAAGTACGTCTGTGAAACAAAACATTCTCTAACAACCCCCTGAAACACTAGTTACTTTTAATCATTATTTAGGTAGCACAGATATTCTGAATGTCTTTGGCAGAATTCAAATGATTAATTTCTAAATTAATCTAGATTAAAAAAAATTATCCATGGCCACCCCTAATTATAATAAAACAAACTAATCGTTGTCACTATTATAAAGTCTGTCATATTATCAGTCTGTTACTGCACTAGCGACTCAGTCAGCTAATGTCAAATTACACAGCATAAGCTATTTTGCATTGTTTTTGTAGCTAGGTTAGCAGAGTTAACTTATTCAATTGCAACTTCTGCTGACTATTCTAATGGTAACCCTTTAAAACACATAACGGCCGTCGACAGCCCTTCTCTAGAAAAACTTAGATGATGCTATTTGATTATTTTAATTATTCAATCATTTCTCTCTGTCCTTATGTATAGTCAATTTTTGGGAATGGAACAGTAGATATGCATATCTACAGGGACCGCAATGATGGTGTACTTGTTGGTTGTGTCCGACCGATCGTGGTGGGCCGGACTAAGCGAAAATGCCAGGGCCCTTTTTTTGTCCCAGTCCAGCCCTGGTTAAGGACCTTCTACTGCCCTGTCCAGCTCTTCTAGAGTAACTGCCTGTCTCCTGGAATCTCCTCCATGCTTTTCAGACTGTGCTGAGAGACACAGCAAACTTTCTGGCAAAGGTACGTATTGATGCGGAATCCTGGAGGAGTTGGGCCAGCCACCCTGACCCAGGTCTCATGTCTCCCTCCTGCTCCAGCCCTGCAGTCCCCTTGGAGTACTCCTGTCCTGCAGGGCCCTCGGGGCTTCCTTGTCTTTATCCTGCAGGTCCTTCAATACCCTCTGATCCTAGTTCCTGTTGCAGTCCTGCAGTCTCTTCATCGGCCCTCTGTTCCCATCCTGCAGTCCCCTCATCACCCGTCTGCTCCTGTCCTGTCGTCCCCAGGCGCCCACTGGATCCAGCCATGCCGCTGCTCAGCCCAGGAGATCCTTCATTTAGACTTATGACGGTCAACTCACCCTGTCTTTTTGTGTCTCATTCCCGGTCTATCAAACCCTCCAGTGTCCTTTCGACCCTGGTCTGTTTTTACCCAGTGCCTTCCTCCTCTGTTCCCGAGTCTGGCCCCCACATCGAGCACCTTTTGTACCCTTCCCTTTCATTTCCTGTACTCCATCCCAGTCCCCACCTCATGTCACTCATCCTGTCCCCAATTTATGTGTTCCTGGTCCCATTGATCTGTTTCTTGTCTGGTTCCCTCATCTGGTGGTCCTACCACAATTCCATGTGTTTGGCCTTTCTGTCCATGCTCCATTATTTCACCTCCTGGCTCTGTCTGTCCAGTTCCTTAGCTCCCGTTAGTGGGTTTTTTTTCGCCTTCTGTTCTGTGCTTTAAGTCTTTTATTCTCCTAGTCTTTCTGGCCCTGGCGGTGCCCTTGCAAGCCCAGTGTTCCCGCCTTTGGTGGGGGGGTACAGTCAAGGCCAGCACCCATCCGACTCCACCCTTCATGTCTCCTACCCTTCATGTGTCCTACCCTTCAGTCCCTAGTGTGTTTTCCCCGGTTTCCCACACCACGGCATAGCTCAGTGGGTACTGTTAACCCTCCAGTCATGGGTTCAATTCATTGCGTTTTGTTGCTGTGTGTTTTTCCGCCGTTGCTCCTACTTCTGTTGGGGTGTTGCCTTGATATGCTAGTTTATTGTACAGCATGGTTTCTGCATGCCGCGTACTGAAAATTAATACATTTTGTCGATTGTTTTTCTTCCGCATAGTAAGTTGTGTTTGCATTTCAAGGTGGCACATAATCTGTTTCATATGCTTCAAGCTGAAACCACAGTTACTGTTAAAGGAATCCAAGTATAGTGAAGTCCTGTGCTTTATCCTGTACTTCATACATATGACAGTACATCGTGAACCATTTTCCTATGCGTGATCTGATACTGTAATTTTGTATGTGCTGATACTTGGTAAAATCATCCGCACTTAAAATGTGTGGTTACCAATAAAGTGTGGTTAGCATGACCACAGTTAATAACTGACTGTTTGAAGCAGTTTTCATTATGAATTCAGTCAGACCATTTTGCACTTTATAGTAACATCAGATATTTTGCATCATTGAAAAAACAGCAACTGATTATATTAATAGGAAATTCACAGTAACTAATTTTCTGTATATCATCCTTGCAGCTTATATAGCCAAACTAAATTTCTGTGTCTTCAAAGCCGACACACTAACACAGAAACAGACAGAAAACCTTACATTTTCATGTTCATTTTAAACATATAATATAATATATACAAGACAGTTCTGGTCTGACCTGTATATCTGCCCTTCCTGCAGCAGCTGAGACTGTATCATGGCCTCTGTGTTTATCCATCGTACAGAGATAACAGATACACTGCTGGTCGGTACGGCAGCAGACCTCCAGGGGTTTGTCATGCTGGGGACAGACCTTGTCCTGCAGATGTCCAGTGGCATCAGTCAGCTTGTGCTTCTTAAAAGCTGAAGACTCATAGTGTTCTCTGTTTTCATGATCTTGTGAGATCATGCTTGGAAGGAAAATTCACAAGACCAGTTTTGCCAAGACCACAAGTACGGTCTTTGCATTCTTGGTATTGAGATCCACCCCTGTACTCATGTTGATCATGCCCAGCTGCTTCCTGTTTGCTCCCTCATTAATCCAGTATTTAACTGCTTCCCAGTCTTGTGGGGGACCAGTTCCATCATTGATGTTGTGCATTCCTGTTGTCCATGTCTAGGGTCCCTTTTTGTTCGTGTGTGATCCTGTTTTGTTTCCTGTTTGATTTGTTTAAATAAACTTCCTTGGTTTTCCCTGACTCCTGCCCCTGCAACCAATCATGAAAACTGGTGCCCTGACCAGCAGCTGGAGGAGGCATGGATGTAAAATCAATTATTCTCATTATTCTGTAATCACAAATAAGCTGAACAGACAGACATTTATTGAATTTTATTATTACATGCAAAACAGTTATACCTCTTATAGTATAATTGGTCACTTCCTGTTTGTAGTGTACCTAGCTTAAATTGTATCCTGACGGTAATTTTAGAATTCACTGCAGTTTTCTTTGTGTCCACTATGTGGCAGCAGTATACAGGAATGGTCTTATTCTGTCTCGTGTATAAATTCATATACCCTGATAACATGGAATTCTGTCTCCAAATTTATGTCAGGGATTTAGGCAGGAGTGAATTTCATACTAAAGACAGTATGACAAAATTACATTACACAAAATGTTTTGACCCGGAAGTTAACACTATTCAACAAATTTTTACAAAATTCTTGTTACTGAGATAAAATTCCTTTATCGATTTTTATTTGCTCAACACGAATATTACAGTGAAAATGCAAAATTATTCTCGACGTCTTTTGCTTCGTTATCCCAATGGAAAGAGGAGGAACCAAGCAGAAGAAAGAGTCATTTGTGCGGTTGCCTGGCTCTCTCCACACCACGGGGACTGCAAACGGCATTGATGGTCTTTTGCCGTTCAACCACTGTGAAAGCTGTGTTGTACATGTAGCACAGCATATATGTGGGGCTCGAGGCTCGTCTTGGTCGCCAATCTTGCATCCCAGTATAGATGATATGCCTTCTTCACTTGAGAAGTGATACTTTTCTTCTGCTTGACAAATGTCCCTTCCTTACAAATTTAGCAAAGATTGTCCACGGTATTACTGTTCTGTACTGTAACTAAATGGATAAAGTAATAACAGTTTTATGTAACAGTAGCCTAACCTGTATCCCACGAAGTCTGAAGTATTTTAAATGCTCAACCTTTCCGACTGGGCTTTATATAGTACACTGCTGACGTCAGCTTACTTCAGCAGCCTCCTGGCAGCAGTACTGCATTGCATCAGAAAATGATGCAATAAACTCTAGATGATATATGCAAGGGGGCGGCATGGGGGTACAGTGGTTAGCACTGTTGCCTCACACCTCTGAGACCTGGGTTCGAGTCTCTGCCGGGGTTGCATGTGTGTAGTGTTTGCATGTTCTCCCCATGTCGTCGTGGGGTTTCCTCTGGGTACTCCAGTGTCCCCCCACAGTCTAAAGACATACTGAAGCTAATGGGAGTTACTAAACTCCAGTTAGGAGTGAATGGTGTGTGTGTGAATGGTGTGTGAGTGTGCCCTGTGACAGGCTAGCCCCCCGTCCTGGGATGTTCCCTGCCTTGTGCCCATAGGTTCCAGGATAGGCTCCAGACCCCCCGTGAACCAGTAGGATAGGTGGTTTGGAAAATGGATGGATGGATGGATGATGTGTGCATGATGCAATATAACATAATTCTAGGCTTATTTAGGTTGTCGTTACAGTCCTACTGGATAAATGTACACGGTAAAACATAGAAAATAAAACAGCCAGCCATTACTGTAAGTGATGATGTTGGTGAGGTGGGCTGTGCAAAGGCAGCATGACGATAAAGTTTGTGGTCAGTTGGTGAGAAGGGGCGACACCCCACGCAAACAGAACATAAGAGTGCAGAACCAGTCTAAGCCAAGCAGACAGGAGGGGTTTTTCAACAGACTCTAGGAGTCCTGGGTCACAGACAGAGACAGAGAAACAGTGAAGATATGGAGAATAAGGAAGTGAGTGTCAGTCACCAGACACAGACCTGAGGTCAGTGAGACACAAATAAGTGTATTTTATCTGTAAGAATCTCTGTAGTGAAACTACAGGCTGCGAGCATCTGTGTCTGCATGTGTCTGTCGGGGGCTGAGAGAAACACAAAAGCGCTTAGTCTGATAGGACTGTTGATAAGGCCCAGATTAAGTGAATCAATGTGCTCATCACCTGACTTTGCCCCTCCCTAGGACACCCCCCAGCCCCCACCCTCAGTCAAGAGACTGAGCTGCTTCACCCTGTGGAGAGGCAGCGGGATGACCACCTTCATGTAGCAGAGAGGCGGCAGACTGAGTGGCTTCATGCAGCAGGAAAGCGGCAAACCAGGCCACCTTCGAGACGTGGGGCTCTGGAGGGTCAATACGGACATATCTCCTTCATAGTGGAGGTGAGCCCAGAATGACCTCCACATGGGCGGGGCGACCCACATGCTGGGAGACTCCTTAGGGTCCTGAAGGATTGTCCACTAACTATCGTTACGAGCAAGACTCAGACACCAAGAGGAGGTCAGGCGCTGGGGAAAGCATGCAGGTGGAGATGTGAAGTGAAAGAAGCTCCCAGAGATACCTGTTTCACGCTCATTTGACTTCCTCGGTCATTTGAGTCTGGTTCCTCAAAAGTTTCTGTCTTCTAGGGAGATTTTCCTTGCCACAGTTGCCTCTGGCTTGCTCACCGGGGGCTTTGGGCAGGGAAAATGCAAAGTGCCTTGAGACAGTGTAATGTGAAAATGCACTGTACAAATAAAACTGAATTGAATTGTCCAGACATTCTGTCACAACATATGGGATGAAATGACTTCAGGGCAGGATGGGCTGGCCCCCCATCCTGGGTTGTTCCCTGCCTCGTGCCCATTGCTTCCGGGATAGGCTCCGGACCCCCCGCGACCCAATAGGATAAGTGGTTTGGAAAATGGATGGATGGATGGACTTCAGGGCAGGTGTTTGGCAAAACAAAAAGGGGGTTTTTATTAAACTATTCACACAGGGACTGCAAATTAACGACCGCAGGGATCAGAATAAGAAGGTTAGGACAAAGAAGGACATGGGCTAACAGGAGAAGTGATGTTTATCACCAGACAAGCAATGACTAGACAAACAGGTGCTTGTATACATAGACTAATGAGGGGCAACAAGCACCAGGTGTAGCCCATCATGGTCACGTGAGGGAGGAGACAGGAGGGTCAGGCAGACATGGCAGGCAGGATGTGACATCACTGTTTTATACCTCGCAGTTTATTTCAGTTTACTTGTGAAGCTGCAGAAAATGGCTGAGTCACATGACTAACACAGGAAAGTGGGCAAGCTGAAGATTTACGTTTTTTTTTTTTTCTTTGGCTGCAATTGCAGCTAAGAGCAACTGGACAGCAACAGTGAACTGATGGATCTTGAGGCCTAACTGTCAGGAGCCCATGTCTTCTGTTGGTCTTGCTGTGGTTCCTCAAAGTCCCTCTGTGTCTTTAGCTCATCATGATATTAGATATCTGACTGATACATCTGCTATCTCAGCACTGCTGACTGTTGGCTTTGAATGTGACCATGACTGTGTCTCTCTGCAGTTTGCAGGCTTCCTCTGATCACATGGCATTTCTCCAGCTTCCAGTGCCCTGCAAAGGACTGATGTGCTGTTGAAGGTTTATCACCTAAATCCAACTAAATTTTAGGTCTTATTAGAACATTCTATTAATACAAGGTAACTACAATTCATGAAATCTTAAGTTAATGATGGAGTCTATGCATAGACAGTTTATTTCATTTTCTCTAGACTAATACTAATAGTCTGACTTTCTGAAGTGCTAAACATTCAGCCTTGTGGTTTTGTCACTTCCTGTTTAAAGTGTCCACTCCCCCTTCACTCTGCCTGCTGTGTGTAAGAATAGAAACGACAGAGACAGTGAAGGTAGAGAGGATGAGGAAGTGAGTGTCAGTCTCCACAGATCTGTGCTCAGTGACACACAGATATGGATCCTCTGATGCTCCTGTTTCTTCTCATCACTGGGCTCACAGGTGAGTGTCACTCATTACAGTGAACTGAGTAGAGATCTCTCTCCTGCTCCTCACACACCGTCAGATAGAGTATGGAGATCAGGATGGAGATCTGGTCAGAAGAAATCGCAAAATGTCAGTTGTGAAAAGATTCAGATGCTTTGTGTTACGTTGCCTTGAAAACTGTGAATATTTTTTGGATTCTTATGGTTGTATTCAGGGGCGTCATGGTGGTGCAGTGGTTAGCACTGTTGCCTTACACCTCTGGGACCCGGGTTCGAGAGAAAAAAGTCAAACCCCTGGTAACTTGACTCAGTCCCTGATCTGTTCAGTAGCTGGAAACTGCCCTGGGTGTTTGTATCAAAACATTTGTAGTTGCTTTGGTAATATTTTAAACACTGTTGCATGTAATAGGTTATTGATAATACAGATTTAATACCTAAATACTGCAATACCGTTATGTCTTTCTTTAGTAATCAAACAGTACAAAGAGTGTTAGTGCAGATGAAATGCCCTTGTCTTTTGCATGCTCTGATGTTCTCTGAGGCCTACAGTTGCCCATTTCATACTTCTCTTTTCACGTGCGCTTTCAGGCTGCAGACAGTCATGCATGCAGCAGCGTGTTTATACAGTACTACATTTATCGGTGGATGCACATGGTCTCGGTCAGTGCATGGCTATGGTAGTGATATTCCAGCAGACCAGGAGAGGACAGATATGTTGCAACAAACACAAAACCAGTGTAGTGAAATGGGTAAACTTTTTTCAAATAGTTTTAAAGTTGTTAGTAGAAGTATGAATTGGACGTCAGGGGTGGAGATTAGACCTGGTTGTGTTTCACTCTACGGCAGGTTTGGAGAGCTAGCTAACCTCTAGCTGGTAGAGACTGGGGGCAGCGTGGGGGCCTCACACCCTCAGGCTTGTGGTTTTGATATCTGGCACAGCTCTCTCTGGGTAGCTTGCATGGTGTTGCATGGTTAGGACGCTTGCCTCTGGACCAAGAGATCGTGGGTTCTGTTATGTCCATTCAGGACTAACTGATCTGTGATTGATAGGTGATGCCTAATCGCGGTGAGGGGTGGGCGGTGAGGGTGTTTCCAGTTGTTGATTAAAGTGATTTTGCTTAGCTGAATCTCTCCGTCCAGCGTCTCCTTAAGCATACAATATTTTGGCGACGAGGATGGCTGCTTTATCTCTACCGACGCCCCCCCCCCCCCCCCATCCTCGCACTGCCTGGCGAGCCTTCCATTCTGTGGACCCATTGCCACCAGTCTTTCGAAACCATACCTGGCAGCTGCAGATTTAGCCGGTGTCAGTGACTTACGGAAAACGGCATTGCTGAAGCAGTGTTTGGGAATCGAAGGACAACGGGTGCTAGATATGCTGCGCAGCAGTGACACCGAAACGAGCTACACGGCGACCGTGCGGCTTCTGAAAGGCCAGTTCGCCACCCCGCAGAGTGCACTGCTGCGGCGCTTTCTATTCAGACAGCGCCAGCAGCTCCTGGGTGAGTCAGCCCAGCAATATGTCTCTAACCTGAAAGGCTTAGCCAGCTCGTGTAAGTTCAGCATATTGATGGAGGAGATGATCCGTGATTAGCTGATTGAATGCATTACTAATCCTAAAATACGGGAGACGTTGTTACTCGAATCAGACGATCTGACACTAGCTAGAGCCGTTGCCATTATGTTCCAAATTGAGAGCGCGGCTGAATGCGCAGCTAAACTGAGGCAGATGTAATCTACGCTGAGCCAAGCTGTATATATAAGTGTACCACCACCATGCGAGGTGCGGCCGCCACCATCCAGCCCAGACGGGGACATACCGGACTTAACATTAGACCCGGTCATGCATCTTACAAGACAACGGAGCCCGCAACTACGACAACAGCTTCTCTTATGTGGCAACTGTGGTTCAAAATCACATGCCACCAGAGCACAGGACTGCCCAGCTCGTTAGCAAACATGCCGTAACTGTGGAAAAAAAATCATTTTGCTAAAATGTGTCGCTCAGCTCCCCCCAGGCTGGACAGACACGCTTTCCGGGTTTCACCCACCATAATACACCAGGTGATGGCGGGGCCCATAAAATTCAAGTCTTGTACAGTCAACATAAATGAAGTGTGTCTTCCCCTGATGCTAGACACAAACGCAAGCATCCCTCTACTGAACGCTAATACGTACCATACCTTCTTCCATGACTTACCATTATCCATGCCTGTTGCTGTACTGCGCGGTTATGGGGATTCCAAAATTGATCTGTTGGGTTCCATTGAAGTGACATCGCATAATAAGGGGCAACTTAAGGGGGCTGGACATGCTGACTGCTTTGAAATTTTCACTAATGGACACAGGAGGCGCTGCCATCCTCGCTATTGCTGTTGGACAATATCGTAATTGGTCTCCCCTGTTTGTAGGGCTAGGCTGGTTCTCAGCATTCGCCCATCAGCCACTCATACTGGTGACTCCGGTAATTCAGCAACTGCATTGTATCCCACTAGCCTTGAGGAATGGTGTCTCTGACGAATTCTGGATGCCGGAATTATTGAACCAGTTGATGCTTCACCATGGGTGTCCAATCTAGTTTGTGGTCCGAAAGATATTAGGTGCTCTGTGTGTCTGCGTGGATATGTGCGCAGTAAACAAATCAGTAATCCCGGACAGATACCCACTACCAATGCTAGAGGAACTCATGGCGCAATTCCATGGCTCCACAGTGTTTTCTAAGCTGGACTTCAGAGGAGGTTATCTCCAGGTGGCCCTTCATTTGCTTCTCGGGGCCTCAACCAAACTGAGCAACGGTATTGGGTTGGGGAGTGCGAGGAACTTGCCTGCATCTGGGCATGGCACTTTTACCTGTATGGTCGCCACTTCACATTGAGGACGGACCACCAGGCTCTGACAATTCTGCTGTCCTCTGCAGGTACTGGCCACAAGCCCCTGAGATTGCACCATTGGTATGATCATTTAAGCCAGTATAACTACACCCTGCAGTTTACACCAGGCCGAGATAATATTGCTGCGGACCTCCTATCTCGATCAGTTCCTGCCCTGGCCCTACCCACCAGTATGAACCACACTGTAACTGATTTTTGTTGTTTTCACAGTAAAATTACTGCATTCTCAACAGTTCATTGCTGTATTTGTTGTGTACAGTATGTTACTGTAGATTTCCATACTTTTTGCTGTTTTTGCACTAATTTACTGTATTTTTGATAGTTCATTGCTGTATATGTTATGTACAGCACGTTACTGTAGATTATATTAAATTATATATATAAAAATTAAATTTAAAGTAAATTAAAGTAAAAGACCGTCCTTGAATTCAGCGGAATATTATTTTATTTTTTTAACATCAGAGGTATAGATATTTTCCATTTTTGAAATTTAAAAATGTTTTTAAAAAATTACAAAGAATTCAACAAGTATTTTTTGCCAACCTGAACGATGGGACATTCTAAAACGCTTAACGTGAAAAAGCTTCATGTGGTTTAATGTATCAAAACAGTGATTAATAATCACCAAATTTCTCACAGACGTATCATGTGGCTATAAAGACTTTGCAGTATAGAATCAGCGGCGGATCCGCCCTCAAGTCGGTAGATCCGCCATAATAGCCAACTCATATACGACATGCGCCTAAGGGGCCATACTTTTAGTATACGTACGCAGGGGCGCTGCTAAGGATTTTGTGCCCCATGAAAAGAATCTTGACAGGCCCCCAACACAGTTTATTGGGGGCTTCTCTGGGCCCCCTCTCAGTCATGGGCCCCGAGAATCGTCATCGTTTACCCCCCCCCCCCCCTTTACAGCGCCCCTGTACGTACGCACATTTTACAGATTTTTTTGGACACCCCCCCCCCCCCCCCCGCCTGTACGCACACATACGCTGGGTAGTTGAGTTATATGCATGTATGGAGTGCAATTCAGCAGGTCAGGTATCGTGAACGAAACACTTAATTTTTAAATTTCTCAAGTTGATTCACTCCCCCCCCCCCAGCATACGCACACGTACGTAAAATTCGGTTAAATTCCCCCCCTCCCCCTCCGTGCGTACGCTAAAAGTATGGCCCCTAACCTATACGGCCCTTACAGCCCGCCTCCTTACAGCCCGCCTCCTTACAGCCCGCCTCCATCGTACAGTCACATCGTACGCGCTCATTTCAAGCCGTTCATCGGTTACAGCTCGGACTGACTTGGACAGCGAGACTTTAAAGGATGAGAGCTTCGACCTTCTTACACTGTAAGTAAACTGTTAAAACGTGCTTTCTTTGTGCAAGTGAAAAACGGGTGAATATATAAACCAGTCTGTTTGCAGCATGTTTTTTACTTTATATATGACCATTGCGAGCGAATGTATATTTGAGTTAAAAATTGAGAAACGCTATAATTTGAGCAGTATTTCGTCTTAGTGAGGCGAGATGACTTGGCTAAATGGGGCAGTTATTTTACTTCAGTCCTGGGCACATTTGTTAGTGGATCTACATTAGTTGGTTCGACCATGTCGAATCTAGAATCGAGGAATCAGAATCGAGTTTATTGCCAAGCTTATGGAAGCACAGGGGCAATTCGGACAAGAAAATTGTTAATGTTTTTGGTTTGTTTGCCTCTCGAAAAAGAATATCACCATGAATGTACTAAAGTGTATTTCATAAGGTTTTGAATGTGGTTTGACTAGTTCGTGTTTGTCTCTCGGAAATAATGTTCTTACTCCCAAACTGCTAAAATATTTTTAAAGCACTTTAAATTACACTCCTATTACCCAATATATTACACAAAATAGGAGAAAATATGATATATTAGACGTTACAAGTATCACATTATTATTGTACATTTAATTACGGAGAGCACAGATGCTTCCGATGCATCATTTTAACTGTCTTGATCAACTTTTTAATGAATATACAAAAAACCGCGAGAGAGTGAAGCCGCGAATGTCGAAGCGTGAAGTGGCGAGGGACGACTGTATACACATACAGGGAAATAAAAATAAAAAAAAAAATAGGAAAAAACCTGCCCACCGAACAATTCTAGCCTAAAACTCCTGGTTTTGGGTGGTGGAGAGAAGGCCAGATGGGCTGTGATATATATTAGTGGACGATAAGCTCATTTAAATGACAGTCGTCTTCGCTCCGGTTTCTTCAGCTGATACGGTGAAACGCTGAATGTCGTTGAGGTATGGGATTGTGATTTCAACGTTGAGTTTGTTATCGTTAATAGAATGAGTGTCATGGTCTTAGAAGACCAGAGGTGCATTTTTTGCAGTTTTGTAGCAGAATTTCTGTGCTGATATCTGTGATGCACGGCCGCCATCTGCTGGTCAGTGTTGGTAATGGAGGGAATATTGCTTTTGGTTTGGTTTGATATTATGTAAATTGGGAGAGGCGAAGCAGGACGGCGGTCCGTCATTTTTTCTGTTGTTTCAAGGCGGTGTTCATAGCGGTTTAAACTTCGTGCCATTTGGGGGTAGTGCATTGTGATTATGTATTGTGTTTCGCTAGGGTATGAAGGGTAACTTTGGTGCAGTAGATTTCTGATAAAGCATTTTACCTTGAATGTAATGGCGTCTGGTTGTGGTCGGCTAAACCGCTTGAATTGATGGTAATCTGTAATAATATACAAGTGCACAAGACGTATGCGAGTTAAAGTACATTTTATTGTGTTTCAGTTTTACAAAAATAAAGAATAAGGACAGAAGGGACGGATCAAGCGGCATTCGTGATTCTTCATGCCTTTTACGTGTTTAGCTGACCCGATAGCTAGGCAGCGAGACTTAGCGAGGCCAGTACAATGAGCAAAATATTTCTCATTATGTTGAATTTAGTTTGTTTTTGTGGAAAGACAGGCGCGCACTTTTTTCCCTTTTCGTTTAAAGGGAAAAATGGAGGGGAAAGATTATTCTTGCCTGAATTGTGGGGAATGCGATATGGAGAGAAGTTATTTTATGTATGTATATTTTTATAGAGTGTGCCGATTTAATTTTGACTTGAGTTTATGGAAAGAAATGTTAATTTAGGCATTAATTGAGCCTGTTGCTCGAACAGGTCAGTTTTTTTTCCTTTGGAGCACGTTCGTTTTTTTTCCTACGATGGCGAACCGATCCCACGGGAACCGAGACTGAAGATTCCCGCCCAGCAAACCAAACTCCTCTCGGTGGACAAGTAGGAGGGACACTTTTGTCATTCTTGGTTTTTGTTCCGTATACTGGTTTCCAGTGCATCTCTCTGTGCCATGACTCCTGGTACAATTGTTACACACCGATAATATATGATATTAACCAGAGATACTGTGATGCTGAAAATGTGAATTCAGTTGGTTGTTTTCCCCACAGGTGCTGACAGTGTGTCCTCAGTGATTCGGGTGTCTGTACAGAGAGGAGGATCTGTCACCATCCCATGTTCCTATGACAACATGTATCAACAACATGAGAAATACTGGTGCAAAGGGAGTGACTGGAGTTCATGTACTCCCATAGTACACACTGACTATCCACATATTAATGGTGATGTGTCAATCAGAGATGATCCTGACCAGCGAGTCTTCAATGTGACCATCAACAATCTGAAACCTGGGGACTCTGGTTACTACTGGTGTGGTGTGGGGATCAGCGGAGGTGCAGCTGTGGGATCACGGGTTTATCTGTCAGTCATTGGGGGTAAGATGTCTGTACTGCAGACTGTAGGCAATGAGATGCACAGTATGTAACATGTCATTCAGGCAGAAAGGAAGGACATTGATACAAAAATTCAAGTGAAAATATTTTAATATACAAGAGGCACCAAATTTTACTTTTGATCAGTACCATGAATGAGACCTGGGAAAAGTAACAGTGTCAGTTTAAATGGGCTACTTCAGGGGGTTAAATATGATAAGTAATATGCTAAGATGTGCCCTTTAGTGTAAATTGATTTAAAATAAATTTAATAGAAACAGATTAATATGTAAATTAACATACAGCAAAGAAGCATCTGTTCAGCTCTGTTTCTGATGTTTGGCCAATATATATAAATTTGAACAAGTGTATTCCATCAAAGATGGATTTTGTGAACTAATCTAAATGATGTTAATAATTTATTGCACTTTTATTTTGGCAAATATAGTGGCAGGAAATTAATACAACAAATTTAAATAATCTACAGAATGACATAATGTGACCTGCAGTGGACTGGTGCTGACCTTTTATTAATATGTGTATAAATTATGTAAGAAGGAGTAAGAGTTGATCAGCTGGGTAATTTTCATACTGTCCCTGCAGGTGTGTCCACACTGAACATGGTGTCTGTACAGAGAGGAGGATCTGTCGCCATCCCATGTTTCTATGACAACATGTATCAACAACATGTGAAATACTGGTGCAATGGGAGTGACTGGAGCTCATGTACTCCCAAAGTACGTACTGACTCTACACAGATAAGTGGTGAAGTGTCAATCAGAGATGATCCTGACCAGCGAGTCTTCAATGTGACCATGAACAATCTGAAACCTGGGGACTCTGGTTCCTACTGGTGTGGTGTGGAGATCAGCAGAGGTTCAGCTGTGGGAACACGGGTTTACCTGTCAGTCAGTGAGGGTAAGATGTCTGTACTGCAGATCGTAGCCAATTAGATTCACAGTATGTAACATGTCATTCAGGTAGAAAGAAAGGATATTAACACAAATACGGGAGACAATATTTTAATAAATAGTTGAAACCAGAAGTTTAGATACACTTCAGAAAAAGACACAAAAACGTTTTTTCTCAATGCCGGACATTTAATCAGAGTAAATCTGTTTTAGGTCAGTTAGGATCAGCAATTTTTTTTGTATTTGTTAAAATTCTCTCTTTATTCTGACATTTTTTATCATTTTGTCCTTTGCTTTAGCTTCACATGGGTGTGAAATATATGTATAATATTAACATAACTGGCTCATATTCATGACTATTTTATTGTTTTGTAAATATCACAGTGTTTGTTCCTAATCTGTGTGTTCAGGTTCCCCAGAGCTGTCAGTGGACAAACAGGAGGTGACGGGTGTGGAAGGAGACAGTGTCACTGTTCAGTGTCGCTATACAGACAGTTACAGTCAGAAGCGGTGGTGTAAGGTCAGGCGCTCCTGTGTATCAAGGTCTTCGGGTTTGGATGGGAGGCCTGTCCTGATCACGGATGACAAAGTAAAGAAAGTCTTCAGTGTGACAATGAGGGGACTGGAGAGGAAGGACACAGGCTGGTATTGGTGTGATACTGGAAACGTGCAGATCCCAGTTCATATTACTGTCAGTCTGAGAACTACAACCACAACTAGCACTGAACGTAAGTATTGACCTAAAATATGATTGTGAATCATTTATGCTTAAATTTGCTTAGATAAATAGTAAATGAGCCCAACAGCCTTACTCATGAAGGGGGTCTGTGTGTTTTGTTGGATAAATTGGTGGTGGGGGGGTTGTTTTCCAGGGAATAACCAGGGCAGATCCAACCACTGTCTGACACCCAATCAGCACAAGGCTCTATATTATACAGCTCTGGAAAAAATTAAGATATCACTCCTATATTTTTAAACCGATCAGCTTCTTAAAATCCTGGTTTAATCCTGGATCTGCTGGCAGAAGGTTACACCGCACAGCAGGCTGCTTCCAGGCTCAAAGTTACTAAGACAGCAGTAACAAGAACAAAACAAAGCAGGAGACACTGGGAACGACCAGAAACTACAGTATCCATGTAGAGGGTAGAAGCAGCTTTTTAATGCCAGAGACAACTGTCAGCTTATACGGCTGTGACTCAGAAATCAGAGGATGACCTCATGTGACCTTAAAGAACATTAAATGGTGTGAAGTGCAAGGAATAAAGCAAGTAAGAGGCTTTTCATCAATGAGAAACAGGGAAGAGCCAGGTTGGAGTTTACCAGAAAAAGTACATTATACAGAGACACTTTCCCAAAAACTGAGAAATAAGTGAAACCAAATGTAAAGAGGGGAGGAGAATTTAGATACTGGAGATGCCAGTTTATACATGGAGATGATCTCAGCAGGGAGCCGATTAGAACACATATGTGGATGTTAACCATGTTAACCACACTGACCGTGCTTGAGGTGTTTGAGGATCCACAATCATAACCTTAGTCCCATTCGCCAGGTTGGCTGCGTCCATCTGCCATTTCTGCCTGTTCTGGAGGGTTAGTAGGTCATACCTGGTCTGGAGGGTTAGCAGGTCATCCCTGGTCTGGAGGGTTAGCAGGTCGTCCCTGATGAAGCTCCTCCAGAGCTGGTCAGCAAGTACCTGGTTCCATCAGAGTCGCTCTGATGTGGGGTAGATCACCTGAGGAATGGCTGAATTTGGCCGCCCCATCAGGGGAGTATTGGGTGAGATGGGATCAGGATCAGTTACATCCTAGGACACTTAATCCCTTCTTCCTTAGCTAGTACAGTCCGCAGTATGTGGGCCTTAGGTGCTGTACAAGGCTGCCTTCACTGAGCAGGTGGAGCACTAGGTGGATTAATGCGGTAAGTGATTTTCTGGGCTGCCAGTTGCTCCTTTATAGAGGATCCTAAAGCATTAAGAGCCTCTCAGCTCAGTACTACAGTGGCTCCCTTAAACTTGGTGCCCTGGCTTCCCTCTCCATGCAGTACAGTTACAAAATGACGAGGAATGAGTCTGTCAAGGCTAAGCATGAGATCTAGGTACAACACTCTTGTAGTGAGACACTTATAAATGATTCCCCAGTGATTCTCCTGTCTCTTACCAGTCTTCACTAACACTGCATCCTGGGCTCTGCCATGGCGTGTGTAGGCGGCTTCCTATTCTAATTAGGCTTGTGTCAAACTAAGGTGTGAGCTACACCAACCTACTGCTGATAGGTAGAGCTTCAAGACAAGCGTACTCTTCAGGGAGACTCAATCTCCACACGTCAGAGGAGTTTCAGTTCAGCTGCTCTAAAATCATCAGCCATGGGGCTGCAGCCTCTGCTGGCTGCCCTGTCAGACTGCTGAGCAACGGGTTTCACTGGGGCAGTGAAGGATTGGTAATGACCTCCAGCCACTTGGAAAAAAAAAACGTAATACTGTTCCACTCCATCCCAAACCAGTGTGGTGCTGAGGTAATCTGCTGTATCAGCATACGCTCCTTACCACTCTCTCTCTTTTTCATTAAATGCAGAACAAGGGATCACCTATTATGGTTTTTGTCACTTCCTCTTTGTAGTGCAGAGGTTAAATGTAGACTGACCGGATGATTTCAGAACTGACTGCAGTCTTCTTTTTGTCCACTATGTGGCAGCAGTATACAGGAATGGTCTTATTCTGTCTTGTGGCTGATGTGTGTATAAATTCATGTACCTAGATAGAATGGAATTCTGCATCCAACTTTACGGATTTAGGTTGGAGTGAATTATATATTAACAACAGTATGTCAGAATTATATTATACACGATTGTTACGATCCTCAGTCTAGGGTTGAGGACCGTCAGAAAGGTAAAGGGAAAGGAGAGGGGAAAACGAGACAACCAGGGGATGGGAAAAGGGAACACGGGAAACACAGGGATATTTTTTTGTATTTTTTTATATTTATTCACAAAGACCTTCACAAACAATAGGGCAACAGACTTCGGGAGTGACATAGCCAAAACAATAAACAAAACAGCACTACCGAACCCGTCCACGACTAAACTAATTCTAAACAAAACGAAAAAGATGAGAAAAGAAATGACACAGACTAATCCTAATTCCCTAACCAAAACACAGAATAAGCCACACGTACACAAAACAAAATAGCAGTCACTCCCTACGCACTTAACAGAAATGAACATACAGAACACACCAAAGCCGAAACACAGTAACCAAAGGGGCGAGGAAAAGAGAATAGTCAGGAGGAAGGCAAGAGATCAAAAACCAGAAAGCAGTCAAAACCGAAGGCAAAGGTACAGAAGGATAAGGCAATAGACAAAAGCCAGGAAACCAAAAACTGTCATACACTAGTAATCCAAAAGAATGCAATCAAACCAACAACAAAAACCAACCAAGAGCAGAGCTGCTGCTACTCTCCCGCCACGGCTTTTTCAATCATAAAGGCGGAAGTAGCGTCGAGGCTCAGGGCGTGGCCAGGTCCGGGAGGCGGAGTCGAAGGCAGCCGGACAACGATCAGGACAATCCCTCCCCAAACCTTACGGCACGTCACACAATATTTTGACCAGAATGTTAATCAGAAAAATATTCAGATTTGCAGATATAGCCATGAGTAGTTAAAGGAACAGGAAATCTGACAGGAATGGATTCCTAAGAGAACTTTGTGACAGACTGGAATCCTGTCCTGGGTGTTCCCCTGCCTTTGTGACAGACTGGCATCCTGTCCTGGGTGTTCCCCTGCCTTTGTGACAGACTGGCATCCTGTCCTGGGTGTTCCCCTGCCTTTGTGACAGACTGCCATCCTGTCCTGGGTGTTCCCCTGCCTTTGTGACAGACTGGCATCCTGTCCTGGGTGTTCCCCTGCCTTTGTGACAGACTGGCATCCTGTCCTGGGTGTTCCCCTGCCTTTGTGACAGACTGGCATCCTGTCCTGGGTGTTCCCCTGCCTTTGTGACAGACTGGCATCCTGTCCTGGGTGTTCCCCTGCCTTTGTGACAGACTGGCATCCTGTCCTGGGTGTTCCCCTGTCTTTGTGACAGACTGGCATCCTGTCCTGGGTGTTCCCCTGTCTTTGTGACAGACTGGCATCCTGTCCTGGGTGTTCCCCTGCCTTGTGCCCTGTACTGCCTCAGATCAGCTCCACTGATTCTGTACTGGATACGCATGTGGAAGGTGGATCACTAAGCTAAAATGCAGTTCAGTACGTACCGTATGCCATTCAAAAGTCAAAAATGACTGAATTTGATGTATTTACAATTACAGCCTTAGTGTTAAAGGGGTGTGGTCACCACAAAGTGATGATCCCATTCATTCTCCTCACTGTGCCTTTATTACCAGCGACTTAAGCTACTGGTTTTCCTCTCAGACCCTAAAACAGGGCTGCCCAAATGGCAAATGCTGCACTGAAACAATTCAATCCAGTCCCCCCCCATCCCTGGTCAGTAAATGATGTGGACCTTGGCTATGTGCCCCTGATGGGGATGATAGCTGAGTGACCCTCCCCTAGAACACACCTGCTTTGTTTTCCTGTGTCTTTCCCTTGTTCTTATGCAAAATGACAGTCTTGCTGTTTCACCTCCTCACTGTCCTCTTAAACCCATCTCTCTGTGCCATGACTCCTGGTACAAGTGTTACACAAACTGATAATATATAATATTAACCAGAGATACTGTGATGCTGAAAATGTGAATTCAGTTGGTTGTTTTCCCCACAGGTGCTGACAGTGTGTCCTCAGTGAGATGGGTGTCTGTACAGAGAGGAGGATCTGTCACCATCCCATGTTTCTATAACAACAGATATCAGCAACATGTGAAATACTGGTGCAGATGGGCTTATAGCCATCTATGTACTCCCATCGTACGCAGTGACTCTCCACAGACGAAGGATGATGTGTCAATCAGAGATGATCCTAACCAGCGAGTCTTCACTGTGAGCATGAACAATCTGCAAACTGGGGACTCTGATTACTACTGGTGTGGTGTGCAGATCAGCAGAGGTTCAGCAGTGGGAACATGGATGCAGCTGTCAGTCACTGCGGGTAAGATGTCTGTACTGCAGACTGTAGCCAATGAGATGCACAGTATGTAACATGTCATTCAGACTTAAAGGAAGGACATTAACACAAACACAGAAGAAAATATTTTAATATACAAGAGGAACCAAATTTTAGTTTTGATCAACACCATAAATGACACCTGGGAGAAATAACAATGAATGTGCTACTTCAGAGGGTTTAACATGAGAAGCAATATTCTTTGGTGTAGTTTTAAGTGAATGTTAAATTCATAAAAGCATAAATATATAAATAAACATACAGTAAAAGAGGCTCAGTTGGGCTGTCGGTTACTGTTATTGGCATATACATGGAAATCGAAATAAACAGGAAAGCAAAACAGGATATTGCAGGCTAATTCTATACTATAATCAGTTAATCATTCATTAAACTTTTATTTTTGCAAATACAGTGATAGTAAGTACAACATTTAATCAAAACAAGTTGTTTCATTGGGGGCCCATCGGACAGCAAGGTCGCATGTTGGGCTGGTGCCATCAGTGTAAATAGTGTAAATAGCTCTGTGTATTTACCATGTATTGTGTTGTGTGTCTGTTGTGAGTATGACTGGCAGACATCAGGAAACCCCATCTTTGTAGCCTTCCTGTGCTTATCTGTGACTCTGGTACCTGAACCACACTGGTGTCAGACCTGAGGATAAAGGTGACAGAGCTCAGCAGGGAGCAGCATGACGTGGGACACGGCCGATCGCAGTGAAGACCCCCCTAAAGCTGCCCCGGTACAGTGGGTAATGGCCCCTGGAACCCTCCCAAGTACCGGTCCGGCTGGTGGCACGGCCCAATCACTGGTCCCCCAAGATGGGGGCACCTGGTGATGCCACTGGAAGAGGAGGCACTGCGAGCTCTATTAAGCAGAGCCCTACCCCTACAGCTGATCTGCACCCATCGTGCGCATGGCATTGGGGGGGGGGGGGGGCAGCTGAAAGTCACGCTGACAGGACAGTCGGTGGTACAAGAGGTCTGACTAGCCAGCACTGCTGACCCCTGTGTTATCAGACTGGACTTACTAGTATAGCTAGGGGCCACCATCGATCTGCTGGGGGCAGCCATCTGCTTTGGGTACAGATGTGGGGGTCCTCCAGTATGAGAGCAGCGGCCAGGGATAGCAATGGGGGAAGAGAGAAGGAGAGCCGTCCACCCGGTGGGGTGGAAAGATCTGCCCACAGCTCCTGAGGGAAAGTCTCCACCAGCCACACGACTGCAACTCCAGTCCAGACTGTGCTGAACGGCAGCACCACAGCAGGACCGTCTCCATAGACAGTGCAGGCTGTGCAGCAACTGTGGCAGTACAGCAATCAGCCCTGTTCACCCATCTGCATCTGCACCAACTGCTTCTGGTGAAACTACAAGTGTCAAATGGCAGACAGGAGTCATGAAGCCTTCCCACAGTCCGTAAGCGGCACAGGCAGACCTTGTCACCAACAAGGACGGGTCATGTTAATTTTGCTTCAACTATCAACCATTGAATGAGGTGACAAGGAAGGACTCCTATGTGCTTCCATGCATCACTGGGTCAACATGGTTCAGCTCCTTAAACCTCCGGAGTGGCTACTGGCAGGTCGAACTGTCCCCAGTAAACCACCCTAAGACCGTGTTCACCATCGGTCACAGGCTATGACAGTTCAGTCAGTTTCATTCAGCCCCTGTAACAGCCTGGTCACCTTCGAGAGGCTAATGGAGGCTAATGTCCCAGCTCACCTGGACCTAATGTGTCATCAACACTGATGATCTGCTGCTCAACGCCGCTGATTTTGCCTGGACATTGCAGAAGTTAAAGGAGTTTTTGCAGGGACTCTCTGTGCAGGGTTGTGGCTGAACCCCCGGAAGTGCTCCCTCCTCCAGTGCATGATGCTCTTCCAGGTCCATATCATCAGAGGGAGGGCGTGGCCACCCACCCGCAGAAGATGACAGCTGTGTGAGACTGGCCCCCTGCACAGACTGTAGCAGAGCTGCACACCTTCCTGGGGTTAGTGCCATATTACCAACACTTTGTTAAGGACTTCGCCAGCATAGCAAACACAATGCACCATCTACAGAAAAGGGAAGGGGTTTTGTGTATTTAGGGTGGACATGTTAGCCCTGCGTTTGCTTTTAAGGGAACATATAGCCTACAGACAGACACCATAGTGAACTCAGGCCCCCCATCAAGTGATTGTTAACTGGGGCCCAGCAAAAGGCCTGAAGGGGGCGCTACACCTGTGCTCTCTCATGCTGAGGTCAGTGCACGGAGCCGTCGGGGCCGGGCAGTACGGCGTAAAGAAGATGCTGAGGAAGCTGTGGCAGCGCTTCACCTGGCCGGCTGCCAGCAGGACGCCCAGATGTTCCTGCATTGCTGTGCTGCATGTGCGGCTCAGAGGGGTCCTAGCTGGCAGTGCCGGTCTGCCCTCCAGCTGTACCTAGGGGAGCATGTGGGGGTCGATGTCCTGGGCCCCTTTCCCCAAACTGAGGCCGGGAATCACTACATTCTTGTGGTCATGGACTACTTCACAACGTGGGCTGAGGGTCACATGGTTCCAGAGCAGAGTGTGACCTGACCACCATGGCAGAAAACAGCTGTAGGAGCTTCGGGCTTCAGAGCAGCTGTACAGCATCCAGGGGAGAAGCTTCAAGGTGCTGCTGTTCTGTGAGGTCAGCTGGCTGCTAGGGATTGTGAAGACCCCTCCCCCCCCCCCTCCCCCTCCCCCACCCCCATCAGCAGAGTGACAGGCTGGTGAAGAGGCTGAATTGCATCCCAGCTCCCAATGTCAACTGTAGTGTTAATGTTAATTGTTGTGATTATCATTGTTTGGGCCACCATGTGTAGTGAGAGTAGCTGGGACCCTCAGCACAGTGGCCAGTGTCTGTGTGTTGTGAGTATATATGGCATAAATCAGTACCTGTCTGTGACTCTTCATTATCACTGGGATCACCATGTCTGGTATCTGTGCCGCAAAATGATAATATTCTGCTAAATGAAGTACTGTAACCTACAGTGGACTGACTTTTTATTAATGTGTATAAATGGTGTAAGAGGGAGTGAGAGTTGATCAGCTGGGTAATTTTCATACTGTCCCTGCAGGTGTGTCCAGACTGAACACGGTGTCTGTACAGAGAGGAGGATCTGTCACCATACCATGTTTGTATGACAACATATATAAAAATCATGAGAAATACTGGTGCAATGGGAGTGACTGGAGTTCATGTACTCCCATAGTACGCAGTGACTCTCCAAAGAAAAGTGGTGAAGTGTCAATCAGAGATGATCGTAACAAGCGAGTCTTCAATGTAACCATGAACAATCTGAAACCTGGGGACTCTGGTACCTACTGGTGTGGTGTGGAGATCAGCAGAGGTGCAGCTGTGGGATCACGGGTTTCCCTGTCAGTCACTGAGGGTAAGATGTCTGTACTGCAGACTGTAGCCAATGAGATGCACAGTATATAACATGTCATTTATAACATGCCTCTTTTTCTGATTGGTGTTAGAAAAACACTCTTTACTTTGAGAATGAAGGACTGATCTCAGCATTATACTCTCAACTGATGTGTTTTGCAGATCAAAACCTAGGAAATATTAAACAAGGTGGGAGAATGAACTCGGTGTGGATCTGACTGTGGAATACTGGTCTAAAACACTGTAGCATGCTGAGATTTAAAGTTTTGCACGGGGTTCAGTTCAGCAAAGCCAGGCTTGCTGACATATATCCTGGGAGGTATGCTGGCTGTGACAGGGGCTCCTTTCTCCAGCTGATCTAGCACATGCTGGCTGCTCTTGCTTTCTGGTTGGTTGGAGCTGCTATGTGGATCGTCTCTCATTCGCCATGCTCTGCCATAACAGGGTAGCAGATGACGACTTTGATTTAAATATAAACCAATCTGTCATCGTTGCATTCATGTCGCTTTTGGCCTGTAGGAGAATTTGGCTGCCCTGGAAATCTCCCACTCCTCCGTGTGCTGCTGCTTGTCTGGAAGACATAACTCACTTCATACAGCTAGAAAGAGATTAAATGTAGGCTGAGGGGTCTGTGAAAAAGCTCTACTCCAGATGGGAACCTTTCCTGTCATTCTTGGTGAATCTTAGGGAACTACACACTCGGTGAGGGTCTCTGATTGTAACTGGAGGACCCCCCCCACCCCACCCCCATTAATTTGATTACCTCTCAGGACGGTCGGTACATTGTGAGTGAGTGTATTCTGGACCATATATGGGTATATGTGTGTGTTGGGTATATGTGTGTCTGAGCCTTGGAAGCGTGTTGGGGTTTGGCTGTGAAAATGTACATTTTTGATCTCGTATGTTTGAACACATCAGCTACCAAACAGTGACGATTCTAAACCGTTTTAATGGTGGGGGAGGCAGACAGCGGCCAATTGTTCTGTGGGGGGTGGGGACAGATGCATGTGACCTCCGTGTCCATCAAGTATCACGTACATTAGATTGTCAGCATTAGGAGCAAAACACACTTTTTAAACTAGATCAGCTATTTATGTAATGTTTGCAGTTACATTTTACACTTTTACACATACCCAAGTAGCATGTGCATTTAGGGGGGGCACAGGGGTGGCCATGCATGCTGTATGCCCCCTCCCCTGCTGTCAAGGTCCATTTGGGTCGGGTGAGGGGACTCTTTATAAATGCTGAAATGGGAATGTAATGCATTATTTTACATGTATCGTACCATTCCATTAAAGGAAAATAACAAGTAACAGTGTCTTTTTAAATGGGCTTTTAAATCTTTTAAATCTTCAGGGCTGAGAATATCCTATCATTCAGTTTTCAGTACATTTTATGTAAACTCATAAATTTCATAGAAAAACATAAATACATAAATATACATATTGTAAATGATCATTAGTTTGGCTCTCAGGTACTGATTTTTAACCTAAATATGTGAACTTAAATGTGTAAGTCAGCAAATGAGGTTTTTGCGGGATAATTTTATACTAAATAATTAGTTTCGTTAATCATTAATTATACTATTTTGTTTTTTAACTAATGCAGTGATAGTAAATGGAACACATATTTAAAACAAAATGTAATATTCTGCAGAGTAAAGTACTGCAGTCTACAGTAGACTGGTACTGACTCTTTATTAATATGCATATAAATGGTGTAAGAGGGAGTGAGCGTTAATCAGCTGGGTAATTTTCATACTGTCCCTGCAGGTGTGTCCACACTGAACACGGTGTCTGTACAGAGAGGAGGATCTGTCACCATACCATGTTTCTATGACAACATATATGAAAAACATGAGAAATACTGGTGCAGAGGGAGTGACTGGAGTTCATGTACTCCCATAGTACGTACTGACTCTCCAGAGATAAGCGATAAGGTGTCAATCAGAGATGATCCTGACCAGCGAGTCTTCAATGTGACCATTAACAATCTGAAACCTGGGGACTCTGGTTCCTACTGGTGTGGTGTGGAGATCAGCGGAGGTGCAGCTGTGGGAACACGGGTTTCCCTGTCAGTCACTGAGGGTAAGATGTCTGTACTGCAGACTGTAGCCAGTGAGATGCACAGTATGTAACATGTCATTCAGGTATAAAGGAAGGACATTAACACAAACACAGAAAATAATATTTTAATACAGTATCTCACAAAACTGAGGACACTCCTCAAATTCTTTTAAATATTTTATTATATCTTTTCATGGGACAACACTGAAGATATGACACTTTATACTATGTAAAGTAGTCAGTGTACAGCTTGTATAACAGTGTAAATTTGCTGTCCCCTATACACACAGCCATTAATGTCTAAACTGCTGGTAACAAAAGTGAGTACAACCCTAAGTGAAAATGTCCAAATTGTGCCCAATTAGCCATTTTCCCTCCCCGGTGTCATGTGACTCATTAGTGTTACAAGGTCCCAGGTGTGAATGGGCAGCAGGTGTGTTAAACTTGGTGTTATAGCTCTCACACTCTCTCATACTGCTCACTGGAAATTCACCTCATGGCAAAGAACTCTGAGGATCTAAGAAAAAGAATTGTTGCTCTACATAAAGATGGCCTTGGCCATAAGAAGACTGCCAACACCTTGAAGCTGAGCTGCAGCATAGTGGTCAAAACCATACAGGACAGCTTGCACTCAGAACAGGCCTCGTCATGGTCAACCAAAGAAGCTGAGTGCACATGCTGAGCGTCATATCCAGAGGTTGTCTTTTAAAAACAGACGTATGAATGCTGTCAGCATTGCTGCAGAGGTTGAAGGGGTGGGGGGGTCAGCCTGTCAGTGCTCAGACCATACGCTGCACAGTGCATCAAATTGGTCTGCATGGCTGTCATCCCGGAAGGAACCCTCTTCTAAAGATGATGCACAAAAAGCCTGCAAACAGTTTGCTGAACACAAGCAGACTGAGGACATGGATTAGTGGAACCCGGTCCTGAGGTCTAATAAGACCAAGATCAACTTATTTGGTTCAGATGGTGTCAAGCGTGTGTGACATCAACCAGGTGAGGAGTACAAAGACAAGTGTGTCTTAACCTACAGCTAAGTATGGTGGTGGGAGTGTCATGGTTTGAGGCTGCATGAGTGCTGCTGGCTCTGAGGAGCTCTGAGGAGGTTCATTGAGGGAATCATGAATGCCAACATGTACTGTGACATACTGAAGAAGAGCATGATCCCCTCCCTTCGGACACTGGGCTGCAGGGCAGTATTCCAACATGATACCGACCCCAAACGCACCTCCAAGGCGACCACTGCCTTGCTGAAGAAACTGAGGGAAAAGGTGCTGGACTGGCCAAGCATGTCTCCAGACCTAAACCCTATTGAGCGTCTGTGGGGCATCCTCAAACGGAAGGTGGAGAAGCGCGAGGTCTCTAACGGCTCCATGATGTCGTCATGGAGGAGTAGAAGAGGATTCCAGTGACAACCTGTGAAGCTCTAGTGAACTCCATGCCCAAGAGAGTTAAGGCAGTCTGGGACAATAATGGTGGCCATACAAAATTTTGACACTTTGTGCACAATTTGGACATTTTCACTTAGGGCTGTACTCAGTTTTCTTGTCAGCTGTTTATATATGAATGGCTGCGTGTTTAATTATTTTGAGGGGACAGCAAATTTACACTGTTAAACAAGCTGTACACTGACTACTTTACATTGTATAAAGTGTCATATCTTCAGTGTTGTCCCATGAAAAGATAGAATAAAATATTTACAAGAATGTGAGGGTTGTACTCACTTTTGTGAGATACTGTATATAAGAGGGACAGCATGAATGAGACCTGGGAGGAATAACAGTAAATGGGCTGTTTCAGGAGGTTAGATATGAGAAGTGATGTTCTTTGGTTAAGTGAATTTTAAATAAATGCATAAATTCCATAGAAAAGCATACATATGTATTAATATACCGTAAAAGGCCATCGGTTTGACTCTGCTGCTGATGCTTGACCAATATCCATCCATCCATTTTCCAAACCGCTTATCCTATTGGGTCGCGGGGGGTCCGGAGCCTATCCCGGAATCAATGGGCACGAGGCAGGGAACAACCCAGGATGGGGGGCCAGCCCATCGCAGGGCACACTCACACACCATTCACTCACACATGCACACCTACGGGCAATTCAGCAACTCCAATTAGCCTCAGCATGTTTTTGGACTGTGGGGGGAAACCGGAGTACCCGGAGGAAACCCCACGACGACACGGGGAGAACATGCAAACTCCGCACACATGTGACCCAGGCGGAGACTCGAACCCGGGTCCCAGAGGTGTGAGGCGACAGTGCTAACCACTGCACCACCATGCCGCCCCGCTTGACCAATATATGAAAATTAAATGAGAATAATTCTGCAAAGCATGTTTTTCCGGATAATTTTATTCTGAATAATCATTCATTATTTACACTGTTTTGTTTATGCAAATGCAGTGATAGTAATTTGAACAAAGTAGTTTAAAACAAATTTTAATATTCTGCAAATTGAAGTAGTGTAACTGGCAGTGGACTGACTCTTTATTAATATGTGTAAAAATGGTGTAATCGGGAGTGAGGGTTAATCAGCTGGGTAATTTTCATACTGTCCCTGCAGGTGTGTCCACACTGAACACGGTGTCTGTACAGAGAGGAGGATCTGTCACCATCCCATGTTACTATGACAACATGTATCAACAACATGTGAAATACTGGTGCAATGGGAGTGACTGGAGTTCATGTACTCCCATAGTACGCACTGACTCTAAACAGATAAGTGGTGAAGTGTCAATCAGAGATGATCCTGACCAGCGAGTCTTCACTGTGACCATGAACAAGCTGACAACTGTGGACTCTGGTTCCTACTGGTGTGGTGTGGAGATCAGCAGAGGTTCAGCTGTGGGAACACGGGTTTACCTGTCAGTCACTGAGGGTAAGATGTCTGTACTGCAGACTGTAGCCAATGAGATGCACATTATGTAACATGTCATTCAGTCAGAAAGGAAGGACATTAACGCAAACACAGGAGAAGATATTTGAATATATAAGAGAGACTGAATTTTAGTTTTAGTTTAGTTTTGAGTTTTAGTTGTGTAGTTTTTATCAATACCTCAAATGAGACCTGGGAGAAGTAACAGTGTCAGTATAAATAGGCTACTTCAAGGGGTCAAATGTGATATGTAATATGTTAATACATTTTCTTTGGTATAATATTAAGGGAGTTTGCAATAAATTCATTATTTTCAATGAGAAGCATAAATCCGTAAATAAACATACTGTGAAAGGTGATCAGTTTGGCTCTGTGACGTTTGACCTATTTATGTTACTTAAACTGTAAACCAGCAAAGGAGGTTTTTTGGAGCCTAATTTAATACTAAATAATCAGATAATTTATCACACTATTTAACTTCCTCAAATACATTGACTGTAAACACAGCGAATAATCAAAACAAATATTTATATTGTGAGGTATTGTAACCTACAGTAGACTGGCACTGACTTTATGAATATGTGTATAAATGGTGTAAGAGGGAGTGAGAGTTAATCAGCTGGGTAATTTTCATACTGTCCCTGCAGGTGTGTCCAGAGTGAACACGGTGTCTGTACAGAGAGGAGGATCTGTCACCATCCCATGTTACTATGACAACATGTATCAACAACATGTGAAATACTGGTGCAATGGGAGTGACTGGAGTTCATGTACTCCCAAAGTACGCAGTGACTCTCCACAGATAAGTGGTGAAGTGTCAATCAGAGATGATCCTGACCAGCGAGTCTTCAATGTGACCATGAACAATCTGACAGCTGGGGACTCTGGTTCCTACTGGTGTGGTGTGGAGATCAGCAGAGGTTCAGCTATGGGAACACGGGTTTACCTGTCAGTCACTGAGGGTAAGATGTCTGTACTGCAGACTGTAGCCAATGAGATGCACAGTATGTAACATGTCATTCAGATAGAAAGGAAGGACATTAACACAAACACAGGAGAAAATATTTTTAATATTGATATTTTGAAACTTAATTTGTTGTCAGTTACTGATTGATTATACTATACTGTAAGTGTATCTATGAATGTACAGAAAGATTAACTTACATATTAGTATTACCTCTAAGGGAGACATCCCATAATACAGCTCTGATGACCTCATTAGATACAGGTTCTGCTCTTTATTAAATACATGAGTGTCTGATCTGCATGTTACTTTGGCAGCTGTACAGAAGCCTCAGGATTCACATATTTCTAGTTTATGATACATTTGTATAATATGACAAATATTACAGATCTGACTATTTTCTCAGTCAGACACCCAGTCAGATGTCTTTCATAAAACATCACAGGCATCAGCTTACAGGAAACAGACAGACAGACATATTCATCTTACAGCCATTTATCATGTGTGCAATGTTTGGAAAACGTTACATGTAGGTTTTTACCGTCATACATCAAAAACTTTATTCCCTTCGTATTTCTGACATTTGTAGGGATTAATTGTTACTAAAGGTGTACAGACTGGGTGATTGTCTGCAGGTAGTTTCTAATTGCAGCAAAGGCCAATGTTACAGTTACACTGTAATAACTGATCCAGTTCCAGCATTAATACATTATGATATATTAATAACATTATTTATCTCACTTGCCCACTATCAGGGCCCTGGGATGTGGACACTCTGGTCACAACCTTAATTTATTATTCTGCATCCAAACAGATATTTTACTGAATATTTCTGGTTATTCATTTTCAGTTTTAGAAATGACCTTTCACAGTCTGTACTGACTGACAGATCAGGGCAGAGGTGCTGTAAAAAGGGGGGTAGAGTTAGGATAATTCCATGGACCCCCAATTGATGTGACATAAAGAAATTAGGAACATAATCGGGTTGGTCCAGGCTGGGGGCCCAATCTGATATGCTTTCAGGGGCCCAAAATCGCTACTGGCCTCCTGGAACAGGGATGTTTATTTTTTATGTAACAATATTTTCTCTTGTTTCCACTGCTGTCCATTCTTGGCAGATGATGAAGAAGGAGGGAATAATGAAAAACAGAGGTAAGCATCCAGCAGCACTTACAGCAGTGTGGTGTCCAGCCAGGAGCGTCTCCCTGATCACACAGTGATGGGAAACTTCTGTTACTTTATGGGAACATTGATTTTCTTTTATTCCTTAATTATAATTTCCCTGTGATGGCATCACATCCAGGTTGAGCCCCTGCTTTGTGCCCTATGCTGCTGGGGAAAGGCTACAGGCCAGCTTGGAAGATGAATGGATGGAGGGAGGGATGGATGGATGGATGGATATAAAATGTTGTTTAAAGTCACAGTAAGAAAGATAAGATAATAAGATAATCCTTTATTAGTCCCACAAGTGGGAAATTTGCATAGTCACAGCAGAAAGTGGACAGTACAAGAATAGAGCAGCAAAAATTAACAGAAATATGATAAAAACTATATATGTACAAGTGGAAATATATAAATATTAATAAATGTATTATTAATAAACATTAACAGTAAAACTGCCAGTTAAAATTCTGTAGCTATTTTCATATTATTTGTTAATGTCTCCTGTTACATGTATCCTGTGTAACAGTACAGATTTGGCTGTACCATGTTGTTATAAAGCATATCAGACTTTACTGTTCAAATCCAGCCTCTTATTCAGCTCCTTGGTCCAGCTCTCTCTGTATGTAGGACTGGGCTTATTGGTGCTGCTGTTCATGCTTATAATTCTATCAGAATAGATTCACTGCATTGTTCTTCAGATTAAAATGTGATACGTGTGACTGACAGACACACTGATGTATTATATGTCTGACAGGTGGGAGCAGGTTCTGTGTGCTGTTCTGAAAGCTGGGACTGGTGTGTTTTATCTGATCTGCACCATCATCGCCATTCAGCTGCACTGGAGCTCCTGTAGAAAGAGGGGATCCAATCAGAGAGAAAATTAGGTAGGGGTGAAAATGGGTCTTAAGAAATTCTGATATACAAGCTTAATTTACAAGAAATATACAAGCTTGTTTATCCTGTTAAAATGATTAATGTACAGCTTCTATTAGCGCATATAAATGAAAAACCATAAGGGTGTATCAGCAGGTTCCTGCTGTGCTTGTATGAAATGTGTCTCCATATAGTTTTGTTTATGCTGTAATCAGAAGAGCAAGAAAGTACAGTGGTACCTCGACCCACGAACAGTCCTGTTCACGAACAAATCGGGTTACAAACCAGATCTTCGAAAATCTTTGTACTGGCTCGCGAACCGTGTTTCAGGCTGCGAACACAAACATCCCCCAAACGGGTCCATTGAAAGCGCTCCAAAGAACCACCTGAAACACGAATAAGTGAACATTATAACGGTTGCGGAATGTATCAAAAACTTGTCGTAGATGAATGTCTTTACTATATTTCTTCAGGGATTGAATATTTGAAAAAAAAATAGAGAAAACGTTCTGTCATAGTTTTTGTGATGGTTTTTAACAGTCACATATCAATGCATAAAATCACAGTACTTCATTAATAACAAATTATTAAGTAACTCCTACTTCTGTTATATTCTCCATTCACACATAGTGACAACTGCGTATTGTTTGTTTGCAGTACAAACAAAGATGTCCATCGCCATACAGCGCGTGGCAGTATGAGATGTGCATAAAAAATTCAGGCATATGAAAATAATGTACAGTGTAATAAAAAAATCACATTTTCGAAAGTACTGTATTGTTGTTTACTCTGTCTTTTAATGTTAGTATTTTGGGGGGATGTTTTGTGGTTCTTTTCCGTGTTTTGGCGTCTTTCGAGCGACCAGCCTGCCAACAAGCGTATGCTCAGTTGGTTATTGGTCTGTCTTCCGTAAACATGTTATTTTTATGATTCTTTTGTATTTACATTATTTTAAATAGGAAAAATTGATTCAGGTCGCAAAATTTTCGGGTCACGAACTGAGCCCTCGAACGAATTAATTTCGTGAACTGAGGTACCACTGTATGGTCATGCTACTGTAACTGCAGTGAGGCCTCTCTCACACGGCCCTGCTCAGTCTGTCCAGTCATACTATGAGAGTCAGTGGAATATAGAGAGGTTGGTCTGCAGTGTTGGATTATCTGATGGGAACCAGTAGAACCAGTGCTTTGTATGACCGATAGCTTTTGCTTCACAAACGCTTTGCTGCCACCTGCTGGTTAACTGTAGTATAAGTGTTAATAATAATTTACTCATTAGTGAAACTTAAATTGTTTGTTCTGATTTAATAAATGATTGATATAGATATGGTTTACTGTGCAGTTTGTATTTTCTGGAGATATTAATCTGATTAAAAAGAAGAAGAATTTTTCAAGCTTAAAGTGAATGTTTTTGTGGTTTTCAGGTCACGTTGCACTACCAGATCCCACCAATCAGTGACCCTGTCAGAGAGTGATGTAACACAGAGCTGTCAATATCTGTCCCAGTTTCCCTCTTTGTCCAACTGGTGTCGCTGGGCATTCCACTTTCTGTTCCCCTGGTCTATTATGCTTCACAGGTCCTAGTGTGTTCCACTGCTACCTGGGTTGCTGTGTGGCTGAATGGGTTGAATGTTTAACAGAAAACCAAGCATTTTCCCTGTCATGGGTTTGAGGCTCTCCAGAGCCCAGCTTCACTTTGTTTGACATTTTGAGTTTTTGTTTTTTTCCCATTGTTACCTTGCATTCTGGTTATTTCTGTATCGGATCTTGTTTTTGTTTGTGTCTGGTTATCTGCAGTAGTTTTGTAATTATTTCACCTGTGTTCCCTTTATCTCCAGTGTAGCCTTAGTCCCTAGTGTGTAATTGATGGTGACTACCCTCACCTGTTCTTCATTGCCCACAGCCTCTCGTTTAGTTATAGCCCCCACCTGTCCTTTGTGGAAGCCCTCGTTATTATGTGTATTTAAGTGCCTGCCCCCACCCTGTTCCCGAGTCGGCCATTGTATTTGTTCCTGCGTGCGGCTGCTCACTCCCTGCCTTTCTCTGTGTTCTGCATTGTTTTCTTCTGTGCTTCTCCCTGCTTTCATTCTTGTTTTCTACCTGCCTGTCTTTATACCTCTCATGCTTCCTTTTGTTTCTCTTTGTTTTGAGTTCAGATACAATAAAGTCCCTTGTTGTTTCTGTGAGCTGCAACATGGATCGTCCATCACTCCCCCCTGCCACACTTACCAATTCTCTGTAGAGGGGATGTAACCTATAGTACGCTACTCTCCCTAAACCGCTGCTTAGAGACTTGGTGCACATCTCAAAACATTGCCTTTATTTATAATTAGATTCAAGATTCAAGAGGTTTATTCATCACATACAGTAGAACTTGTAGTGAAATGTATCTCCGAGTCACCCTATTTGAACATGTGAAGCAATGATAATTCACATGGTGTCCGACCCGCCCATATATATTGTTATAGTACACAGACCACCGGGATCATACACTTTGCTTCTGAGAGAATTCGGGGAACTTCTCGGACTTTTATTAACTCCCGATTCCGGCCCACAGGGGGCCACTCATCCTGACTTTACCCCTGTAGCTCTGCCCGAGGTCACCCTGGCCCCTGTAGCTCCGCCCAAGTTTGCCTTGGGCCCTGCATATTGGCACGAGGTCACCCCCATCCTAGTGGGGATGGACCTGGAGGATACCGCTCCAGAAGACTTGGAGTGGCAGCCCTTGGACCTGGTCCTGAGTCCCACGTTTCAGGCTCCAACATCCATCTGAGGCTTGGGCTGATTAGGCCCCAAGCACCTGTTCCATCTGTGGTGCAGACAGGGGAGCAGTACAGGGCCAGGCTGGTTCTCTGTCTTTCAAAGGGGGAAACAGGGACGTATCACTCATGCCAGCCGTCCAGGACCAGTTTCCATCTCTCCTGCCTATTACCGTCCTGCAGTCCCCCTGTCACCCTCCAGTCCCCCTGTCACCCTCCAGTCCCCCTGTCACCCTCCAGCTCCCATTCTGTAGTCTCCTCATCGCCCTCCAGTTCCCATCCTGTGGTTTCCATCCACACACTTGACTTGCCTCCATCTCCTAAATTGCAGCTGCTCATTCTTCATCTAGGCCTGTGGTGATCCATTCACCCCATCCTTGTGTATCTCGTCCCCACTCTGGCAACCTTCCAGTGTCCCTTTGACCCCAGTCTATTACTACCCAGTCCCTTCCTCTTCGGTTCCTGAGCCTGTTGTCCCATCAGGCTCATTTTCTTTCCTTTCCCTTTCAGTTCCCCTTCTCTTTCCTGGTCCTGGCCTCTTGTTCCTGTTCCTGTCCCTCAGTCCTCACATCCTGTTTCCAACTGGTCTCTCTCTGGTTCTGTCCCTCAGTTCCTGTGTCCTGTTCCCAGTTTATAGGTCCCTGGTCCCCAAGGTCTGTTCCCAGCTGTGTTCCCTCATCTGGTGGCCCCATCCCAGTTCCTGTGTACCCTGTCTGTCCTACCTCCCTCATTATTTCGCCTCCTGGTTCTGTCTGTCCCGTTCCCTGTGTTCCATGGTATATCTAATGTCATGGAATTTTTTTGTACCCTTCTACTGACTGATACCTTTCAGGAGTGAGATCCCTTTGATGCTTTGTAAGCTCTATGTGAATCATGTCAGGAAAATCCTACTAGAACAGCTGAACTTCATCTGGGGTTAATCAGCGTCACTTTAATTGCCTGCAGGTGTGAACCCAAAAAGACTGTATGCTGTAATGAAATCAAAAGGTGCTTCATCAAAGTATAAGTTTAAGGGAGTGCAGACTTACTGTATGCAACTTGCATATTTTTTATAGTTTCCCCCTAACAGATTTGTTTGCTTTTCAATTGAATTGTGCAGATTACAGGTAACATTAAAGGTGGGAAAAGTTTTGAAATGATTCATTTTGGCCTCATTTTTTACATTACAAATGCCAGGTATTTTAACAGGGTTGTGTAACTTTTATATCCACTGTAAACATGTTAATGAAAATGTCAGCCCTCTGGCGGTGAAACGATGTAAATTACTTCCACAATAAATCTATGGAAATGAAAATTACTGCATGTCACCAGAACATAAAGTAAAATGGTCATGGGAGACTAGTACTTGCACTAAATCACAATTTCATGATTAAGATGAAGAAACAGGATAAGCAGCTGGAGGATGGATGAATGAATGACCTCTGCTGTATAATCAAATACTCACAGTAATCTGTAGTCACAAATAAGCAGAAAAGGTAGATGTTTATTGAACAATTTTTTTCCATTACATACAGTATAGAATAATGTGTGACCTATTGTGGTTTAAACACTTCCTGTTTGTAGTGCAGAGGTTAAATGCAGCCTGACAGAATGATTTTACACTTGACTGCAGTCTTGTTTGTGTCCAGCATGTGGCAGCAGTATACAGGAATGGTCTTATTCTGTCTCGTGGCTGAGGTGTGTATACATTCATATACCCTGATAGCATGGAATTTTGCCTCCAGCTTTGTGTCTTTGATCTAGGCAGGAGCGAATTACATACCAACAACAGTATGTTAAATTATGTATAGTATATTACAGTATATTATAGTATATGTACAGTATATTAAAGTATGACAGAATTATATTATGCACTTTCCTTTAGGAACAAAATTGCATAGTTGCATAGTTAAAGTAACAGGAAATCCAGCAGGAATGGGATCCTAGGAGAACTTTGCCAAAGGCTGCATTAAGACTGTAAGAATGACACTGATCCAGCACCAGCACTGACCCCCCCCAGCTTCTCAGGACAGGAAGTCAGTCCAGACCAGGTACCACCCCCCAGCCAATAAGCTACCTGCAAGCTGCAGGGTTTATTGTCCTGCAGACAGTTTCCTGGTGATGTAGAGCCCCAGCCACACATGCCACAGCCAGCCATTACTGTAAGTGATGATGTTGGTCAGGTGGGCTGTGCAAAGGCAGCATGACCATAAAGTTTGTGGTCAGTTGGAGAGAAGGAGTGACACCCCATGCAAACCGAACAGATGAGTGCAGAACCTGTATAAACCAAGCGGAGGGGAGAAAGTGGGTTTTTCATTGGATTTAAGGAGTCCTGGGTCACAGACAGAGAAACAGTGACAGTATGGAGAATCATAATCTGTAATGAAACGACAGGCTGTGAATTTGGGCATCTGTGTCTGTCGGGGGCTGAGAGAAACACAAACAGCTCTCAGTCTGATAGGACAGCTGATAAGGCCCAGGTGAAGTGAATCAATGTGCTCATCACCTGACTTTGCCCCCCCAGGACAGCCCCCACCCCTGTCTTACAGTGACACCTTCCTATTAGGCCTCTTGTTTCCTACTGATCCACAGAGATTAAAAGGACCTACTGCAGTGACACTATAGAAAACTGTATAACACATAATAAAGGCTGAACCAAAGGCCTGAGGACAGACCCTCTGTATACAGCACAGTGTTTCTGCAGAGTCTCACCCTCACATCCTGTATGACGACATTTCTGCTTTTCAGAATAAGTGTAAAAATATTTTCTGCATAATGCTAATGATTTAGCTGCTTTCTGCTCATGCATGAGTGAAAAACAAGGAAATCAAACAGTTCAGAGATAAATCTGACATATTTGCTTCACTTGCATGTATTTTTATTCTCTGAGCTACAATGATTCTGGAGAGGACCTGAGAGGCTTAGAGGGCCAGTGAGGCCGCAGGGTGCTGAGAGAACTGCAGGGCAGGAGCAGGAGGACGGCGTGGCTCCTCTCCTCTCAGCCGCAGCAGGAGTGTCGTCAGGCGGGATAACGTCGATTAGACAAGAGTTTGGGTGACTGATCCAGATAGTGTCCCCCATCTCCCTCTGTTGGAGACGGAGACTCAGCCAGCCCCTCTACTGCAGCCCAGGAGATACTGCTGACTGCACCGGGACTTAGGATAGAGGATAGTGTCAAACCAGCCCACCTTGGAGGCGTGGGGCTCTGGAGGGTCAATGTGGGGGTGTCTTCTCCGTAGTGAAGGTGAGCCCAGTATGACCCCCACATGGGTGGGGTGATCCACCCGCCGGGCGACTCCTCAGGGTCCTCGAGGTCGCTCTCGCTCAGTGGGTCGATGAGGGGATTGTCTACCAACCATCACTGTGCGTGAAGCTCAGATACTAGGAGGAGGTCAGTGGAAAGTGTGCAGGTGGAGATGTGAAGCGAAGGAGGTTCCCAGGGATACCTGTTATCTTGCTCATTTGATGTCCTCTGCCGGCCCCTGGAGGATGGGCTCCACCTCTGCGTCTGGTTCCTCAAAAGTTTCTTTCTTCTAGGGAGATTTTTCTTGCCACTGTTGCCTCTGGCTTCCTCACTGGGGGCTTTGGGCAGCGATAATGTAAAGTGCCTAGAGACACTGTAATGGGAAAATGCACTGAAGAATTTAATTGAATTGTTCAATCATTCTGTCACAACATGCGGGAATCCCGGATAGGTGTTTCGCAAAACAGAAAGGAGGTTTAATTAAACTATTCACACAGGGACTGCAAATTAACACAACTGCAGGGATCAGAATGAGAAGGTTAGGACAAAGAAGGACACGGACTGACAGGACAAGTGATGTTTATCACCAGACAAGCAATGGTGAGACAAACGGGTACTTGTATACATAGACTAATGAGGGGCAACAAGCACCAGGTGTAGCCTATCATGGTCACGTGAGGGAGGAGACAGGAGGGTCAGGCAGACATGGCAGGCAGGATGTGACATCACTGTTTTATACCTCGCAGACTAACACAGGAAAGTGGGCAAGCAGAAGATTTACGTTTTTTTTTTCTTTGGCTGCAGCTGCAGCTAAGAGCAACTGGACTGCAACAGTGAACTTATGGATATTGATACCTTACTGTCAGGAGCCCATGTCTCCTGTTGGTCTTGCTGTGGTTCCTCAAAGTCCCTCTGTGTCTTTAGCTCATCATGATATTAGATATCTGACTGATTCACCTGCTATCTCAGCACTCCTGAGTGTTGCCTTTGAATGTGACCATGACTGTGTCTCTCTGCAGTTTGCAGGCTTCCTCTGATCCTTCCTCTGATCACTGATATCACTGACCCAGTGGCCTAATGGATAAGGCATCAGCCTTCAGAGCTGGGGATTGTGGGTTCGAGTCCCATCTGGGTTATTGGGGGCAGCGTGTGGCTCTGTGGGCTAAGCCTGTGTGCCTGTAATCAGAAGGTTGCAGGTTCAAACCCAGCCTCAGCCTGTGGGTCTTTAAGCGAGGCCCTTAACCCCCAGCTCCCTGGGCGCCGCTATGGGTGGCAGCCCTTCGTAGACAACTTACTCTATGAAAAAAGAGCAACTTGTGGGAGGTGTGAAGACAATTTCAATAAAGTATCAATAAAGTATCGAATGTTATAATTATCACATGGCGTTTCTCCACCTTCCAGTGCCCTGCAATGGACTGACGTGCTGTTGAAGGTTAACCTGACTTTACACTGTGTGCTTCCAGCATTAGAATCCAGATAATTATACTAATAATAAATAACTATGATGAACAGAGAAATTCATGGTCTTCTTTATTCATGCAGATTTTTTATTTTGTGAATTGAGTCTGTGCATTGATAGTTGATTTAATTCTCTACACACTAATAATAATGGTCTGACTTTCTGAAGGGCTAAACATTCAGCCTTGTGGTTTTGTCACTTCCTGTTTAAAATGTCCACTCCCCCTTCGCTCTGTTTGCTGTGTGTAAGAATAGAAACGACAGAGACAGTGAAGGTACAGAGGATGAGGAAGTGAGTGTCAGTCTCCACAGATCTGGGCTCAGTGACACACACACGTATGGATCCTCTGATGCTCCTGTTTCTTCTCATTGCTGGGCGCACAGGTGAGTGTCTCTCATTACAGTGAACTGAGTAGAGATCTCTCTCCTGCTCCTCACACACCGTCAGATAGAGTATGGAGATCAGGATGGAGATCTGGTCAGGAGAAATAGCAAAATATCAATTTTGAAGAGATTCACCTGCCTTGTGTAACGTTGTCTTGGAAATTTTGAATATTTTTTGGATTCCTATGGTTGTATTCATGGGCGTCGTTAGGCCAGATCAGTCAGGGCTGTAGCTCTGAGTATTTTACCCCCGATGCCAATCTTCCTTCAAAAGAGAAAAAAGTCAAACCCCTGGTAACTTGACTCAGTCCCTGATCTGTTCAGTAGCTGGAAACTCCCCTGGGTGTTTGTATCAAAACATTTGCAATTGCTATGCTAATATTTGCATGTAACAGGTTATTGATGATATAAATTTAATATCTAAGTATTCATTGTAATACTGCCCTGTCTTTCTTTAGTAACCAAACAGTACAAAGAGTGTTAGTGCAGATAAAATGCCCTTGTCCTTTGTATGCTTTGATGTTCTGTGTTGTGTACGATTATCTTACTGGGGTCATTTCAGCAGCACAAGTGGTTATGTGAGCAGGCAGCCGGGATGCCGTCAGTCATTTCTGTGTGTACAGTCAGAGGGGTCTAAACACCCAGCTTCATGTGCTACTGGAGCAGGTCTCTGTTTATAAGGGGTGAAGATCAGCCTCAAGCCCACTTCATTCTTGCCTTTTCCATGTGGCTTTCAGGGTGCAGACAGTCATAAATTACCTGCATAGTCAAAATTTTAAAATAGATATGCAGATACCTCCTCTTACAACAATTCTTCTTCCTCTGCTGTATTTGGTTGGTCTATGAAAGTCAGTGCTGCCACCTGCTGGAAAGATCTAGTCAGTTATCTTACACAAGTACAGTTGACGTGCACCAATGTGCATGATCTCCACCAAACTAAAAATTTGGGCTAAACATGCATCATCAATAGTCATCTGGCGTAAACCCTTGATGACGAAATTTATGTCACCTCACCCTGTGTGGTACTGAAAGTATAAATTGGCCTTCAGAGCTGAAGATTGGAGCTGGTTGTCTTTCACTCTGCAGCAGGTTTGGAGAGCTAGTTAAGCTCTAGCTGGTAGAGACTGGGGGCAGCGTGGGGGTCTCACACCTCCAGGCTTGTGGTTTTGGTATCTGGCCCAGCTCTCTGTGTAGAGTTTGCATGTTCTTCCTGTATATATACTGGTTTCCTATGAGGTCTCTGGTTTCATATCTAAAGTCACATGGTCTAGGTGGATTGGTGCCTCTAAAAGTGGCCATAGTGACTGTGTGTGAGTGTTTGCCCTGTGACAGACTGGCATCCTGTCCTGGATTTTCCTCTGCCTTGTGCCCTGTGCTTCCTTATATCAGCCCAGTGCTCCCTGTATTTTACTGACTCTGTACTGGATAAGTATGTAGATAATGAATGAATGAATGAATGAATGAACTAAAATATGTGTAGACCTTTATTAATTGTTATTTGCACACATTTATTAATCGCCAATATCACATTGCATGAGTACGAGTTGGAATCTAATTCCTGCCTTCCCCCATCTTGCTCTCCATAGCTCAGGGCTGATGGCACAGGGGCAGCCGATGTGTGGCCCCCTGGAGCTGGGGGTTATGGGCCTTGGTCAAGGACCCACAGACATGTGACTATTCTGCTGAGGCCGGGGCTCGAACTGGCGACCTTCCGATCACGTTTGCAGTTTATGTATCTTGCTGCTGTATGAAAAATTTCCCCCCAGGATCAATTAAGTTCATCTGATCATATATTATTATATGATTCCCCAGATGATGTTGACTTACAGCAAAAGGGTCACGGGATTTGAAACTATTATGTGGTATCAGGTACAACATTCGGGTCTGTGCAATATGGACTGTGTCAGATTTAGATAGAACTGGCTTTTATAATATAACTTTCATTAATCCACAGATTTGATTTTTACATATTTTCTGCATAATCTGGTTAAAATTGAGGGGTCTAGCGTTACCCCTGACAACTTCCATCCATTGCATGGATATACACTGACCACTGCTGCAGCAAAGTGCATCACGGGACCCAAACCACAGCGACCACAAGCTGGTCTCAGCCCTGGAGTTTCATAGGATATTTCACAGCATCAGAATTTTGGCTTTAGATTCAAGAATAGTTTCTTCCCCCAAACCATCCTCATCATTAACAGCTAAATCCAGGCTGCTATAAAATTGTTTGCACCTGTGGAGTTTGTGAATTATAGTGATAAATGTATCACAAGGGTATTTCTCTGCAGTTCTGCATGTCTATCAGTTGTCTGTTAATATTTATTTGGGTGCTGTTTGTCATTCTTTGTATACTATGTCTGAACAAGTAAGCTTTCCAATGCAGTTGTAGAATATGGCAAATAAAACATCTTTTTTTTCAATTTTCTATATAAATTGTATTCCAGTATCAGCAAAATAATTAATATATTATCAATTCTATAGCTCTTGGCATCAATGCATGTTATCAGTATCAATGCATAAAAAGCCACCTTGAATTCTAAACTGACATTATATAAAGTTTTTGGTTCGTCTGATTTTCATGCATAACTTACAGTTTACCAGAGAAATGTCTTGGATTTATCTAAGATGATATTTCATATTTCATGACTATTCAAAATATCTTTTACTACCTCGAGTACTTTTAAGAAAATCACAGGCTGAAATTACATTTCACAGCCTCACGAGAGTAGCATAGCTATGGACACTGTGTGTCAACGTAGTAAATGAGATGTAAAGAAGACACTTGTGAGCCCTCTGGTGGTGAAACAGTGTAAATACTTTTGCAGTCATTCTATGAAAATGAAAAATACTGTAGACTATCGTATGTGGGCGCTGGGGAGCGTAAAATAAAATAGTGACTAGAGAGTAGTACCCGCTCTAGATCACAATTGCATATTTAAGGTAAACAGACAGACAGCAGAGACTTTTTAATACATTATAAATAATAATCTTAATACATTTATAAGTTTAAATTCTAATTGCTCCTTTATTGACTGGTGCCCTGAGCAGGATAAGTACCTGGATGATGAATGAATGAATGAATGAATGACCCCTGCTTTAAAATCAAAAACTCTCAGTATTCTGTAATCACAAATAAGCCAAACAGATAGACATTTATTGAATGATTTTTGTTTTTACATTACATGCAGAAAAACGGATGATTTATTATGGTTTAGTCACTTCCTGTTTGTAGTGCAGAGGTTAAATGTAGCCTGACAGAATGATTTTACAATTGACTGCAGTCTTGTTTGTGTCCACCATGTGGCAGCAGTATACAGGAATGGTCTTATTCTGTCTCGTGGCTGATGTGTGTATACGTTCATATACCCTGATAGCACGGAATTCTGCCTCCAGCTTTGTGTCTTCGATCTAGGCAGGAGCGAATTACATACTAACAACAGTATATTAAATTATACAGAATGTTTTCACCAGAAAATTAATCTGAAAATTATTCAGATTTGCAGATGTAGACAGAAGTGGAGATTTCAGGTCCAGAGAGTACAAATCTAGACCAAGATTTTGTTTCAACCAACCAGTTCAGTATAAAGAGACACAGTCACAGAGTACTCAACTGGTTGCTTGAAACAAAATCTTGGTGTAGATTTATACTCTCTGGACCTGAAATCTTCACCTTTGGATGTAGGTATACATAGTTAAAGTAACAGGAAATCCAGCAGGAATGGGATCCTAAGAGAACTTTTCCAAAGGCTGCATCAAGACTGTAAGAATGACACTGATCCAGCACCAGCACTGACCCCCCACGTTCTTGGGACAGGAAGTCAGCCCAGACCATGTCCTGCCCCCCAGCCAATAGGCCGCCTAGTAGCTAATGGTTGGTCCAGCAAGACAGCATTGGGTGATCTGGTTGTAGGGGGGGGGGGGGGGTGGACACGACATGGTCATAACAGAGGGGGAAGTACCTCCCCAGAAAGTAGAAGCAGAAGGTGAGGACAGCTTACTTAATTATCCGTCACTGTTACTCAGTGCTGCTATACTTTGTTTCTCTTGCAAAGGACGTTTATTGTCTTGCAGACAGTTTCCTGCTGATGTAGAGCCCCAGCCACACATGCCACAGCCAGGCATTACTGTAAGTGATGATGTTGGTCAGGTGGGCTGTGCAAAGGCAGCATGACCATAAAGTTTGTGGTCAGTTGGTGAGAAGGAGCCGACACCCCATGTAAACGGAACAGAAGAGTGCAGAACCTGTATAAACCAAGCAGAGGGGAGAAAGTGGGTTTTTCATTGGACTCCAGGAGTCCTGGGTTACAGACAGAGACAGAGAAACAGTGAAAATATGGAGAATCCGAGAGGGAGTGTCAGTCTCCACAGACCTGAGGTCAGTGAGACACAAATAAGTGTATTTTATCTGTGTTTTATCTGTAAGAATCTCTGTAATGAAACCACAGGCTGAGGACTTGGGTGTCTGTGTCTGTATGTGTCTTTCAGGGGCCGGGAGAAACTCAGTCTGATTGGACGGCTGATAAGGCCCTGATCTTGCTGTAGTCAGTTAAGCAGCACAGCTGGTTATGTGACACCCTTCAGTCACATCACTATAGAAAACTATATAACACATAATAAAGGCTGAACCAAAGGCCTGAGGACAGACCCTCTGTATACAGCACAGTGTTTCTGCAGAGTCTCACCCTCACATGCTGTATGACGACATTTCTGCTTTTCAGAATAACTCCATCCATCCATCCATCATCTCCCGCTTAATCCGGAGTCGGGTCGCGGGGGCAGCAGCCTCAGCAGGGAGACCCAGACTTCCCTCTCCCCGGCCACTTCGTCTAGCTCCTCTGGGGGGACCCCGAGGCGTTCCCAGGCCAGCCGAGAGACATAGTGTCTCCAGCGTGTCCTGGGTCTTCCCCGGGGTCTCCTCCCAGTGGGACATGCCCGGAATACCTCCCCAGGGAGGCGTCCCGGAGGCATCCTGATCAGATGCCCGAGCCACCTCATCTGGCTCCTCTCGATGCGGAGGAGCAGCGGCTCTACTCTGAGTCCTTCCCGAATGACTGAGCTCCTCACCCTATCTCTAAGGGAGAGCTTTTCAGAATAAGTGTCTGAGAATATTTTCTATATCATGCAATTGCTTTGGCTGCTTTATGCTCATGCAGAAGAGAAAAGTGAGGGAGTTAAGAACCGTTAGTGTAGATAAAATGCCCTTGTCTTTTGCCTACTTTGATATTCTGTGAGGTGCACGATTATCTTACTGGGTTCATTTCAGCAGCACAGGTGGTTATGTGAGCAGGCAGCCGGGATGCCGTCAGTCATTTCTGTGTGTTCAGTGTGGCAGTTCAAAGACGCATGGTCCAGGCGAATTGGTCCCTCTAAAAGTTCCCATAGTGATTGTGTGTGAGTGTTTGCCCTCTGACAGACTGGCATCCTGTCCTGGGTGTTCCCCTTCCTTTGTGACAGACTGGCATCCTGTCCTGGGTGTTCCCCTGCCTTTGTGACGGACTGGCATCCTGTCCTGGGTGTTCCCCTGCCTTTGTGACAGAATGGCATCCTGTCATGGGTGTTCCCCTGCCTTTGTGACAGACTGGCATCCTGCCCTGGGTGTTCCCCTGCCTTTGTGACAGAATGGCATCCTGTCCTGGGTGTTCCCCTGCCTTTGTGACAGAATGGCATCCTGTCCTGGGTGTTCCCCTGCCTTTGTGACAGACTGGCATCCTGCCCTGGGTGTTCCCCTGCCTTTGTGACAGACTGGCATCCTGCCCTGGGTGTTCCCCTGCCTTTGTGACAGACTGGCATCCTGCCCTGGGTGTTCCCCTGCCTTTGTGACAGAATGGCATCCTGTCCTGGGTGTTCCCCTGCCTTTGTGACAGACTGCCATCCTGTCCTGGGTGTTTCCCTGCCTTTGTGACAGACTGCCATCCTGTTCTGGGTGTTCCCCTGCCTTTGTGACAGACTGGCATCCTGTCCTGGGTGTTCCCCTGCCTTTGTGACAGACTGGCATCCTGCCCTGGGTGTTCCCCTGCCTTTATGACAGACTGGCATCCTGTCCTGGGTGTTCCCATGCCTTTGTGACAGACTGGCATCCTGTCCTGGGTGTTCCCATGCATTTGTGACAGACTGCCATCCTGTCCTGGGTGTTCCCCTGCCTTTGTGACAGACTGCCATCCTGTCCTGGGTGTTCCCCTGCCTTTGTGACAGACTGGCATCCTGTCCTGGGTGTTCCCCTGCCTTTGTGACAGACTGGCATCCTGTCCTGGGTGTTCCCCTGCCTTTGTGACAGACTGACATCCTGTCCTGGGTGTTCCCCTGCCTTTGTGACAGACTGGCATCCTGTCCTGGGTGTTCCCCTGCCTTTGTGACAGACTGGCATCCTGTCCTGGCTGGTTCCCTGCCTTGTGCCCTGTGCTGCCTCAGATCAGCTCCATGCTCCCTGTACTGTACTGGCCCTTTAAACATGTGGAGGAAAAGACCTGCTTTTCCTATCAGACCCTAAAACAGGGCTGCCCAAATGGCAAACACTGCACTGAAACAATTAAATCCAGTCCCCCCCCCATCCCTGCTCAGTAAATGATGTGGACCTTGGCTATGTGCCCCTGATGGGGATGATAGCTGAGTGACCTTCCCCTAGAACACACTTGCTTGGTTTTTCTGTGTCTTTCCCTTGTTCTTATGGCAAAATGACAGTCTTGCTGTTTCACCTCCTCACTGTCCTCTTAAACCCATCTCTCTGTGCCATGACTCCTGGTACAAGTGTTACACAACCCGATAATATATAATATTAACCAGAGATACTGTGATGCTGAAAATGTGAATTCAGTTGGTTGTTTTCCCCACAGGTGCTGACAGTGTGTCCTCAGTGGGATCGGTGTCTGTACAGAGAGGAGGATCTGTCACCATCCCATGTTTCTATGAAGACAGTTATAAAACACATGTGAAATACTGGTGGAAACGGAGTTACTGGAGTTCATATCCTCCCATCGTACGCACTGACTCTCCACAGATAAGTGGTGAAGTGTCAATCAGAGATGATCCTGACCAGAGAGTCTTCACTGTGACCATGAACAATCTGACGGCTGGGGACTCTGATCACTACTGGTGTGGTGTGGAGATCAGCGGAGGTGCAGCTGTGGGAACATGGATCCAGCTGTCAATCACTGAAGGTAAGATGTCTGTACTGCAGACTGTAGCCAATGAGATGCACAATATGTAACTTGTCATTCAGACTTAAAGGAAGGACATTAACACAAACACAGGAGAAAATATTTAAATAAATAAGAGGGACCAAAGTTTAGTATTGAACAACACCATAAATGGCACTTGGGAGAAATAACAGTTAATGTGCTACTTCAGGGAGTTAAATATGAGAAGCAACATTCTTTGGTTTAGTTTTAAGTGAATGTCAAATTCATAAAACCATAAATATATAAACATACTGTAAAAAAAGCCTCAGTTGGGCTGTCGGTTACTGTTGGCATATACACTCCCCGGCCACTTTATTAGGTACACCTTTTCTATTACCGGGTTGTACCCCCTTTTGCCTTCAGAACTGCCTTAATCCTTCGTGGCATAGATTCAACAAGGTACTGGAAACATTCTTCAGAGATATTGGTCCATATTAACATGATAGCATCACGCAGTTGCTGCAGATTTGTCGGATGCACATCCACAATGCGAATCTCCCGTTCCATCACATCCCAAAGGTGCTCTATTGGATTGAGATCTGGTGACTGTGGAGGCCATTTCAGTACTGTGAACTCATTGTCATGTTCAAGAATCCAGTCTGAGATGATTCGAGCTTTATGACATGGTGCATTATCCTGCTGGAAGTAGCCATCAGAAGATGGGTACACTGTGGTCATAAAGGGATGGACATGGTCAGCAACAATACTCAGGTAGGCTGTGGCGTTGCAACGATGATCAATTAGTACTAAGGGGCCCAAAGTGTGCAAAGAAAATGTCCCCCACACCATTACACCACCACCAGCAGCCTGAACCGTTGATACAAGGCAGGATGGATCCATGCTTTCATGTTGTTGACGCCAAATTCTGACCCTACCATTCGAATGTCGCAGCAGAAATCGAGACTCATCAGACCAGGCAACATTTTTCAAATCCTCTAATGTCCAATTTCGGTGAGCCTGTGTGAATTGTAGCCTCAGTTTCCTGTTCTTTGCTGACAGGAGTGGTACCCGGTGTGGTCTTCTGCTGCTGTAGCCCATCTGCTTTAAGGTTCCTGTTGTGCATTCAGAGATGCTCTTCTGCATACCTTGGTTGTAATGAGTGGTTATTTGAGTAACTGTTGCCTTTCTATAAGCTTGACCCACTCTGGCCGTTCTCCTCTGACCTCTGGCATCAACAAGGCATTTTTGCCCACAGAACTGCCGCTCACTGGATGTTTTCCCTTTTTCGGACCATTCTCTGTAAACCCTAGAGATGGTTGTGCATGACAATCCCAGAAGATCAGCAGTTTCTGCAATACTCAGACAAGCCCGTCTGGCACCAACAACCATGCCACGTTGAAAGTCACTTAAATCACCTTTCTTTTGGCTGATCAGTAATTTGTGTCACCGAGCAGTTGGACAGGTGTGCCTAATAAAGTGGCTGATGAGTGTACAGTACAGGCCAAAAGTTTGGACACATTTTCTCATTCAATGTGTTGTCTTTATTTTCATGACCATTTACATTGGTAGATTCTCACTGAAGGCATCAAAACTATGAATGAACACATGTGGAGTTATATACTTAACAAAAAAAGGTGACATAACTGAAACATGTTTTATATTCTAGTTTCTTCAAAATAGCCACCCTTTGCTCTGATTACTGCTTTGCACACTCTTGGCATTCTCCCGATGAGCTTCAAGAGGTAGTCACCTGAAATGGTTTTCCAACAGTCTTGAAGGAGTTCCCAGAGGTGTTTAGCAAGTGTGCAAAGCAGTAAGGCAGGCAGCTGAAAGTCACGCTGACAGGACAATCGGTGGTACAAAAAGTCTGACTAGCCAGCACTGCTGACCCCTGTGTTATCAGACTGGACTTACTAGTACAGCCAGGGGCCGCCATCGATCTGCTGGGGGCAGCCATCTGCTTTGGGTACAGATGTGGGGGTCCTCCAGTATGAGAGCAGTGGCCAGCAGCGGCCAGGGGTAGCGATGGGGGAAGAGAGGAGGAGAGCCGTCCACCCAGTGGGGGGAAAAGATCTGCCCACAGCTCCTGAGGGAAAGTCTCCACCAGCCACATGACTGCAACTCCAGTCCAGACTGTGCTGAATGGCAGCACCACAGCAGGACCGTCTCCATAGACAGTGCAGGCTGTGCAGCAACTGTGGCAGTACAGCAATCAGCCCTGTTCACCCATCTGCATCCACATCGACTGCTTCTGGTGAAACTACAAGTGTCTGAGCAGCAGATCCAAGAAATGACACACAGGAGTCATCAAGCCTTCCCACAGTCCGTAAGCGGCACAGGCAGACCTTGTCACCAACAAGGACGGGTCATGTTGCTTTTGCTTCAACTATCAACCATTGAATGAGGTGACAAGGAGGGACTCCTATGTGCTTCCATGCATCACTGGGTCAACATGGTTCAGCTCCTTAGACCTCCAGAGTGGCTACTGGCAGGTCGAACTGTCCCCAGTAAACCACCCTAATACCGTGTTCACCATCGGTCAGAGGCTATGACACTTCTGGTCAGTTTCATTCAGCCCCTGTAACAGCCTGGTCACCTTCGAGAGGCTAATGGAGGCTAATGTCCCAGCTCACCTGGACCTAATGCGTCATCAACACTGATGATCTGCTGCTCCACGCCGCTGATTTTCCTGGACATTGCAGAACTTAAAGACAGTGTTTGCAGGGACCCTCTGCGCAGGGTTGTGGCTGAACCCCCGGAAGTGCTCCCTCCTCCAGTGCATGATGCTCTTCCAGGGCCACATCATCAGAGGGAGGGCGTGGCCACCGACCCGCAGAAGACGGCAGCTGTGTGAGACTGGCCCCCTGCACAGACTATAGCAGAGCTGCACAGCTTCCTGGGGTTAGTGTCATATTACCAACACTTTGTTAAGGACTTCGCCAGCATGGCAAACACAATGCACTGTCTACAGAAAAGGGAAGTGGTTTGCGTGGACAGATGTCTGAGCTGCAGCTTTTAACCAGCTCTGTGTGACGCTCACCGATGTTCCCTCATCTCCTTGTCATTCTGGACATGGACGTTAGCAACAAAGGGCTAGATGCTGTGCTATTACAGGCAGGACCGTGAAGGTGAGTGTGAAGTGGCATATTTTAGCTAAATGCTAAATAGGCAGGAGTGCAAGTATCGTGCAACCTGAAGGGAGCTGCTATCTGTGGAGCAGGTCTGCAAGAACTTCCGTCTGTACCTCAGTGGCCAGTGGTTCTGGTTGTAGAAGGACCACAAATCGCTTGGGTGGCTCCTGAGTTTCTGGCACTCAGAAGGACAGCTGGTCTGTTGGTTGGAGGTAATGGCAGAGTTTGACTTTGAGGTCCAACATCACCCTGGGAAGCTATATGGAAACGAGGACACTCTGTCTCACTGACCCTGCAGCAGCTCACAGTGCAGGACAACCAGGCCACCACCAAGACTTCATTTGCCAGCAGATCGTCACAGACCAGCACAGCAGCCCCATGCTGGCCAGGGTGAGGGAGCAGCTGGATGAAGGAGGGTGACTGGGTCGGGAGGCGATATCAGCCTCCGGTCCAGAGAACAAGGCCTACCACACCCAGTGGGGCACCCTGAGGAACACGAGGGCCTGCTGTTAAGCCGCAGGTGATCGCTGGATGGTGCAGGGGAGTAGCTGCTGGTGCCCCAGAGCCTGTGTAACCCAGTGTCTGGTTCTTTTGTTTAGGTAAAGTGTATATGATTAATCTGATTTGTATAATTTTGGGGAGGATGTAGCAGATACTGAACTAGCAGCACAGAGGCTACAACATGATTTTGAATTAGTAGCTGGGCTGATACCTGGCAGCTGAAATTTTACATTGATAAATGTAAGGTAATCCATGCAGGGAGCAGAAATATAAAGTACAGATATTTTATAAGTTCCACTGAAATAAAGGTAGCTGATTAATAGAAAGACCTCAGTGTGTGTGAGAGACTTCAGTTGTATATCTTGATGCTTCCATGTCCCCCTCTATGATTCCTGGACTTAGAGGAATGTCTTATGATGAGAGGTTAGCTGAGCTGAATCTGTTTAGCCTTGAGCAAAGGAGACTAAGGGGGGACATGATCCAGGTATATAAGATTCTAATAGGTCTGGATACTGTTCAGCCAAATGGCTACTTCAGTGTTAGCCATATGTGGAAATTAGCAAGAGAACTGAATTTGAGAAAGCACTTCTTCACAGAGCGTGTAGTTAGAGTATGGAATAGTCTTCCTGTTAGTGTAGTGCAAGCTAAAACCTTTGGTTCCTTTAAATCAGAGTTAGATAAGATTTTAACATCTCTGAGCTATTAGTTAAGTTCTCCCCAAACGAGCTTGATGGGCCGAATGGCCTCCTCTCGTTTGTAAATTTCTTATGTACTGAGCTGACACATGCTCTGCATCATTTGTGATTTATGTTCTTTTCATTGCTTGTTAAATATAATTTAATAACTTATTCATTTAATATGTGCCAATGGGAGTAATCCCATGAATCCCCGCTAAGGTCTGGGATCGACCCAGGAGATACGGGATACGTGGGAGAAGTGATAAGACTGCATGTCTTCCTTCCACACTCTCAGCAAGCTTACTGCTGAAGCTACTAAATTCCAGAGTACATCTGCGAGTAGAGAGAGAGCTATTCGATTCACGGCGGTGAAGGACCGAGTGCCTGACGAGTCACTTGCTCCGGCTCCAGGACGATAGAGAGAGCAGTCAGATCAGGCCTGCTGCAATTTTTCTTTAGTTTAATTATTTGCCAGCTTAGGTTTTTCAGTGGGCAATAATGGAGTGTGAACTATTGTAGCTACTGTTTACATTGTATATATTTTGTCTTATAAATATTTTTTTTTAATTTTAGCATTTCTCTAGTAAAGTTGTTAAATTTAACTGCATCGTTTTATATAGTGTAGTTGTTGAATAAGGTGACAAAAGTATTTAGGGTGGGCATGTTAGCCCTGCGTTAGTTTCGAAGGATATAGCCTACAGACAGACACCATAGTGAACTCAGGCCCCCCATCAAGTGATTGTTAACTGGGGCCCAGCAAAAGGCCTGAAGGGGGCGCTACACCTGTGCTCTCTCATGCTGAGGTCAGTGCACGGAGCCGTCGGGGCCGGGCAGTACGGCGTAAAGAAGATGCTGAGGAAGCTGTGGCAGCGCTTCACCTGGCCGGCTGCCAGCAGGACGCCCAGATGTTCCTGCATTGCTGTGCTGCATGTGCGGCTCAGAGGGGTCCTAGCTGGCAGTGCCGGTCTGCCCTCCAGCTGTACCTAGGGGAGCATGTGGGGGTCGATGTCCTGGGCCCCTTTCCCCACACTGAGGCTGGGAATCACTACATTCTTGTGGTCATGGACTACTTCACAACGTGGCTGCTAGGGATTGTGAAGACCCATACTACGCCCCCCCCCCCCCCCCACACACACACACACACACACACACCCCCATCAGCAGAGTGACAGGCTGGTGAAGAGGCTGAATCGCATCCCAGCTCCCCAGCAGACAATCCTCGTTGGTGAGCACCAGCATGATTGGGACACTCTCCTTCCCCTGGTTCTGTGGACTTATCATGCAGCAGTACAGGAGAGCACTGGCTGTGCCCCTGCGTCCCTCATGTACAGCTGTAGGCTGTGGACCCCAGTAGAGCTGGTGTTTCTCTTACCCCATGGGCCGGAGCTTCCGGAGACACCAGGACTGGATTATCTGCTCCAGCTCCAGGACCATGTGCGGACCGTGCATGAGCTGGCCAGGTAACATCAGGACATGATCAGAGTCAGACAGAGGTGAACCTATGACATCCACTGCTGGGGACAGGTCTCCCAGCCTGGGGACTCTGGGTGTACTGGCCCATCAGGAAAAAGGGGTGTCTGCCCAAGCTGGACAGCCACTGGAGGGACCCCCAGGAGGTCCTGAAGTGAATCTCCGAAGCAGGGCTGTCATGTTACATTGATTTCGGCTGCTTCTATACCAACCCTTGGCCCACTTGGAGAAACCATCAGCAGGACCTGGGATGAGTTTCCCAGTAGATGGAACTGAGGAGGACAGCGGGGAACCTGGGGCCCAGTGGCCACAGAGGGCTCAGTGCTGTCTGGAGCACTGCCAGGACTTTGGGGGGGTACCAGGTTGGGTCCCTCCCAGAAGGGGGGCAGTGTAGCACTGGGGATTCCTGTCGGACAGCGCAGTGGCGTGCTGGACCGGTGCCAACAGTGTAAATAGTGTGAATAATGTAAATAGCTCTGTGTATTTATCATGTATTATGTTGTTATTGTGCTGTACGTTAATGTCAGGTATAGTATTAATGTTAATTGTTGTAGTTATCATTGTTTGGGCCACCATGTGTAGTGAGAGTAGCTGGGACCCTCAGCACAGTGGCCAGTGTCTGTGTGTTGTGAGTATATATGGCATAAATCAGTACCTGTCTGTGACTCTTTATTATCACTGGGATCACCAAGTCTGGTATCTGTGCCGCAAAAGGATAATATTCTGCTAAATGAAGTACTGTAACCTACAGTGGACTGACTTTTTATTAATGTGTATAAATGGTGTAAGAGGGAGTGAGAGTTAATCAGCTGGGTAATTTTCATACTGTCCCTGCAGGTGTGTCCACAGTGAACACAGTGTCTGTACAGAGAGGAGGATCTGTCACCATCCCATGTCCCTATGGCAACATGTATCAACAGCAGGCGAAATACTGGTGCAATGGGAGTGACTGGAGCTCATGTACTCCCATAGTACGCACTAATTATCCAAAGATAAGTGAAGTGTCAATCAGAGATGATCCTGACCAGCGAGTCTTCACTGTGACCATGAACAAGCTGACAGCGGGGGACTCTGGTTCCTACTGGTGTGGTGTGGAGATCAGCAGAGGTTCAGCTGTGGGAACACGGGTTTCCCTGTCAGTCACTGAGGGTAAGATGTCTGTCCTGCAGACTGTAGCCAGTGAGATGCACAGTATGTAACATGTCATTCAGACAGAATGGAAGGACATTAACACAAACAGAAGAGAAAATATTTTAATATATACAGTAAGAGAGAGCAAAATTTTTGTTTTGATCAATATCATAATTGAGACCTGGGAGAAATAATTTCAGTTTAAATGTGCTATTTTAGGGGGTTAAATATGATAAGTAATATGTTATGAAATATCCTTTATTTTTTTTAAGTAAATTTAAAATAATCAATTTTATTGAAAAGCACACATATGTAAATTAACATACTGTAAAAGAAGATCAGTTTGGCTCTATTACTCATGGTTCACCTATACATCCATCCATCTTCCAAATAGCTTTTTCCTACTGGGTTGCGGGGGGTCCGGAGCTTATCCTGGAAGCAATGGGCACGAGGCAGGGAACAGCCCAGTATGGGGGGGCCAGCCCATCGCAGGGCTCACTCACACTCACACACACACACACACACTCCTATGGGCAATTTAGTAACTCCAATTAGCCTCAGCATGTTTTTGGACTGTGGGGGGGAAACCAGAGTACCTGGAGGAAACCCCACGACGATAATACCAAGCCTCTAAATAGCATAAATTGCCAACATCCCACAGCATGACTAAAACCAGATCATTAAAACAAAAAAGAGTCGTTGAAATAGACCTGGTACTGGCAGTCCGATTTTATGGTTACACCTCATCCAATGAGCCAGCCAATGGGGAAAGGAAAGGAGATACCACAGCAAACCACACCAAGAGCTCAAGTATCCAGGTGCCAGTTCCTAACACCTAATCACGGCAAACCCCCGCATGGAGCACATGTTCCTTAATTCCCCCCTCAATCACTCCATGCAGTGCAGAGAAAGACACACCAACCACCCCCCGAAACTCCAGCACCACACTCTTCGGCTCTCTGGATGAAGAGAGAATCAATGGTAAATATCTACCCTCAGAACCCACGCCAATTGGACCGGCCGGTACTCAATTAACCTTAGTAGTTGCCACTCACTTATTAGTTCTGGTGTGGTTGTGAGCAACAAACCAAACCTTATCACACACAACAAACAAAAAGGAATAGAACAAAACAGGCAAAACAGCAATGGCAACTCCTGCAAACATGTGCACACAATTTACATCATAACCTTGATATACATACAAATTTAGAATCATAGGTACAATATAAATGCATGCATCTTACCTGGGCTTTGGTACAACCCCAGACATGCGCCCGTCACTTGGCAACCAGTCTACGACAAGATTGGTACTTATTACATACAAAACACACATCACCACACCATTCAACCATCATCACTTAGTACCTTGCACTGCAGCCCGACACAGGATAACTAGCAGCCCCCAGCCATCCCCGTCGCATACAGAAATGCCGCCAGGAACACCAGACCACGCCCCTAGACCAGATGTGAAAGGGTCACAGTGGGCAATTTAGCCAGGGCATCGGGTACCACCCCTACTCTTTTGAAAGATGCACCAGAACTGCTTATGACATCCGAGTTACAATACCTGGGTTTTACATCACATCTGAATGACGGCACCATCCAGCAGTTACCTTTTTTTGTACTTGGTCTCCAACCCAAGTACTGGGCAAGTTCTAACCTGCTTAGCTGCTGGTGGATTAGCTAGTCTGACCTGCAGGTGCTATAGCTGCTGACCTAAAAAAGCAACTACAGTATACGCCAAAAAGTTTTTTTTTGCAGGCTAATGCTATTTTATCTGATTAGTTTTCATATTTTTGCAAATATAGTGATATTAAATACAACATTTACTCAAAGCAAATGTTAAAATTCTGCAGCGTAAAGTACTGCAGCAGACAGTAGACTGGCACTGACTTTATGAATATGTGTATAAATGGTGTAAGAGGGAGTGAGAGTTAATCAGCTGGGTAATTTTCATACTGTCCCTGCAGGTGTGTCCACACTGAACACGGTGACTGTACAGAGAGGAGGATCTGTCACCATCGCATGTTACTATGACAACATATATCAAAAACATGAGAAATACTGGTGCAAAGGGAATTACTGGAGTTCATGTACTCCCATAGTACACACTAATTATCCAAAGATAAGTGAAGTGTCACTCAGAGATGATCCTAACCAGCCAGTCTTCGCCCTTACCATTAATAATGTAAAACCTGCGGATTCTGGTTACTACTGGTGTGGTGTGGAGATCAGCAGAGGTTCAGCTGTGGGAACATGGATGCAGCTGTCAGTCACTGAGGGTAAGATGTCTGTACTGCAGACTGTAGCCAATGAGATGCTCAGTATGAAACATGTCATTCAGGTAGAAAGGAAGGCGAAAATATTTTAGAAAATTTTCTACTATTTCAATGTTTTAAAACTTCACTGGGGTCTTCCGGCTTGAGCATGAAGTGAGCTGCCATAGTTTTTAATGGTTTGCTTGACCTTTGTTATCTGTGGCCTTGAGAAACCCTAAAGGTGGAACAGATGAACGTGGAAATTTCAAGGAAGGGAGTCGTCCTCAGTTTGATTTGTTTTCATTGAAGTTTTACTTGTATGGGGAATCATATAAGTTTTTCGTTACGTAATGGATACGATTTACCTCAGCTGGGTGTAGCAGGAGGAGAAAACGAGGTGGGTGCCCAATTAAGTTCTGGTGGTGAGTAGCCAATAGGCGAGGGCGCTCAGACTATAAGGGTTACCCCGGCACAGGCGTTCTTCGGCAGTCATTTCAATTGCTGGATTCTCTGTTCGTCCGTGGACTAGTGGTTGGGACCGCTCATACCGGCGTGTTTAGCTCCCTGACGGTGAATGTTACAAGCTGCGATAGGACGCCTGACGCTGGGATTAATACGGCTGGATTTCTCCCGAGGTGTGAGTTAAACATCTTTGCCTGGTTTGTATGTGGGCAGATAGCGTGTTATTATAAGCAGCCCTTGCCTTATCTTATTATTACAGGGTCCCGTGTGTTGTGGCCTGGCGGTGACGGCTGCTTCATCTTGCGTGGGGCGGCGGCTCTGCTCTGCCTAGCGGCGGCTCTGCTCTGCCTAGCGGCGGCTCTGCTCTGCCTAGCGGCGGCTCTGCTCTGCCTAGCGGCGGCTCTGCTCTGCCTAGCGGCGGCTCTGCTCTGCCTTACTGCTGCTGTTTAGTGACGCTCGCATGGTTTTGCGCTTTGTGCGTTTTCGGTTTGTCTTGTTCAGCCTGTAGCAGGCTGATTCATTAGCGGGTCCTTAGCTGGGGAACTGTTTGGCTGGGTGTGTGTGTCCACATGCGTGAGAGCGGGTGTTGGAGGGGCTGACTGGTCTCCCCGCTCCTCAAAGGTTTGTGTTTTTTCCTTTTTTTAATTGTATTATGTTCGTTTTGTTCGGTATTTGGTGTCATGTTTTGAGTAATGTCCTTATTGTATATCAATGTAAATGGTTTTGTACTTTTTAGTCTGCAGTGTTTTTTCCCTTTTGGGTTTTGTGTGATTTATTATTGTGGTATGCAGTTGTACCTTTTCCCTTCCCACCTGTGACCCGCATGATTTTTGCTGGTTCAGCTGTGCTGTCTTGTGTTCAAGCGCCCAGGTTTAGACCGGCAAGAAGTGGCTGCTGATACGCGGGCGGTATTTCAAGCCGATGGTGTTCCGATTGACGGACTACTCCTTTCATGGTTTTACTTAATAAATTGTTTGGAACAACGTCTCTCCGCTTATATGGTGAACGGACCAGTGTGCCTTTGCCCGGGGGTAGGGCGATTGAACTTTCTCTGGGTGTGATACCTGGGTTGGCGTAGTCGGGCTAATCTGTGCCTATTAGTACCAAACAATGGTACCATTTGGCAGTATTGCATTACATCACTCGCTACATGGGGAAGAAGATACCGCTTTTGGGGTTGAATGGTCTCTCTTCCTTATGGAGATCGGGGGGATGTTCTGGGTATTACCATGGCAGCGTCTCCTTTTCAGTTTTACAAAGGAACCAAACTTATTTTTCATTGCATGTCCTCACATGCAGCTTGTACCCTTCTGCTGTTTTGGGTCACATGCTGTGAATGTCTTTTATTATGGCTAACATGGCTGTTGCTGTAGGAGCCATCCTGTGACGTTTATATCTTAAAGGGGCTTAATGGACCTGGTACTAGGGATGGCAATTGAGAACCGGTTCGAAATTTTCCAAAGCATCAATTGTACCCCTCTGAGCTTATCACTTCCTTTATCAATGCCAGTGTTACACCATATTTCGTGACTGTCACAATGTGACCACAGGGGGCGCTGTTTCACATATTACTGGGAATGAACGCAAGGTTCCGGTTCATGTTCACAAGCCCTCTGTGAAAAATAAATTAACACGTAAAAAAACAAGAGAATTGAAATGAATAAGTATCCTGTCTTAACAAATTTACTGTGAGAACCGAGTGCTTTGCCTTCCTGAAGCAACCTGATGGCACTAGCGCCCCCACCTGCCCCGGTGAGTGGTGCAGCACGGGGATACAGCCAGTCACAATGAAGACCCTCCTAAAGCTGCCCCGCTATGATGGAAAAGGTCCCTTGGAGCCCTATCTGACCCAGGTCCGACTGGCGGCCCGGCTCAGTGTCTAATCCCTCAGCAAAACAGCGGGTCACCTGGCAATGCTGCTGGAGGTGCTGAAGGCTTCACAACATCCACCCAAGTGAAGAATGCTCTCCAGGAAGTAGATGTAAAAGTATCTACAGTAAGTCTACCATAAAGAGAAGACTTAATGAGAGCAAATACAGAGAGTTCACTACAAGTTGCAAACCATTAATCAGCCCCAAAACTAGAAAGGCCAGATTAGACTTTGCCAAAAAACATCTAAAGAAGCCAGCCTAGTGCTGGAGCAGCATTCTGTGGACAGAAGAAACTAAGATCAACCTGTACCAGAATGATGGGAAGAAGAAAGTGTGGAGAAGGCTTGGAATGGCTGATGATCCAAAGCTCACCACATCTTCTGTAAAACATGGTGGAGGCAGTGTGATGGCATGGGCGTGCAGGGCTTCCAGTGGCACTGGGTCACTAGTGGTTATCGATGATGTGACAGAAGACAGAAGCAGCCGGATGAATTCTGCAGTGTATAAGGGATTTACTTTCTGCTCAGATTCAGCCAAATGCAGCAAAGTTGATTGGGCGGCTCTTCACGGTAGAGATGGACAATGACCTAAAACATACCGCGATTTAAGGCAAAAAAGTGGAATATTCTGCAATGGCCGAGTCAATCACCAGATCTCAACCCGACCGAGCTGCATTTCACTTACTAAAGACAAAACTTAAGGCAGAAAGACCCACTAACAAGCAACAACTGAAGACAGCTGCAGTAAAGTCCAGGCAAAGCATCACAAGGCAGTGTTTTCCCTACCATTATAATAGGGGGTGCCCCGCCCCCCTTGAAGGTCAAGTAAATTTTATTTTATTCTCTATATAGTGCCAGATCACAACAGAAGTCATTTAAGGTTACCTTTCCTATAGAACAGGTCTATACGTTGTCCTTTTATTAAACAAACTAAATAGCCTTATCTTATTTACATAACAGATTGTCATTTTTTTTCTCTACACAGTTGCGCGTTTACAGATCTCCTCTGCTCTCTGTATCGCGCATGGCGGAGCTCCGCTCCGATGCGCGTGCACAAACACTTGCACGCACACACAGGTGAGCACACTTCCACCAGTGGACAGAGAGTGTGTGTCTGAAAATATGTCGCATCAAACACCTGAAAAGCAGACAAAAATATAGGCATAAATATGTTGTATTTTAACGTTATATGCTGCTACCGTCACCTGTTCTCTCTTGTAAAACAGATTTTAATCTCCATGGGACTTTGTGGTTAAAAAAAGATAAATATAATTTAAATTATCCCCACCCAAAGCCCCCAGTGAGGAAGCCAGAGGGGACGGCGGCAAGGAAAAACTCCCTAGAAGACAGAAATTTTTGAGGAACCAGACTCAGAGGGGGAGCCTATCCTCCAGGGGCCGGCAAAGGAAGTCAAATGAGCAGGATGGCAAAGTACCAATTCACACAGACCAAATTTTAATATTTGTGGATCTCTTTAAGAGATTGCTCTGCTGCCTGCCGTAGCTCTTTCTACCTTAGATACTAACAGACATCAAAACTGAAGCAAGCAGGGAGGGCTGTAAGCGGCTAGTAGATCTTGAAGGTATTTTGGTACAAGACCATTTAGTGCTTTATAAATTATTAGCATTATTTTGTTGTCAATTTGAGACTTAACTGGAAGTCAGTGAAGGGAATACAGAACAGGGCAAATATGATCACATTTTTAGGTTTTTGTGAGAACTGTAGTTGCTGCATTTTGTACTAACTGAAGTTTGGGTAAGGATCCTGATGGGCAAACACAATGCATCTTTTGCTTAAACATATGTACACTATGTATCATCAGCATGGCAATGGAACTTAACACTATGATTTCCAGTTATGTTACCAAGTGGTAGCATATATAAAGTGAACAGCAGTGAGCCCAGCACTGACTCCCACCCAGCTCTGCACCTCACACTATAGGTCTATCTGGGAGTGAGCAGTTAGCTAGAGCTAGACGATACAAATGTGCTTTTTATCAATGATGATACCTTCTCATCAGCTTCAGTTCTGGGTCCCACTTATAAACCATTTCAAGTGTGAGAAGTTAATTGTCAAATACACAGTAAAAAGAGAACGTTCAGACCATGCAATGTAATTCTTACTTTGCCATTTGCTTATAAACAACGACAGTAAGGAATGTAAAAGTAAAGTGTTCTGTGCATTGCTACAAATGAGGTAACAGTCAATGAAAGTTATGAGTAACTGAAGCAGTGTTGGATGCATGGTACATGAGTCTGATGGGCTATTTGTGAGACTGGTTGTCCTTGATTTCACCCTCCTGTATCTGCTTCCTGACAGCAGAAGTGTGAGGAGCCCATGTTGTGGGTGTGTGCTGTCCTTAATAATGCTGTGGGCCTTCCTGATTACCCCGATGGTGTAGATGTCCTGGAGTGATGGGAAGGCTGTTGCAGAGAGAAACTGTGCAGATTTTATCACACGCTGGAGAGCCTTCCTGTCCGTAGGCAGAGCAGCTTCCATGCCACACTGTGATTGTGCTGGTGATGACACTATCTGGGAAGATGGCGCAGACAGTAGTGTGTTCAGCATGCCCTCTGTGGCCAGAATCCTGCCCAGCTGGTTGGTGTTGAAGGCATCTAATCGAGCATAAAACTCATTCAACTCATCTGGGGGGTGTGATTTCGCTGGTTATGATCCCCCGGCTCTTCTCCTGATGCCCTGTAATGTGTTGCAGGTCCTGCACATGCACCGGGAATCAGCAGTGGTGTAATATCCCTCCACCTTCAGTCTGTACTACCTCTTGGCCTGATTGGTCTGTGCAGGTTGTGTTTGGCTGTTTTATAGTCCTCAGCCTCACCTGAGATAAACCCAATGGAGCATGTAGCATAGACCGAACTCCCCAGTTAATCCAGGGTTTATCACTGGGACTTACAGTGTTTTGTGGGAATAATGTTCTCAGAGCATGTGCTAATATAGCCAGTTGCAGCTGCAGTGTACCGCTGTAAGTCAACTGTAGAGTCCCTCATCATAGCAGCAGTACTAAACACTCCCCAGTTTGTGCTGTCAAAGAAGTCACAAAATAGCAGTTCTGATTCTTCAGTCCACATTTTAATAGTTTTACTTATTGGGGGAGCTGGCTTGGGGAGTTGGCTGTAGGGTTGGGTAGAGGAACGCTGAGAAGTGCTCTGACTGACTGACTGAAGTGTGGCTGGGGCACAGCCTTATAGGCGTCCTCCACGTTGCTATACAAGTTGTTGGTACATGGGGAGGACATTCCTGAGGTTGCAGTGGTTAAAATCACCTGCCACAATGGACACAGCATCTGGATGTGCAGTCTCCCACGTGCTAATGACGTCATGTAATATCCTGAGCACGGTCACATGATCCGGCTGTGGCGGAATGTAAACAGCCAGCAGAAACAGGTAAACTCCCTGTAACATCAGGCATAAATGAGAGGCAGAGACCCTGTACTGCCAACATGCAGGTAAGCATTTATTTCTGCAAAACCCCCTGACCCTTACAAAGCATCCTGGGAATTGTAGTACTCATCACTCATTACACCTCCGCCTTTTAGCCAAGCGATTCTTCCCCAAGAATATATAATCCCACATTCTCCTTTGTATCTAAACATGTACTATTACTTGAGAAGAACATGTAACTAAGTAACTGGAAAAGAACCAACAAAACATCCTACCCCCTGAGGAATAGTCATGAGTAACATCCAGAGAAATAATCATTTAACACACTTCTCCTATTTCTGTTTTTTTTTCCTCACAAGTTCAGTCTTTCAGGAGCTTTACTATGCCGCCCTGATCTAGTAATAAAACCCGAGGGCCATAAATGCCTACGGTTCCTTCTAAACAAACCTCCGCTTTCAGTTTCCACAAAGTAGGACCTTGGAGTGTGAGCTGGACCCATGACAGATCCATGCAGTTCTCTGCTGCCAGCCAGACCGTCTGCCCAGAGTGGAGCTTGGGAAGTGGACGGCAGCCATGGCAAGAGTTGTAGTGCTGTACTTGTTTCTGTCGTACCTGACGATCTTTTTGCTGGAATTCCTGAATGTCTGGCCTCAGAGGGTCCAAGTTACCAGACGTCTGGGGAAGGGTTGCGCGTAATCATTTGCCCATAAGCAGTTGTGAGGGAGAGAAGCCGTGCTGTAGTGTGGACCTGTAGACAAGCAGTGCTTTGCTATGCTCTTTCTCTTTAGCCCACAGTTCTTTTACTGTATACACCCCCCTCTCAGCCTCCCCATTTGCCTGAGGATAATGCGGGTTTGCTGTAGTGTGTCTGAAGTCTAAAGCCCTGGCAAACTGACGGAAGACCTCTGACAGGAATTGAGGACCATTGTCCGAGACAACTTCCTCAGGAATACCATGACGTGCAAAAACGTCTTTGAGGGCGCTGATTGTGGTCTCTGATGAAGTTGTTCTAAGGTGTGCCACCTCAATAAATCTGGAGAAATAATCGATAATGAGCAAGTAATTTTGCTTTTCCCACTCAAAAACGTCTATTCCAACCTTTTCCCATGGTCTTTTGGGATCTACGGTGAGCAGCAGTGGTTCATAGTGGGGCACCCTGTGCTCCTGACAAGTTGTGCACTGATCAACCATCTGGCGGATCTGTGATGAGAAGCCCGGCCACCATATGGAATGCTGGGCTCGGGTGCGGTATTTAGAAATGTCCTGGTGGCCCTCGTGAATCTTTTTTGAGCATCTCATTTTGTAATGCTCCTGGAATCAGAATCCTGTCTCCTTTTAAGAGGAGGTCATTTGCTACTGTCAGTTCTCCTTGGACTTGCCAGAAGGGCATGAGATTCTTCCTTACTGCATGTTTGTCAGGCCAGCCCGACAAACAGAATATCTTCAGTGACCTGCAGATTTCATCTGCTGCCTGGGCCTTGGCTATTTGTGTCAGATGAGTCTCTGTTGCTGGCAGGGAAGACACCATTGTGTCCACAAAGACCTGAGCCTCTTTTTCCAGCTGTTCTTCAGCATGAGTCAGCCCCTCTCTGGTGGGGGCTCGGGAGAGCGTATCAGCTGTGATGAGGGTTTTCCTGGAACATGCTGTATATCATCTCCTGAATCTCAGGAGACGAAGGTGGAATCTAAGGGTTCTCGGTGGCAAGTCATCAAGGCCTCTGGAACTGAGAAGAGGAATGAGAGGCTTGTGATCCGTGAGTATAGTAAAGTGCAGGCCCATTATGTATGTTGACAGTCTTTCGCAGGCCCACGTTACTGCCAAAGCCTCCTTCTCAATTTGAGCATAGCGCTTTTCTGCATCGCTCAGACTTCTTGATATATATGTAACAGGCTTCCATGTACAATCCTGCTGTTTCTATGTAAGCATTGCACCTAAGCCGTACGAAGAAGCATCGGCTTCAACTCTAGTGTCTTTGTCAGGCGAGTATTGGGCCAGAATCTTGGGAGAACTCAAGTGTTCCTTAAGTCTGTGAAAGGACTGCTGTTGTGGCACGTCCCAACACCATTCATTTTCCTGTTTAAGTAGCTGATTTAATGGTACAGTAACAGTGGATAACTCAGGGAGGAATTTGGCCAAGAAGTTAGCCATGCCCAGCAGTCTGCGTACGTCCGCAATACATGTTGGATCTGGCATCTGAAGAATGGCCTTGACTTTGGATGGATCGGCTTCTATGCCACTGTGCGTGATTTTGTGACCCACGAAGTGCAATGCTGACTTACCAAACTCACACTTTTCATTGAGGGTTAACCCCTCAGACTGGAGCTTCTGTAGAACTCGGTGTACACGCAAATCGTGTTTTTCCTTGTCCTGTCCAAAGACTAGAATGTCGTCCGCATGGCAAATCACCCCTACCAGATCTTCCAGTAGTTGGGTCATGCGCCTTTGGAAGTGTTCTGGTGCTGACGCTATTCCAAATGGGAGACGGTTGAAAAAGTTTCTCCCAAATGGAGTGATGAAGGTGGTGAGAGGCTTTGTCTTCTGTGAGAGGGATCTTGCCTTTGCAGCCAATTTGTAGAAGACATGTGCATCTGAAAGCAGAGCCAATGACTGGTCTATAGCTGGAAGAATGTGTCGTTCCCTCTTGACCCACTTGTTTAAGTTTGTGAGGTCAACACAAATACGTATTGCACCACTTGGTTTGGGGACCACTACCATCCCTGCATACCATTCGGTAGGGCTGTTCACCTTAGAAATGACGCCCATTCTCTCCATCCTGTTAAGCTCTTCTTTAACTTTTGTTCAGAGAGGGAGAGGTACTTGTCGAGGTGTGGACAGTGCATATGGTGTAACGCCACTCACCAGCTCAATGCGGTACGGCTCTCGTAACAGCCCCAGTCCAGTAAACACTGAAGGGTAGGCAGCTGTGAAGTTACTTATTGGCTGTGTGATGGACTCGGTCCAATCATTTTGAATTTTTGGCTTGTGTCTATTAGTCATTTTCTTGTCTTTTCTGTTGTAATTATAAAACTGGGAGGATTTCTTCTGTACTAGTTTTCCTTTTATTGCATCTACATTTGTGTTAGCCCCGCCTCTTGTGTCCGGTCCATGTAGTACTACCTGCTGTTTTTTAACTGTCTCATTCAAATCGTCGTATCCAACGTGGCCATTCAGCCGGTTTGGAAAAATCGAAAGGCTCCAGAAGAGCCATTTGCACTGCTGCTAAAGCCATTTTTAATTTTTTAATTTTTTTCTTCTTCCCTATGGGAAAAAAAATGGAGAAGCTCAAGCCTTTAGTAACTCGCGCCACTACTACGTGTTTTTTTTTTCTTTTTGTTTTTTTTTTCCTATGCAGATGAAGCGCGAGTTTCATGAACGCTTGCACTGTATTTCGGCAAAAAAATCCCATTTCTGACACCATGTAACGTCAGGCATAAATGAGACGCAGAGACCCTGTACTGCCAACATGCAGGTAACAATTTATTTCTGCAAAACCCCCTGACTCTTACAAAGCATCCTGGGAATTGTAGTACTCATCACTCATTACACTCCCATCCATCCATCCATTTTCCAAACCGCTTGTCCTACTGGGTCGCGGGGGATCCGGAGCCTATCCCGGAAGCAATGGGCACGAGGTAGGGAACAACCCAGGATGGGGGGCCAGCCCATCGCAGGGCACACGCACACACCATTCACACACACGTGCACTCCTATGCAATTTAGCAAGTCCAATTAGCCTCAGCATGTTTTTGGACTGTGGGGGGAAACCGGAGTACCCGGAGGAAACCCCACGACGACATGGGGAGAACATGCAAACTCTGCACACATGTAACCCAGGCGGAGACTCGAAGCCGGGTCCCAGAGGTGTGAGGCAACGGTTCTAACCACTGCACCACCATGCCGCCCCCTCATTACACTACACCCTTGGGAGGTAAATGGGTCTGCAGTTTACCATTAACAGTTCAGTGTCTGCTGAACAACTTTTCAACACCCTGCATATCCCCACACCATCTGTTTACATACACAAAGACACACTGGAGACAATCAGTTCGGACAGTGAGATTTGAATGATCTTATGTGTGTTAAGGATTTATAGACCAACTACATCTTTTGATAGTATTGATAGCCTGTGTAGAAAATATGGCCTACCACATAATAATTTCTTTAAATACCTACAGATTTGTCACAAAATTTCCCTCTTTTTCTGATTTCCCACCTGCTATGTGTCATGCCCGGCTCGTCCGCTCCTCGTGTGTGCCACGCCCCCTGATTACCCACATGTACTAACCTGATTGTCTCCAGTGTTGTCTGATTTCCATGCTGTCACGGGTCGTGGTGCGCGAGCGCGGCGGAGAGCGGTGATTGTGCGGAAGGAGGAAGCAGGCAGGCAGGATACGGGACGAACGGGGTTTATTCGGGAATACGGGGATCTCACGCAAACAAACATCCATGAACATCAGGAGACATCAATGACAGACAAAGCAAACTGGGGAGACCAGGACTTAAATACACAAGACTGAATGACAGCAAACGGAAACAGCTGGGTACAATTCGGGAAACACACGTGGGTAAGCAGGGGGCGTGGCACACAGGAGGAGCGGACGAGCCGGGCGTGACAGAACCCCCCCCCCAAAGGCGCGCTGCACCGGGCGCGCCCGGGAGGAGGCGAAGGACGGGACGAGACCAGGGAACCAAAACCTGAAAAACAAGAACCAAAACCATCAACGAGGGACAGGGAACAAGACAGACAGGCAAAACTGACACAAAGGCAGAAGCCAAGACAGGACACTACACAGGACAGGAAAAGCGGACAAACAGACCAGAAAAGGGGACACAGAGGGAACAGGCGGGACAAAAGGACCGGGAGTGAACGGAGGGAACCCAGAGGGAAAAGGAGGAACACGAGGAGCAGAGACGGGAGGAACAACGGAACGAGGAACGGAGAAAGGAGGAAAGACGGCAGGAGGAACAAACAAAGGAGGGACCAGGGCAGGAGAGAAGGGAGAGAAGGCGGGGGAACAAAGGGGAGCCCGTGGGAGCCCCAGCGGGCGACGGGAGGCAGCCGGAGGGGCCGCAGGCGGCCGGGAGGCCGGAGCCGGAGGGGACCACGGAGGGGCAGAGGAGACAGGGCGAGGGACCCGCGGAGGGGCCAGGGAGGGAGCAGGAGGGAGCACCAGGGAAGGGGACGAGGGAGCTGGAAGGGGCCAGGGCGAAGGCAAGGGGAGGGGGGGAGCCGCTGCAGGCGGCGACGTCCTCCGACGGGCCGCAGGTAGGGGCCCTGCAAGCGACCGAGGAGCCGCCGTCGGGGAACCCCCAGGCGACCGACCAGGCACCGGAGGGGGGAGCGAGGCAGGGCGACGAGGCATCGGAGAGGGACCCGCTGGCGACAGCCGACCCGGAGGGCCAGGACCCGCAGGCGCCAACCGAGCCCCAGCGCAGGCGAGGCAGGGCGAGCCAGGGGGCAGGGCGGGCGGGACCCCAGCCCTGCGTCTGTGTCCCCTCCCTTTACGGGACACAGACATGACCCCAGGTCGGGGTCGAGTTCGCCGGGGCGAGGGAGAAACCGTCACTGGGGGAGAAGGGACAGGAGCGCGGTCGGGACTTGGAGCGCGGTCGGGAGCTGCAGGTGGCTGCAGAGGGGGCGCCGGCCCGGGAGCTGCAGGTGGCTGCAGAGGGGGCGCCGGCCCGGGAGCTGCAGGTGGCTGCAGTGGGGGCGCCTGGACAGGAACAGGAGCGCGGTCAGGAACAGGAGCTGGCTGCAGTGGGGGCGCCTGCCCGGGAGCTGCAGGTTGCTGCAGTGGGGGCGCCTGCCCGGGAGCTGCAGGTTGCTGCAGTGAAGGCGGCTGCGGCACGGGAGCGGGGTCCGCCGGCAATGGCGGCTGCACGGGAGCGGGGTCCGCCGGCAATGGCGGCTGCACGGGAGCGGGGTCCGCCGGCAATGGCGGCTGCACGGGAGCGGGGTCCGCAGCCCTCTGGAGCTGGAGGAGCTGCCGAACCCCCTCTGCCATTTTCTCCAGATCCCCCCGGTCGGAGGCGGGAGTAAACGCGGCAAAGTCTTTCTGGAGCCGCGTTATAATGTCCTCTGCCTCCGGACTCACTGGAGTGCCCAGTCCCTCCCAGATCCTCCAGAATAGCCCCTGGAGGGCGAAGAACTGGGAGATGCAGTCGGCCGACTTCCCTGGTTGAGGCGCGGACGGCGCCTCCGGGGTGGCTGCTGCAGGGGGGATGAGCAGTGGGTCCGGGTATTCGAAGGACTCCTCCTTGCTCTTCTGGCGCCTGGTGGCAGCGGGAGGTGGCGCGATGTCTGCAAAAACAGACGGCGAAAACACCGACTCCCGCTCCCGGTAAGGGAAGAGTAAGGGCTGTTCCTCCTCGTCCTCACTCGAGGGCCAGAACATCGAGACTGGGCAGGTACCTCGCGGGAGCGGCCCCCGGGCTGGAGACCGGACGGGTACCTCTTCCTCTGGCGCGATCCAAAGCCTGGAGAGCTCCCAGGCTCCCAGGCGGATCGGCTCCTCAGGGATCCTCCTTCCTCGCCGCTTACTTTTCTTTTTAAGGTCCGTCATTCTGTCACGGGTCGTGGTGCGCGAGCGCGGCGGAGAGCGGCGATTGTGCGGAAGGAGGAAGCAGGCAGGCAGGATACGGGACGAACGGGGTTTATTCGGGAATACGGGGATCTCACGCAAACAAACATCCATGAACATCAGGAGACATCAATGACAGACAAAGCAAACTGGGGAGACCAGGACTTAAATACACAAGACTGAATGACAGCAAACGGAAACAGCTGGGTACAATTCGGGAAACACACGTGGGTAAGCAAGGGGGCGTGGCACACAGGAGGAGCGGACGAGCCGGGCGTGACACATGCTTAGTCTTCGTGTATTTAAGTCCTGGTCTGACCTGTTCTCCTTGTTCGTCATTGTAGTTTGTTGTGGTCTGATGCTTCCTGCTGCCCGTTTGGTGTTCCCCGTTCCCAGACCCGATTAAAACCCTAGTTTTGCCCCGTATCTGCCCTGTCTGCCTGGTCCTTACCCGCCTGCCCGCATGATCACTGTTCCGTACGACCATATGATCGTGACACTATGGTGCTGGAAAAACACTCTTTACTTTGAGAATGAAGGATTGATCTCAGCATTATACTCTCAACTGATGTGTTTTGCAGATCAAAACCTAGGAAATATTAAACTAGGTGGGAGAATGAACTTGGTGTGGATCTGACTGTGGAATACTGGTCTAAAACACTGTAGCATGCTGAGATTTAAAGTTTTGCACGGGGTTCAGTTCAGCAAAGCCAGGCTTGCTGACATATATCCTGGGAGGGATGCTGGCTGTGACAGGGGCTCCTTTCTCCAGCTGATCTAGCACATGCTGGCTGCTCTTGTTTTCTGGTTGGTTGGAGCTGCTATGTGGATCGTCTCTCATTCGCCATGCTCTGCCATAACAGGGTAGCAGATGACGACTTTGATTTAAATATAAACCAATCTGTCATCGTTGCATTCATGTCGCTTTTGGCCTGTAGGAGAATTTGGCTGCCCTGGAAATCTCCCACTCCTCCGTGTGCTGCTGCTTGTCTGGAAGACATAACTCACTTCATACAGCTAGAAAGAGATTAAATGTAGGCTGAGGGGTCTGTGAAAAAGCTCTACTCCAGATGGGAACCTTTCCTGTCATTCTTGGTGAATCTTAGGGAACTACGCACTCGGTGAGGGTCTCTGATTGTAACTGGAGGACCCCCCCATTTTTGTATATTCATTTGATTACCTCACAGGACGGCTGGTACATTGTGAGTGAGTGTATTCTGGACCATCTCACATATATGTTGGGTATATGTGTGTCTGAGCCTTGGACGCATGTTGGGGTTTGGCTATGAAAATGTACATTTTTGAACACATCAGCGGCAGTTCTAGATCATTTTAATGGTCGGGAGGGGGGCAGACAGCGGCCAATTGTTCTGATGGGGGGGACAGATGCATTTGACCTTCATGTCCCCGAAATATCACGTACATTAGATCGTCAGTATTAAGGGGCAAAGGACACTATTGAAAACCGATCAGCTATTTATGTAATGTTTGCAGTTACATTTTACACTTTTTACCAGTAATAGTACATTTATTTGACAGCCAAGCAGCATGTGCATTTGGGGGGGGGGGGGGGGGAGTACAGGGGTGGCCATGTATGTTGTCCCCCCTCCCCTCGCCCCAAAACAGCCCTGCTGCCAAGGTCCATTTGGGTCGGGTGAGGGGACTCCTGTTGTAAATGCTGAAATGGGAATGTTACGCATTATTGTACATGCATCATATCATTCGTAAAGGGAAAATAAACAAAAAATTAAACTTCATTGATATATGGGAGGGGCAAGTAACAGTGTCTTTTTCAATGGGCTACTTCAGGGGTGAGAATATCCTATCATTTGATTGGCTCTCAGTTCCTAATTTTTGACCTAAATATGTGAACTTAAATGTGTGAGCTGGCAAATGAGGTTTCTGCAGGCTAATTTTCTGCTGAATGATCAGTTCAGTTAATCATTCATTACATTGTTTTGGTTTTTACCAATACAGTGATAGTAAACAGAACATTTATTAAAAACAAATTTTAATATTCTGCAGAGTAAAGTACTGCAGCCTACAGTAGACTGATACTGACTCTTTATTAATATGTGTATAAATGGTGTAATAGGGAGTGAGAGTTAATCAGCTGGGTGATTTTCATACTGTCCCTGCAGGTGTGTCCACACTGAACACGGTGTCTGTACAGAGAGGAGGATCTGTCACCATCCCATGTTCCTATGATGAGAGATATAAAACACATGTGAAATACTGGTGCAATGGGAGTGACTGGAGTTCATGTACTCCCATAGTACGCAGTGACTCTACACAGATAAGTGGTGAAGTGTCAATCATAGATGATCCTGACCAGCGAGTCTTCAATGTGACCATGAACAATCTGACAGCTACTGGTTCCTACTGGTGTGGTGTGGACATCACCGGAGGTGCAGCTGTGGGAACACGGGTTTACCTGTCAGTCACTGAGGGTAAGATGTCTGTACTGCAGACTGTAGCCAATAAGATGCACAGTATGTAACATGTCAGTCAGGCAGAAAGGAAGGAAGGACATTAACATGGAAAATGTTTTCAATATCAATTTTATGAAACTTAATTTACTATCAGTTATGTATGTTTAATGGCTATAATTTAAAGTGTCTGTATGAATGTACAGGAAAATTAACTTGCATATTAGTATTAACTCTAAGGGAGACATCCCATAATACAGCCTGATGACCTCATCAGATACAGGTTCTGCTCTGTGTCTGATCTGCATGTTACACCTGGCAGCTGTATAGAGGCCTCAGGATTCACATATTTCTAGTTTATGATACATTTGTATAATATGACAAATATTACAGATCTGACTATTTTCTCCATCAGACACCCAGTCAGATGTCTTTCATAAAACATCACAGGCATCAGCTTACTGAAAACAGACATACAGACATATTCATCTTACAGCCATTTATCATGTGTGCAATGTTTGGAAAACATAAAATGTAGGTTTTTACTCTCATACATCAAAAACTTCCATTCAGATTTCAGACATTTGTAGGGATTAGTTGTTACTAAAGGTGTACAGACTGGGTGATTGTCTGCAGGTAGTTTCTAACTGCAGCAAAGGCCAGTGTTACAGTTACACTCTGTAATAACTGATCCAGTTCCAGCATGAATACATTATGATTTATTAATAACATTATTTATCTCACCTGCCCACTATCCGGGCCCTGGGATGTGGACACTCTGGTCACAACCGTAATTTATTATTCTGCATCCAAACAGATATTTTACTGAATATATCTGGTTATTCTTTTTCAGTTTTAGAAATGACCTTTCACAGTCTATACTGACTGACAGATCAGGGCAGAGGTGCTGTAAAAAGGGGGGTAGAGTTAGGATGATTCCATGGACCCCCAATTGATGTGACGGAAAGAAATTAGGAACATAATCGGATTGGTCCAGGCTGGGGGCCCAATATGATATGCTTTCAGGGGCCCAAAATCTGTAGTGGCCCCCAGGAACAGGGATGTTTATATTTTATGTAACAATCCTTTCTCTTGTTTCCACTGCTGTCCATTCTTGGCAGATGATGAAGAAGGAGGGAATAATGAAAAACAGAGGTAAGCATCCAGCAGCACTTACAGCAGTGTGGTGTCCAGCTATGAGCGTCTCCCTGATCACACAGTGATGGGAAACTTCTGTTACTTTATGGGAACATTGATTTTCTTTTATTCCTTAATTATAATTTCCCTGTGATGGCATCACATCCAGGTTGAGCCCCTGCTTTGTGCTCTATGCTGCTGGGGAAAGGCTGAAGGCCAGCTTAGAAGATGGATGGATGGATGGATGGATGGATGGATAGATGGATGGATATAAAATGTTGTTTAAAGTCACAGCAAGAAAGATAAGATAATAAGAGAATCCTTTATTAGTCCCACAAGCGGGAAATTTGCATAGTCACAGCAGAAAGTGGACAGTACAAGAATAGAGTAGCAAAAATTAACAGAAATATGATAAAAACTATATATGTACAAGTGGAAATATATAAATATTAATAAATGTACAACATTAACAGTAAAACTGGCAGTTAAAATTCTGTAGCTATTTTCATATTATTTGTTAATGTCTCCTGTTACTCACATGTATCCTGTGTAACAGTACAGATTTGGCTGTACCATGTTGTTATAAAGCATGTCAGATTTTACTGTTTAAATCCAGCCTTTTATTCAGCTCCTTGGTCCAGCTCTCTCTGTATGTAGGACTTGGTTTATTGGTGCTGCTGTTCATGCTTATAATTCTATCAGATTAGATTCACTGCACTGTTCTTCAGATTAAAATGTGTTACGTGTGACTGACAGACACACTGATGTATTATATGTCTGACAGGTGGGAGCAGGTTCTGGATGCTGTACTGAAAGCTGGGACTGGTGTGTTTTATCTGATCTGCACCATCATCGCCATTCAGCTGCACTGGAGCACCTATAGAAAGAGGGGATCCAATCAGAGAGAAAATTAGGGAGGGGTGAAAATGGGTCTTAAGAAATTCTGATATACAAGCTTAATTTACAAGAAATATACAAGCTTGTTTATCCTGTTAAAATGATTAATGTACAGCTTCTATTAGCGCATATAAATGAAAAACCATAAGGCTGTATCAGCAGGGTCCTGCTGTGCTTGTATGAAATGTGTCTCCATATAGTTTTGTTTATGCTGTAATCAGAAGAGCAAGAAAGTACAGTGGTACCTCGAGCCACGAACAGTCCTGTTCACGAACAAATCGTGTTACAAACCAGATGTTCGAAAATTTTTGTACTGGTTCGCGAACCGTGTTTCAGGCTGCGAACACAAACATCCCCCAAACGGGTCCATTGAAAGTGCTCCAAAGAACCACCTGAAACACGAATAAGTGAACATTATAACGGTTGTGGAATGTATCAAAAACTTGTCGTAGATGAATGTCTTTACTATATTTCTTCAGGGATTGAATATTTGAAAAAAAAAAATAGAGAGAACGTTCTGTCATAGTTTTTGTGATGGTTTTTAACAGTCACATATCAATGCATAAAATCACAGTACTTCATTAATAACAAATTATTAAGTAACTCCTACTTCTGTTATATTCTCCATTCACACATAGTGACAACTGCGTATTGTTTGTTTGCAGTACAAACAAAGATGTCTATCGGCATACAGCGCGTGGCAGTACGAAATGTGCATAAAAAATTCAGGCATATGTGTCATGCCCGGCTCGTCCGCTCCTCGTGTGTGCCACGCCCCCTAATTACCCACGTGTGATTTCCTGATCCTGCCCAGTCGTGTCTTGTTTCCTGCTGCCTTGTTCCGTGTATTTAAGTCCTGGTCTCCCCGGTTAGTTTGTCTGTCATTAATGTCAGTTGATGTTAGTTGGCGTTACATGTCTCCTGCTCCCAGTTTGTATATTAAACCCTCGTCAATCCCCGACTTCCGCCTGCCTGCATCCTTCTTGCCCGTTCGCCTCGAACGATCGCCGCTCTGCCCGCGATCGTCGAGCGTTATCGTGACAGAATGACAGACCACAAAAAGAAGCGGAGAGGGAGGAAGAGGCTCCCTCAAGAGCCGATCTCTCTCGGCGCCTGCTCGCTCTCCAGGCTTTGGCTTCCGGCGGAGGACGAGAGGGAGGTACCTGCCCTACCTCCAGCCCGGGGGCCGACCACACGCGTCCCCGATCCTGCGTGGAAGTACTGGCTCTCTAGTGAGGACGAGGACGAGGAGCCCTTCCACTACCCGGAGCCAGAAGCCTATCTTCCACCGTCCGTTTTCACGGACATCGCGCCGCCTCCCGCAACCGCCAGGCGCCAGCGAGGGAGACGGAGGAGAACGGCGATCGCCAGTACGGAGGACCTCCCTCCGTCCCTGCCGGCGGACCCCGCTCCCGTGCGGCCGCCGCTGCCGGCGGACCCCGCTCCCGTGCAGCTGCCGCCGCCGCCTGCGCAGCCGCCTTCGCTGCCGCCGCCACCCGCGGTCCTAGCTGACCGATACTTCACCCTCCAGGGGCTTTATTGGAGGGTGATGGGAGAACCGGCCCCACAGGCCCCCCTGGAGGGGGAAAGACTCGCCGCACAGCTGGGGCAGGACTTCGACTCCTTTACTCCAGAATCCCCTTTTTCAGATCTGGAGAAAATGGCTGAGGACCTCCGGAGGCTAATCCAACTCCGGAGAACGCCTGCAGCTCCCGAGCAGGCGCCCCCTCTGCAGCCGCCTGCTGCAGCTCCCGGGCCGGCGCCCCCTCTGCAGCCGCCTGCTGCAGCTCCCGGGCAGGCGCCCCCTCTGCAGCCAGCTCCTGTTCCTGACCGCGCTCCTGTTCCTGACCGCGCTCCTGTTCCTGACCGCGCTCCAGTTCCTGACCGCGCTCCAGTTCCTGACCGCGCTCCAGTTCCTGACCGCGCTCCAGTTCCTGCAGAGGCGCCCCCTCTGCAGCCGCCTGCTGCAGCTCCCGGGCAGGCGCCCCCTCTGCAGCCGCCTGCTGCAGCTCCCGGGCCGGCGCCCCCACTGCAGCCACCTCCTGTTCCTGACCGCGCTCTAGTTCCTGACCGCACTCCAGTTCCTGCAGAGGCGCCCCCTCTGCAGCCGCCTGCTGCAGCTCCCGGGCAGGCGCCCCCTCTGCAGCCGCCTGCTGCAGCTCCCGGGCCGGCGCCCCCTCTGCAGCCGCCTGCTGCAGCTCCCGTCAGTGCTCCTGTTCCTGACCGCGCTCCTGTTCCTGCAGAGGCGCCCCCTCTGCAGCCGCCTGCTGCAGCTCCAGTTCCTGACCGCGCTCCAGTTCCTGACCGCGCTCCAGTTCCTGCAGAGGCGCCCCCTCTGCAGCCGCCTGCTGCAGCTCCCGGGCAGGCGCCCCCTCTGCAGCCGCCTGCTGCAGCTCCCGGGCCGGCGCCCCCACTGCAGCCACCTCCTGTTCCTGACCGCGCTCTAGTTCCTGACCGCGCTCCAGTTCCTGCAGAGGCGCCCCCTCTGCAGCCGCCTGCTGCAGCTCCCGGGCAGGCGCCCCCTCTGCAGCCGCCTGCTGCAGCTCCCGGGCCGGCGCCCCCACTGCAGCCACCTCCAGTTCCTGCAGAGGCGCCCCCTCCGCCTGCTGCAGCTCCAGCTCCTGTCCCTTCTCCCCCAGTGACTTTTTCTCCCTCGTCCCGGCGAACTCGACCCCGACCGGGGGTCATCATGTCTGTGTCCCGTAAAGGGAGGGGACACAGACGCAGGGCTGGGGTCCCGCCCGCCCTGCCCCCTGGCTCGCCCTGCCTCGCCTGCGCTGGGGCTCGGTTGGCGCCTGCGGGTCCTGGCCCTCCGGGTCGGCTGTCGCCTGCGGGTCCCTCTCCGATGCCTCGTCGCCCTGCCTCGCTCCCCCCTCCGGTGCCTGGTCGGTCGCCTGGGGGTTCCCCGACGGCGGCTCCTCGGTTGCCTGCGGGGCCCCTACCTCCGGCCCTCCTCCGGACGTCGCCGCCTGCTGCGGCTCCCCCCTCCTCCGGACCTTCGCCCTGGCCCCTTCCTGCTCCCTCGTCCCCTTCCCTGGTGCTCCCTCCTGCTCCCTCCCTGGCCCCTCCGCGGGTCCCTCGCCCTGTCTCCTCTGCCCCTTCTCGGTCCCCTCCGGCTCCGGCCTCCCGGCCGCCTGCGGCCCCTCCGGCTGCCGCCCGTCGCCCGCTGGGTCTCCCTCGGGCTCCCCTTTGTTCCCCCTCCTTGTCTCCCTACGCCCCTGCCTTTGTCCCGCCTGTCTCTGCCCCTTCGTTTTTTGCTCCCCCTCGCTTCGTTCCTCCCGTCTCTGCTCCTCGTCCTCCTGTGTTCCCTCCGTTCACTCCTGGCCCTTGTGTCCCGCCTGTGCCCTCTGCTTCGCCCTTCCTGATCTGTCTGTCTGCCTTCCCATCCCTTTGTCAGCTCTTGTCGCACGTCTTGTCCCTGGCTTTGTTTTGTGCTTCGGTCCTGTTCCCCGTCCTGCGTTAATTCTGTTCTTGTTTTCCAGGTCCTGTCCTGCCTCGTCCCGTCCGTCGCCCCCTTCCTTGGCGCGCCCGGAGTAGCGCGCCTTTGGGGGGGGGTTCTGTCATGCCCGGCTCGTCCGCTCCTCGTGTGTGCCACGCCCCCTAATTACCCACGTGTGATTTCCTGATCCTGCCCAGTCGTGTCTTGTTTCCTGCTGCCTTGTTCCGTGTATTTAAGTCCTGGTCTCCCCGGTTAGTTTGTCTGTCATTAATGTCAGTTGATGTTAGTTGGCGTTACATGTCTCCTGCTCCCAGTTTGTATATTAAACCCTCGTCAATCCCCGACTTCCGCCTGCCTGCATCCTTCTTGCCCGTTCGCCTCGAACGATCGCCGCTCTGCCCGCGATCGTCGAGCGTTATCGTGACAATATGAAAATAATGTACAGTATAATAAAAAAATCACGTTTTCGAAAGTACTGTATTGTTGTTTACGCTGTCTTTTAATGTTAATTATTTAGTTTTTGGGGGGGATGTTTTGTGGTTCTTTTCCGTGTTTTGGCGTCTTTCGAGCGACCAGCCTGCTAAGAAGCGTATGCTCAGTTGTGTGTTGGTCCGCCTTCCGTAAACATGTTATTTTTATGATTTTTTTGTATTTACATTATTTTAAATAGGAAAAATTGATTCAGGTCGAAAAATTTTCGGGTCACGAACTGAGTCCTCGAACGAGTTAATTTCGTGAACTGAGGTACCACTGTATGGTCATGCTACTGTAACTGCAGTGAGGCCTCTCTCACACGGCCCTGCTCAGTCTGTCCAGTCATACCATGAGAGTCAGTGGAATATAGAGAGGTTGGTCTGCAGTGTTGGATTATCGGATGGGAACCAGTAGAGCCAGTGCTTTGTATGACCGATAGCTTTTGCTTCACAAACGCTTTGCTGCCACCTGCTGGTTAACTGTAGTATAAGTGTTAATAATAATTTACTCATTAGTGAAACTTAAATTGTTTGTTCTGATTTAATAAATGATTGATATAGATATGGTTTACTGTGCAGTTTGTATTTTCTGGAGTTATTAAACTGATTGAAAAGAAGAAGAATTTTTCAAGCTTAAAGTGAATGTTTTTGTGGTTTTCAGGTCACGTTGCACTACCAGATCCCACCAATCAGTGACCCTGTCAGTGTCGCTGGTCATCCCACTTTCTGTTCCCCTAGTCTTTTATGCTTCACAGGTCCTAGTGTGTTCCACTGCTGTCTGGGCTGCTGTGTGGCTGAATGGGTTGAATGTTTAGCAGAAAACCAAGCATTTTCCCTGTCATGGGTTTGAGGCTCTCCAGAGCCCAGCTTCACTTTGTTTGACATTTTGAGTTTTTGTTTGTTTTCCCATTGTTACCTTGCATTCTGGTTATTTCTGTATCGGATCTTGTTTTAGTTTGTGTCTGGTTATCTGCAGTAGTTTTGTAATTATTTCACCTGTGTTCCCTTTATCTCCAGTGTAGCCTTAGTCCCTAGTGTGTAATTGATGGTGATTACCCTCACCTCTTCTTCATTGCCCATAGCCTCTCGTTTAGTTATAGCCCCCACCTGTCCTTTGTGGAAGCCCTCGTTATTATGTGTATTTAAGTGCCTGCCCCCACCCTGTTCCCGAGTCGGCCATTGTATTTGTTCCTGCGTGCGGCTGCTCACTCCCTGCCTTTCTCTGTGTTCTGCATTGTTTTCTTCTGTGCTTCTCCCTGCTTTCATTCTTGTTTTCTACCTGCCTGTCTTTATACCCCTCATGCTTCCTTTTGTTTCTCTTTGTTTTGAGTTCAGATACAATAAAGTCCCTTGTTGTTTCTGTGAGCTGCAACATGGATCGTCCATCACTCCCCCCTGCCACACTTACCAATTCTCTGTAGAGGGGATGTAACCTATAGTACGCTACTCTCCCTAAACCGCTGCTTAGAGACTTGGTGCACATCTCAAAACATTGCCTTTATTTATAATTAGATTGAAGATTCAAGAGGTTTATTTGTCACATGCAGTCTCTGAGTCACCCTATTTGGCTGTGTAAAAATATAAGAAAAAATAAGTAAAAAGTAAAGTAGGAGTAAAAAAGAAAAATTCAAAATATAAATACATAAAAATTAGGATCTCTTCTGGGAACAGCCTGGTTTTTATAAACGGGACGGTCTTCACCCTAATTGGGGAGGATCATTTATGTTATCCCAGAATGGCGAGTAAATTACCTGCCTGACTGAGAGCAGCACCCAGGCCTCAGCCTTGCCATCTTAAATCAAAGGCTGTTTATTCTCCCACGTTTAGATCATGTTCGGTCTTCACCCAGGTGCTCCGTCACACGGCAACTATTTAGGAACAGTTGAGTGAGATTAGGAAGGATATTGTTAGACCAAGACTTAGATCTAAATGTTCCACTGGGGGCTTTTGTGTGGATAACTTAATATCAATGCCATTAATAAGACCGATTGAATCACAACATAAACCCACCATAAAATGTGCACTATTGAACATTCGCTCTTTGGGAAGTAAATCACTTTTTGTTAATGACATGGTGCTGGACACTGGTGCAGACCTGTGCTTTTTAACTGAAACCTGACTGAGACACACAGACACTGTACCTCTTGTTGAAGCCTCACCTGATGGGTTTAGTTCTGTACAGAAACCACGCGGCTCTGGGCGCGGAGGCGGCCTGGCAGCTATTTTAACTCACTGTTGAAAACTGAACGCAAGATTATCAAGGATTTCACAACATTTGAAGCAATGATAATTCACATGGTGTCCGACCCGCCCATCTATATTCTTATAGTACACAGACCACCGGGATCATACACTTTGTTTCTGAGAGAATTCGGGGAACTTCCCTCTGACTTCATTGTTAACTATCGATTCCGGCCGACAGGAGGCCACTCATCCTGACTTTGCCCCTGTAGCTCCACTCGAGTTTGCCTTGGGTCCTGCATATTGGCCTGAGGTCACCCCCATCCTAGTGGGGATGGACCTGGAGGATACCGCTCCAGAGGACTTGGAGTGGGAACCCTTGGACCTGGTCCTGAGTCCCACGTTTCAGGCTCCAGCCTCCACCTGAGGCTTGGGCTGATTAGGCCCCAAGCACCTGTTCCATCTGTGGTGCAGACAGGGGAGCAGTACAGGGCCAGGCTGGTTCTCTGTCTTTCAAAGGGGGAGACAGGGACATATCACTCATGCCAGCCGTCCAGGACCAGTTTCCAACTCTCCTGCCTATTACCGTCCTGCAGTCCCCCTGTCACCCTCCAGTCCCCCTGTCACCCTCCAGCTCCCATTCTGTAGTCTCCTCATCGCCCTCCAGTTCCCATCCTGTGGTTTCCATCCACACACTTGACTTGCCTCCATCTCCTAAATTGCAGCTGCTCATTCTTCATCTAGGCCTGTGGTGATCCATTCACCCCATCCTTGTGTATCTCGTCCCCACTCTGGCAACCTTCCACTGTCCCTTTGATCCCAGTCTATTACTACCCAGTCCCTTCCTCCTCGGTTCCTGAGCCTGTTGTCCCATCAGGCTCATTTTCTTTCCTTTCCCTTTCAGTTCCCCTTCTGTTTCCTGGTCCTGGCCTCTTGTTCCTGTTCCTGTCCCTCAGTCCTCACATCCTGTTTCCAGCTGGTCTCTCTCTGGTTCTGTCCCTCAGTTCCCGTGTCCTGTTCCCAGTTTATAGGTCCCTGGTCCCCAAGGTCTGTTCCCAGCTGTGTTCCCTCATCTGGTGGCCCCATCCCAGTTCCTGTTTACCCTGTCTGTCCTACCTCCCTCATTAATTCGCCTCCTGGTTCTGTCTGTCCCATTCCCTGTGTTCCATGGTATATCTAATGCCATGGAATTTTTTTGTACCCTTCTACTGACTGATACCTTTCAGCAATGAGATCCCTTTGATGCTTTGCAAGCTCTATGTGAACCATGGCTTTTGCTGCAGGATGCAACTGAATAAATGTCTGGAAAATCCTGCTAGAACAGCTGAACTTCATCTGGGGTTAATCAGCATCACTTTAATTGCCTGCAGGTTTGAACCCAAAAAGACTGTATGCTGTAATGAAATCAAAAGGTGCTTCAAAAAAGTATAAGTTTAAGGAAGTGCAGACTTGTGCAACTTGCATATTTTTTTATAGTTTCCCCCCTAACAGATTTGTTTGCTTTTCAATTGAATTGTGCAGATTACAGGTAACATTAAAGGTGGGAAAAGTTTTGTGATGATTCATTTTGGCCTCATTTTTTTACATTACAAAAGCTTGGCATTTTAACAGGGGTGTGTAACTTTTTATATCCACTGTAAACATGGTAAATGAAAATTTCAGCCCTCTGGCGGTGAAACGATGTAAATTACTTCCACAATCAATCTATGGAAATGAAAATTACTGCATGTCACCAGAACATAAAGTAAAATCGTGATGGGAGACTAGTACTTGCACTAAATCACAATTTTATAATGAAGATGAAGAAACAGGATAAGTAACTGGAGGACGGATGAATGAATGAATGACCTCTGCTGTATAATCAAATACTCACAGTAATCTGTAGTCACAAATAAGCAGAAAAGGTAGATGCTTAGTGAACAATTTTTTTTCCATTACATACAGTATAGAATAATGTGTGACCTATTGTGGTTTGAACACTTCCTGTTTGTAGTGCAGAGGTTAAATGCAGCCTGACAGAATGATTTTACACTTGACTGCAGTCTTCTTTCTGTCCACTATGTGGCAGCAGTATACAGGAATGGTCTTATTTTGTGTTAGTGGCTGGTGTGTGTATACATTCATATACCCTGATAGCATGGAATTCTGCCTCCAACTCTGTGCCTCAGGGATCAAGGCAGGAGTGAATTACATACTAACAACAGTATATTAAATTATGTATAGTATATTACAGTATATTATAGCAGTATGTACAGTATATTAAAGTATGACAGAATTATATTATGCACTTTCCTTTAGGAACAAAATTGCATAGTTGCATAGTTAAAGTAACAGGAAAACCAGCAGGAATGGGATCCTAAGAGAACTTTGCCAAAAGCTGAAACAAGACTGTAAGAATGATACTGACCCAGCACCAGCACTGACCCCCCCAGCTTCTCAGAACAGGAAGTCAGCCCAGACCAAACAGCACCCCCCAGCCCCCAGCCAGTAAGCTACCTGGAAGCTGCAGGGTGGTTCAGCTAGACAGCACTGGGTGATCTGGGTGTTGGGGGGGGGGGGGGGGGGAGCAGCATGGTCACAATAGAGGGGGAAGCAACAGGAAGTAGAAGTGTAAAGTGCAGGATGAGGGCAGCTCACTTAATTATCAGTCACTGTATCTCAGTGCTGCTATACTTTGTCTCTCTTGCAAAGGAAGTCTATTGTCTTGCAGACAGTTTCCTGCTGATGTAGAGCCCCAGCCACACATGCCACAGCCAGCCATTGCTGTAAGTGATGATGTTGGTCAGGTGGGCTGTGCAAAGGCAGCATGACGATAAAGTTTGTGGTCAGTTGCTGAGAAGGAGCGACACCCCATGTAAACGGAACAGAAGAGTGCAGAACCTGTATAAACCAAGCGGAGGGGAGAAAGTGGGTTTTCATTGGACTCCAGGAGTCCTGGTCACAGACAGAGACAGAGAAACAGTGAAGATGTGGAGAATCATAATCTGTGTAATGAAACGACAAGCTGTGAATTTGGGCATCTGTGTCTGTCTGGGGATGAGAGAAACACAAACAGCTCTCAGTCTGACAGGACGGCTGATAAGGCCCAGGTGAAGTGAATCAATGTGCTCAACACCTGACTTTGCCCCCCCAGGACGGCCCCCACCCCTGTCTTACAGAGACACCTTCCTATTAGGCCTCTTGTTTCCTACTGATCTGCAGAGATTAAAAGGACCTACTACAGTGGCACTATAGAAAACTGTATAACACATAATAAAGGCTGAACCAAAGGCCTGAGGACAGACCCTCTGTATACAGCACAGTGTTTCTGCAGAGTCTCACCCTCACATCCTGTATGACGACATTTCTGCTTTTCAGAATAAGTGTAAAAATATTTTCTGCATCATGCTAATGATTTAGCTGCTTTCTGCACATGCATGAGTGAAAAACAAGGAAATCAAACAGTTCAGAGATAAATCTGACATATTTGCTTCACTTGCATGTATTTTTATTCTCTGAGCTACAATGATTCTGGAGAGGACCTGAGAGGCTCGGAGGGCCAGTGAGGCTGCAGGGTGCTGAGAGAACTGCAGGACAGGAGCAGGAGGACGGCGTGGCTCCTCTCCTCTCAGCCGCAGCAGGAGTGTCGTCAGGCGGAATAACGTCGATTAGACAAGAGTCTGGGTGACTGATCCAGATAGTGTGTCCCCCATCTCCCTCTGTTGGAGACGGAGACTCAGCCAGCCCCTCTACTGCAGCCCAGGAGATACTGCTGACTGCACCGGGACTTAGGATAGAGGATAGAGTGTCAAACCAACCCACCTTGGAGACGTGGGGCTCTGGAGGGTCAATGTGGGGGTGTCTTCTCCGTAGTGAAGGTGAGCCCAGTATGACCCCCACATGGGTGGGGTGATCCACCCGCCGGGCGACTCCTCAGGGTCCTCGAGGTCGCTCTCGCTCAGTGGGTCGATGAGAGGATTGTCTACCAACCATCATTGTGCGTGAAGCTCAAATACTAGTAGGAGGTCAGTGGAAAGTGTGCAGGTGGAGATGTGAAGCGAAGGAGGTTCCCAGGGATACCTGTTATCTTGCTCATTTGATGTCCTCTGCCGGCCCCCTGGAGGATGGGCTCCCCCTCTGCGTCTGGTTCCTCAAAAGTTTCTGTCTTCTAGGGAGATTTTCCTTACCACTGTTACCTCTGGCTTCCTCACTGTGGGGTTTGGGCAGCGATAATGTAAAGTGCCTAGAGATACTGTAATGGGAAATGTACTGCACAATTGAATTGAATTGAATTGTTCAATCATTCCGTCACAACATGCGGGACTCCATGGCAGGTGTTTGGCAAAACAGAAAAGAGGTTTAATTAAAGTAAACACACAGGGATTGCAAATTAACACGACTGCAGGGATCAGAATGAGAAGGTTAGGACAAAGAAGGACATGGACTGACAGGACAAGTGATGTTTATCACCAGACAAGCAATGGTGAGACAAACAGGTGCTTGTATACATAGACTAATGAGGGGCAACAAGCACCAGGTGTAGCCCATCATGGTCACGTGAGGGAGGAGACAGGAGGGTCAGGCAGACATGGCAGGCAGGATGTGACATCACTGTTTTATACCTCACAGTTTATTTCAGTTTACTTGTGAAGCTGCAGAAAATTGCTGTGAGTCACATGACTAACACAGGAAAGTAGGCAAGCTGAAAATTTACATTTTTTTTTCTTTGGCTGCAATTGCAGCTAAGAGCAACTGGACTGCAACAGTAAAATGATGGATCTTGAGGCCTTACTGTCAGGAGCCCATGTCTTCTGTTGGTCTTGCTGTGCTTCCTCAAAGTCCCTCTGTGTTTTTAGCTCATCATGATATTAGATATCTGACTGATACACCTGCTATCTCAGCACTCCTGAGTGTTGGCTTTGAATGTGACCATGACTGTGTCTCTCTGCAGTTTGCAGGCTTCCTCTGATCCTTCCTCTGATCACTGATATCACTGACCCAGTGGCCTAATGGATAAGGCATCAGCCTCCGGAGCTGCGGATCGTGGGTTTGAGTCCCATCTGGGTTATTGGGGGCAGCATGTGGCTCTGTGGGCTAAGCCTGTGTGCCTGTAATCAGAAGGTTGCAGGTTCAAACCCAGCCTCAGCCTGTGGGTCCTTGAGTGAGGCCCTTAACCCCCAGCTCCCTGGGCGCCGCTATGGGTGGCAGTCCTTAGTAGACAACTTACCCTATGAAAAAAGAGCAAGTTGTGGAAGGCATAAAGACAATTTACCTACGGGGATCAATAAAGTATCAATGATTATTATTATTATTATTATCACATGGCATTTCTCCAGCTTCCAGTGCCCTGCAGTGGACTGACGTGCTGTTGAAGGTTTACCTCACTTTACACTGTGTGCTTCCAGCATTAGGATCCAGATAATTATACTAATAATAAATAACTATGATAAACAGAGAAATTCATGGTCTTCTTTATTCATGCAGATTTTTTATTTTGTGAATTGAGTCTGTGCATTGATAGTTGATTTAATTCTCTACACACTAATAATAATGGTCAGACTTTCTGAAGGGCTAAACATTCAGCCTTGTGGTTTTCTCACTTCCTCTTTAAAATGTACACTCCTCCTTCACTCTGCCTGCTGTGTGTAACAATAGAAATGACAAAAACAGTGAAGGTACAGAGGATGAGGAAGTGAGAGTCACTCTGCACAGGTCTGGGCTCAGTGACACACACACGTATGGATCCTCTGATGCTCGTGTTTCTTCTCATCGCTGGGCTCACAGGTGAGTGTCACTCATTACAGTGAACTGAGTAGAGATCTCTCTCCTGCTCCTCACACACTGTCAGCCACAGTATGGAGATCAGGATGGAGATCTGGTCAGGAGAAATAGCAAAATATCAATTTTGAAGAGATTCACCTGCCTTGTGTAACGTTGTCTTGGAAATTTTGAATATTTTTTGGATTCCTATGGTTGTATTCATGGGCGTCGTTAGGCCAGATCAGTCAGGGCTGTAGCTCTGAGTATTTTACCCCCAATGTCAATCTTCCTTTAAAAGAGAAAATAGTCAAACCCCTGGTAACTTGACTCAGTCCCTGATCTTTTCAGTAGCTGGAAACTCCCCTGGGTGTTTGTATCAAAACATTTGTAATTGCTATGCTAATATTTGCATGTAACAGGTTATTGATAATATAAATTTAATATCTAAGTATTCACTGTAATACTGCCATGTGTTTCTTTAGTAACCAAACAGTACAAAGACTGTTAGTGCAGATAAAATGCCCTTGTCCTTTGCATGCTTTGATATTCTGTGTTGTGTACGATTATCTTACTGGGGTCATTTCAGCAGCACAGGTGGTTATGTGAGCAGACAGCCGGGATGCCGTCAGTCATTTCTGTGTGTACAGTCAGAGGGGTCTAAACACCCAGCTTCACGTGCTACTGCAGCAGGTCTCTGCTTATCAGGGCTCAAGATCTGCCTCAATTAAGCCCCGTTCATACTTCCCTTTTCCATGTGGCTTTCAGGCTGCAGGCAGTCATAAATTATCTGCACAGTAAAAATATAAAAATATATGTAGCCAGTGCAATTAACATCACACAGACAAACACAAATAATTTGGGGTTCTTTATTTGCTAGATGCCCAAAAGAAAATGGAAGGGCAACTGAGCGGAGTTTTCCCCTTCTTTCCTTTCTTTCCTTTATAAGTTTTACCGTGCGGTACAATGGCTACAACACACGGGTGCAAATCAGCTTTCCCCAGCAGCAAATACTCTAAATAAAATAAATCTAACTTTTCTTTTTTTACCGTGTGTAAAATACGGCAGTGGACTGGAACTGCACAAGGAAATACAAAAATACGTACAACCGTTGGTTGTGAATACAAAGACATACATTCATTTAACACAGAAATGAACAATAGCGCTCTTTTTAACTTACATTTCAGTATCGCACGTCACTCCACGTACGGTCCGCTCCCTTCAGAACGGCTTACACGAAATCCCCAGGCTATTCATACCCCGTCAACGGATACCTCCTCTTACAACAATTCTTCTTCCTTTGCTGTATTTTGGTTGGTCTATGAAAGTCAGTGCTGCCACCTACTGGAAAGATCTAGTCCGTTAACTTGCACAAGCGCAGTCGACATGCACCAATGTGCATGACCTCCACCAAACGAAAAATCTGGGCTAAACATGCATCATCAACAGATATCTGGCGTAATCCCTTGATGACGAAATTTATGTCACCTCACCCTGTGTGATACTGAAAGTATAAATTGGTCTTCAGGGGTGGAGATTAGACCTGCTTGTCTTTCACTCTGCAGCAGGTTTGCAGAGCTAGTTAAGCTCTAGCTGTTAGACACTGGGGGCAGCGTGGGGGCCTCACACCTCCAGGCTTGTGGTTTTGGTATCTGGCCCAGCTCTCTGTGTAGAGTTTGCATGTTCTTCCTGTATATATACTGGTTTCCTATGAGGTCTCTGGTTTCATATCTAAAGTCACATGTTCTAGGTGAATTGGTGCCTCTAAAAGTGCCCGTAGTGACTGTGTGTGAGTGTTTGCCTTGTGACAGACTGGCATCCTGTCCTGGATTTTCCTCTGCCTTGTGCCCTGTGCTGCCTTATATCAGCTCAATGCTCCCTGTACTTTACTGACTCTGTACTAGATAAGTATGTAGAAAATGAATGAATGAATGAATGATCTAAAATATGTGTAGACCTTTATTAATTGTTATTTGCACACATTTATTAATCGCCAATATCACATTGCATGATTACGAGTTGGAATCTAATTCTTGCCTTCCCCCATCTTGCTCTCCATAGCTCAGGGCTGATAGCACAGGGGCAGCCGATGTGTGGCCCCCTGGAGCTGGGGGTTATGGGCCTTGGTCAAGGACCCACAGACATGTGACTATTCTGCTGAGGCCGGGGTTCGAACTGGCGACCTTCCGATCACGTTTGCAGTTTATGTATCTTGCTGCTTTATGAAAAATTTCCCCCCAGGATCAATTAAGTTCATCTGACCATATATTATTATATGATTCCCCAGATGATGTAGACTTACAGCAAAAGGTCACGGGATTTGAAACTATCATGTGGTATCAGGTACAACATTCAGGTCTGTGCAATATGGACTGTGTCAGATTTAGATAGAAGTGGCTTTTATAATATAACTTTCATTAATCCACAGATTTGATTTTTACATATTTTCTGCATAATCTGGTTAAAATTGAGGGGTCTAGCGTTACCCCTGACAACTTCCATCCATTGCATGGATATACACTGACCACTGCTGCAGCAAAGTGCATCACGGGACCCAAACCACAGCGACCACAAGCTGGTCTCAGCCCTGGAGCCTCATAGGATATTTCACAGCGTCACAAATTTTGACTTTAGATGTTTGCATCTGTGGAGTTTGTGAATTATAATGATAAATGTATCACAAGGGTATTTCTCTGCAGTTCTGCATGTCTATCAGTTGTCTGTTAATATTTATTTGGGTGCTGTTTGTCATTCTTTGTATACTATGTCTAAACAAGTGAGCTTTCCAATGCAGTTGTAGAATATGGCAAATAAAACGTCTTTTTTTTTTAAAAATATCTATACAAATTTTATTGCTCTAGTATCAGCAAAATAATTAATATATTATCCATTCTATAGCTCTTGGCATCAATGCATGTTATCGCTATCAATGCATAAAAAGCCTGCTTGAATTCGAAACTGACATTATATAAATTTTTTTGGTTTGTCACCTGATTTTCATGCATAACTTACAGTTTACCAGAGAAATGTCTTGGATTTATCTAAGATGATATTTGATATTTCATGACTAATGAAAATATTGTCAGTCTAATGGACAAATAGCTTTTACTACCTTGAGTACTTTCAAGAAAAGCACAGGCTGAAATTACAGTTCATAGCCACACGAGGGCAGCAAAGCTATGGACACTGTGTGTCAACGTAGTAAATGAGAATGTGAGCCCTCTGGTGGTGAAACAGTGTAAATACATTTGCAGTCAGTCTATGAAAATGAAAGGTACTGTAGATCATTGTATGCGGGCGCTGGGGAACGTAAAATAAAATAGTGACTAGAGACAAGTATCCTCTCTCGATTACAGTTGCATGTTTAAGGTAAACATACAGACAACAGAGACTTTTCAATACATTACGAATAACATTCGTAATAGATTTATATGTTTAAATTCTAATTGCTCCTTGATGACTGGTGCCCTGACCAGGATAAACAGCTGGATGATGGATGGATGAATGAATGATTGAATGAATGAATGCTGTAAAATCAAATACTCTCAGTATTCCGTAATCACAAATAGGCCAAACAGATAGACGTTTATTGAATTTTTTTTTTATTACATACAGAGAAACGGATGATCTATTATGGTTTAGTCAATTCCTGTTTTTAGTGCAGAGGTTAAATGCAGACTAATGGAATGATTTTACATTTTTGTGCAGTCTTGTTTGTGTCCACTATGTGGCAGCAGTGTACAGGAATGGTCTTATTCTGTCTCGTGGCTGATGTGTGTATACATTCATATACCCTGAAAGCAAGGAATTTTTCTTCCAGCTTTGTGTCTCGGATCTAGGCAGGAGCGAATTACAAACTAACAACAGTATATTAAATTATACAAAATGTTTTCACCAGGAAATTAATCTGAAAATTATTCAGATTTGCAGATGTATGCAAAAGTGGACATTTCAGGTCCAGAGAGTACAGAGAGTTGGTCTGGATTTGTACTCTCTGGACCTGAAATCTCCACCTTTGGATGTAGGTATACATAGTTAAAGTAACAGGTAATCCAACAGAATTGGGATCCTAAGAGAACTTTGCCAAAGGCCGCATCAAGACTGTAAGAATGACACTGACCCACCACCAGCACTAAACCCCCACGTTCTTGGGACAGGAAGTCAGCCCAGACCAGGCCCTGCCCCCCAGCCAACAGGCCGCCTAGAAGCTTACGGCTGGTCCAGTTAGACAGCACTAGGTGATCTGGGTGTTGGGGGCGCGGGTGGGGGGGGGAGGGGTATGGTCACAACAGAGGGAGAAGTCCCCCCCAGGAAGTAGAAGCAGAAGGTGAGGACAGCTCACTTAATTATCAGTCACTGTATCTCAGTGCTGCTATACTTTGTCTTTCTTGCAAAGGAAGTTTATTGTCTTGCAGACAGTATCCTGCTGATGTAGAGCCCCAGCCACACATGCCACAGCCAGCCATTACTGTAAGTGATGATGTTGGTCAGGTGGGCTGTGCAAAGGCAGCATGACAATAAAGTTTGTGGTCAGTTGGTGAGAAGGGGCGACACCCCATGCAAACCGAACAGAAGAGTGCAGAACCTGTATAAACCAAGCGGAGGGGAGAAAGTCGGTTTTTCATTGGATTTAAGGAGTCCTGGGTCACAGAGAAACAGTGACAGTATGGAGAATCATAATCTATAATGAAACGACAGGCTGTGAATTTGGGCATCTGTGTCTGTCGGGGGCTGAGAAGAACACAAACAGCTCTCAGTCTGGTAGGACGGCTGATAAGGCCCAGGTGAAGTGAATCAATGTGCTCATCACCTGACTTTGCCCCCCCAGGACAGCCCCCACCCCTGTCTTACAGTGACACCTTCCTATTAGGCCTCTTGTTTTCTACTGATCCACAGAGATTAAAAGGACCTACTACAGTGGCACTATAGAAAACTGTATAAAACATAGTAAAGGCTGAACCAAAGGCCTGAGGACAGACCCTCTGTATACAGCACACAGTGTTTCTGCAGAGTCTCACCCTCACATGCTGTATGACGACATTTCTGCTTTTCAGAATAAGTGTTAAAATATTTTCTGCATCATGCTAATGATTTAGCTGCTTTCTGCTCATGCATGAGTGAAAAACAAGGAAATCAAACAGTTCAGAGATAAATCTGACATATTTGCTTCACTTGCATGTATTTTTATTCTCTGAGCTACAATGATTCTGGAGAGGACCTGAGAGGCTCGGAGGGCCAGTGAGGCTGCAGGGTGCTGAGAGAACTGCAGGGCAGGAGCAGGAGGACGGCGTGGCTCCTCTCCTCTCAGCCGCAGCAGGAGTGTCGTCAGGCGAGATAACGTCGATTAGACAAGAGTCTGGGTGACTGATGCAGACAGTGTGTCCCCCATCTCCCTCTGTTGGAGACGGAGACTCAGCCAGCCCCTCTACTGCAGCCCAGGAGATACTGCTGACTGCACCGGGACTTAGGATAGAGGATAGAGTGTCAAACCAGCCCACCTTGGAGACACGGGGCTCTGGAGGGTCAATGTGGGGGTGTCTTCTCCGTAGTGAAGGTGAGCCCAGTATGACCCCCATATGGGTGGGGTGATCCACCCGCCGGGCGACTCCTCAGGGTCGTCGAGGTTGCTCGATTGTCCACCAACCATCACTGTGCATGAGGCTCAGATACCAGGAGGAGGTCAGGTGCAGGGGAGAGTGTGCAGGTGGAGATGTGAAGCGAAGGAGGTTCCCAGAGATACCTGTTATCTTGCTCATTTGACTTCCTCTGCCAGCCGCTGGAGGATGGGCTCCACCTCTGAGTTTGGTTCCTCAAAAGGTTTCTTCCTTCTAGGGAGATTTTCCTTTCTACTGCCACCTCTGGCTACCTCACTGGGGGCTTTTTCAGGGTTAATACAAAGTGCCTTGAGACAGTGTAATGGGAAAATGCACTGTATAAATAAATGGATTGGAATTGAATTGAATCGAATTGTTCAGTCATTCTGTCACAACATGCGGGAATCCCGGGCAGGTGTTTGGCAAAACAGAAATGAGTTTGAATTAAAGTAAACACACAGGGACTGCAAATTAACACGACCGCAGGGATCAGAATGAGAAGGTTAGGACAAAGAAGGACATGGACTGACAGGACAAGTGATGTTTATCACCAGACAAGCAATGACGAGAGAAACAGGTGCTTGTATACATTGACTGATGAGGGGCAACAAGCACCAGGTGTAGCCCATCATGGTCACGTGAGGGAGGAGACAGGAGGGTCAGGCAGACATGGCAGGCAGGATGTGACATCACTGTTTTATACCTCACAGTTTATTTAAGTTTACTTGTGAAGCTGCAGAAAATGGCTGTGAGTCACATGACTAACACAGGAAAGTGGGCAAGCTGAAGATTTACGTTTTTTTTTTCTCTTTGGCTGCAATTGCAACTAAGAGCAACTGGACTGCAACAGTGAACTGATGGATCTTGAGGCCTAACTGTCAGGAGCCCATGTCTTCTGTTGGTCTTGCTGTGGTTCCTCAAAGTCCCTCTGTGTCTTTAGCTCATCATGATATTATATATCTGACTGATACACCTGCTATCTCAGCACTCCTGAGTGTTGGCTTTGAATGAAACCATGACTGTGTCTCTCTGCAGTTTGCAGGCTTCCTCTGATCCTTCCTCTGATCACTGATATCACTGACCCTGGGGCCTAATGGATAAGGCATCAGCCTCCAGAGCTGGGGATTGTGGGTTCGAATCCCTTCTGGGTTATTGGGGGCAGCGTGTGGCTCTGTGGGCTGTGCCTGTAATCAGAAGGTTGCAGGTTCAAACCCAACCTCAGCCTATGGGTCCTTGAGCGAGGCCCTTAACCCCCAGCTCCCAGGGCGCCACTACAGGTGGCAGCCCTTAGCAGACAACTTACTCTATGAAAAAAGAGCAAGTTGTGGGAGGTGTAAAGACAATTTCCATACGGGGATCAATAAAGTATCGATTATTATTATCACATGGCATTTCTCCACATTCCAGTGCCCTGCGATGGACTGACGTGCTGTTGAAGGTTTACCTCACTTTACACTGTGTGCTTCCAGCATTAGAATCCAGATAATTATACTAATAATAAATAACTATGATAAACAGAGAAATTCATGGTCTTCTTTATTCATGCAGATTTTTTATTTTGTGAATTGAGTCTGTGCATTGATAGTTGATTTAATTCTCTACACACTAATAATAATGGTCTGACTTTCTGAAGGGCTAAACATTCAGCCTTGTGGTTTTCTCACTTCCTGTTTAAAGTGTCCACTCCCCCTTCACTCTGCCTGCTGTGTGTAAGAATAGAAACGACAGAGACAGTGAAGGTACAGAGGATGAGGAAGTGAGTGTCACTCTCCACAGATCTGGGCTCAGTGACACACACACGCATGGATCCTCTGATGCTCCTGTTTCTTCTCATTGCTGGGAGCACAGGTGAGTGTCACTCATTACAGTGAACTGAGTAGAGATCTCTCTCCTGCTCCTCACACACTGTCAGATACAGTATGGAGATCAGGATGGAGATCTGGTCAGGAGAAATCGCTAAATGTCAGTTGTGAAAAGATTCAGATGCTTTACATAACATTGTCTCTGAAATTGTGAATAGTTTTTGGATTCCTATGGTTGTATTCATGGGCATCGTTAGGCCAGATCAGTCAGGGCTGTAGCTCTGAGTATTTTACCCCCGATGCCAATCTTCCTTTAAAAGAGAAAATAGTCAAACCCCTGGTAACTTGACTCAGTCCCTGATCTTTTCAGTGGCTGGAAACTCCCCTGGGTGTTTGTATCAAAACATTTGCAATTGCTATGCTAATATTTGCATGTAACAGGTTATTGATAATATAAATTTAATATCTAAGTATTCATTGTAATACTGCCATGTGTTTCTTTAGTAACCAAACAGTACAAATACTGTTAGTGCAGATAAAATGCCCTTGTCCTTTGTATGCTTTGATGTTCTGTGTTGTGTACGATTATCTTACTGGGGTCATTTCAGCAGCACAGGTGGTTATGTGAGCAGACAGCCGGGATGCCGTCAGTCATTTCTGTGTGTACAGTCAGAGGGGTCTAAACACCCAGCTTCATGTGCTACTGCAGCAGGTCTCTGCTTATCAGGGCTCAAGATCAGCCTCAATTAAGCCCCGTTCATACTTCCCTTTTCCATGTGGCTTTCAGGCTGCAGGCAGTCATAAATTATCTGCACAGTAAAAATATAAAAATATATGTAGCCAGTGCAATTAACATCACACAGACAAACACAAATAATTTGGGGTTCTTTATTTGCTAGATGCCCAAAAGAAAATGGAAGGGCAACTGAGCGGAGTTTTCCCCTTCTTTCCTTTCTTTCCTTTATAAGTTTTACCGTGCGGTACAATGGCTACAACACACGGGTGCTAATCAGCTTTCCCCAGCAGCAAATACTCTAAATAAAATGAATCTAACTTTTCTTTTTTTTACCGTGTGTAAAATACGGCAGTGGACTGGAACTGCACAAGGAAATACAAAAATACGTACAACCGTTGGTTGTGAATACAAAGACATACATTCATTTAACACAGAAATGAACAATAGCGCTCTTTTTAACTTACATTTCAGTATCGCGCGTCTCTCCACGTACGGCCCGCTCCCTTCAGAACGGCTTACACGAAATCCCCAGGCTATTCATACCCCGTCAACGGATACCTCCTCTTACAACAATTCTTCTTCCTTTGCTGTATTTTGGTTGGTCTATGAAAGTCAGTGCTGCCACCTACTGGAAAGATCTAGTCCGTTATTTTGCACAAGCGCAGTCGACGTGCACCAATGTGCATGATCTCCACCAAACAAAAAATCTGGGCTAAACATGCATCATCAACAGATATCTGGCGTAATCCCTTCATGACGAAATTTATGTCACCTCACCCTGTGTGATACTGAAAGTATATATTGGTCTTCAAGGGTGGAGATTAGACCTGCTTGTCTTTCACTCTGCAGCAGGTTTGCAGAGCTAGTTACACTCTAGCTATTAGACACTGGGGGCAGCGTGGGGGCCTCACACCTCCAGGCTTGTTGTTTTGGTATCTGGTCCAGCTCTCTGTGTAGAGGTTGCATGTTCTTCCTGTATATATACTGGTTTCCTATGAGGTCTCTGGTTTCATATCTATAGACACATGGTCTAGGTGGATTGGTGCCTCTAAAAGTGCCCATAGTGACTGTGTGTGAGTGTTTGCCTTGTGACAGACTGGCATCCTGTCCTGGATTTTCCTCTGCCTTGTGCCCTGTGCTTCCTTATATCAGCTCAATGCTCCCTGTACTTTACTGACTCTGTACTGGATAAGCATGTAGAAAATGAATGAATGAATAAATGAATGATCTAAAATATGTGTAGACCTTTATTAATTGTTATTTGCACACATTTATTAATCGCCAATATCACATTGCATGAGTACGAGTTGGAATCTAATTCTTGCCTTCCCCCATCTTTCTCTCCATAGCTCAGGGCTGATGGCACAGGGGCAGCCGATGTGTGGCCCCCTGGAGCTGGGGGTTATGGGCCTTGGTCAAGGACCCACAGACATGTGACTATTCTGCTGAGGCCGGGGTTCGAACTGGCGACCTTCCGATCACGTTTGCAGTTTATGTATTTTGCTGCTGTATGAAAAATTTCCCCCCAGGATCAATTAAGTTCATCTGATCATATATTATTATATGATTCCCCAGATGATGTAGACTTACAGCAAAAGGGTCACGGGATTTGAAACTATCATGTGGTATCAGGTACAACATTCGGGTCTGTGCAATATGGACTGTGTCAGATTTAGATAGAACTGGCTTTTATAATATAACTTTCATTAATCCACAGATTTGATTTTTACATATTTTCTGCATAATCTGGTTACAATTGAGGGGTCTAGCGTTACCCCTGACAACTTCCATCCATTGCATGGATATACACTGACCACTGCTGCAGCAAAGTGCATCACGGGACCCAAACCACAGCGACCACAAGTTGGTCTCAGCCCTGGAGTTTCATAGGATATTTCACAGCATCAGAATTTTGGCTTTAGATTCAAGAATAGTTTCTTCCCCCAAACCATCCTCATCATTAACAGCTAAATCCAGGCTGCTATAAAATTGTTTGCACCTGTGGAGTTTGTGAATTATAGTGATAAATGTATCACAAGGGTATTTCTCTGCAGTTCTGCATGTCTATCAGTTGTCTGTTAATATTTATTTGGGTGCTGTTTGTCATTCTTTGTATACTATGTCTGAACAAGTAAGCTTTCCAATGCAGTTGTAGAATATGGCAAATAAAACATCTTTTTTTTCAATTTTCTATATAAATTGTATTCCAGTATCAGCAAAATAATTAATATATTATCAATTCTATAGCTCTTGGCATCAATGCATGTTATCAGTATCAATGCATAAAAAGCCACCTTGAATTCTAAACTGACATTATATAAAGTTTTTGGTTCGTCTGATTTTCATGCATAACTTACAGTTTACCAGAGAAATGTCTTGGATTTATCTAAGATGATATTTCATATTTCATGACTATTCAAAATATCTTTTACTACCTCGAGTACTTTTAAGAAAATCACAGGCTGAAATTACATTTCACAGCCTCACGAGAGTAGCATAGCTATGGACACTGTGTGTCAACGTAGTAAATGAGATGTAAAGAAGACACTTGTGAGCCCTCTGGTGGTGAAACAGTGTAAATACTTTTGCAGTCATTCTATGAAAATGAAAAATACTGTAGACTATCGTATGTGGGCGCTGGGGAGCGTAAAATAAAATAGTGACTAGAGAGTAGTACCCGCTCTAGATCACAATTGCATATTTAAGGTTAACAGACAGACAGCAGAGACTTTTTAATACATTATAAATAATAATCTTAATACATTTATAAGTTTAAATTCTAATTGCTCCTTGATGACTGGTGCCCTGAGCAGGATAAGTACCTGGATGATGAATGAATGAATGAATGAATGACCCCTGCTTTAAAATCAAAAACTCTCAGTATTCTGTAATCACAAATAAGCCAAACAGATAGACATTTATTGAATGATTTTTGTTTTTACATTACATGCAGAAAAACAGATGATTTATTATGGTTTAGTCACTTCCTGTTTGTAGTGCAGAGGTTAAATGTAGCCTGACAGAATGATTTTACAATTGACTGCAGTCTTGTTTGTGTCCACCATGTGGCAGCAGTATACAGGAATGGTCTTATTCTGTCTCGTGGCTGATGTGTGTATACGTTCATATACCCTGATAGCACGGAATTCTGCCTCCAGCTTTGTGTCTTGGATCTAGGCAGGAGCGAATTACATACTAACAACAGTATATTAAATTATACAGAATGTTTTCACCAGAAAATTAATCTGAAAATTATTCAGATTTGCAGATGTAGGCAGAAGTGGAGATTTCAGGTCCAGAGAGTACAAATCTAGACCAAGATTTTGTTTCAACCAACCAGTTCAGTATAAAGAGACACAGTCACAGAGTACTCAACTGGTTGGATGAAACAAAATCTTGGTGTAGATTTATACTCTCTGGACCTGAAATCTTCACCTTTAGATGTAGGTATACATAGTTAAAGTAACAGGAAATCCAGCAGGAATGGGATCCTAAGAGAACTTTTCCAAAGGCTGCATCAAGACTGTAAGAATGACACTGATCCAGCACCAGCACTGACCCCCCACGTTCTTGGGACAGGAAGTCAGCCCAGACCATGTCCTGCCCCCCAGCCAATAGGCCGCCTAGTAGCTAATGGTTGGTCCAGCAAGACAGCATTGGGTGATCTGGTTGTAGGGGGGGGGGGGGGGGGGTGGACACGACATGGTCATAACAGAGGGGGAAGTACCTCCCCAGAAAGTAGAAGCAGAAGGTGAGGACAGCTCACTTAATTATCCGTCACTGTTACTCAGTGCTGCTATACTTTGTTTCTCTTGCAAAGGACGTTTATTGTCTTGCAGACAGTTTCCTGCTGATGTAGAGCCCCAGCCACACATGCCACAGCCAGCCATTACTGTAAGTGATGATGTTGGTCAGGTGGGCTGTGCAAAGGCAGCATGACGATAAAGTTTGTGGTCAGTTGGTGAGAAGGAGCGACACCCCATGTAAACGGAACAGAAGAGTGCAGAACCTGTATAAACCAAGCAGAGGGGAGAAAGTGGGTTTTTCATTGGACTCCAGGAGTCCTGGGTTACAGACAGAGACAGAGAAACAGTGAAAATATGGAGAATCCGAGAGGGAGTGTCAGTCTCCACAGACCTGAGGTCAGTGAGACACAAATAAGTGCATTTTATCTGTGTTTTATCTGTAAGAATCTCTGTAATGAAACAACAGGCTGTGAACTTGGGTGTCTGTGTCTGTATGTGTCTTTCAGGGGCCGGGAGAAACAGGGCCTGATAAGGCCCTGATCTTGCTGTAGTCAGTTAAGCAGCACAGCTGGTTATGTGACACCCTTCAGTCACATCACTATAGAAAACTATATAACACATAATAAAGGCTGAACCAAAGGCCTGAGGACAGACCCTCTGTATACAGCACAGTGTTTCTGCAGAGTCTCACCCTCACATGCTGTATGACGACATTTCTGCTTTTCAGAATAAGTCCATCCATCCATCCATCATCTCCCGCTTAATCCGGAGTCGGGTCGCGGGGGCAGCAGCCTCAGCAGGGAGACCCAGACTTCCCTCTCCCCGGCCACTTCGTCTAGCTCCTCTGGGGGGACCCCGAGGCGTTCCCAGGCCAGCCGAGAGACATAGTCTCTCCAGCGTGTCCTGGGTCTTCCCCGGGGCCTCCTCCCAGTGGGACATGCCCGGAATACCTCCCCAGGGAGGCGTCCCGGAGGCATCCTGATCAGATGCCCGAGCCACCTCATCTGGCTCCTCTCGATGCGGAGGAGCAGCGGCTCTACTCTGAGTCCCTCCCGAATGACTGAGCTCCTCACCCTATCTCTAAGGGAGAGCTTTTCAGAATAAGTGTCTGAGAATATTTTCTATATCATGCAATTGCTTTGGCTGCTTTATGCTCATGCAGAAGAGAAAAGTGAGGGAGTTAAGAACCGTTAGTGTAGATAAAATGCCCTTGTCTTTTGCCTACTTTGATATTCTGTGAGGTGCACGATTATCTTACTGGGTTCATTTCAGCAGCACAGGTGGTTATGTGAGCAGGCAGCCGGGATGCCGTCAGTCATTTCTGTGTGTTCAGTGTGGCAGTTCAAAGACGCATGGTCCAGGCGAATTGGTCCCTCTAAAAGTTCCCATAGTGATTGTGTGTGAGTGTTTGCCCTCTGACAGACTGGCATCCTGTCCTGGGTGTTCCCCTTCCTTTGTGACAGACTGGCATCCTGTCCTGGGTGTTCCCCTGCCTTTGTGACAGACTGGCATCCTGCCCTGGGTGTTCCCCTGCCTTTGTGACAGAATGGCATCCTGTCCTGGGTGTTCCCCTGCCTTTGTGACAGACTGGCATCCTGTCCTGGGTGTTCCCCTGCCTTTGTGACAGAATGGCATCCTGTCCTGGGTGTTCCCCTGCCTTTGTGACAGACTGGCATCCTGCCCTGGGTGTTCCCCTGCCTTTGTGACAGAATGGCATCCTGTCCTGGGTGTTCCCCTGCCTTTGTGACAGACTGCCATCCTGTCCTGGGTGTTTCCCTGCCTTTGTGACAGACTGCCATCCTGTTCTGGGTGTTCCCCTGCCTTTGTGACAGACTGGCATCCTGTCCTGGGTGTTCCCCTGCCTTTGTGACAGACTGGCATCCTGCCCTGGGTGTTCCCCTGCCTTTGTGACAGAATGGCATCCTGTCCTGGGTGTTCCCATGCCTTTGTGACAGACTGGCATCCTGTCCTGGGTGTTCCCCTGCCTTTGTGACAGACTGGCATCCTGTCCTGGGTGTTCCCATGCATTTGTGACAGACTGCCATCCTGTCCTGGGTGTTCCCCTGCCTTTGTGACAGACTGCCATCCTGTCCTGGGTGTTCCCCTGCCTTTGTGACAGACTGGCATCCTGTCCTGGGTGTTCCCCTGCCTTTGTGACAGACTGGCATCCTGTCCTGGGTGTTCCCATGCATTTGTGACAGACTGCCATCCTGTCCTGGGTGTTCCCCTGCCTTTGTGACAGACTGCCATCCTGTCCTGGGTGTTCCCCTGCCTTTGTGACAGACTGGCATCCTGTCCTGGCTGGTTCCCTGCCTTGTGCCCTGTGCTTCCTCAGATCAGCTCCATGCTCCCTGTACTGTACTGGCCCTTTAAACATGTGGAGGAAAAGACCTGCTTTTCCTATCAGACCCTAAAACAGGGCTGCCCAAATGGCAAACACTGCACTGAAACAATTAAATCCAGTCCCCCCCCCATCCCTGCTCAGTAAATGATGTGGATCTTGGCTATGTGCCCCTGATGGGGATGATAGCTGAGTGACCCTCCCCTAGAACACACTTGCTTGGTTTTTCTGTGTCTTTCCCTTGTTCTTATGGCAAAATGACAGTCTTGCTGTTTCACCTCCTCACTGTCCTCTTAAACCCATCTCTCTGTGCCATGACTCCTGGTACAAGTGTTACACAAACTGATAATATATAATATTAACCAGAGATACTGTGATGCTGAAAATGTGAATTCAGTTGGTTGTTTTCCCCACAGGTGCTGACAGTGTGTCCTCAGTGGGATCGGTGTCTGTACAGAGAGGAGGATCTGTCACCATCCCATGTTTCTATGAAGACAGTTATAAAACACATGTGAAATTCTGGTGGAAACGGAGTTACTGGAGTTTATATCCTCCCATCGTACGCACTGACTCTCCACAGATAAGTGGTGAAGTGTCAATCAGAGATGATCCTGACCAGAGTCTTCACTGTGATCATGAACAATCTGACAGCTGGGGACTCAGATCACTACTGGTGTGGTGTGGAGATCAGCGGAGGTGCAGCTGTGGGAACATGGATCCAGCTGTCAGTCACTGAGGGTAAGATGTCTGTACTGCAGACTGTAGCCAATGAGATGCACAATATGTAACTTGTCATTCAGACTTAAAGGAAGGACATTAACACAAACACAGGAGAAAATATTTAAATAAATAAGAGGGACCCCGGCCACTTTATTAGGTACACCTTTTCTATTACCGGGTTGTACCCCCTTTTGCCTTCAGAACTGCCTTAATCCTTCGTGGCATAGATTCAACAAGGTACTGGAAACATTCTTCAGAGATATTGGTCCATATTAACATGATAGCATCATGCAGTTGCTGCAGATTTGTCGGATGCACATCCACGATGCGAATCTCCCGTTCCACCACATCCCAAAGGTGCTGTATTGGATTGAGATCTGGTGACTGTGGAGGCCATTTAAGTACAGTGAACTCATTGTCATGTTCAAGAATCCAGTCTGAGATGATTCGAGCTTTATGACATGGTGCATTATCCTGCTGGAAGTAGCCATCAGAAGATGGGTACACTGTGGTCATAAAGGGATGGACATGGTCAGCAACAATACTCAGGTAGGCTGTGGCGTTGCAACGATGATCAATTAGTACTAAGGGGCCCAAAGTGTGCAAAGAAAATGTCCCCCACACCATTACACCACCACCAGCAGCCTGAACCGTTGATACAAGGCAGGATGGATCCATGCTTTCATGTTGTTGACGCCAAATTCTGACCCTACCATTCGAATGTCGCAGCAGAAATCGAGACTCATCAGACCAGGCAACATTTTTCAAATCCTCTAATGTCCAATTTCGGTGAGCCTGTGTGAATTGTAGCCTCAGTTTCCTGTTCTTTGCTGACAGGAGTGGTACCCGGTGTGGTCTTCTGCTGCTGTAGCCCATCTGCTTTAAGGTTCCTGTTGTGCATTCAGAGATGCTCTTCTGCATACCTTGGTTGTAACGAGTGGTTATTTGAGTTACTGTTGCCTTTCTATCAGCTCGAACCACTCTGGCCATTCTGCTCTGACCTCTGGCATCAACAAGGCATTTTCGCCCACAGAACTGCCGCTCATTGGATGTTTTCCCTTTTTCAGACCATTCTCTGTAAACCCTAGAGATGGTTGTGCATGACAATCCCAGAAGATCAGCAGTTTCTGCAATACTCAGACAAGCCCGTCTGGCACCAACAACCATGCCACGTTGAAAGTCACTTAAATCACCTTTCTTTTGGCTGATCAGTAATTTGTGTCAACGAGCAGTTGGACAGGTGTGCCTAATAAAGTGGCTGATGAGTGTACAGTACAGGCCAAAAGTTTGGACACATTTTCTCATTCAATGTGTTGTCTGCTTTGTCTGCTTTGCACAATCTTGGCATTCTCCCGATGAGCTTCAAGAGGTAGTCACCTGAAATGGTTTTCCAACAGTCTTGAAGGAGTTCCCAGAGGTGTTTAGCAAGTGTGCAAAGCAGTAATCAGAGCAAAGGTTGACTATTTTGAAGAAACTAGAATATAAAACATGTTTTCAGTTATGTCACCTTTTTTTGTTAAGTATATAACTCCACATGTGTTCATTCATAGTTTTGATGCCTTCAGTGACAATCTACCAATATAAATGGTCATGAAAATAAAGACAACACATTGAATGAGAAGGTGTGTCCAAACTTTTGGCCTGTACTGTATATGTAAGTCGAAATAACTGTACGCCAGCAAAACAGGTTATTGCAGGTTAAATCTATACTAAAGAATCAGTTAATCATTCATTAAACTTTTATTTTTGGAAATACAGTGATAGTAAGTACAACATTTAATCAAAACAAATTGTTGCACTGGGGCCCATCGGACAGCAAGGTCGCATGTTGGGCTGGTGCCATCAGTGTAAATAGTGTAAATAGCTCTGTGTATTTACCATGTATTGTGTTGTGTGTCTGTTGTGAGTATGACTGGCAGACATCAGGAAACCCCATCTTTGTAGCCTTCCTGTGCTTATCTGTGACTCTGGTACCTGAACCACACTGGTGTCAGACCTGAGGATAAAGGTGACAGAGCTCAGCAGGGAGCAGCATGACGTGGGACACGGCCGATCGCAGTGAAGACCCCCCTAAAGCTGCCCCGGTACAGTGGGTAATGGCCCCTGGAACCCTCCCAAGTACCGGTCCGGCTGGTGGCACGGCCCAATCACTGGTCCCCCAAGATGGGGGCACCTGGTGATGCCACTGGAAGAGGAGGCACTGCGAGCTCTATTAAGCAGAGCCCCACCCCTACAGCTGAGCTGCACCCATCGTGCGCATGGCCATGGGGGGGGGGCAGCTGAAAGTCACGCTGACAGGACAGTCGGTGGTACAAGAGGTCTGACTAGCCAGCACTGCTGACCCCTGTGTTATCAGACTGGACTTACTAGTATAGCTAGGGGCCACCATAGATCTGCTGGGGACAGCCCTCTGCTTTGGGTACAGATGTGGGGGTCCTCCAGTATGAGAGCAGTGGCCAGCAGCGGCCAGGGGTAGCAATGGGGGAAGAGAGGAGGAGAGCCGTCCACCCAGTGGGGGGAAAAGAGCTGCCCACAGCTCCTGAGGGAAAGTCTCCACCAGCCACACGACTGCAACTCCAGTCCAGACTGTGCTGAACGGCAGCACCACAGCAGGACCGTCTCCATAGACAGTGCAGGCTGTGCAGCAACTGTGTCAGTACAGCAATCAGCCCTGTTTACCCATCTGCATCTGCACTAACTGCTTCTGGTGAAACTACAAGTGTCTGAGCAGCAGATCCAAGAAAAGACACACAGGAGTCATCAAGCCTTCCCACAGTCCATAAGCGGCACAGGCAGACCTTGTCACCAACAAGGACGGGTCATGTTGCTTTTGCTTCAACTATCAACCATTGAATGAGGTGACAAGGAGGGACTCCTATGTGCTTCCATGCATCACTGGGTCAACATGGTTCAGCTCCTTAGACCTCCGGAGTGGCTACTGGCAGGTCGAACTGTCCCCAGTAAACCACCCTAAGACCGTGTTCACCATCGGTCACAGGCTATGACACTTCTGGTCAGTTTCATTCAGCTCCTGTAACAGCCTGGTCACCTTCGAGAGGCTAATGGCGGCGAATGTCCCAGCTCACCTGGACCTAATGCATCATCAACACTGTTGATCTTCTGCTCCACGCCGCTGATTTTGCCTGGACATTGCAGAACTTAAAGACAGTGTTTGCAGGGACCCTCTGCGCAGGGTTGTGGCTGAACCCCCGGAAGTGCTCCCTCCTCCAGTGCATGATGCTCTTCCAGGTCCACATCATCAGAGGGAGGGCGTGGACACCGACCCGCAGAAGACAGCAGCTGTGTGAGACTGGCCCCCTGCACAGACTATAGCAGAGCTGCACAGCTTCCTGGGGTTAGTGTCATATTACCAACACTTTGTTAAGGACTTCGCCAGCATGGCAAACACAATGCACTGTCTACAGAAAAGGGAAGTGGTTTGCGTGGACAGATGTCTGAGCTGCAGCTTTAAACCAGCTCTGTGTGACGCTCACCGATGTTCCCTCATCTCCTTGTCATTCTGGACATGGACGTTAGCAACAAAGGGCTAGATGCTATGCTATCACAGGCAGGACCGTGAAGGTGAGTGTGAAGTGGCATATTTTAGCTAAATGCTAAATAGGTAGGAGTGCAAGTATCGTGCAACCTGAAGGGAGCTGCTATCTGTGGAGCAGGTCTGCAAGAACTTCCGTCTGTACCTCAGTGGCCAGTGGTTCTGGTTGTAGAAGGACCACAAATCGCTTGGGTGGCTCCTGAGTTTCTGGCACTCAGAAGGACAGCTGGTCTGTTGGTTGGAGGTAATGGCAGAGTTTGAGTTTGAGGTCCAACATCACCCTGGGAAGCTGCATGGAAACGTGGACACTCTGTCTCACTGACCCTGCAGCAGCTCACAGTGCAGGACAACCAGGCCACCACCAAGACTTCATTTGCCAGCAGATCGTCACAGACCAGCACAGCAGCCCCATGCTGGCCAGGGTGAGGGAGTAGCTGGATGAAGGAGGGTGACTGGGTCGGGAGGTGATATCAGCCTCCGGTCCAGAGAACAAGGCCTACCACACCCAGTGGGGCACCCTGAGGAACACGAGGGCCTGCTGTTAAGCCGCAGGTGATCGCTGGATGGTGCAGGGGAGTAGCTGCTGGTGCCCCAGAGCCTGTGTAACCCAGTGTCTGGTTCTTTTGTTTAGGTAAAGTGTATATGATTAATCTTATTTGTATAATTTTGGGGAGGATGTAGCAGATACTGAACTAGCAGCACAGAGGCTACAACATGATTTTGAATTAGTAGCTGGGCTGATACCTGGCAGCTGAAATTTTACGTTGATAAATGTAAGGTAATCCATGTAGGGAGCAGAAATATAAAGTACAGATATTTTATGAGTTCCACTGAAATAAAGGTAGCTGATTAACAGAAAGACCTCAGTGTGTGTGAGAGACTTCAGTTGTATATCTTGATGCTTCCATGTCCCCCTCTATGATTCCTGGTCTTAGAGGAATGTCTTATGATGAGAGGTTAGCTGAGCTGAATCTGTTTAGCCTTGAGCAAAGGAGACTAAGGGGGGGCATGATCCAGGTATATAAGATTCTTATAGGTCTGGATGCTGTTCAACCAAATGGCTACTTCAGTGTTAGCCATATGTGGAAATTAGCGAGAGAACTGAATTTGAGAAAGCACTTCTTCACAGAGCGTGTAGTTAGAGTATGGAATAGTCTTCCTGTTAGTGTAGTGCAAGCTAAAACCTTTGGTTCCTTTAAATCAGAGTTAGATAAGATTTTAACATCTCTGAGCTATTAGTTAAGTTCTCCCCAAACGAGCTTGATGGGCCGAATGGCCTCCTCTCGTTTGTAAATTTCTTATGTACTGAGCTGACACATGCTCTGCATCATTTGTGTTTTATGTTCTTTTCATTGCTTGTTAAATATAATTTAATAACTTATTCATTTAATATGTGCCAATGGGAGTAATCCCATGAATCCCCGCTAAGGTCTGGGATCGACCCAGGAGATACGGGATACGTGGGAGAAGTGATAAGACTGCATGTCTTCCTTCCACACTCTCAGCAAGCTTACTGCTGAAGCTACTAAATTCCAGAGTACATCTGCGAGTAGAGAGAGAGCTTTTCGATTCACGGCGGTGAGGGACCGAGTGCCTGACGAGTCACTTGCTCCGGCTCCAGGACGATAGAGAGAGCAGTCAGATCAGGCTACAATTTTTCTTTAGTTTAATTATTTGCCAGCTTAGGTTTTTCAGTGGGCAATAATGGAGTGTGAACTATTGTAGCTACTGTTTACATTGTATATATTTTGTCTTATAAATATTTTTTTTTTATTTTAGCATTTCTCTAGTGAAGTTGTTAAATTTAACTGCATCGTTTTATATAGTGTAGTTGTTGAATAAGGTGACAAAAGTATTTAGGGTGGCATGTTAGCCCTGCGTTAGTTTTGAAGGGAACATATAGCCTACAGACAGACACCATTGTGAACTCAGTCCCCCATCAAGTGATTAACTTGGGCCCAGCAAAAGGCCTGAAGGGGGCGCTACACCTGTGCTCTCTCATGCTGAGGTCAGTGCACGGAGCCGTCGGGGCCGGGCAGTACGGCGTAAAGAAGATGCTGAGGAAGCTGTGGCAGCGCTTCACCTGGCCGGCTGCCAGCAGGACGCCCAGATGTTCCTGCATTGCTGTGCTGCATGTGCGGCTCAGAGGGGTCCTAGCTGGCAGTGCCAGTCTGCCCTCCAGCTGTACCTAGGGGAGCATGTGGGGGTCGATGTCCTGGGCCCCTTTCCCCACACTGAGGCTGGGAATCACTACATTCTTGTGGTCATGGACTACTTCACAACGTGGGCTGAGGGTCACATGGTTCCAGAGCAGAGTGTGACCTGACCACCATGGCAGAAAACAGCTGTAGGAGCTTCGGGCTTCAGAGCAGCTGTACAGCATCCAGGGGAGAAGCTTCAAGGTGCTGCTGTTCTGTGAGGTCAGCTGGCTGCTAGGGATTGTGAAGACCCCTCCACCCCCCCCCCCCCCCCCCTCCCCCACCCCCATCAGCAGAGTGACAGGCTGGTGAAGAGGCTGAATTGCATCCCAGCTCCCAATGTCAACTGTAGTGTTAATGTTAATTGTTGTGATTATCATTGTTTGGGCCACCATGTGTAGTGAGAGTAGCTGGGACCCTCAGCACAGTGGCCTGTGTCTGTGTGCTGTGAGTATATATGGCATAAATCAGTACCTGTCTGTGACTCTTTATTATCACTGGGATCACCATGTCTGGTATCTGTGCCACAAAAGGATAATATTCTGCTAAATGAAGTACTGTAACCTACAGTGGACTGACTTTTTATTAATGTGTATAAATGGTGTAAGAGGGAGTGAGAGTTAATCAGCTGGGTAATTTTCATACTGCAGGTGCAAATAACTGTAAATCAGCAATGGAGGTTTCTGCAGGCTAATTTTATTTTAAATGATCAGTTAATCATCTATTTCACTTTTATTTTATTAAATACAAAAGTAAATACAAAATTATAAAAAAACAATTTTCAATATTCTGCAGAGTAAAGTACTGCAATTTACAGTAGACTAGTACTGACTTCATGAATATGTGTATAAATGGTGTAAGAGGGAGTGAGAGTTAATCAGCTTGGTAATTTTCATACTGTCCCTGCAGGTGTGTCCACACTGAACACGGTGTCTGTACAGAGAGGAGGATCTGTCACCATCCCATGTTTCTATGACAACATATATAAAAAACATGAGAAATACTGGTGCAATGGGAGTGACTGGAGTTCATGTACTCCCATAGTACGTACTGACTCTCCAAAGAAAAGTGGTGAAGTGTCAATCAGAGATGATCCTGACCAGCGAGTCTTCAATGTGACTATGAACAATCTGACAACTGGGGACTCTGGTACCTACTGGTGTGGTGTGGAGATCAGCAGAGGTTCAGCTGTGGGAAGACGGGTTTACCTGTCAGTCACTGAGGGTAAGATGTCTGTACTGTAGACTGTAGCCAATGAGATACACAGTATGTAACATGTCATTCAATCAGAATGTAAGGACATTAACACAAACATCCATTTTCCAAAGTGCTTATCCTACGGGGTCACGGGGGGTCCGGAGCCTATCCCGGAAGCAATGGGCATGAGGCAGGGAACAACCCATGATGGGGGGGCAGCCCATCGCAGGACACACTCACACACCAGTCACTCACATGCGCACTCCTACGGCCAATTTAGCAACTCCAATTAGCCTCAGCATGTCTTTGGATGTCTATACTGCAGACTGTAGCCAATGAGATGCACAGTATGTAACATGTCATTCAGTCAGAAAGGAAGGACATTAACAGAAACACAGGAGAAAATATTTTAATATATAAGAGGGACCAAAATTTTTATTTTGATAAACAGTATAAATGGCACCTGGGAGAAATAACAGTGTCAGTTTAAATGTGCTACTTCAGGGGGTTAAATATGATAAGTAACATGTTATGAAATATCCTTTAGTTTGTTTATTTAATTTAATTTAAAATTAATTCATGAATTTCATTGAAAAGCGTAAATATGCAAATAAACATGCTGTAAAAGGGCTTCAGTTTGGCTTGTTACTGATGTTTGACATATACATTTAAAGTTATTTGACTGCAAACCAGCAAAGGAGGTTTTTGCAGGTTAATCTTATACAAATGAAACCATTAATAATTTATTACACTGCTTAACCTTTACAAATTCAGTGATAGTAAATACAATGATTAATCAAAACAAACTTTAATATTCAAATTCAGAAATGGAAGTAATGTACTGTAACCTACAGTAGACGGATACTGACTTTATGAATATGTGTATAAATGGTGTAAGAGGGAGTGAGAGTTAATCAGCTGGGTAATTTTCATACTGTCCCTGCAGGTGTGTCCACACTGAACACGGTGTCTGTACAGAGAGAAGGATCTGTCACCATCCCATGTTTCTATGACAACATGTATCAACAACATGAGAAATACTGGTGCAATGGGAGTGACTGGAGTTCATGTACTCCCATAGTACGCAGTGACTCTCCACAGAAAAGTGGTGAAGTGTCAATCAGAGATGATCCTGACCAGCGAGTCTTCAATGTGACCATGAACAAGCTGACAACTGGGGACTCTGGTTACTACTGGTGTGGTGTGGAGATCAGCAGAGGTTCAGCTGTGGGAACACGGGTTTACCTGTCAGTCACTGAGGGTAAGATGTCTGTACTGCAGACTGTAGCCAATGAGATGCACATTATGTAACATGTCATTCAGGTAGAAAGGAAGGACATTAACACAAACACAGGAGAAAATATTTTAGAAAACATTATATTTAAATATTTTAAAGCTTCATTGGGGACTTCCAGGTTGAGCATGAAGTGAGCTGATATAATTTTTAATACTTTGCTTGACCTGCATTCTCTTTGACCTGTAAATAAAAGTAGAAGAGATACAAATATCAAGGGGGGGGCACCTTCAATTTGATTTGATTCAGTTGTATGAGGAATCATATACGTTTTTCGTTATGTAATGGCTAAGATTTACCTCAGCTGGGGAAGAAGATACAGCTTTTCGGGTTAAATGTTCTTTCTTGTCCTTATAAGGAGATGGGGGGGGATGTTCTGGGTGTTACCATGGCAGCGTCTCCTTTTCAGTGTTATGAAGGGACCAGACTTATTTTTCATTGCATGTGCTCACATGCAGTCTGTACCCTTGCAGTGTTTTGGGTCACAGGCTGTGAATGTCTTTTATTATGGCTAACATGGTTGTTGCTATAGGAGCCATCCTGTGAAGTTTATATCTTGGAAAGTAAAGGGGCTTAATGGACGTAGTACTAGGGATGGGAATTGAGAACCAAATTGTCCAAAGCATCAGAATCGTGCGCCTCTGAGCTTATCACTTCCTTTATGAATGCCAGTGTTACACCATATTTTGTGGCTGTCACAATGTGTGACTCCAGGGGGCGCAGTTTCACATATTACTGGGAATGAACACAAGGTTCCTGTTCATGTTCACAAGCCCTCTGTGAAAAATAAATTAACACGTCAAATAAAAAAATCAGAAATAAGAGAAGAAAATTGAAAAGAATAACTATCATTGTCAGGATCCTGTGCGTGAATGGGTGATCATTCAGGCAGGCGAGTAAGCAAGGAGCAGGCAGGCAGGCAAAGCACGGGGTAAACTGGGGATTTATTAGGTACGGGATGGGCAGGACAAAACAGTGGCTCGAACATCGACTAACATCAATGACAGACAATGAACTAAGGCAAAACAGGGACTGAAATAGACAAGACAGAGCAAAACAACAAGGTACAGCTGGGTACGATCGGGGAAGCAGACGTGGATAATCAGGGGGGCGTGGCACACAGGAGGATCGTATGAGCTGGGCATGACAACCATATCATTTTAACACATTAATTTGTTTGAAACATGCATATACATGGATATATTATAGCACAGTAGGTACCACAGGGCAGAGCGGCATATTGGACTGGCGCCAACCTTGTACATAGTTCAGGCTCAGTGTCTAATCCCCCAGCAAACAGCGGGTCACCTGGCAGTGTTGCTGGAGGGGGGAGCTGACGCTTCTCTCCTTGAGAGCAGGAGGACTGTGGGGCCCTAATTACCACACTGGAGCGGCAGTTTTTACATCCATATTTCTGCTACCGTCTCCAGTTCTCTCTTGTAAAACAGATTTTAATCTCAATGGGATTTTGTGGTTAAAAAAAGATAAATAAAATTGTAATTATCCCCACCCAAAGCCCTCAGTGAGCAAGCCAGAGGGGACAGTGGCAAGGATATTTTCTCCACTGGGATGTATAAAGTGTTAATTCAGTTGAATTCCATTTTATCTGTATATTGCATTTCCGCAAGATTACATCGCCTACATTATCCCTGCTCAAAGTCCAATGCCCCAGTGATCAAGTCAGAGCCAACAGTGGCAAGGAAAATCTCCCTAGAAGGAAGAAGCCTTGGGAGGAACCAGCCTCAAAGGGGGAGCCCATCCTCCAGGGGCGGCAGAGGAAGTCAAATGAGCAGGATGACAAAGTCTCAATTCACACAGACCAAATTTTCACATTTGAGTATTAAAGCGGGAGGCAGGCAGGTGCTGGTACTGCTTCTGATGGCAGGAGGAACAGTGGTACAGCAGCATGGCATGCAGGAGAGACACCTCAGATAGACGAGCAAGCAGGCAGGAAAAGACACTACAGGTAGTAGAGGCGTCTCCGACAACAGAATATCTTGATATTATGAGGTCTCCAGGCAGCACACTGCAGACCTGAAGCTGATGAAAACGTATCATCATGGATAAAAAGCACATTTGTATCGTCTAGCTCTAGCTAACTGCTCACTCCCAGATAGACCTATAGTGTGAGGTGCAGAGCTGGGTGCGAGTCAGTGCAGCACACTCCAGGAAGGGTAGAGGAAAGTGCAATTAGCCATCCATCCATTTTCCAAACCGCTTATCCTACTGGGTCGCGGGGGGGTCCAGAGCCTATCCCGGAAGCAATGGGCACGAGGCAGGGAACAACCCAGGATGGGGGGCCAGCCCATCGCAGGGCACACTCACACACCAGTCACTCACGCATGCACTCCTATGGACAATTTAGTAACTCCAATTAGCCTCAGCATGTTTTTGGACTGTGGGGGGAAACCGGAGTACCCGGAGGAAACCCCACGACGACATGGGGAGAACATGCAAACTCCGCACACATGTGACCCAGGCGGAGACTCGAACCCGGGTCCCAGGGGTGTGAGGCAACAGTGCTAACCACTGCACCATCATGCCGCCCTGCAATTAGCTAAAGTAGAGGAAATTAGAGGCAGTGCAGACAGTTAGGTGAGTGCAAGCATAAGGAGAGTCTCGTTTGGCTCTCAGCGGAGGCGGTCGCACTTCTCTCCCTCTCCCTCCCCTTATCTTCCCTGCTTCGCTCCTCTCGTCTCGTCTAGTCTACTGTCTTATACTTGAGAGACTCTCTCAGCCCTGCTCTCCAAATTACGAAAAACGATGGATTTGATCAGCTGGTCTCTCAACGCAATTGACACCATCTTCTCAACGAGAAGCCTGGGTTCGGGGGAACCTAACTGTCCAGCGGGAACGTACGCGGCTGGCTACACGATGGACGGATGGGAGCGGTGGAGGGTCGTGTGCCTGGCAGCTCTTTCCGTGGAGGACATTGAAGACATCTACCTATTCGGAACTATGATTACAGGTATTATGCTGATTGGATTAGGCATTGCCCTGGTTTATCAAAGATTGAAGAAGACGGTGACAGCCGCTCAAAGCCCCACTAGGCTGGCCGGAATGATTGATGGAGTGGGCAGAGCTGTTAGCACTCAGACTGTGAAACTGGATAACATCATGGAGAAGCTCACAGCTTTGCAAAACTTATTGGATGGCAGAGACCAGCGTGGACATTAGTGGAGCTGGAAATTACAGCTTCTCGTACGGAAACCCAAACAACCCTATTCTATCAGGTTTTGGCTCCCCCTAATCAGCACTGGCCTCGGCCAAGGCCGCTGCTGAACTAACAACTCCCCCAGAAGAACAAGGCAGTGAGACTCTCTTGCATTCCTCTCCCCCGATCCCAAGGACTTACCGCACCCTCCCCCCATCCAACGCCTTCGCCGCTTCATACCCCCAGCGTGAACAGACACTGTCAAATGTCTGTTGACCAGCGCCTCCATGGCTGCAGGACCGGATGGCTGTCTGTCTCTGCTGGACTACCTCCACCACCCCTTTTCCCTCACCCGTTGCGAGTCGTGTCATTTTTATGTTGTAAGGTGTAGTGATCATGTGCTTATGTTGCTGAGGTGTTTTTTTCGGTTCCCACAATGTCCTCCCCACTGGAGTACAGCCTGGGGGCTGTTTTTTTTTTTATTCTCCTCCTCTCTCCTCACGTTATTCTGTTTCTTTTCTTCTCTCTGTTTGCCCCTGTCTCCCGACTGGTCAACCCCCTACTGTGATGTTTGTGTATATGTATGGTCGGGTTGATGGCCAGTTTTTTTGCTGGTACTCGTAACTAGTGACATGGTATATTGCAACAGCAATAAAGGGTTTTCATCATCATCATCATCATTATCGAGAGTCAGTTTGACTCTGTTGCTGATGCTTGACCTTTACATGAAAATTAAATGACAATAGTCCGGAAAAGCAGGTTTTTTCAGGTAATTTTATTCTGAATAATGAGTTAATGTTTCATTACACTGTTTTGTTTTTGCAAATACAGAGTAAATAGAACATTTAATTAAAGAAATTTTAATATGCTGCAAATTGAAGCAGTGTAACCTACAGTAGACTGGTACTGACTCTGTGTTAATATGTGTATAAATGGTGTAAGAGGGAGTGAGAGTTAATCAGCTGGGTAATTTTCATACTGTCCCTGCAGGTGTGTCTACACTGAACATGGTGACTGTACAGAGAGGAGGATCTGTCACCATCCCATGTTTCTATAACAACATATATCAACAGCAGGTGAAATACTGGTGCAGAGGGAGTGACTGGAGTTCATGTACTCCCATAGTACGTACTGACTCTCTACAGACAAAGGGTGATGTGCCAATCAGAGATGATCCTGACCAGCGAGTCTTCAATGTGACCATGAACAATCTGACAGATGGGGACTCTGGTACCTACTGGTGTGGTGTGGAGATCAGCAGAGGTTCAGCTGTGGGAACACGGGTTTACCTGTCAGTCACTGAGGGTAAGATAAGATGATGAGATGCACAGTATGTAAAATATCATGCAGACAGAAAGGAAGGACATAAACACAAACACCGGAGAAAATACATTCAAAATCAACATTTGAAAACATAATTTACTGCCAGTTACTGATGTTTGATGGCATTAATTTCATGTGTCTCTAAGAATGTACAGAAAGATTAACTTACATATCAGAATTACCTCTAAGGGAGACATCCCATAATACAGCCTGATGACCTCATCAGATACAGGTTCTGCTCTTTATTAAATACATGAGTGTCTGATCTGCATGTTACACCTGGCAGCTGTACAGAGGCCTCAGGATTCACATATTTCTAGTTTATGACACATTTGTATAATATGACAAATATTACAGATCTGACTATTTTCTCAGTCAGACACCCAGTCAGATGTCTTTCATAAAACATCACAGGCATCAGTTACTGGAAACAGACAGACAGACATATTCATCTTACAGCCATTTATCATGTGTGCAATGTTCGGAAAATGTTACATGTAGGTTTTTACCGTCATACATCAAAAACTTTATTCCCTTCAGATTTCAGACATTTGTAGGGATTAATTGTTACTAAAGGTGTACAGACTGGGTGATTGTCTGCAGGTAGTTTCTAACTGCAGCAAAGGCCAATGTTACAGTTACACTCTGTAATATCTGACCCAGTTCCATCATAAATACATTATGATTTATTAATAACATTATTTATCTCACCTGCCCACTATCAGGGCCCTGGGATGTGGACACTTTGGTCACAGCCCTAATTTATTATTCTGCATCCAAACAGATATTTTACTGAATATTTCTGGTTATTCTTTTTCAGTTTTAGAAATGACCTTTCACAGTCTGTACTGGCTGACAGATGTGGCAGGGGTGCTGTAAAAGGGGGGGGGGGGGGGAGTTAAGATAATTTCTTGGACCCCTAAGTGACAGGCCTCTAAGACATTAGGAACATAATCGTATTGGTCTGGGCTGGGGGCCCAATCTGATATGCTTTCAGGGGCCCAAAATCTGTAGTGGCCCCCAGGAACAGGGACGTTTATATTTTATGTAACAATCCTTTCTCTTGTTTCCACTGCTGTCCATTCTTGGCAGATGATGAAGAAGGAGGGAATAATGAAAAACAGAGGTAAGCATCCAGCAGCACTTACAGCAGTGTGGGGTCCAGCTATGAGTGTCTCCCTGATCACACAGTGATGGGAAACTTCTGTTACTTTATGGGAACATTGTTTTTCTTTTATTCCTTAATCATAATTTCCCTGTGATGGCATCACATCCAGGTTGAGCCCCTGCTTTGTGCCCTATGCTGCTGGGGAAAGACTGCAGGCCAGTTTGGAAGATGGGTGGATGGATTGATTTTACAAAATAATATACCATGTTTTTAAATAACCATAGTAAAACACTCTAGCTATTTTTATATTCATTGTTAATGTCTCCTGTTCCTCACATGCAGCTTGTGTAATAGTACAGATGTGACTGAATCGTATTGCTATAAAGCATGTCAGACTTTACTGTTGAAATTCACAATCTTATTCAGCTCCTTTGTCCAGCTGGCTCTAGGAGTTGGAATCGTTAAGAAATTATTGATATCGGTGCCATCATTGATTCTTCTTATCGATGTTTCAGAAAAGGTGCCTGTAGGTTAAGGCACCGTAGTTAAAGTTACCCGTGACTATGGAGACCACGGAGCTTGCGCTCGGCAGAGAGGGGAACACATGCCGATCTTTAAATGTAATGCCGTGTTGGCAGCTTAAATGCTTAAGCTAGTGTTATATATACTAGTGTTATATATACTAGTGTTATATATACTAGTGTTACCACCCTTAGAGGTGACATCGGCTTTGCATTGGCTGCACACTGCACAATGGTCGTCCTTCTTTGTAAAGTGCTGCCATGCCCTGGACCGTTTCCTGCGCTTCATCATGTGGATTTCAGGTCGCAGCATCATTTTGCGCGACTCAAAAAGTCCGTATGAATCGGAGAGGGTCCAGCTGCAGACGCCTGTAGAGTGGAGCTCCACAGGAAACACGTGACCTCAACTCTGTGTTACACCGAATAGACCCTAACCTTAACCTTAACCCTAACCGGAGCTCCACTTTACGTCCTTAAAGATCACGTGTTTCCTGTGGAGGTGACGTATTTCCGGTGGAGCTCCACTCTACAGGCATCTGCAGCTAGACTCTCTTGATGAATCGTTAGAGGAATCAGGGGTGTATGATTCCGGTTTTTTGCAGCAATAAGATCCGGTTCCAAACCGGAAGCCATCACTTGCTGGCTCTGTATGTAGGACTGGGCTTATTGGTGCTGCTGTTGATGGCCATAATTCTAGATTCACTGCATTGTTCTTCAGGTGTAAATGTGATACGTGTGACTGACAGACACACTGATGTATTATATGTCTGACAGGTGGGAGCAGGTTCTGGATGCTGTACTGAAAGCTGGGACTGGTGTGTTTTATCTGATCTGCACCATCATCGCCATTCAGCTGCACTGGAGCTCCTGTAGAAAGAGGGGATCCAATCAGAGAGAAGCAGAGGGAGGAGCCAATACAAACCACGGGTCTTAAGAAATTCTGTTAAAATATACAAGCTTGTTTATCTTTTGTGCAGCCTCTTAGCACATAAAAATGAACAAACCTTAAGGCTGTATCAGCAGGGTCATGCTGTGCTTGTATGAAATGTGTCTTCATATACGTAACTCTGTTAATGTTATAGCCTTTTTTTGTGCATAAATCTCCCTGTTAGAGATTACTTTTTTTGGGGGGAGGGGGGGTGATTAATGGTTATGCTAACTGTAGTATAAGTAGTTTATAATAATTTACTCATTAGTGAAATTTTAAATTATTTATTCTGATTTAATTAATGATTGATATAGATATGGTTTACTGTGCATTTTGTATTTTCTGGGGTTATTAAAATTATTAAAAAGAAGTGAAAGTTTTTGTGGTTTTCAGCTCACGTTGCACTACCAGATCACACCAATCAGTGACCCTGTCAGAGAGTGATGTAACACAGGGCTGTCAATATCTGTCCCTGTTTCCCTCTTTGTCCAGCTGGTGTCGCTGGTCATTCCACTTTCTGTTCCCCTAGTCTTTTATGCTACACAGGTCCTAGTGTGTTCCACTGCTGCCTGGGCTGCTGTGTGGCTGAATGGGTTGAATGTTTAGCAGAAAACCAAGCATTTTCCCTGTCATGGGTTTGAGGCTCTCCAGAGCCCAGCTTCACTTTGTTTGACATTTTGAGTTTTTGTTTTTTTCCCATTGTTACCTTGCATTCTGGTTATTTCTGTATCGGATCTTGTTTTTGTTTGTGTCTGGTTATCTGCAGTAGTTTTGTAATTATTTCACCTGTGTTCCCTTTATCTCCAGTGTAGCCTTACTCCCTAGTGTGTAATTGATGGTGATTACCCTCACCTGTTCTTCATTGCCCACAGCCTCTCGTTTAGTTATAGCCCCCACCTGTCCTTTGTGGAAGCCCTCGTTATTATGTGTATTTAAGTGCCTGCCCCCACCCTGTTCCCGAGTCGGCCATTGTATTTGTTCCTGCGTGCGGCTGCTCACTCCCTGTCTTTCTCTGTGTTCTGCATTGTTTTATTCTGTGCTTCTCCCTGCTTTCATTCTTGTTTTCTACCTGCCTGTCTTTATACCCCTCATGCTTCCTTTTGTTTCTCTTTGTTTTGAGTTCAGATACAATAAAGTCCCTTGTTGTTTCTGTAAGCTGCAACATGGATCGTCCATCACTCCCCCATGCCACACTTACCAATTCTCTATAGAGGGGATGTAACCTATAGTACCCTACTCTCCCTAAACCGCTGCTTAGAGACTTGGTGCACATCTCAAAACATTGCCTTCATTTATAATTAGATTGAAGATTCAAGAGGTTTATTCGTCACATGCAGTCTCTGAGTCACCCTATTTGGCTGTGTAAAAATATAAGAAAAAATAAGTAAAAAGTAAAGTAGGAGTAAAAAAGAAAAATTCAAAATATAAATACATAAAAATTAGGATCTCTTCTGGGAACAGCCTGGATTTTATAAACGGGACGGTCTTCACCCTAATTGGGGAGGATCATTTATGTTATCCCAGAATGGCGAGTAAATTACCTGCCTGACTGAGAGCAGCACCCAGGCCTCAGCCTTGCCATCTTAAATCAAAGGCTGTTTATTCTCCCACCTTTAGATCATGTTCGGTCTTCACCCAGGTGCTCCGTCACACGGAAACTATTTAGGAACAGTTGAGTGAGTATAGGAAGGGTATTGTTAGACCAAGACTTAGATCTAAATGTTCCACTGGAGGCTTTTGTGTGGATAACTTAATATAAATGCCATTAATAAGACCGATTGAATCACAACATAAACCCACCATAAAATGTGCACTATTGAACATTCGCTCTTTGGGAAGTAAATCACTTTTTGTTAATGACATGGTGCTGGACACTGGTGCAGACCTGTGATTTTTAACTGAAACCTGACTGAGACACACAGACACTGTACCTCTTGTTGAAGCCTCACCTGATGGGTTTAGTTCTGTACAGAAACCACGCGGCTCTGGGCGCGGAGGCGGCCTGGCAGCTATTTTAACTCACTGTTGAAAACTGAACGCAAGATTATCAAGGATTTCACAACATTTGAAGCAATGATAATTCACATGGTGTCCGACCCGCCCATCTATATTCTTATAGTACACAGACCACCGGGATCATACACTTTGTTTCTGAGAGAATTCGGGGAACTTCCCTCTGACTTCATTGTTAACTATCGATTCCGGCCGACAGGAGGCCACTCATCCTGACTTTGCCCCTGTAGCTCCACTCGAGTTTGCCTTGGGTCCTGCATATTGGCCTGAGGTCACCCCCATCCTAGTGGGGATGGACCTGGAGGATACCGCTCCAGAGGACTTGGAGTGGGAACCCTTGGACCTGGTCCTGAGTCCCACGTTTCAGGCTCCAGCCTCCACCTGAGGCTTGGGCTGATTAGGCCCCAAGCACCTGTTCCATCTGTGGTGCAGACAGGGGAGCAGTACAGGGCCAGGCTGGTTCTCTGTCTTTCAAAGGGGGAGACAGGGACATATCACTCATGCCAGCCGTCCAGGACCAGTTTCCAACTCTCCTGCCTATTACCGTCCTGCAGTCCCCCTGTCACCCTCCAGTCCCCCTGTCACCCTCCAGCTCCCATTCTGTAGTCTCCTCATCGCCCTCCAGTTCCCATCCTGTGGTTTCCATCCACACACTTGACTTGCCTCCATCTCCTAAATTGCAGCTGCTCATTCTTCATCTAGGCCTGTGGTGATCCATTCACCCCATCCTTGTGTATCTCGTCCCCACTCTGGCAACCTTCCACTGTCCCTTTGATCCCAGTCTATTACTACCCAGTCCCTTCCTCCTCGGTTCCTGAGCCTGTTGTCCCATCAGGCTCATTTTCTTTCCTTTCCCTTTCAGTTCCCCTTCTCTTTCCTGGTCCTGGCCTCTTGTTCCTGTTCCTGTCCCTCAGTCCTCACATCCTGTTTCCAACTGGTCTCTCTCTGGTTCTGTCCCTCAGTTCCCGTGTCCTGTTCCCAGTTTATAGGTCCCTGGTCCCCAAGGTCTGTTCCCAGCTGTGTTCCCTCATCTGGTGGCCCCATCCCAGTTCCTGTTTACCCTGTCTGTCCTACCGCCCTCATTAATTCACCTCCTGGTTCTGTCTGTCCCATTCCCTGTGTTCCATGGTATATCTAATGCCATGGAATTTTTTTGTACCCTTCTACTGACTGACTGACTGATACCTTTCAGCAATGAGATCCCTTTGATGCTTTGCAAGCTCTATGTGAACCATGGCTTTTGCTGCAGGATGCAACTGAATAAATGCCTGGAAAATCCTGCTAGAACAGCTGAACTTCATCTGGGGTTAATCAGCATCACTTTAATTGCCTGCAGGTTTGAACCCAAAAAGACTGTCTGCTGTAATGAAATCAAAAGGTGCTTCAAAAAAGTATAAGTTTAAGGAAGTGCAGACTTGTGCAACTTGCATATTTTTTTATAGTTTCCCCCCTAACAGATTTGTTTGCTTTTAAATCGAATTGTGCAGATTACAGGTAACATTAAAGGTGGGAAAAGTTTTGAAATGATTCATTTTGGCCTCATTTTTTTACATTACAAAAGCTTGGCATTTTAACAGGGTTGTGTAACTATTATATCCACTGTAAACATGGTAAATGAAAATTTCAGCCCTCTGGCGGTGAAACGATGTAAATTACTTCCACAATCAATCTATGGAAATGAAAATTACTGCATGTCACCAGAACATAAAGTAAAATCGTGATGGGAGACTAGTACTTGCACTAAATCACAATTTTATAATGAAGATGAAGAAACAGGATAAGCAGCTGGAGGACGGATGAATGAATGAATGAATGACCTCTGCTGTATAATCAAATACTCACAGTAATCTGTAGTCACAAATAAGCAGAAAAGGTAGATGTTTAGTGAACAATTTTTTTTCCATTACATACAGTATAGAATAATGTGTGACCTATTGTGGTTTAAACACTTCCTGTTTGTAGTGCAGAGGTTAAATGTGGACTGACAGAATGATTTTACACTTGACTGCAGTCTTCTTTCTGTCCACTATGTGGCAGCAGTATAAAGGAATGGTCTTATTTTGTGTTAGTGGCTGGTGTGTGTATAAATTCATATACCCTGATAGCATGGAATTCTGCCTCCAACTCTGTGCCTCAGGGACCAAGGCAGGAGTGAATTACATACTAACAACAGTATATTAAATTATGTATAGTATATTACAGTATATTATAGCAGTATGTACAGTATATTAAAGTATGACAGAATTATATTATGCACTTTCCTTTAGGAACAAAATTGCATAGTTGCATAGTTAAAGTAACAGGAAATCCAGCAGGAATGGGATCCTAAGAGAACTTTGCCAAAAGCTGAAACAAGACTGTAAGAATGATACTGACCCAGCACCAGCACTGACCCCCCCAGCTTCTCAGAACAGGAAGTCAGCCCAGACCAAACAGCACCCCCCAGCCCCCAGCCAGTAAGCTACCTGGAAGCTGCAGGGTGGTTCAGCTAGACAGCACTGGGTGATCTGGGTGTTGGGGGGGGGGGAGCAGCATGGTCACAATAGAGGGGGAAGCAACAGGAAGTAGAAGTGTAAAGTGCAGGATGAGGGCAGCTCACTTAATTATCAGTCACTGTATCTCAGTGCTGCTACACTTTGTCTCTCTTGCAAAGGAAGTTTATTGTCTTGCAGACAGTTTCCTGCTGATGTAGAGCCCCAGCCACACATGCCACAGCCAGGCATTACTGTAAGTGATGATGTTGGTCAGGTGGGCTGTGCAAAGGCAGCATGACAATAAAGTTTGTGGTCAGTTAGTGAGAAGGAGCGACACCCCATGTAAACGGAACAGAAGAGTGCAGAACCTGTATAAACCAAGCGGAGGGGAGAAAGTGGGTTTTCATTGGACTCCAGGAGTCCTGGGTCACAAATGGAGACAGAGAAACAGTGAAGATGTGGAGAATCATAATCTGTGTAATGAAACGACAGGCTGTGAATTTGGGCATCTGTGTCTGTCTGGGGATGAGAGAAACACAAACAGCTCTCAGTCTGACAGGACGGCTGATAAGGCCCAGGTGAAGTGAATCAATGTGCTCAACACCTGACTTTGCCCCCCCAGGACGGCCCCCACCCCTGTCTTACAGAGACACCTTCCTATTAGGCCTCTTGTTTCCTACTGATCCGCAGAGATTAAAAGGACCTACTGCAGTGACACTATAGAAAACTGTATAACACATAATAAAGGCTGAACCAAAGGCCTGAGGACAGACCCTCTGTATACAGCAGTGTTTCTGCAGAGTCTCACCCTCACATCCTGTATGACGACATTTCTGCTTTTCAGAATAAGTGTAAAAATATTTTCTGCATCATGCTAATGATTTAGCTGCTTTCTGCACATGCATGAGTGAAAAACAAGGAAATCAAACAGTTCAGAGATAAATCTGACATATTTGCTTCACTTGCATGTATTTTTATTCTCTGAGCTACAATGATTCTGGAGAGGACCTGAGAGGCTCGGAGGGCCAGTGAGGCTGCAGGGTGCTGAGAGAACTGCAGGACAGGAGCAGGAGGACGGCGTGGCTCCTCTCCTCTCAGCCGCAGCAGGAGTGTCGTCAGGCGGAATAACGTCGATTAGACAAGAGTCTGGGTGACTGATCCAGATAGTGTGTCCCCCATCTCCCTCTGTCGGAGACGGAGACTCAGCCAGCCCCTCTACTGCAACCCAGGAGATACTGCTGACTGCACCGGGACTTAGGATAGAGGATAGAGTGTCAAACCAGCCCACCTTGGAGACGTGGGGCTCTGGAGGGTCAATGTGGGGGTGTCTTCTCCGTAGTGAAGGTGAGCCCAGTATGACCCCCACATGGGTGGGGTGATCCACCCGCCGGGCGACTCCTCAGGGTCCTCGAGGTCGCTCTCGCTCAGTGGGTCAATGAGGGGATTGTCTACCAACCATCACTGTGCGTGAAGCTCAAATACTAGTAGGAGGTCAGTGGAAAGTGTGCAGGTGGAGATGTGAAGCGAAGGAGGTTCCCAGGGATACCTGTTATCTTGCTCATTTGATGTCCTCTGCCGGCCCCCTGGAGGATGGGCTCCCCCTCTGCGTCTGGTTCCTCAAAAGTTTCTGTCTTCTAGGGAGATTTTCCTTACCACTGTTACCTCTGGCTTCCTCACTGTGGGGTTTGGGCAGCGATAATGTAAAGTGCCTAGAGATACTGTAATGGGAAATGTACTGCACAATTGAATTGAATTGAATTGAATTGTTCAATCATTCCGTCACAACATGCGGGACTCCATGGCAGGTGTTTGGCAAAACAGAAAAGAGGTTTAATTAAAGTAAACACACAGGGATTGCAAATTAACACGACTGCAGGGATCAGAATGAGAAGGTTAGGACAAAAAAGGACATGGACTGACAGGACAAGTGATGTTTATCACCAGACAAGCAATGGTGAGACAAACAGGTGCTTGTATACATAGACTAATGAGGGGCAACAAGCACCAGGTGTAGCCCATCATGGTCACGTGAATGAGGAGACAGGAGGGTCAGGCAGACATGGCAGGCAGGATGTGACATCACTGTTTTATACCTCGCAGTTTATTTCAGTTTACTTGTGAAGCTGCAGAAAATTGCTGTGAGTCACATGACTAACACAGGAAAGTAGGCAAGCTGAAAATTTACGTTTTTTTTTCTTTGGCTGCAATTGCAGCTAAGAGCAACTGGACTGCAACAGTGAAATGATGGATCTTGAGGCCTTAATGTCAGGAGCCCATGTCTTCTGTTGGTCTTGCTGTGCTTCCTCAAAGTCCCTCTGTGTTTTTAGCTCATCATGATATTAGATATCTGACTGATACACCTGCTATCTCAGCACTCCTGAGTGTTGGCTTTGAATGTGACCATGACTGTGTCTCTCTGATGTTTGCAGGCTTCCTCTGATCACTAATATCACTGACCCAGTGGCCTAATGGATAAGGCATCAGCCTCCGGAGCTGGGGATCGTGGGTTTGAGTCCCATCTGGGTTATTGGGGGCAGCATGTGGCTCTGTGGGCTAAGCCTGTGTGCCTGTAATCAGAAGGTTGCAGGTTCAAACCCAGCCTCAGCCTGTGGGTCCTTGAGTGAGGCCCTTAACCCCCAGCTCCCTGGGCGCCGCTATGGGTGGCAGCCCTTAGTAGACAACTTACCCTATGAAAAAAGAGCAAGTTGTGGAAGGCATGAAGACAATTTCCCTACGGGGATCAATAAAGTATCAATGATTATTATTATTATCACATGGCATTTCTCCACCTTCCAGTGCCCTGCAGTGGACTGACGTGCTGTTGAAGGTTTACCTCACTTTACACTGTGTGCTTCCAGCATTAGGATCCAGATAATTATACTAATAATAAATAACTATGATAAACAGAGAAATTCATGGTCTTCTTTATTCATGCAGATTTTTTATTTTGTGAATTGAGTCTGTGCATTGATAGTTGATTTAATTCTCTACACACTAATAATAATGGTCAGACTTTCTGAAGGGCTAAACATTCAGCCTTGTGGTTTTCTCACTTCCTCTTTAAAATGTACACTCCTCCTTCACTCTGCCTGCTGTGTGTAACAATAGAAATGACAAAAACAGTGAAGGTACAGAGGATGAGGAAGTGAGTGTCACTCTCCACAGATCTGGGCTCAGTGACACACACACGTATGGATCCTCTGATGCTCCTGTTTCTTCTCATCGCTGGGCTCACAGGTGAGTGTCACTCATTACAGTGAACTGAGTAGAGATCTCTCTCCTGCTCCTCACACACTGTCAGCCACAGTATGGAGATCAGGATGGAGATCTGGTCAGGAGAAATAGCAAAATATCAATTTTGAAGAGATTCACCTGCCTTGTGTAACGTTGTCTTGGAAATTTTGAATATTTTTTGGATTCCTATGGTTGTATTCATGGGCGTCGTTAGGCCAGATCAGTCAGGGCTGTAGCTCTGAGTATTTTACCCCCAATGTCAATCTTCCTTTAAAAGAGAAAATAGTCAAACCCCTGGTAACTTGACTCAGTCCCTGATCTTTTCAGTAGCTGGAAACTCCCCTGGGTGTTTGTATCAAAACATTTGTAATTGCTATGCTAATATTTGCATGTAACAGGTTATTGATAATATAAATTTAATATCTAAGTATTCACTGTAATACTGCCATGTGTTTCTTTAGTAACCAAACAGTACAAAGACTGTTAGTGCAGATAAAATGCCCTTGTCCTTTGCATGCTTTGATATTCTGTGTTGTGTACGATTATCTTACTGGGGTCATTTCAGCAGCACAGGTGGTTATGTGAGCAGACAGCCGGGATGCCGTCAGTCATTTCTGTGTGTACAGTCAGAGGGGTCTAAACACCCAGCTTCACGTGCTACTGCAGCAGGTCTCTGCTTATCAGGGCTCAAGATCAGCCTCAATTAAGCCCCGTTCATACTTCCCTTTTCCATGTGGCTTTCAGGCTGCAGGCAGTCATAAATTATCTGCACAGTAAAAATATAAAAATATATGTAGCCAGTGCAATTAACATCACACAGACAAACACAAATAATTTGGGGTTCTTTATTTGCTAGATGCCCAAAAGAAAATGGAAGGGCAACTGAGCGGAGTTTTCCCCTTCTTTCCTTTCTTTCCTTTATAAGTTTTACCGTGCGGTACAATGGCTACAACACACGGGTGCAAATCAGCTTTCCCCAGCAGCAAATACTCTAAATAAAATAAATCTAACTTTTCTTTTTTTTACCGTGTGTAAAATACGGCAGTGGACTGGAACTGCACAAGGAAATACAAAAATACGTACAACCGTTGGTTGTGAATACAAAGACATACATTCATTTAACACAGAAATGAACAATAGCGCTCTTTTTAACTTACATTTCAGTATCGCACGTCTCTCCACGTACGGTCCGCTCCCTTCAGAACGGCTTACACGAAATCCCCAGGCTATTCATACCCCGTCAACGGATACATCCTCTTACAACAATTCTTCCTTTGCTGTATTTTGGTTGGTCTATGAAAGTCAGTGCTGCCACCTACTGGAAAGATCTAGTCCGTTATCTTGCACAAGCGCAGTCGACATGCACCAATGTGCATGACCTCCACCAAACGAAAAATCTGGGCTAAACATGCATCATCAACAGATATCTGGCGTAATCCCTTGATGACGAAATTTATGTCACCTCACCCTGTGTGATACTGAAAGTATAAACTGGTCTTCAGGGGTGGAGATTAGACCTGCTTGTCTTTCACTCTGCAGCAGGTTTGCAGAGCTAGTTAAGCTCTAGCTGTTAGACACTGGGGGCAGCGTGGGGGCCTCACACCTCCAGGCTTGTGGTTTTGGTATCTGGCCCAGCTCTCTGTGTAGAGTTTGCATGTTCTTCCTGTATATATACTGGTTTCCTATGAGGTCTCTGGTTTCATATCTAAAGTCACATGTTCTAGGTGAATTGGTGCCTCTAAAAGTGCCCGTAGTGACTGTGTGTGAGTGTTTGCCTTGTGACAGACTGGCATCCTGTCCTGGATTTTCCTCTGCCTTGTGCCCTGTGCTGCCTTATATCAGCTCAATGCTCCCTGTACTTTACTGACTCTGTACTAGATAAGTATGTAGAAAATGAATGAATGAATGATCTAAAATATGTGTAGACCTTTATTAATTGTTATTTGCACACATTTATTAATCGCCAATATCACATTGCATGATTACGAGTTGGAATCTAATTCTTGCCTTCCCCCATCTTGCTCTCCATAGCTCAGGGCTGATGGCACAGGGGCAGCCGATGTGTGGCCCCCTGGAGCTGGGGGTTATGGGCCTTGGTCAAGGACCCACAGACATGTGACTATTCTGCTGAGGCCGGGGTTCGAACTGGCGACCTTCAGATCACGTTTGCAGTTTATGTATCTTGCTGCTGTATGAAAAATTTCCCCCCAGGATCAATTAAGTTCATCTGATCATATATTATTATATGATTCCCCAGATGATGTAGACTTACAGCAAAAGGTCACGGGATTTGAAACTATCATGTGGTATCAGGTACAACATTCGGGTCTGTGCAATATGGACTGTGTCAGATTTAGATAGAAGTGGCTTTTATAATATAACTTTCATTAATCCACAGATTTGATTTTTACATATTTTCTGCATAATCTGGTTAAAATTGAGGGGTTTAGCGTTACCCCTGACAACTTCCATCCATTGCATGGATATACACTGACCACTGCTGCAGCAAAGTGCATCACGGGACCCAAACCACAGCGACCACAAGCTGGTCTCAGCCCTGGAGCCTCATAGGATATTTCACAGCGTCACAATTTTGACTTTAGATGTTTGCATCTGTGGAGTTTGTGAATTATAATGATAAATGTATCACAAGGGTATTTCTCTGCAGTTCTGCATGTCTATCAGTTGTCTGTTAATATTTATTTGGGTGCTGTTTGTCATTCTTTGTATACTATGTCTAAACAAGTGAGCTTTCCAATGCAGTTGTAGAATATGGCAAATAAAACATCTTTTTTTTAAATATCTATACAAATTTTATTGCTCTAGTATCAGCAAAATAATTAATATATTATCCATTCTATAGCTCTTGGCATCAATGCATGTTATCGCTATCAATGCATAAAAAGCCTGCTTGAATTCGAAACTGACATTATATAAATTTTTTTGGTTTGTCACCTGATTTTCATGCATAACTTACAGTTTACCAGAGAAATGTCTTGGATTTATCTAAGATGATATTTGATATTTCATGACTAATGAAAATATTGTCAGTCTAATGGACAAATAGCTTTTACTACCTTGAGTACTTTCAAGAAAAGCACAGGCTGAAATTACAGTTCACAGCCACACGAGGGCAGCAAAGCTATGGACACTGTGTGTCAATGTAGTAAATGAGAATGTGAGCCCTCTGGTGGTGAAACAGTATAAATACATTTGCAGTCAGTCTATGAAAATGAAAGGTACTGTAGATCATTGTATGCGGGCGCTGGGAAACGTAAAATAAAATAGTGACTAGAGACAAGTACCCTCTCTCGATTACAGTTGCATGTTTAAGGTAAACATACAGACAACAGAGACTTTTCAATACATTACGAATAACATTCGTAATAGATTTATATGTTTAAATTCTAATTGCTCCTTGATGACTGGTGCCCTGACCAGGATAAACAGCTGGATGATGGATGGATGAATGAATGATTGAATGAATGAATGCTGTAAAATCAAATACTCTCAGTATTCCGTAATCACAAATAGGCCAAACAGATAGACGTTTATTGAATTTTTTTTTTATTACATACAGAGAAACGGATGATCTATTATGGTTTAGTCAATTCCTGTTTTTAGTGCAGAGGTTAAATGCAGACTAATGGAATGATTTTACATTTTTGTGCAGTCTTGTTTGTGTCCACTATGTGGCAGCAGTGTACAGGAATGGTCTTATTCTGTCTCGTGGCTGATGTGTGTATACATTCATATACCCTGAAAGCAAGGAATTTTTCTTCCAGCTTTGTGTCTCGGATCTAGGCAGGAGCGAATTACAAACTAACAACAGTATATTAAATTATACAAAATGTTTTCACCAGGAAATTAATCTGAAAATTATTCAGATTTGCAGATGTATGCAAAAGTGGACATTTCAGGTCCAGAGAGTACAGAGAGTTGGTCTGGATTTGTACTCTCTGGACCTGAAATCTCCACCTTTGGATGTAGGTATACATAGTTAAAGTAACAGGTAATCCAACAGAATTGGGATCCTAAGAGAACTTTGCCAAAGGCCGCATCAAGACTGTAAGAATGACACTGACCCACCACCAGCACTGACCCCCCACGTTCTTGGGACAGGAAGTCAGCCCAGACCAGGCCCTGCCCCCCAGCCAACAGGCCGCCTAGAAGCTTACGGCTGGTCCAGTTAGACAGCACTAGGTGATCTGGGTGTTGGGGGCGCGGGTGGGGGGGGGAGGGGTATGGTCACAACAGAGGGAGAAGTTCCCCCCAGGAAGTAGAAGCAGAAGGTGAGGACAGCTCACTTAATTATCAGTCACTGTATCTCAGTGCTGCTATACTTTGTCTTTCTTGCAAAGGAAGTTTATTGTCTTGCAGACAGTATCCTGCTGATGTAGAGCCCCAGCCACACATGCCACAGCCAGGCATTACTGTAAGTGATGATGTTGGTCAGGTGGGCTGTGCAAAGGCAGCATGACGATAAAGTTTGTGGTCAGTTGGTGAAAAGGGGCGACACCCCATGCAAACCGAACAGATGAGTGCAGAACCTGTATAAACCAAGCGGAGGGGAGAAAGTCGGTTTTTCATTGGATTTAAGGAGTCCTGGGTCACAGACAGAGAAACAGTGACAGTATGGAGAATCATAATCTATAATGAAACGACAGGCTGTGAATTTGGGCATCTGTGTCTGTCGGGGGCTGAGAAGAACACAAACAGCTCTCAGTCTGGTAGGACGGCTGATAAGGCCCAGGTGAAGTGAATCAATGTGCTCATCACCTGACTTTGCCCCCCCAGGACAGCCCCCACCCCTGTCTTACAGTGACACCTTCCTATTAGGCCTCTTGTTTTCTACTGATCCACAGAGATTAAAAGGACCTACTACAGTGGCACTATAGAAAACTGTATAAAACATAGTAAAGGCTGAACCAAAGGCCAGAGGACATACCCTCAGTATACAGCACACAGTGTTTCTGCAGAGTCTCACCCTCACATGCTGTATGACGACATTTCTGCTTTTCAGAATAAGTGTTAAAATATTTTCTGCATCATGCTAATGATTTAGCTGCTTTCTGCTCATGCATGAGTGAAAAACAAGGAAATCAAACAGTTCAGAGATAAATCTGACATATTTGCTTCACTTGCATGTATTTTTATTCTCTGAGCTACAATGATTCTGGAGAGGACCTGAGAGGCTCGGAGGGCCAGTGAGGCTGCAGGGTGCTGAGAGAACTGCAGGGCAGGAGCAGGAGGACGGCGTGGCTCCTCTCCTCTCAGCCGCAGCAGGAGTGTCGTCAGGCGGGATAACGTCGATTAGACAAGAGTCTGGGTGACTGATCCAGACAGTGTGTCCCCCATCTCCCTCTGTTGGAGACGGAGACTCAGCCAGCCCCTCTACTGCAGCCCAGGAGATACTGCTGACTGCACCGGGACTTAGGATAGAGGATAGAGTGTCAAACCAGCCCACCTTGGAGACACGGGGCTCTGGAGGGTCAATGTGGGGGTGTCTTCTCCGTAGTGAAGGTGAGCCCAGTATGACCCCCACATGGGTGGGGTGATCCACCCGCCGGGCGACTCCTCAGGGTCGTCGAGGTCGCTTGATTGTCCACCAACCATCACTGTGCATGAGGCTCAGATACCAGGAGGAGGTCAGGTGCAGGGGAGAGTGTGCAGGTGGAGATGTGAAGCGAAGGAGGTTCCCTGAGATACCTGTTATCTTGCTCATTTGACTTCCTCTGCCAGCCGCTGGAGGATGGGCTCCACCTCTGAGTTTGGTTCCTCAAAAGGTTTCTTCCTTCTAGGGAGATTTTCCTTTCCACTGTTACCTCTGGCTTGCTCACTGGGGGCTTTTTCAGGGTTAATACAAAGTGCCTTGAGACAGTGTAATGGGAAAATGCACTGTATAAATAAATGGATTGGAATTGAATTGAATCGAATTGTTCAATCATTCTGTCACAACATGCGGGAATAGAACAGAAAGGAGTTTGAATTAAAGTAAACACACAGGGACTGCAAATTAACACGACTGCAGGCATCAGAATGAGAAGGTTAGGACAAAGAAGGACATGGACTGACAGGACAAGTGATGTTTATCACCAGACAAGCAATGCCTAGACAAACGGGTACTTGTATACATAGACTAATGAGGGGCAACAAGCACCAGGTGTAGCCCATCATGGTCACGTGAGGGAGGACAGGAGGGTCAGGCAGACATGGCAGGCAGGGTGTGACATCACTGTTTTATACCTCGCAGTTTATTTCAGTTTACTTGTGAAGCTGCAGAAAATGGCTGTGAGTCACATGACTAACACAGGAAAGTGGGCAAGCTGAAGATTTACGTTTTTTTTTTTCTCTTTGGCTGCAATTGCAACTAAGAGCAACTGGACTGCAACAGTGAACTGATGGATCTTGAGGCCTAACTGTCAGGAGCCCATGTCTTCTGTTGGTCTTGCTGTGGTTCCTCAAAGTCCCTCTGTGTCTTTAGCTCATCATGATATTATATATCTGACTGATACACCTGCTATCTCAGCACTCCTGAGTGTTGGCTTTGAATGTGACCATGACTGTGTCTCTCTGCAGTTTGCAGGCTTCCTCTGATCCTTCCTCTGATCACTGATATCACTGACCCTGGGGCCTAATGGATAAGGCATCAGCCTCCGGAGCTGGGGATTGTGGGTTCGAATCCCTTCTGGGTTATTGGGGGCAGCGTGTGGCTCTGTGGGCTGTGCCTGTAATCAGAAGGTTGCAGGTTCAAACCCAGCCTCAGCCTATGGGTCCTTGAGCGAGGCCCTTAACCCCCAGCTCCCAGGGCGCCACTACAGGTGGCAGCCCTTAGCAGACAACTTACTCTATGAAAAAAGAGCAAGTTGTGGGAGGCGTAAAGACAATTTCCCTACGGGGATCAATAAAGTATCGATTATTATTATCACATGGCATTTCTCCACCTTCCAGTGCCCTGCAATGGACTGACATGCTGTTGAAGGTTTACCTCACTTTACACTGTGTGCTTCCAGCATTAGAATCCAGATAATTATATTAATAATAAATAACTATGATAAACAGAGAAATTCATGGTCTTCTTTATTCATGCAGATTTTTTATTTTGTGAATTGAGTCTGTGCATTGATAGTTGATTTAATTCTCTACACACTAATAATAATGGTCTGACTTTCTGAAGGGCTAAACATTCAGCCTTGTGGTTTTCTCACTTCTTCTTTAAAATGTCCACTCCCCCTTCACTCTGCCTGCTGTGTGTAAGAATAGAAACGACAGAGACAGTGAAGGTACAGAGGATGAGGAAGTGAGTGTCAGTCTCCACAGATCTGGGCTCAGTGACACACACACGTATGGATCCTCTGATGCTCCTGTTTCTTCTCATTGCTGGGCGCACAGGTGAGTGTCACTCATTTCAGTGAACTGAGTAGAGATCTCTCTCCTGCTCCTCACACACTGTCAGATACAGTATGGAGATCAGGATGGAGATCTGGTCAGGAGAAATCGCTAAATGTCAGTTGTGAAAAGATTCAGATGCTTTACATAACATTGTCTCTGAAATTGTGAATATTTTTTGGATTCCTATGGTTGTATTCATGGGTGTCCTTAGGCCAGATCAGTCAGGGCTATAGCTCTGAGTATTTTACCCCCGATGCCAATCTTCCTTCAAAAGAGAAAAAAGTCAAACCCCTGGTAACTTGACTCAGTCCCTGATCTGTTCAGTAGCTGGAAACTCCCCTGGGTGTTTGTATCAAAACATTTGCAATTGCTATGCTAATATTTGCATGCAACAGGTTATTGATAATATAAATTTAATATCTAAGTATTCATTGTAATACTGCCATGTGTTTCTTTAGTAACCAAACAGTACAAAGACTGTTAGTGCAGATAAAATGCCCTTGTCCTTTGCATGCTTTGATATTCTGTGTTGTGTACGATTATCTTACTGGGGTCATTTCAGCAGCACAGGTGGTTATGTGAGCAGACAGCCGGGATGCCGTCAGTCATTTCTGTGTGTACAGTCAGAGGGGTCTAAACACCCAGCTTCACGTGCTACTGCAGTAGGTCTCTGCTTATCAGGGCTCAAGATCTGCCTCAATTAAGCCCCGTTCATACTTCCCTTTTCCATGTGGCTTTCAGGCTGCAGGCAGTCATAAATTATCTGCACAGTAAAAATATAAAAATATATGTAGCCAGTGCAATTAACATCACACAGACAAACACAAATAATTTGCGGTTCTTTGCTGGATGCCCAAAAGAAAATGGAAGGGAAACTGAGCGGAGTTTTCCCGTTCTTTCCTTTATAAGTTTTACCGTGCGGTACAATGGCTACAACACACGGGTGCTAATCAGCTTTCCCCAGCAGCAAATACTCTAAATAAAATGAATCTAACTTTTCTTTTTTTACCGTGTGTAAAATACGGCAGTGGACTGGAACTGCACAAGGAAATACAAAAATACGTACAATCGTTGGTTGTGAATACTAAGACATACAGTCATTTAACACAGAAATGAACAACAGCGCTCTTTTTAACTTACATTTCAGTATCGCGCGTCTCTCCACGTACGGCCTGCTCCCTTCAGAACGGCTTACACGAAATCCCCAGGCTATTCATACCCCGTCAACGGATACCTCCTCTTACACCAATTCTTCTTCCTTTGTGTTTTTTGGTTGGTCTATGAAAGTCAGTGCTGCCACCTACTGGAAGTCCGTTATCTTGCACAAGCGCAGTCGACATGCAACAATGTTCATGATCTCCACCAAACAAAAAATCTGGGCTAAACATGCATCATCAACAGATATCTGCCGTAATCACTTGAAGACGAAATTTATGTCACCTCACACTGTGTGATACTGAAAGTATAAATTGGTCTTCAGGGGTGGAGATTAGACCTGCTTGTCTTTCACTCTGCAGCAGGTTTGCAGAGCTAGTTACACTCTAGCTGTTAGACACTGGGGGTAGCGTGGGGGCCTCACACCTCCAGGCTTGTGGTTTTGGTATCTGGCCCAGCTCTCTGTGTAGAGTTTGCATGTTCTTCCTGTATACAGTTGAAACCAAAAGTTTACATACACTGTATAAAAAGACTTAACTTTTTTTTTCTCAAAAAAGATTTTTTAAGATTTTTTTCTTAAAAAAAAAGTTATATGTCTTTTTATACAGTGTATGTAAACTTTTGGTTTCAACTGTATATACTGGTTTCCTACGAGGTCTCTGGTTTCATATCTATAGACTCATGGTCTAGGTGGATTGGTGCCTCTAAAAGTGCCCATAGTGACTGTATGTGAGTGTTTGCCTTGTGACAGACTGGCATCCTGTCCTGGATTTTCCTCTGCCTTGTGCCCTGTGCTGCCTTATATCAGCTCAATGCTCCCTGTACTTTACTGACTCTGTACTGGATAAGTATGTAGAAAATGAATGAATGAATGAATGAATGATCTAAAATATGTGTAGACCTTTATTAATTGTTATTTGCACACATTTATTAATCGCCAATATCACATTGCATGAGTACGAGTTGGAATCTTCTTCCTGCCTTCCCCCATCTTGCTCTCCATAGCTCAGGCCTGATGGCACAGGGGCAGCCGATGTGTGGCCCCCTGGAGCTGGGGGTTATGGGCCTTGGTCAAGGACCCACAGACATGTGACTGTTCTGCTGAGGCTGGGTCTCGAACTGGCGACCTTCCGATCACGTTTGCAGTTTATGTATCTTGCTGCTGTATGAAAAATATCCCCCCAGGATCAATTAAGTTCATCTGATCATATATTATTATATGATTCCCCAGATGATGTAGACTTACAGCAAAAGGGTCACGGGATTTTAAACTATCATGTGGTATCAGGTACAACATGCAGGTCTGTGTAATATGGACTGTGTCAGATTTAGATAGAACTGGCTTTTATAATATAACTTTCATTAATCCACAGATTTGATTTTTACATATTTTCTGCATAATCTGGTTAAAATTGAGGGGTCTAGCGTTACCCCTGACAACTTCCATCCATTGCATGGATATACACTGACCACTGCTGCAGCAAAGTGCATCACGGGACCCAAACCACAGCGACCACAAGCTGCTCTCAGCCCTGGGGCCTCATAGGATATTTCACAGCGTCACAAATTTTGACTTTAGATGTTTGCATCTGTGGAGTTTGTGAATTATAGTGGGTACTTGTCAAAAGCTGCATCAAGACTGTAAGAATGACACTGACCCACCACCAGCACTGACCCCCCACGTTCTTGGGACAGGAAGTCAGCCCAGGCGAGGTCCTGCCCCCCAGCCAATAGGCCGCCTAACAGCTCAGGGTTGGTCCAGATAGAAAGCATTGGGTGATCTGGGTGTTGGGGGGGGGGCAGTATGGTCAGAATAGAAGGGGAAGTAAGAAGAAATGGAGGGTGAGGACAGCTCACTTAATTATCAGTCACTGTTACTCAGTGCTGCTATACTTTGTCTCTCTTGCAAGGCAATTTTATTGTCTTGCAGACAGTTTCCTGCTGATGTAGAGCCCCAGCCATACATGCCACAGCCAGCCATTACTGTAAGTGATGATGTTGGTCAGGTGGGCTGTGCAAAGGCAGCATGACCATAAAGTTTGTGGTCATTTGGTGAGAAGGAGCGACACCCCATGTAAACCCAACAGGAGAGAATGAAACTGTTGGTCTGCCCACGTCAGAGGAGTTTCAGTTCGGCTGCTCAAAAATCATCAGCCGTGTGGCTGGGACCGATATATGGAACCTGACTGTTCAGCCCTGCTGATGCTGACCTGCAGAAGGTGACCCTTTAATGCTCCTCAGACTCATCCAACTGAACCACCGTGGGTCCTGGGGGCCAGTGTGACCGAGACCTCTGTAGAAACTCAGGACCTCGGCTCCACCAGTTGATTCCAGCTATCTGAGATAGTGTCAGTCCACTGGTGATGTCGTCAGCTGGGTTAATATTGTTATCGACATTTCGCCATGACTGACAATCTGTCAGCTCCTGTATCTCCGCAATCCTAGTCCCTACAAATGCGTTAAAATGAAAGGATTCGAACTGATGCCAAGTAAGAATAGTCATAGAGTCCGTCCAGTAGCTGACGTCATGGATCCCTACAGTACGGTCCTTCTGTAGTACTGCCACTAACTCGGCTGCAGTCAGAGCTGCACAGAGCTCCAGTCTACAGATTGACTGCTGCCGCTTAGGTACAGCTCTGGACCTCCTGGCTAAGAAGGCAGACTTTTCTTGCTCCAGAGTTTCTAGACCAGGACCTTGTCTCGGGTGGTATATGGGACTATGAACCCAAGTGGGTCATACTGGCTGGTGAGGACTTGGTAAACCCCCCACATTGTGGGTTCAGCTCTCTCTGTCTGGCTATATTCATATCCCAAGGTGTCTGATTAGCACTGCCAGCGTAACCTGAGGATGTGCTGCTGTGGGTCAGAGCTTGGCTGCATGAGCCAGACCTTAGTACTCTTTGCTTTGGGCTCTAGACTGAGATTTTGGGTGACCTCTGGGTAGTTACAAGCCCATTTGCGTTAGCTAAATCCTCCCACAGGTAGAAGGCGTTGCAACTTACTGAGGGGTTCAAGATTCAAGACTTTTATTGTCATTGTTCAGTTGCCTGGACAACAAAATTAACTGACAGACCACAAAGATGCAAGTGACAGAGACTTTACAAGATTAATAAATAAATAGATAAATAAATAAATAAATAAATAAATAACACAACAGTTAAAATAGCAGCTGTTAAAATGACTATATGGAGCAGATCTACACATACTCCCTCCCACTCACCTACCCACATACACTTACGATCACCGTATGTTCCCAGAGATAGCAATAATGGGGAGGAACGATGTCATGGGTCTGATGCATTTATAGTTCTGACGCATTTAAGGCAGTTTGATGAATAGGTGATGGTTTGGATGTCAATGGTCTTTTATAATCGCCCTAGCTTTAGAGAGACATCTAGAGCTGGCAATGGAATCTAAGGAGGGGAGTGGGCAGCCACTCACCTTCTCTTCTGTACTATTGACTCTCTGGAGTCTCTTCTTGTCGGTACCTGTACAACCAGCATACCACACGGGGATGGCGTGCATCAGCACACTCTCGATTGTGGCTCAGGAGAAGGACACCAGCAGATCGGTCTGCAGCCTATTCCATCTCAGGACCCTCAGGAAATGGAGGCGCTGCTGGGCTTTCTTCTCTAGGGCGGTTGTGTTTGTAGTCCATGACAGGTCCTTGGAGATGTAAGTCCCGTGGAACTTCAAGGAGGACACCTTCTCCACGCAATCACCTTTTATGTAGAGGGGAGGGGGATCAGCTTTTGCCTTACGGACGTCCATGACCACTTCCTTGGTTTACCTAGTGTTGAGGGTTAGGTTCTTGTAGTCACACCATTCTGTCAGACGCTGGACCTCATCTCTATAGGCGGTGTCATCATCGTTAGTGATGAGCCTAACCAGGGTGGTGTCATCTGCGAATTTGATAATGGTGCTGTAAGAGTGCATGAGGATGCAGGCGCTGGTGTAGATGGTGAACAACAGACGGCTCAGCACACATCCTTGTGGTGAGCCAGTGCTGAGTGGCAGGGTGGATGATCTCCGATCACGAACTTTGACATATTGTTGCCGGTCAGTAAGAAAGTTCTTGTTCCATGCACATGTAGCGGGGCGGGGGGGGGGGGGGCGGTCCATGTTAACCAGCTTGGCTATAAGGATGTCCGGGATGATGGCATTAAGAGCTGAATTAAAATCGACAAAGAGCATCCTTACTGAAGTCCTAGGATTCTCTAGATGTTGCAGAGCAGAGTGGAGGCCAATGGAAATCTCGGTGGACCTGTCTGCCTTATAGGCAAACTGATGGGGGTCAAAGCCAGGTGGGAGGCAGTCCTTTATGTGCTTTAGAACCAGCTTCTCAAAACACTTTGCAACCACAGGTGTCAGTGCAATGGGTCTGTAGTCATTGAGGCTACTGACAGTGGAGGACTTGGGGACTGTAACTATTATTGCAGATTTCAGGCAGTGAGGGACACTGGCTTGTGACAGGGATACGTTAAAAAGTGTGGTGAACACTGGAGACAACTGGTCAGCGCAGACTTTGAGCACTCTCCCAGGTATTCCGTCAGGGCCAACAGCTTTCCTCTGATTTACTGCTCTGAATATATTACGGACCTGATATTCTTGAAGGGTGAGTGTGTCTGGGCTGAGCTCAGAGGACGCAATGGGCAGGGCAGTTTGCATGGAAGGAGTATCTACTGTACAATTCTCCCAAAGCGAGCAAAGAAGTGGTTTAATTCCTCTGCTAATGAAATGTCCATGTTTCCCATAATGTCCCGCTGCCTTTGTAATTAGTAATTTGTTTCAGCCCCTCCCATACCTTTCTGGGGTTATTGTCTGAGAGGTCATTCGATAGTGTACTTGAATAGGCCCATTTTGCTTCTCTGATGCCTTTTTTAAGGTCTGCTCTTGCTCTCCTGTACATATCCTGGTCCCCAGATTTATAAGCAGAATTACGTGCTTTTAACAGTGCCTGAACCTTACCCGTCATCCAGGGTTTACGGTTGGGGTAGACCCGTGACCCACGTTTCCATGGTGACAGTGTCCGTGCAATGCGTGATGTAACCCAGCACTGCAGAGGTATAAGTCTCTAGGTCATCATGTTCAAAAACACTCCACTCTGTAAGGGCGAAACAGTCCTGCAGCTGAGCCAGAGCTACATCAGACAAGGTGTTAATAGTCTTGGATTCCCATCCTAAAAAAACCCACTCTGAATCCCTCAGACACTTGCAGCTACCGACCAGTATCACTTCTTTCCTTCCTTTCAAAAATCCTCGAACGTACAGTCTACAACCAGCTTTCTCTCTATCTTTCTCAGAACAACCTCCAGGATCCTAATCAGTCTGGCTTTAAAGCAGCTCACTCTACAGAGACTGCCCTCTTAGCAGTCACTGAGAAGCTACATGCTGCCAGATCAGCCAAACTGTCATCTGTCCTCTTCCTTCTTGACCTATCAGCAGCATTTGACACGGTCAACCACAAAACTCTCCTATCCATCCTTAGGAGTCTTGGCATTGGTGGCCTGGCCTGGCGCTGGCTGGCTTCCTACCTAGAAGGCCGAACATACCAAGTGACATGGAATGGATCCACATCTACTCCACGTTGTCTTTCCACTGGTGTCCCTCAGGGCTCGGTTCTTGGCCCTCTCCTATTCTCCCTCTACACTAAATCTCTTGGCGAAGTCATATCCTCACATGGCTTCTCCTACCACTGCTATGCCGATGACACTCAACTCATCCTCTCCTTCCCTCCCTCAGACACTCATGTCTCCACTAAGATCTCTACATGCTTGGCAGACATCTCATCTTGGATGACCACTCACCAGCTAAAACTCAACACTAGTAAAACTGAGCTGCTTTACATCCCGGCTGACTCATCCCCCCTCCAGGACCTTGCGATCTCTTTTGAAAACTCCCTGATCCGTCCTTCGGCTTCTGCTAGAAACCTTGGAGTTACCATAGATGATCGGTTGTCATTTTCCTCACATATCGCCAGTCTTTCTCGCTCTTGTCGGTTTCTCCTCTTTAACATCAGGAGGATACGTCCATTTCTTTCCACTCAGGCTACCCAGATACTCATCCAGTCCCTCGTCATCTCACGCCTTGACTACTGTAACTCGCTTCTAGCGGGTTTACCACTGAGCACCATCCGTCCCCTCCAACTGATTCAGAATGCAGCTGCTCGTCTTGTTTTCAACCTTCCCAAGTTCTCCCACACCACTCCTTTGCTGCGCTCCCTTCCCTGGCTTCCTGTAGCTGCACGCATCAGATTCAAAACACTGATGCTCGCATACAAAGCCAAAAATTCTCTGGCACCATCCTACCTAAAGGACCTCATCACACCCCGCTCTGCACCACGATCTCTCCGATCCTCCAGCACTGCTCGACTGGTCCCACCTCCCCTCAAGGCACAAGGAAGACACGCATCTCGGCTCTTCTCTGTCCTGGCACCTAACTGGTGGAATGAACTCCCCCTAGATGTCCGAACAGCTGAATCCTTGACTGTCTTCAAGCGACGACTCAAAACTTTCCTTTTTCAGAAATACCTGACGTAGAACTTCTATATTCTTACTCGATTCTTTTTCTGGTGTGTGTTTAAAAAATAAATAAATAAATAAATAAATAAATAAATTCTGCACTACTCAATGGAGTTCTCAGAGATAGTATTCATAGCTTGGGTCCTTATTGAGCTAGCATCGGAAATTCATTGCAGAGTCTCAAAGCACTTATGTAAGTCGCTCTGGCTAAGGGCGTCTGCCAAATCCTGTAAATGTAATGTAAATGTAAAATGTTGGTGATGGGCTTTGTCTTTTTTTTGAGTGGTATGTATGCCGGGACAGGAAGCAGGGAGAGGTGATCAGACATACCCAGATGGGGGAGGGGAACAGATCTGTAGGCTCGCTTGATATTTGTGTATACATGGTCCAAGGTGTTATTCCCTCTCGTGGGGCATTTCACGTTGAACAGATTTAGGCAGCACAGTGCTTAAGCATGCTTTTTTAAAATCCCCTACGATGATGTGTACTCCCTCTGGATATGTCCGCTGCTGTTCAGAAATTGAATCATGCAGATAGGCAAGGGCGGAGCTAACAATAGCATCCGGAGGTATATAAACAGCGGTTATTAACACTACAGGCAGTTCCCTAGGCAAGTAAAATGGTCTGCACACAACAGACATTGCCTCTATGTCCGGGGAGCAGACTGTGGTGATGATCTTAGTGTTTGTGCACCAGTTGTTATGTGTGTAAATGCACAAACCTCCACCTCTGCTTTTTCCGGCTGCAGCCTTCATGTCGCTGCAGTGCATTGTGCGGTCTGCTAGCTGCATCGAGGCGTCGGGAATTTCCTCTCGTAGCCACGTCTCCGTGACGACCAAGCCACAGCAATCGCGGACGAGTGGATGTCCGGTTAGTAGGAGGTTCAGTTCGTCGATTTTGTTGACGATCGACCGTGCGTTGGTCAGAAAGATGCTGGGAAGCGGAGGATTAGAAGGCTGCTTCTTTGGCCTGACTAACACGCCTGACCCGCAGCCCCGCTTTTGTTTTCGTTCCTTCCGCCGCCTCCGTCGCTTGGCGGAACGATAACAATCCACGGAGCGCCCGATGATCTCGCTATCTCCGGGGGGATGTTGTTGAGCCTCGGATAATGATTGGTAACAGGAATCTGGCTGTTATATCCCATGTTCCTTAGCCTCCATGGGTGTAGCTAAGATCTGAACGCAGTTGTCTACATAAAAACAGTGTTCAAGTGAGGAGCGTCAATCTACTCCCGACTGACTTTGCTCCATCACATGCTTATAATACACGAAGGTGGTGTAGCACGGACTGCAGGCAGTCCCAAAGTGCAGAAACTGTTGCTGATAAACATCAGGTAGGTTTACCATGTTCAGATTGTGTCACAGGAAGCTGAGATGGGGCTGGTCCTCCTTAAGCATTCACAGCTGGAGAAACATGCTCTTTTCATCACCACTAATGGCTACTTTGCACTCCTGGAAACGGAGGAGGAATCAAAACAGCAAAGCATCAAGTGACGGCCAAAGATATTCATTTAGGCTCATTCCCCTGTAGGTGAAAGAGCAATAAAAGACAAGTCTGTTCTTGCCGTTATGCTAAACTAACTGGCGTGGGATGTTCCACCCAGGACTGCCCTCAGCGGTGGCTGGTGGAACCTTACACACATAGCCAGCTTCAACTAATTTAGTGATTTTCCTACAATAATCTGTAGCTGTATCAGAGCCTCTAGCTAGATGCTTCTCAGCTCCTCTAAGGTGAGCAGGAATAGCTTCCATATTGACTGCTAAAGGAGGAAAACTGGTTTTCCACTGAAGTCGAGTCTCATATCGGTCAACGCCTTTAACTGAAACTTTAACTGTACAATCCTCGAGTCTCTTAACTGCCTCAGTCTCCTGTCTGTACTGTGTGATGAGCCTTGTTTCCATTTTTCTCTGTCAGTATCTTTATTCTGTGATTTTGCTAGTGAATTCCACCTGTGTCCTATTTAAAGTGTCTGTTCTAATTTATTGATTGTTTTGTGTATTCACAACTGCCTTTTGTTAGCACTCGTTATCTGTGTATTTTAGTGCCTGCTTGTGTTCTTTTCTCTGAGTAGGTTATTGTGTTGGAATGTTAGATGGTACCGTGTGGTGCAGTATGAGTTCCCTACCTTGTTCCTGCTCCTTGTTCCTGTGTTGCTTTGTTCCTAGATCTTATTTCCTTGTCATTCCTTGTAGTTAGTCATTGTTTTCCCTATTTTGCTTTTTGACCCCTTGTGGTCCTTTCCTTTGTAGTTTTACCAGTGCTTTAGTTTCTGTAATAACCCCCCCCCCCCATGTCTCAGAGCTGCCAGTGGATTGTCACCTTCTTTTTCTGCCTGCACTATGCCTCGCTTCCTTAACACCAGCTGTCATCCAGGATATCATGCATGTCTAGGATATTCTGTGTCTCCATAGTCACGGGTAACTTTACCTACGGTGCCTTAATGTATCTCCTAAAGTTAGCTCTCAGATCATATGGCAGCTTAACCAGTAATGTGGAGACATGAGACCCACAACTCAACTCTGTCAGACCCTCTTGACCAAGCTGATTTGACATTCCTATGAGTGTCCGTACAGTCAATGAAAACTTGCTGAACCCTCTAAGATCTCTGGATCTAATGTTAGGCCCATCTACCAGCATAACAATATGCTGTAAGGCTGTGGTTGTCCATACAGTTCGATGAGGGCTCTCATTGTGTCACTGTATGGGTACTGGCTGTTACTCTAAGAATCAGCTATGAGTAAGTTAAAATAAAAATATTTCGGTACCACTTTACAATAAGGCAACCCTTATAAAGGGGTTATGAATGGTTTATAAGCGGGTTATAAATTAAGTTGTAACACTTCATAAATCATTAATAGACAATTATAAACAAGTTATACTACAGTTTTCTATTTATTAATGAGTCAGTACCATTTCTAAGTGGCAAAGGGGAGCCTTATTGTAAAGTGGTACCAATATTTCGTATTACACTGTAGTAACAAGCACACGGGCACATTACCACAAAACCAGGCCATCTTCTTAACACTCGAACATGTTAAACTTACTTAAACTTACTAATGAAAGCATTTCACTACTAGTACCAACCAAAAAGCTTTTTGCTCTACTGTGGTGAAAGGATGCAAACCTTGCACCACGAACGTTGTCACAGCCGGTGGCAGCTTCACCCTCTGCTCATCACATTTCGCTGCCTGGAAAGCTACCATGAACGGGTTTCGTTTTTCCGGGCGTGACGCGATTGCTGCCTCAGAGGAGTTATCACTGCCACCCTGCATCTCATCTTCCAAAATGGATGAAACAAATGTATACATAATCCGTTTGTTTCTGAAAACATGCCTGTGGGTTAACCCTATTGTCACTCCCATACCGGCCCTCTGTCACCTGTCCGAGTGGCTTGAATATGAGGTAAGGATACAGGGATATGTAGGGATGGGAATTGTTAACATTTTTCAACTGTTGTTGAATAGGGCAATTTGCTGAGACAATAGTGTCTATGCGGGTGGCCCAGTGGCCCAGTAGATGGTGCTGTTGCTTCACACCTCCATGTTTGAATCTCACTAATGCTGTCTTTATGGAGTTTGCATGTTCTCTATAAGTTGTGTGTGTTTCCTTGTATTGTTCAAAGACATGTAGTCAGGCTAATTGGTGTCTCTAAAAAGGAATGTGAGTCTGTGTGCCCTGTGACTGACTGGTGTCCCATCCAGGATGTACTCCATCCCTGTGCCCTGATTGTTTTATGTGTCTGTATGACTGGAATAAAAGGTTTACTTTCATATCAGCATTACCCCTAAGGGAGACATCCCATAATACAGGTCCTGCTCTTTATCAAATACATGAGTGCCTGATCTACATGTTACACCTGGGAGCTGAACTAAAGCCTCTGGATTTGGCTAATTCTAGTTTATGATGAATCTTTGTAAAATGACAAATACACAGACTTTTCCCACAGACAGACACCAGAGATACAGCCATATGTTTTGTGTATATTCATTTAAATCCATATTTTAAAACTTGTTAATTTAGTAAAAATTTAGGTTTTATTGTCAGACGTTAAAGACTATTTCAGACATTTTTCTGCCATGTAGGGATTGTTACTAAAGCTTTGCAGAATGGGTTATTATAGATGGTTAATAATTACAGCAAAGGCCAGTGTTACAGTTGTACTCTGTATTAGTTAATCCAGGTCCATCATAAATTTATTATGATATATTAATGAAATATTTAATCTCAGTTTGACTGTGGGTGACATGGCATATGAACACTTTTGTCATAACCGTAATTTATTATTCTGTATCCAACCAGCCTATTAAATATTTTCAGAATTTTTATTTCAGTTTTAGAAAGGACTTTGACAAGGAGGAGAAAGGCAGAGTATATGACACTCTATGTAAATGTAAAAAATGAAAATGTCTGCCCTCTTGTGGTGAAACAATGTATAATAGTGAAATACGTCTCCTTGTTCCCCGCAGATATTTTTCTCCAAAGGATGGATGAATGAATGAATGACCGACCCAGACTGTAAAATGAAATCTGCTTTATATTCCGTAATCATGAATAAGCTGAACAGATAGTTGTTTATTGAATGAGCTGTTCATCAGGAAGTCAGTCCAAACCAGGCCCTGCCCCCCAGCCAACAGGCCGCCTAGAAGCTTACGGCTGGTCCAGTTAGACAGCACTAGGTGATCTGGGTGTTGGGGGCGCGGTGGGAGAGGGGTATGGTCACAACAGAGGGAGAAGTTCCCCCCAGGAAGTATACTCAGCAAAAAAAGAAATGTCCTCTGACTTTCAACTGTTTTTACTTTCAGTAAACTGAATGTAACATAAATGTATTTGTATAAACACTAAGAGTCAACAGCATAAGACATAAACTAAAAATGTTTCACAATGTGTCCCTGAATGAAGGGAGGCTCAAAATCAAAGGTACCAGTCAGTATGTGGTGTGGCCACCAGCTGCTTGAAGTACTGCAGTGCATCTCCTCCTCATGGACTGGACCAGATTTCTCAGTTCTTGCCGTGAGATGTTACCCCACTCTTCCACCAAGGCACCTGCAAGTTCCTGGACATTTCTGGGGGGAACGGCCCTAACCCTCACCCTGCGATCCAACAGGTCCCAGACGTGCTCAATGGGATTGAGATCTGGGCTCTTCGCTGGCCATGGCAGAACACTGACATTGCTGTCATGCAGAAACTCACGCACAGTACGAGCAGTATGGCTGGTGGTATTGTCCTGCTGGAGGATCATGTCCGGATGAGCATGCAGAAAGGGTACCACATGAAGGAGGAGGATGTCTTCCCTGTACCGCAAGGCATAGAGATTGCCTGCAATGACAACAAGCTCAGTCCGATGGTGATGTGAGCACTGATGGAGGGATTGTGTGTTCCTGGTGTGACTCGGGCAGTTGTTGTGGCCATCCTGTACCTGTCACGCAGGTGTGATATTCGGATGTACCGATCCTGTGCAGGTGTTGTTACACGTGGTCTTCCACTGCGAGGATCAGCTGTCCTTCCTGTCTCCCTGTAGTGCTGTCTTAGGCGTCTCACAGTGCGGACATGGCCCTTATTGCCCTAGCCACATCAGCAGTCCTCATGCCTCCCTGCAGCATGCCCAATGCACGTTCACGCAGATGAGCAGGGACCCTGGGCATTTTTCTTTGGGTGTTTTTCATAGTCGGTAGACAAGTCTCTTTAGTGTCCTGCGCTTTTAGAGCTGTGACCTTAAATGCCTACTTTCTGTAAGCTGTTAAGGTCTTAACGACCATTCCACAGGTGCATGTTAATTAATTGATTATGGTTAATTGCATGGAAAACATTGTTTAAACCCTTTACAATGACGATCTGTAAAGTTATTTGGATTTTTACAACATTATTGTTGAAATACACAGCCCTGAAAAAGGGACATTTCTTTTTTTGCTGAGTATAGAAGCAGAAGGTGAGGACAGCTCACTTAATTATCAGTCACTGTATCTCAGTGCTGCTATACTTTGTCTTTCTTGCAAGGGAAGTTTATTGTCTTGCCGACAGTTTCCTGCTGATGTAGAGCCCCAGTCACACATGCCACAGCCAGCCATTACTGTAAGTGATGATGTTGGTCAGGTGGGCTGTATGACGATAAAGTTTGTGGTCAGTTAGTGAGAAGGAGCCGACACCCCATGTAAACGGAACAGATGAGTGCAGAACCTGTATAAACCAAGCGGAGGGGAGAAAGTAGGTTTTTATTGGACTCCAGGAGTCCTGGTCACAGACAGAGACAGAGAAACAGTGAAAATATGGAGAATCCGGGAGGGAGTGTCAGTCTCCACAGACCTGAGGTCAGTAAGACCCAAATAAGTGTATTTTATCTGTGTTTTATCTGTAAGAATCTCTGTAATGAAACAACAGGCTGTGAACTTGGGCGTCTGTGTGTGATTGTGTCTGTTGGAAGCTGAGAGAAACACAAACAGCTCTCAGTCTGATAGGACTGCTGATAAGACCCAGGTGAAGAGAATCAATGTGCTCATTACCTGACTTTGCCCCCCCCCCCCCCAGGACACCCCCCACCCATGTCTTACAGAGACACTTTCCTATTACACCTCTTGTTTCCTACTGATCCACAGATATTAAAAGGACCTACTGAAGTGGTACTTAAACTGTATAAAACATAGTAAAGACTGAACCAAAGGCCTGAGGACAGACCCTCTGTATACAGCACAGTGTTTATACAGAGTCTCACCCTCACATGCTGTATGACGACATTTCTGCTGTTCAGAATAAGTGTCTGAGAATATTTTCTATATCATGCTAATGATTTAGGTGCTTTATGCTCATGCACAAGAGAAAAGTGAGGGAGTTAAGAACCTAGAGCTCTATGAGACAGTTTGTGCAAAAAGCTACGACTCCAGTAAAACAGAAAACAATTGATGAGGAACTGGCTAAAATGATTGCACGTGATTTCCAACCATAGTAATTCATTTCACTAATAATTTTACATTATTTCTGGTAATAAATTCATTTAAGCACCAAAAAAATTCTGAAGAGCCACTTGGGAGCCGAAAGAGCCGGAATTCTTTCTCTTTAAAAAGAGCCGGAATTCCCATCACTACTACTTGTTTGCATATTCACCACGTAACCACACTTGCGCATTAGAGCTAGTAGTGGAATGAGCTGCACACAAACACTGTTAAATCTGCTCTTACTACAGCGTCTGCAAACACCTTGCGCCTTCAGTAGCATCGTGGGTATGTAGTGTTATTTTATCTGCGAGCACCGATCCTTGTTTTGATGTTTGATACTGTAGCACTATATTTTTGGTTAAACATATATTTGCAGTAAAGAACAGAGTGATAAACTTATATTTGTATATTGCACTGTTTAGGTATGTACATGAAACGCAAACTCGCCTGTAAGTAAATGGTAGCGTTTTTGTACTTTCAGTTTTACATTTTCCCTGATCAGTAAACCTGTGTACAAAGGAACACGCTGTCTTCAGAGTCTTGATGTGGGAAAGAGTTAGCTGGCTGTCTAGTCATACAGGATGTGTAATGAGGGCAGCACAACAGTACAACCTCACATACTTGTCAGACAGCTTATATCTTGTTTTCATTTGGATCGTCAGCTCATGAGATGGATTATCAGTTTCCTCTGTAACAGAACTCAGACAGTAGTTATATATGGCTGAACATCTGAATCCATCTCTGCCTCCACTGGCTCACTGCAGAGTTGTGTACTTTCTCCTTTACTTTTTACTCTGCATACTGCTGATAACAGTGTCATCATGCCTCTTCACAGTTGGTCAGATCATTCGCATGAACCCATAATACAAGAATCTGTAGACTGGTGTGATAAATCCTTTCTGGATTGAAATGTGTTCAAATCAAAAGATATGATCCTCTCACTAAACCACATTCACATCCCGCAAAAGCAATTCAGGGCACTAATGTTAGAGTTGCCCAGACCTACAAATACTTGGGTACTGTGTTTGATAACAGACTGAGATTTAGTGACAATACAGAGATCACTGTGGAAAAGTCCAGCAGTGACTGTATTTCCTACATAAATTAAATCCCTTTGGAGTAGATCAAAGACTACAGACAATGTTTTATTCTTCTTTTATTGAAAGTATTTTAATGTTTTTATTTATTTGCTGGTTTAAATCTGTCAAATAGATAACAATCAACTACATGGCGTTGTTAACCTTTATTTGACAAACACATAGATCTCTAGTGCAGTTTAATTCTGAACAAGTCCTTAAAAGGCATGTAAGGTTATCAATGACCCCACCCATGTCCTATATGGTGACTTTCATATGTTGCCATCAGGAATGTGATTCAGACCCCATGTATGCAAAACAAATAGGAGGAAGTTTGGGTTTGTTCCAGAAGCCATCAGACTGGTGAACAGTAACAGTGTAGGTGATGGTCAGTGTAGCTTGTAAAGTTGCACTTTAACTAAACTTAATATCACATGCTTGTCTACATAACTATGTATGCATGTATTTTTATTTTAGTGAGGCTGCTTTTGAATTGAATTTTACAAACAGTTTTAAAGTTGTTAGTAGGGGCTTGGGCAGAGTAGTATTGTTTTTGAAAATACCGTATACCGTGGTATAATGTCTGGACAGTAAAAATGATCTGGACAGTAAAAATATAAAAAATAGATAAGCGGATACCTGCACATCTCCTGCAACAATTATTCTTCTTCTGCTATTTCTTGGTTGACCTCTGCTCTGTAAAAGTCAGGGCTGCCACGTACTGGAAACATCTAGTCAATCTCCGGCAGATAAAAAAAATAAATCTGGGCTACAGGCTCCTGATGATGAAATTTACGTCACCTCACCAGATCTTACGTCACCTGCAGAAAAGGAAAGTATGAATTGGCTTTCAGATTAGACCTGGTTGTATTTTATTCTGCAGCAGGTTTGGAGAAGTAATTAAGCTCTAGCTGGTAGAGACTGGGGGCAGCATGGGGGCTTCACACCTCCAGGCTTGTGGTTCCAGTATCTGGCCCAGCTCTCTGTGGGGAGTTTGCATGGTCTCCCTGTATCTGCACTGGTTTCCTATGAGCTCTCTGGTTTTATATTCAAGAATACATAGTCCAGGTGAATTGATTCCTGTAAAAGTGCCCATAGTGACTGTGTGTGAGTGTTTGCCCTGTGATAGACTGGCATCCTGTCCTGGGTGTTCCCCTGCCTTTGTGACAGACTGGCATCTTGTCCTGGGTGTTCCCCCGCCTTTGTGACAGACTGGCATCCTGTCCTGGGTGTTCCCCCGTCTTTGTGACAGACTGGCATCCTGTCCTGGGTATTCCCCTGTCTTTGTGACAGACTGGCATCCTGTCCTGGGTGTTTCCCTGTCTTTGTGACAGACTGGCATCCTGTCCTGGGTGTTCCCCTGCCTTTGTGACAGACTGGCATCCTATCCTGGGTGTTCCGCTGCCTTTGTGACAGACTGGCATCCTGTCCTGGGTGTTCCCCCGTCTTTTTGACAGACTGGCATCCTGTCCTGGGTGTTCCCCTGTCTTTGTGACAGACTGGCATCCTGTCTTGGGTGTTCCGCTGCCTTTGTGACAGACTGGCATCCTGTCCTGGGTGTTCCCCTGCCTTTGTGACAGACTGGCATCCTGTCCTGGGTGTTCCCCTGCCTTTATGACAGACTGGCATCCTGTCCTGGGTGTTCCCCTGTCTTTGTGACAGACTGGCATCCTGTCCTGGGTGTTCCCCCGTCTTTGTGACAGACTGGCATCTTGTCCTGGGTGTTCCCCTGCCTTTGTGACAGACTGGCATCCTGTCCTGGGTGTTCCCCCGTCTTTGTGACAGACTGGCATCCTGTCCTGGGTGTTCCCCCGTCTTTGTGACAGACTGGCATCCTGTCCTGGGTGTTCCCTTGCCTTTATGACAGACTGGCATCCTGTCCTGGGTGTTCCCCTGTCTTTGTGACAGACTGGCACCCTGTCCTGGGTGTTCCCCTGTCTTTGTGACAGACTGGCATCCTGTCCTGGGTGTTCCCTTGCCTTTGTGACAGACTGGCATCCTGTCCTGGGTGTTCCCCTGTCTTTGTGACAGACTGGAACCCTGTCCTGGGTGTTCCCCTGTCTTTGTGACAGACTGGCATCCTGTCCTGGGTGTTCCCTTGCCTTTGTGACAGACTGGCATCCTGTCCTGGGTGTTCCCTTGCCTTTGTGACAGACTGGCATCCTATCCTGGGTGTTCCCTTACCTTTGTGACAGACTGGCATCCTGTCCTGGGTGTTCCCCTGCATTTATGACAGACTGGCATCCTGTCCTGGGTGTTCCCCTGCCTTGTGCCCTGTGCTGCCTCAGATCAGCTCCATGCTCCCTGTACTGTACTGACCCTGTGTAAATGTGGAAGAAAGGACCTGGTTTGCTCTCTGGCCCTAAAACAGGGCAAATTCTGGACTAAAACACAATTCAGTCCAGTCGCCCCCCCATCCCTGGTCAGTAAATGATGAGGACCTTGGCTATGTGCCCCTGATGGGGATGATAGCTGTGTGACCCTCCCCTAGGACACACCTGCTTTGTTTTCCTGTGTCTTTCCCTTGTTTTTATGCAAAATGACAGTCTTGCTATTTCCTCACTGTCCTCTTAAACCCATCTCTCTGTGCCATGACTCCTGGTACAAGTGTTACACAAACTGATAATATATAATATTAACCAGAGATATTGTGATGCTGAAAATGTGAATTTAGTTGGTTGTTTTCCCCACAGGTGCTGACAGTGTGTCCTCAGTGAGATGGGTGTCTGTACAGAGAGGAGGATCTGTCACCATCCCATGTTTCTATGACAACATATATCAGCAACATGTGAAATACTGGTGCAGAGATTATTATTCTTCAGATTCATATACTCCCATAGTACGCAGTGACTCTCTACAGAAGAGCAATGAAGTGTCAATCAGAGATGATCCTGACCAGCGAGTCTTCAATGTGACCATGAACAATCTGACAGATGGGGACTCTGGTTACTACTGGTGTGGTGTGGAGATCAGCAGAGGTCCAGCTGTGAGAACACGGGTTTATCTGTCAGTCATTGGGGGTAAGATGTCTGTACTGCAGACTGTAGCCAATGAGATGCCCATGTCATTCAGGCAGAAAGGAAGGACATTAACACATAAATTCAAGTGAAAATATTTTAATATACAAGAGGCACCAAATTTTACGTTTGATCAGTACCATGAATGAGACCTGGGAGAAGTCACAGTGTCAGTTTAAATGGGCTACTTCAGGGTGTTAAATATGATAAGTAATATGCTAAGATGTGTCCTTTAGTGTAAATTGATTTTAAATAAATTTAATAGAAACAGATTAATATATAAATTAACATACAGCAAAGAAGCATCTGTTCAGCTCTGTTATTGATGTTTGGCCAATATATATAAATTTGAATAAGTGTATTCCAGCAAAGGAGGATTTTGTGAACTAATCTTAATCTAAATGATAAGTTAATAATTTATTGCATTTTTATTTTGGCAAATATAGTGGCAGGAAATTAATACAACAAATTTAAATAATCTACAGAATGACATAATATGACCTGCAGTGGGCTGGTACTGACCTTTTATTAATATGTGTATAAATGGTGTAAGAGGGAGTAAGAGTTAATCAGCTGGGTAATTTTCATACTGTCCCTGCAGGTGTGTCCACACTGAACACGGTGACTGTACAGAGAGGAGGATCTGTCACCATCCCATGTTCCTATGACAACATGTATCAACAACATGTGAAATACTGGTGTAAAGGGAGTGACTGGAGTTCATGTACTCCCATAGTACACAGTGACTCTCCACAGAAAAGCGGTGAAGTGTCGATCAGAGATGATCCTGACCAGCGAGTCTTCACTGTGACCATCAACAATCTGAAACCTGGGGACTCTGGTTACTACTGGTGTGGTGTTGAGATCAGCAGAGGTTCAGCTATGGGAACACGGGTTTACCTGTCAGTCACTGAGGGTAAGATGTCTGTACTGCAGACTGTAGCCAGTGAGATGCTCAGTATGTAACATGTCATTCAGACAGAAAGGAAGGACATTAACACGAATACAGGAGAAAATATTTTAATAAATAGTTGAAACCAAAAATTTACATAACCTTCAGAAAAAGACACAAAAACGTTTTTTTCTCACTGCCGGACATTTAATCAGAGTAAATCTGTTTTTAGGATCAGTTAGGATCAGCAATTTTTTTTGTATTTGTTAAATGTCAGAATAAAGAGAGAATTTTATTTTTTATCATTTTGTCCTTTGTTCACATGGGTATGAAATATATGTGTATAATATTAACATAACTGGCTCATATTCATGACTATTTTATTGTTATGTAAATATCACAGTGTTTGTTCCTAATCTGTGTGTTCAGGTTCCCCAGAGCTGTCAGTGGACAAACAGGAGGTGACGGGTGTGGAAGGAGACAGTGTCACTGTTCAGTGTCGCTATACAGACAGTTACAGTCAGAAGCGGTGGTGTAAGGACAGGCACTCCTGTGTATCAGGTTCTTGGGGTTTGGATGGGAGGCCTGTTCTGATCAAGGATGACAAAGTAAAGAAAGTCTTCAGTGTGACAATGATGGGACTGGAGAGGAAGGACACAGGCTGGTACTGGTGTGATACTGGAAAAGTGCAGATCCCAGTTCATATTACTGTCATTCTGAGAACTACAACCACAACCAGCACTGAAAGTAAGTATTAACCTAAAATCTGATTGTGAATCATTTATGCTTAAATTTGCTTAGATAAATACTAAATGAGCCCAACAGCCTTACTCATGAAGGGGGTCTGTGTGTTTTGCTGGATAAATTGGTGGTGGGGGGGTTGTTTTCCAGGGAATAACCAGGGCAGATCCAACCGCTGTCTGACACCCAATCAGCACAAGGCTCTATATTATACAGCTCTGGAAAAAATTAAGATATCACTCCTAAATTTTTAAACCGATCAGCTTCTTAAAATCCTGGTTTAATCCTGGATCTGCTGGCAGAAGGTTACACTGCGCAGCAGGCTGCTTCCAGGCTCAAAGTTACTAAGACAGCAGTAACAAGAACAAAACAAAGCAGGAGACACTGGGAACGACCAGAAACTACAGTATCCATGTAGAGGGTAGAAGCAGCTTTTTAATGCCAGAGACGACTGTCAACTTGTACAGCTGTGACTCATAAATCAGAGGATGACCTCATGTGACCTTAAAGAACATTAAATGGTGTGAAGTGCAAGGAATAAAGCAAGTAAGAGGCTTTTCATCATTGAGAAACAGGGAAGAGATAGGTTGGAGTTTACCAGAAAAAGTACATTATACAGAGACACTTTCCCAAAAACTGAGAAATAAGTGAAACCAAATGTAAAGAGGGGAGGAGAATTTAGATACTGGAGATGCAAGTTTATACATGCAGATGATCTCAGCAGGGAGCCGATTAGAACACATATGTGGATGTTAACCATGTTAACCACACTGACCTTGCTTGAGGTTTTTGAGGATCCACAATCATAACCTTAGTCCCATTCGCCAGGTTGGCTGCGTCCATCTGCCATTTCTGCCTGTTCTGGAGGGTTAGTAGGTCAAACCTGGTCTGGAGGGTTAGCAGGTCATCCCTGGTCTGGAGGGTTAGCAGGTCGTCCCTGATGAAGCTCCTCCAGAGCTGGTCAGCAAGTACCTGGCTCCATCTCCTTCGGCTGAGTCGCTCTGATGTGGGGTAGATCACCTGAGGAAGGGCTGAATTTGGCCGCCCCATCAGGAGAGTATTGGGTGAGATGGGATCAGGATCAGTTACATCCCAGGACACTTAATCCCTTCTTCCTTAGCTAGTACAGTCCACAGTATGTGGGCCTAAGGTGCTGTACAAGGCTGCCTTCACTGAGCAGGTGGAGCACTAGGTGGATTAATGCGGTAAGTGATTTTCTGGGCTGCCAGTTGCTCCTTTATAGAGGATCCTAAAGCATTAAGAGCCTCTCAGCTCAGTACTACAGTGGCTCCCTTAAACTTGGTGCCCTGGCTTCCCTCTCCATGCAGTACAGTTACATAATGACGAGGAATGAGTCTGTGTCAAGGCTAAGCATGACATCTAGGTACAACACTCTTGTAGTGAGACACTTATAAATGATTCCCCAGTGATTCTCCTGTCTCTTACCAGTCTTCACTAACACTGCATCCTGGGCTCTGCCATGGCATGTGTGTAGGCGGCTTCCTATCCTAATTAGGCTTGTGTCAAACTAAGGTGTGAGCTACACCAACCTACTGTTGATAGTCAGAGCTTCAAGAGAAGCGTACTCTTCAGGGAGACTCCAGCTCTACACGTCAGAGGAGTTTCAGTTCAGCTGCTCTAAAATCATCAGCCATGGGGCTGCAGCCCCTGCTGGCTGCCCTGTCAGACTGCTGAGCAACGGGTTTCACTGGGGCAGTGAAGGATTGGTAATGACCTTCAGCCACTGGAAAAAAAAAAACGTAATACTGTTCCACTCCATCCCAAACCAGTGTGGTGCTGAGGTAATCTGCTGTATCAGCATACGCTCCTTACCACTCTCTCTCTTTTTCATTAAATGCAGAACAAGGGATCACCTATTATGGTTTTTGTCACTTCCTCTTTGTAGTGCAGAGGTTAAATGTAGACTGACCGGATGATTTCAGAACTGACTGCAGTCTTCTTTTTGTCCACTATGTGGCAGCAGTATACAGGAATGGTCTTATTCTGTCTTGTGGCTGATGTGTGTATAAATTCATATACCTAGATAGCATAGAATTCTGCATCCAACTTTGTCTTATGGATTTAGGTTGGAGTGAATTATATATTAACAACAGTATGTCAGAATTATATTATACACGATTGTTACGATCCTCAGTCTAGGGTTGAGGACCGTCAGAAAGGTAAAGGGAAAGGAGAGGGGAAAACGAGACAACCAGGGCATGGGAAAAGGGAACACGGGAAACACAGGGATATTTTTTTTGTATTTTTTTATATTTATTCACAAACACTTTCACAAACAATAGGGTAACAGACTTTGGGAGTGACACCGCCAAAACAATAAACAAAACAGCACTACCGAACCCGTCCACGACTAAACTAATTCTAAACAAAACGAAAAAGATGAGAAAAGAAATGACACAGACTAAGCCTAACTCCCTAACCAAAACACAGAATAAGCCACTCGTACACAAAACAAAATAGCAGTCACTCCCTACGTACTTAACAGAAATGAACATACAGAACACACCAAAGCCGAAACACAGTAACCAAAGGGGCGAGGCAAAGAGAGTAGTCAGGAGGAAGGCAAGAGATCAAAAACCAGTCAAAACCGAAGGCAAAGGTACAGAAGGATAAGGCAAGAGACGAAAACCAGGAAACCAAAACTGTCACACACGAGTAATCCAAAAGAATGCAATCAAACCAACAACAAAAACCAACCAAGAGCAGAGCTGCTGCTACTCTCCCGCCACGGCTTTTTCAATCATAAAGGCGGGTGTAGCGTCGAAGCTCGGGGCGTGGCCAGGTCCGGGAGGCGGAATCGAAGGCAGCCGGACAACGATCAGGACAATCCCTCCCCAAACCTTACGGCACGTAAAACGATATTTTGACCAGAATGTTAATCAAAAAAATATTCAGATTTGCAGATATAGCCATGCGTAGTTAAAGGAACAGGAAATCTGACAGGAATGGATTCCTAAGAGAACTTTGTGACAGACTGGCATCCTGTCCTGGGTGTTTCCCTGCCTTGTGCCCTGTACTGCCTCAGATCAGCTCCACTGATTCTGTACTTGATACGCATGTGGAAGATGGATCACTAAGCTAAAATGCAGTTCAGTACTTACCGTATGCCATTCAAAAGTCAAAAATGACTGAATTTGATGTATTTACAATTACAGCCTTAGTGTTAAAGGGGTGTGGTCACCACAAAGTGATGATCCCATTCATTCTCCTCACTGTGCCTTTATTACCAGCGACTTAAGCTACTGGTTTTCCTCTCAGACCCTAAAACAGGGCTGCCCAAATGGCAAATTCTGGACTAAAACACAATTCAGTCCAGTCGCCCCCCCATCCCTGGTCAGTAAATGATGAGGACCTTGGCTATGTGCCCCTGATGGGGATGATAGCTGTGTGACCCTCCCCTAGGACACACCTGCTTTGTTTTCCAGTGTCTTTCCCTTGTTCTTATGGCAAAATGACAGTCTTGCTGTTTCACCTCCTCACTGTCCTCTTAAACCCATCTCTCTGTGCCATGACTCCTGGTACAAGTGTTACACAAACTGATAATATATAATATTAACCAGAGATACTGTGATGCTGAAAATGTGAATTCAGTTGGTTGTTTTCCCCACAGGTGCTGACAGTGTGTCCTCAGTGAGATGGGTGTCTGTACAGAGAGGAGGATCTGTCACCATCCCATGTTCCTATAAAGACCGTTATAAAGCACATGTGAAATACTGGTGCAGATGGGCTTATAGCCATCCATGTACTCCCATCGTACGCAGTGACTCTCCACAGATGAAGGATGAAGTGTCAATCAGAGATGATCCTAACCAGCGAGTCTTCAATGTGACTATGAACAATCTGACAGCTGTGGACTTTGGTTACTACTGGTGTGGTGTGGAGATCAGCAGAGGTCCAGATGTCGGAACATGGATCCAGCTGTCAGTCACTGAAGGTAAGATGTCTGTACTGCAGACTGTCGCCAATGAGATGCACAGTATGTAACATGTCATTGAGATTTAAAGGAAGGACATTAACACAAACACAGGAGAAAATATTTTAATATACAAGAGGAACCAAATTTTAGTTTTGATCAACACCACAAATGACACCTGGGAGAAATAACAATGAATGTGCTACTTCATGGGGTTTAATATGAGAAGTAATATTCTTTGGTTTAGTTTAAAGTGAATGTTAAATTCACAAAAGCATAAATATATAAATAAACTTGCACTGGGGCCCATAGGACAGCAAGGTCGCATGTTGGGCTGGTGCCCTCAGTGTAAATAGTGTAAATAGCTCTGTGTATTTACCATGTATTGTGTTGTGTGTCTGTTGTGAGTATGACTGGCAGACATCAGGAAACCCCATCTTTGTAGCCTTCCTGTGCTTATCTGTGACTCTGGTACCTGAACCACACTGGTGTCAGACCTGAGGATAAAGGTGACAGAGCTCAGCAGGGAGCAGCATGACGTGGGACACGGCCGATCGCAGTGAAGACCCCCCTAAAGCTGCCCCGGTACAGTGGGTAATGGCCCCTGGAACCCTCCCAAGTACCGGTCCGGCTGGTGGCACGGCCCAATCACTGGTCCCCCAAGATGGGGGCACCTGGTGATGCCACTGGAAGAGGAGGCACTGCGAGCTCTATTAAGCAGAGCCCCACCCCTACAGCTGATCTGCACCCATCGTGCGCATGGCATTGGGGGGGGGGGGGGCAGCTGAAAGTCACGCTGACAGGACAGTCGGTGGTACAAGAGGTCTGACTAGCCAGCACTGCTGACCCCTGTGTTATCAGACTGGACTTACTAGTACAGCTAGGGGCCACCATCTGCTTTGGGTACAGATGTGGGGGTCCTCCAGTATGAGAGCAGCGGCCAGGGATAGCAATGGGAGAAGAGAGGAGGAGAGCCGTCCACCCGGTGGGGGGAAAAGAGCTGCCCACAGCTCCTGAGGGAAAGTCTCCACCAGCCACATGACTGCAACTCCAGTCCAAACTGCGCTGAACGGCAGCACCACAGCAGGACCGTCTCCATAGACAGTGCAGGCTGTGCAGCAACTGTGGCAGTACAGCAATCAGCCCTGTTCACCCATCTGCATCTGCACCAACTGCTTCTGGTGAAACTACAAGTGTCTGAGCAGCAGATCCAAGAAATGGCAGACAGGAGTCATGAAGCCTTCCCACAGTCCATAAGCGGCACGGACCTTGTCACCAACAAGGATGGGTCATGTTAATTTTGCTTCAACTATCAACCATTGAATGAGGTGACAAGGAGGGAATCCTATGTGCTTCCATGCATCACTGGGTCAACATGGTTCAGCTCCTTAGACCTCCGGAGTGGCTACTGGCAGGTCGACCTGTCCCCAGTAAACCACCCCAAGACCGTGTTCACCATCGGTCACAGGCTATGACACTTCTGGTCAGTTTCATTCAGCCCCTGTAACAGCCTGGTCACCTTCGAGAGGCTAATGGAGGCTAATGTCGCAGCTCACCTGGACCTAATGCGTCATCAACACTGATGATCTACTGCTCCACGCCGCTGATTTTGCCCGGACATTGTGGAACTTAAAGACAGTGTTTGCAGGGACCCTCTGCGCAGGGTTGTGGCTGAACCCCCGGAAGTGCTCCCTCCTCCAGTGCATGATGCTCTTCCAGGGCCACATCATCAGAGGAAGGGCGTGGCCACCGACCCGCAGAAGACGGCCGCTGTGTGAGACTGGCCCCCTGCACAGACTGTAGCAGAGCTGCACAGCTTCCTGGGGTTAGTGTCATATTACCAACACTTTGTAAGGACTTCGCCAGCATGGCAAACACAATGCACCGTCTACAGAAAAGGGAAGTGGCTTTGCTTGGACAGATGCCTGAGCCGCGGCTTTTAACCAGCTCTGTGTGACGCTCACCGATGTTCCCATGCTAGAGTACCTGGACCCTCATCTCCTTTTCATTCTGGACACGGACACTAGCAACGAGGGGCTGGGTGCTGTGCAATCACAGGCAGGACCGTGAAGGGAGCTTCTATCTAGGCCGGCAAGAACTTCCGTCTGTACCTCAGTGGCCAGTGGTTCTGGTTGTAGAAAAACCACAAATCACTTGGGTGGCTCCTGAGTTTCTGACACTCAGAAGGACAGCTGGTCTGTTGGTTGGAGGTAATGGCAGAGTTTGACTTTGAGGTCCAACATCACCCTGGGAAGCTGCATGGAAACGTGGACACTCTGTCTCACTGACCCTGCAGCAGCTCACAGTGCAGGACAACCAGGCCACCACCAAGACTTCATTTGCCAGCAGATCATCACAGAGCAGCACAGCAGCCCCATGCTGGCCAGGGTGAGGGAGTAGCTAGACGAAGGAGGGTGACTGGGTTGGGAGGTGATATCAGCCTCTGGTCCAGAGAACAAGGCCTATCACACTCAGTGGGGCACCATGGAGGAACACGAGGGCCTGCTGGTAAGCCACAGGTGATCGCTGGACGGTGCAAGGGAGCAGCTGCTGGTGCCCCAGAGCCTGTGTAACCCAGTGTCTGGTTCTTTTGTTTAGGTAAAGTGTATATGATTAATCTGATTTGTATTGTGTTGGGGAGGATGCAGCAGATACTGAACTAGCAGCACAGAGGCTACAACGTGATTTTGAATTAATTAGTGGCTGGTCAGATAGCTAGTAGCTGAAATTTAACGTAGATAAATGTAAGGTAATCCATGCAGGGAGCAGAAATATAAAGTACAGACAATTTATGGGTTCCACTGATTATGAGAAAGACCTCAGTGTGTATGTTGATGTCTCCATGTCCCACTCTCACCAGTGTGGGGAAACAATTAAAAAGGCCAATAGCATGTTAGGTTACATCTCTTGGTGTGTGGAGTTTAAGTCAAGGGAGGTGATGCTACAATTATATAATTCCTTGGTACTGTAAGACCCCACCCAGATTATTGTGTGCAGGTTTTGTCACCATACCTTAAGAAGGACATTGCTGCCTTCGAAAGGGTGCAGCGTAGGGCTACAAGAATTATTCCTGGACTTAGAGGAATGCTTTATAATGAGAGGTTAGCTGAGCTGAATCTCTTCATGCTTGAGCAAAGGAGACTAAGGGGGGACATGATCCAGGTATATAAGATTCTAACAGGTCTGGATGCTGTTCAGCCAAATAGCTACTTCAGTATTAGCCATAGGTGGAAATTAGAATAATTTTAAAATGGATTTGAGAAAGCACTTCTTTACACGTCGTGTAGTTAGAGTATGGAATATTCTCCCTCTTAGTGTAGTGCAAGCATTACCTTTGGTTCCTTTTAATTAGAGCTGGATAAAATTTTATCAACTCTGATGTATTAGTTAAGTTCTCCCCAAACGAGCTTGATGGGCCGAATGGCCTCCTCTCATTTGTAAATTTCTTATGTACTGAGCTGACACACGCTCTATATCATTTGGGTTTTATATTCTTTTTATTGCTTGTTAAATATAATTTAATGAGTTATTCATTTAATATCTGCCAATGGGAGTAATCCCATGAATCCCCATGAAGGGCTGGGATCGACCCAGGAGATACGGGATACGAGGGAGAAGAGATAAGACTGCATGTCTTCCTTCCACACTCGCAGCAAGCTTACTGCTGAAGCTACTAAATTCCAGAGGACATCTGCGAGTAGAGAGAGAGCTATTCGATTCACGGTGGTGAAGGACCGAGTGCCTGACGAGTCATTTGCTCCGGTTCCAGGACGATCGAGAGAGCAGTCAGATCAGGCCTGCTGCAATTTTTCTTTAGTTTAATTATTTGCCAGCTTAGGTTTTTCAGTGGGCAATAATGGAGTGTGAACTATTGTAGCTACTGTTTACATTGTATATATTTTGTCGTCTTAATTTTAGAATTTATATAGTAAAGTTCTTAAATTTAACTTCATTGTATTATATTGCGTAGTTGTTAAATAAGGTGACGAAAGTATTTAGGGTGGGCATGTTAGCCCTGGGTTAGTTTTGAAGGGAACATATAGCCTACAGACAGACACCATAGTGAACTCAGGGCCCCCGTCAAGTGATTGTTAATTGGCGCCCAGCAAAAGGCCTGAAGGGGGCGCTACACCTGTGCTCTCTCATGCTGAGGTCAGTGCACGGAGCCGTCGGGGCCGGGCAGTACGGCGTAAAGAAGATGCTGAGGAAGCTGTGGCAGCGCTTCACCTGGCCGGCTGCCAGCAGGAAGCCCAGATGTTCCTGCATTGCTGTGCTGCATGTGCGGCTCAGAGGGGTCCTAGCTGGCAGTGCCAGTCTGCCCTCCAGCTGTACCTAGGGGAGCATGTGGGGGTCGATGTCCTGGGCCCCTTTCCCCACACTGAGGCTGGGAATCACTACATTCTTGTGGTCATGGACTACTTCACAAAGTGGGCTGAGGGTCACATGGTTCCAGAGCAGAGTGTGACCTGACCACCATGGCAGAAAACAGCTCTAGGAGCTTTGGGGCTTCAGAGCAGCTGTACGGCATCCAGGGGAGAAACTTCAAGGTGCTGGTGTTCTATGAGGTCAGCTGGCTACTAGGGAGCTGGCTGCTGAAGACCCCTGCCCCCCCTCCCCACACACACACCCCCATCAGCAGAGTGACAGGCTGGTGAAGAGACTGAATCGCATCTCAGCTCCCCAGCAGACAATCCTCATTGGTGAGCACCAGCATGATTGGGACACTCACCTTCCCCTGGTTCTGTGGACTTATCATGCAAGCAGTACAGGAGAGCACTGGCTGTGCCCCTGCTTCCCGCATGTATTGCTTTAGGCTGTGGACCCAGGTAGAGCTGGTGTTTGCCTCACCCCCTGGGCCGGAGCTGCCGGAGACACCAGGACTGGATTATCTGCTCCAGCTCCAGGACCATGTGCGGACCGTGCATGAGCTGGCCAGGTAACATCAGGACATGGTCAGAGACAGACAGAGGTGAGCCTATGACATCCACTGCTGGGGACAGGTCTCCCAGCCTGGGGACTCTGGGTGTACTGGCCCATCAGGAAAAAGGGGTGGTTGCCCAAGCTGGACAGCCACTGGAGGGACCCCCAGGAGGTCCTGAAGTGAATCTATGAACCAGGACTGTCATGTTGCATTGAGACCAGCTTGCTCCATACCAACCCTTGGCCCACTTGGAGAAACCATCAGCAGGACCTGGGATGAGTTTCCCAGCAGCTGGAACTGAGGAGGACGGTGGGGAACCTGGGGCCCAGTGGCCACAGAGGGCTCAGTGCTGTCTGGAGCACTGCCAGGACTTTGGGGGGGGTACCAGGTTGGGTCCCCCCCAGAAGGGGGGCAGTGTAGCACTGGGGATTCCTGTCGGGCAGGGCAGTGGCGTACTGGACCGGTGCCAGCAGTGTAAATAGTGTGGATGATGTAAATAGCTCTGTGTATTTACCATGTATTGTGTTGTTATTGTGCCACATGTTAATGTCAGGTATAGTATTAATGTTAATTGTTGTAATTATCATTGTTTGGGCCACCATGTGTAGTGAGAGTAGCTGGGACCCTCAGCACAGTGGCCAGTGTCTGTGTGCTGTGAGTATATATGGCATAAATCAGTACCTGTCTGTGACTCTTTATTATCACTGGGATCACCATGTCTGGTATCTGTGCCGCAAAATTATAATATTCTGCTAAATGAAGTACTGCAACCTACAGTGGACTGACTTTTTATTAATGTGTATAAATGGTGTAAGAGGGAGTGAGAGTTAATCAGCTGGTGTGGTGTGGAGATCAGCAGAGGTTCAGCTGTGGGAACATGGGTTTACCTGTCAGTCACTGAGGGTAAGATGTCTGTACTGCAGACTGTAGCCAATGAGATGCACAGTATATAACATGTCATTCAGGCAGAAGGAAAGGACATTAACACAAACACAAGAGAAAATATTTTAATAAATAGTTGAAACCAGAAGTTTACAAACACTTCAGAAAAAGACACAAAAACTTATTTTTCTCACTGACGGACATTTAATCAGAGTAAATCTGTTTTAGGTCAGTTAGGTTCAGCAATTTTATTTTTTATCCTTTTGTCCTTTGCTTCAGATTCATATGGGTATGAAATATATGGGTATAATATTAACATATCTGGCTCATATTCATGACTATTTTATTGTTATGTAAATATCACAGTGTTCCTTCCTAATCTGTGTTCAGGTTCCCCAGGGCTGTCAGTGGACAAACAGGAGGTGACGGGTGTGGAAGGAGACAGTGTCACTGTTCAGTGTCACTCTAACTACTATTACAGTCTGTCATGGTGTAGGATGGGGGGCTCCTGTGTGTCAAGGTCTTCGGGTTTGGATGGGAGGCCTGTCCTGATCAGGCATGACAAAGTAAAGAAAGTCTTCAGTGTGACAATGAGGGGACTGGAGAGGAAGGACACAGGCTGGTACTGGTGTGATGATGATGGATACTGGCAGATCCCAGTTCATATTACTGTCAGTCTGAGAACTGCAACCACAACCAGCACTAATGGTAAGTAACTACCTAAAATCTGGCTGTGAATCTTTTATGCTTAAGTCTGCATAGGTAAATGCTAAATGAGCCCAACAGTGTCACTCGTGAAGGGGGTGTGTGTATTCTGTGTATTCTGTGTACCACGCTCTGCACCATGAATTCTGTGTATTCTGTGTACCACGCTCTGCACCACGATCTCTCCGATCCTCCAGCACTGCTCGACTGGTCCCTCCTCCCCTCAAGGCACAAGGAAGACACGCATCTCGGCTCTTCTCTGTCCTGGCACCTAATTGGTGGAATGAACTCCCCCTAGATGTCCGAACAGCTGAATCCTTGACTGTCTTCAAGCGACGACTCAAAACATTTCTTTTTCAGAAATACTTGACGTAGAACTTCTATATTCTTTCTCGACTCTTATTCTGGTGTGTTTAAAAAAAAAAAAAAAATAATAAAAAAAAAAAAAAAATTCTGCACTACTCAATGGAGTTCTCAGAGATAGTATTCATAGCTTGGGTCCTTATTGAGCTAGCATCGGAAATTCATTGCAGAGTCTCGAAGCACTTATGTAAGTCGCTCTGGCTAAGGGCGTCTGCCAAATCCTGTAAATGTAAATGTAAATGTAAATAATGGGGGGGGGGGTTGGTGGCTGTGTTTTACAGGGTATTAGCAGGGCAGATCCAACAGCTGTCTGGGGCACGATCAGCAATAGACAAAGTCATAAAAATATATAAAATACATATTATACTATACATACTATACACGGGAAAAATTACAAGTCCACTGTGTATTTTTAAACGAATCTGCATTTGTAAATCCTGGTTTAATCCCAGTTCTGCTGGTAGAAGGCTGCAATGCACGGCAGGTTGCATCCAGGCTCAAAATTTCTAAGGCAGCAGTGGAGCAAGGTGAAGCAGGAGCAAGGTGAAGCAGGAGACACTGTCAATAACCAAAAATCAGCCAGGTAAAGGGCAGAAGCAACTTTCTAATGCCAGAGATGACTGTCAACTTATCCAACATGAATCAGAGGATGACCTCAAGTGGCCTTCAGAAAGAATGGGAAACATTAAGTGGTGTGAAGTGCACTGCTAGGAGAGTCAGCACTGCTAGGACAGTCAGCACTGCTAGGACAGTCAGCACTGCTAGGAGAGTCAACACTGCTAGGACAGTCAGCACTGCTAGCACCTTAAAGATCCATAAAACAAAGAAGAAACCCTCCATCAGTGAGAAGCATGAAACAGCCATGTATAAAATATAAATTTCACAGAGACAGATTCCCATAAAGAGAGAGATAAGTGTAACTAAATATAAAGAGGGGAGAAGAATTTTGATAGTGGAGATGCTGATTTATACTGGGATACAATCTGAGCAGAGCCCTGATTAGAGCACACAGGTGGATGTGTTACCCAGGAGTTTATTATCCCACTGCAGCAACCCAAACTAAAACCCTGAACCTACAGACCATACACACTTCTAACCTGAACCGCACAGAGTGAAAACCCACGCAAACTAACTGAAAATGTAATTATCAGGGTGGAGGTGACCCCCAACGTGACCCCACATTCTGTCACATGGTGTCACAGTCCTACATACAGATGCACATGTGATACAGCATCGCATTATCAGTCTCAGCATGCAGACGTGAATCAAGCAGAAGAATCCAGAAGAGCTGGCCATTGTAACATTAAATATGCTGCTATGGTCCAGTAAATGTTTTCAGAGCTATATATGCATATATCCATCCATCCATCCATCCATCCATCCTTTCATTCTCTGCCGCTCATCCAGTTCCAGGTTATGGGAGCAGCAGTCTGAACAGAGATGCCCAGACTTCTCTTTCCCCAGCTACCCCCCCTTCCGCTCCTCCTAGGAGATACTAAGGCATTCATAGGCCAGTTGAGAGATATAATCCCTCCAGCATGTCCTGGGGTTGCCAGGATCTCCTCCAGGTTGCACATGCCAGAAACACCTCCCCAGGGAGACGTCCAAGAGGCATCCTAGACAGATGTCTGAAGCATCTCACCTGGCTTCTTTCCATGAGGAGGAGCGACGGCGCTGCTTTGTACTCCTCCTCCTCCTCCTCCTCCTCCTTCGACTCCTCATATCCAAGAAGACTGAATTCTGTAATTAAGTCAAAAGGTGCTCCAACAAAACACTTTAAGTGTTTTACTTTAAGGGTGTGCACACTTATGCAGATAGTTTATCGCATGTTTTTTATTTTTATATTTTTCGGGTCTTTTCACTGACCGGAACAACGTATAACTTCTGATGCCACACCAATCCGACTGCCAATCTCCAGCTCCATTCTTCCCTCACATGTAAACAAGAGCCTGAGATACTTAAACTCCTCCACTTGAAGCAGTAACTCATCCACTATCCTGAGGGAACAGTCCACCCTTATCCGGCTGAGAACCATGACCTCCGACTTAGAGGTGCTGGTCCTCATTGCAGCCAATTCACATTCCCAATCTCCTTCCAGAATCCTTATGAGGGTAAGGAGCTCTGTCCAAGGACCAGGACGAAAACCTGGGCATAGCACAAAAGAGTTATATGGGTTTGTCATCCTGTGGGCCCAACACCTCTGGGTTGGACCCTGGGGGTCTGGTGCTCTGTGGATCGGGCAATAGTCAGAGGCAGGGGTGTTGGGAGACCAATCTTTGGTCAATATTGTGATGATTTTTCTTGTTCCACACATCGTCATATAAAATGACACCAACACTGAATAATTTCAAAAAGAAATAATCCTCCGCTTTTATTTTGCAACTAGCACCAAGCAGATAAATTGGATAAATTCACGCTCAGCACACACTTGCCTTCCCTTTGGCCGAAACATTGCCCAAGGCATACAAACAACATGGCAGTTCACCGACGGTGACTTCCACACTTTAAATGAAACTAAGTGAAATGATCTCCTACACATTCCCCATGACACGAAACACAAGAACTTTAACAATAACTAATTTAACCTTTTAAAACCAGACCCAAAACAACCCGAACAAACGTAGCAGGAGCAGTGCATGCTGGGAATCACCACCCCCCCATCTCAACTCTGTTACAATATGTACCCCTGATGGGGATGATAGCTGAGTGACCCTCCCCTAGAACACACCTGCTTTGTTTTCCTGTGTCTTTCCCAGGGGCGCCGCTAAGGGGGGGAAAGTAGGGACAATTCTAAGGGCCCACGCCCTTTAGGGGCCCCCAGAGATCTGAATGGGTGTGGTAGGGGGGCCCAACCTCATATTTTGTCATAGGGCCCAAAATTGCTAGCGGCGCCCCTGGTCTTTCCCTTGTTCTTATACCAAAATGACAGTCTTGCTGTTTCACCTCCTCACTGTCCTCTTAAACCCATCTCTCTCTGCCATGACTCCTGGTACAAGTGTTACACAAACTGATAATATATAATATTAACCAGAGATACTGTGATGCTGAAAATGTGAATTCAGTTGCTTGTTTTCCCCACAGGTGCTAACAGTGTGTCCTCAGTGGGACGGGTGACTGTACAGAGAGGAGGATCTGTCACCATCCCATGTTTCTATGAAGACAGTTATAAAACATATGTGAAATACTGGTGCAGAGAAAATTATTCTTCGGATCCATGTACTCCCATAGTACGCAGTGACTCTCTACAGAAGAGGAATGAAGTGTCAATCAGAGATGATCCTGACCAGCGAGTCTTCAATGTGACTATGAACAATCTGACAGATGGGGACTCTGGTTACTACTGGAGTGGTGTGGAGATCAGCGGAGGTTCAGCTGTGGGAACATGGATCCAGCTGTCAGTCACTGAAGGTAAGATGTCTGTACTGCAGACTGTAGCCAATGAGATGCACAGTATGTAACATGTCATTCAGACTTAAAGGAAGGACATTAACACAAACACAGGAGAAAATATTGTAATATACAAGAGGAACCAAAATTTAGTTTTGATCAACACCATAAATGACACCTGGGAGAAATAACAATGAATGTGCTACTTCATGGGGTTTAATATGAGAAGTAATATTCTTTGGTTTAAAGTGAATGTTAAATTCATAAAAGCATAAATATATAAATAAACATACTGTAAAAGAGCCTCAGTTGGGCTGTCGGTTACTGTTGTTGGCATATAAATGTAAATTTAAATAACTGTAAGCAAGCAAAAGGTTATTGCAGGCTAATTCTATACTAAATAATCAGTGATAGTAAGTACAACATTTAATCAAAACAAATTGTTGCACTGGGGCCCCATCGGACAGCAAGGTCGCATGTTGGGCTGGTGCCCTCAGTGTAAATAGTGTAAATAGCTCTGCTTATTTACTATGTATTGTCTTGTGTGTCTGTTGTGAGTATGATTGGCAAACATCAGGAAACCCCATCTTTGTAGCCTTCCTGTGCTTATCTGTGACTCTGGTACCTGAACCACACTGGTGTCAGACCTGAGGATAAAGGTGACAGAGCTCAGCAGGGAGCAGCATGACGTGGGACACGGCCGATCGCAGTGAAGACCCCCCTAAAGCTGCCCCGGTACAGTGGGTAATGGCCCCTGGAACCCTCCCAAGTACCAGTCCGGCTGGTGGCACGGCCCAATCACTGGTCCCCCAAGATGGGGGGCACCTGGTGATGCCACTGGAAGAGGAGGCACTGCGAGCTCTATTAAGCAGAGCCCCACCCCTACAGCTGATCTGCACCCATCGTGCGCATGGCCATGGGGGAGGGGCAGCTGAAAGTCACGCTGACAGGACAATCGGTGGTACAAGAGGTCTGACTAGCCAGCACTGCTGACCCCTGTGTTATCAGACTGGACTTACTAGTACAGCTAGGGGCCGCCATCGATCTGCTGGGGGCAGCCATCTGCTTTGGGTACAGATGTGGGGGTCCTCCAGTATGAGAGCAGCGGCCAGGGATAGCAATGGGGGAAGAGAGGAGGAGAGCCGTCCACCCGGTGGGGGGAAAAGATCTGCCCACAGCTCCTGAGGGAAAGTCTCCACCAGCCACACGACTGCAACTCCAGTCCAGACTGTGCTGAACGGCAGCACCACAGCAGGACCGTCTCCATAGACAGTGCAGGCTGTGCAGCAACTGTGGCAGTACAGCAATCAGTCCTGTTCATCCATCTGCATCTGCACCAACTGCTTCTGGTGAAACTACAAGTGTCAAATGGCAGACAGGAGTCATGAAGCCTTCCCACAGTCCATAAGTGACCTTGTCACCAACAAGGATGGGTCATGTTAATTTTGCTTCAACTATCAACAATTGAATGAGGTGACAAGGAGGGACTTCTATGTGCTTTCATGCATCACTGGGTCAACATGGTTCAGCTCCTTAGACCTCCGGAGTGGCTACTGGCAGGTCGAACTGTCCCCAGTAAACCACCCTAAGACCGTGTTCACCATCGGTCACAGGCTGTGACACTTCTGGTCAGTTTCATTCAGCCCCTGTAACAGCCTGGTCACCTTCGAGAGGCTAATGGAGGCTAATGTCCCAGCTCACCTGGACCTAATGCGTCATCAACACTGATTATCTGCTGCTCTACGCCGCTGATTTTGCCCGGACATTGTGGAACTTAAAGACAGTGTTTGCAGGGACCCTCTGCGCAGGGTTGTGGCTGAACCCCCGGAAGTGCTCCCTCCTCCAGTGCATGATGCTCTTCCAGGGCCACATCATCAGAGGGAGGGCGTGGCCACCGACCCGCAGAAGACGGCAGCTCTGTGAGACTGGCCCCCTGCACAGACTGTAGCAGAGCTGCACAGCTTCCTGGGGTTAGTGTCATATTATAACACTTTGTAAGGACTTCGCCAGCATGGCAAACACAATGCACCGTCTACAGAAAAGGGAAGTGGCTTTGCGTGGACAGAAGCCTGAGCCGCAGCTTTTAACCAGCTCTGTGTGACGCTCACCGATGTTCCCATGCTAGAGTACCTGGACCCTCATCTCCTTTTTATTCTGGACACGGACACTAGCAACGAGGGGCTGGGTGCTGTACAATCACAGGCAGGACCGTGAAGGGAGCTTCTATCTAGGCCGGCAAGAACTTCCATCTGTACCTCAGTGGCCAGTGGTTCTGGTTGTAGAAGAACCACAAATCACTTGGGTGGCTCCTGAGTTTCTGGCACTCAGAAGGACAGCTGGTCTGTTGGTTGGAGGTAATGGCAGAGTTTGACTTTGAGGTTTAACATCACCCTGGGAAGCTGCATGGAAACGTGGACACTCTGTCTCACTGCCACTGCAGCAGCTCACAGTGCAGGACCACCAGGCCACCACCAAGACTTAATTTGCCAGCAGATCATCACAGAGCAGCAGAGCAGCCCCATGCTGACCAGGGTGAGGGAGCAGCTGGATGAAGGAGGATGACTGGGTTGGGAGGCGATATCAGCCTCCGGTCCAGAGAACAAGGCCTATCACACCCAGTGGGGCACCGTGGAGGAACACGAGGGCCTGCTGTTAAGCCTCAACTGATCGCTGGACAGCGCAGGGGAGCAGCTGCTGGTGCCCCAGAGCCTGTGTAACCCAGTGTCTGGTTCTTTTGTTTAGGTAAAGTGTATATGATTAATCTGATTTGTATAATTTTGGGGAGGATGTAGCAGATACTGAACTACAGTAGTAGTACAGAGGTTACAACGTGATTTTGAATTAATTAGTGGATGGACAGATAGCTAGTAGCTGAAATTTAACGTAGATAAATGTAAGGTAATCCATGCAGGGAGCAGAAATATAAAGTATAGACAATTTATGGGTTCCACTGAAATAAAGGTAGCTGATTATGAGAAACACTTCAGTGTGTATGTTGATGCTTCCATGTCCCACTCTCACCAGTGTGGGGAAACAATTAAAAAGGCCAATAGGATGTTAGGTTACATCTCTAGGTGTGTGGAGTTTAAGTCAAGGGAGGTGATGCTACAATTATACAATTCCTTGGCACTGTAAGACCCCACCTAGAATATTGTGTGCAGGTTTGGTCACCTTACCTAAAAAAGGACATTGCTGCCTTAGAAAGGGTGCAGCGTAGGACTAGGAGAATGATTCCTGGACTTAGAGGAATGTCTTATGATGAGAGGTTAGCTGAGCTGAATCTGTTCAGCCTCGAGGAAAGGAGACTAAGGGGGGACATGATCCAGGTATATAAGATTCTAATAGGTCTGGATGCTGTTCCACCAAATAGCTACTTCAGTATTATCCATAGGTGGAAATTAGCGGGAGAACATTTTAAAATGGATTTGAGAAAGCACTTCTTCACAGAGTGTGTAGTTAGAGTATGGAATAGTCTTACTGTTAGTGTAGTGCAAGCTAAAACCCTGGGTTCCTTTAAATTAGACCTGGATAAAATATTAACAACTCTGATGTATTAGTTAAGTTCTCCCCAAACGAGCTTGATGGGCCGAATGGCCTCCTCTCGTTTGTAAATTTCTTATGTACTGAGCTGACACATGCTCTGCATCATTTGTGTTTTATATTCTTTTTATTGCTTGTTAAATATAATTTAATGAGTTATTCATTTAATATCTGCCAATGAGAGTAATCCCATGAATCCCCGTAAAGGGCTGGGATCAACCCAGGAGATATGGTATATGTGGGAGAAGTGATAAGACTGCATGTCTTCCTTCCACACTCGCAGCAAGCTTACTGCTGAAGCTACTAAATTCCAGAGTACATCTGCGAGTAGAGAGAGAGCTATTCGATTCACGGCGGTGAAGGACCGAGTGCCTGACGAGTCACTTGCTACGGCTCCTGAGAGCAGCCAGATCAGGCTGCAATTTTAGGTTTTTCAGTGGGCAATAATGGAGTGCGAACTATTATAAATACTGTTTACATTGTATATATTTTATTAATATTTTGTCTTAATATTAGCCTTTATGTTGTAAAGTTCTTAAATTTAACTGCATAATTTTATATTGTGTAGTTGTTGAATAAGGTGACTAAAGTATTTAGGGTGGGCATGTTAGCCCTGGGTTAGTTTTGAAGGGAGCATATAGCCTACAGACAGACACCATAGTGAACTCAGGGCCCCCGTCAAGTGATTGTTAACTGGGGCCCAGCAAAAGGCCTGAAGGGGGCGCTACACCTGTGCTCTCTCATGCTGAGGTCAGTGCACGGAGCCGTCGGGGCCGGGCAGTACGGCGTAAAGAAGATGCTGAGGAAGCTGTGGCAGCGCTTCACCTGGCCGGCTGCCAGCAGGACGCCCAGATGTTCCTGCATTGCTGTGCTGCATGTGCGGCTCAGAGGGGTCCTAGCTGGCAGTGCCAGTCTGCCCTCCAGCTGTACCTAGGGGAGCATGTGGGGGTCGATGTCCTGGGCCCCTTTCCCCACACTGAGGCCGGGAATCACTACATACTTGTGGTCATGGACTACTTCACAAAGTGGGCTGAGGGTCACATGGTTCCAGAGCAGAGTGTGACCTGACCACCATGGCAGAAAACAGCTCTAGGAGCTTCGGGGATTCAGAGCAGCTGTACAGCATCCAGGGGAGAAGCTTCAAGGTGCTGCTGTTCTGTGAGGTCAGCTGGCTACTAGGGATTGTGAAGAACTGCACCAGCCCCCCCCCCCCCCCCCCACCAGCAGAGTGACAGGCTGCCGAAGTGGCTGAATCGCATTCCAGCTCCCCAGCAGACAATCCTCATTGGTGAGCACCAGCATGATTGGGACACTCACTGGCACTGGCTGTGCCCCTGCTTCCCTCATGTACAGCTGTAGGCTGTGGACTCAGGTAGAGCTGGTGTTTGCCTCACCCCCTGGGCCGGAGCTGCCGGAGACACCAGGACTGGATTATCTGCTCCAGCTCCAGGACCATGTGCGGACCATGAGCTGGCCAGGTAACATCAGGACATGGGCAGAGTCAGACAGAGTGAGCCTATGACATCCGCTGCTGGGGACAGGTCTCCCAGCCTGGGGACTCTGGGTGTACTGGCCCATCAGGAAAAAGGGGTGGCTGCCCAATCTGGACAGCCACTGGAGGGACCCCCAGGAGGTCCTGAAGTGAATCTCTGAAGCAGGACTGTCATGTTACATTGAGACCAGCTGGTTATATACCAACCCTTGGCCCATTTGGAGAAACCATCAGCAGGACCTGGGATGAGTTTCCCAGCAGCTGGAACTGAGGAGGACGGTGGGGAACCTGGGGCCCTGTGGCCACAGAGGGCTCAGTGCTGTCTGGAGCACTGCCAGGACTTTGGGGGGGTACCAGGTTGGGTGCCCCCCAGAAGGGGGGCAGTGTAGCACTGGAAATTCCTGTCGGGCAGCGCAGTGGCGTGCTGGACCAGTGCCAGCAGTGTAAATAGTGTGAATAATGTAAATAGCTCTGTGTATTTATCATGTATTGTGGTTGTTATTGTGCTGTATGTTAATGTCAGGTATAGTATTAATGTTAATTGTTGTAATTATCATTGTTTGGGCCACCATGTGTAGTGAGAGTAGCTGGGACCCTCAGCACAGTGGCCAGTGTCTGTGTGCTGTGAGTATATATGGCAAAAATCAGTACCTGTCTGACAATCTTTTGAAAACCGATCAGCTCTTTATGAAAAGCTTTGCAGTTACATTTTGTACTTTTTACCAGTAATATTACATTTATTTCACACCCAAGCAGCATGTGTATTTAGGGGGGGCACAGGGGTGGCCATGTGTGTTGTCCCCTCGCCCTGAAACGGCCCTGCTGCCAAGGTCCATTTGGGTCGGGTGAGGGGACTCCTGTTATAAATGCTGAAATGGGAATGTTATGCATTATTGTACATGCATCATATCATTCCTTAATAGGAAAATAAACAAAAAATAAAACTTCATTGATATATGGGAGGGGCAAGTAACAGTGTCTTTTTCAATGGGCTACTTCAGGGGTGAGAATATCCTATCATTTGTTTGGCTCTCAATTCCTATTTTTTGACCTAAATATGTGAACTTAAATGTGTAAGCCGGCAAATGAGGTTTCTGCAGGCTAATTTTCTGCTGAATGATCAGTTCAGTTAATCATTCATTACATTGTTTTGGTTTTTACCAATACAGTGATAGTAAGATGATTAAAAACAAATTTTAATATTCTGAAAATTAAAGTAGTGTAACCGACAGTGGACTGGTACTGACTCTTTATGAATATGTGTATAAATTGTGTAAGAGGGAGTGACCTACGGTTCCTCGCGCGACGACCATCGATAATCAGCGGGCGGGGAATGTGCGGATCGCACCCCCAGTGCTTCCCTGACGTGTGCCCTCGCCCACCCTCTGCGCAGTGAATGTTGCATTTATATGGCACTTTTCAAGACACCCAAAGCATCTTATGGAAGCAATGGTGAGCCGCTTCAAACACCACCACTGCGTAGCCCCCACCTGGATGATGCAATGGTAGCCATTCTGCTCACCACACAGTAGATAAGGTGGTGAAGGCGTAGGAGAGAACTCACTAATTAGACATATGGAATGATTAGGAGGCCAGATTTGAAAGGGCCACAGTGGACAATTTAGTCAGGGCATTGGGTTCCAGCCCTACTTATTTGAAAGATGTTGAGGAATCGCTTATGACATCCAAGATACAGGACCTGGGTTTTACATCACATCTGAATGACGGCACCATTTTTACAGCACAGTGTCCCTGACACTGCACTGGGCCATTGGGACCCACACAGACCACAGGATGGGTTAACCTGTTGGTCACACCTACCTCTTACAGCAGTTACTTATTTTGGTCTCCCATGCAAGTACTGGCCAGGTCCTAACTTGCAGGTGTTATGGCTGCTGACATAAAGAAGCAACTATAAGGCAATAAGGTTTTTTGCAGGCTAATTTTATTTTATCTGATCGGTTTTCATATTTTTGCAACTATAGTGATATTAAATACAACATTCACTCAAAACAAATGTTAATATTCTGCAGAGTAAAGTACTGCAGCCTACAGTATACTGGTATTGACTTCATGAATATGTGTATAAATGGTGTAAGAGGGAGTGAGAGTTAATCAGCTGGGTAATTTTCATACTGTCCCTGCAGGTGTGTCCACACTGAACACGGTGACTGTACAGAGAGGAGGATCTGTCACCATCCCATGTCCCTATGATGACAAATATAAAACACATGTGAAATACTGGTGCAATGGGAGTGACTGGAGCTCATGTACTCCCATAGTACGCACTGACTTTCCAAAGAAAAGCGGTGAAGTGTCAATCAGAAATGATCCTGTTAAGCCAGTCTTCACTGTGACCATCAACAATCTGAGAGCTACTGGTTACTACTGGTGTGCTGTGGACATCAGCAGAGGTGCAGCTGTGGGAACACGGGTTTCCCTGTCAGTCACTGAGGGTAAGATGTCTGTACTGCAGACTGTAACCAATAAGATGCACAGTATGTAAAATATCATGCAGACAGAAAGGAAGGATATTAATACGAACACCGGAGAAAATACATTCAATATCAACATTTTAAAACATAATTTACTGCCAGTTACTGATGCTTGATGGTTATAATTTCAAGTGTCTCTATGAATTTACAGAATGATTAACTTGCATATCAGTATTACCTCTAAGGGAGACATCCCATAATACAGCTCTGATGGCCTCATCAGATACAGGTTCTGCTCTTTATCAAATACATGAGTGTCTGATCTGCATGTTACACCTGGCAGCTGTACAGAGGCCTCAGGATTCACATATTTCTAGTTTATGATACATTTGTATAATATGACAAATATTACAGGTCTGACTATTTGTGACCCTCCAGCACAAACCGTACGGAAGTCGCATGGCTGTATTTTTAGATATTTTTTTGAGGTTTTTTTCTGCTCTTTCATTTGATACCATGATCCTAATTTCTAATTTTTGACGCTAATGTACAGTTTTGTGCTGTAGGGTCACACACAAAGAGCTTTGTTCCTTTTGCTCTCGAGCAGAGCACGTGGGTAACAGTCACATTATAGTGCCGCCAGCGCTACAAGCTGCCTCGCGCTCTGAGATCTGCGGTTCCTCGCGCGACGACCATCGATAATCAGCAGACGGGGAACGTGTGGCTCGCGCCCGGAGCACTTTCCTGACGTGTAGCCACGCCCACCCTCTGCGAGGTACGGGCGGCGCGTCCCCCCCCCCCCGCCGTGTTAGACAGCACGTGTCACTGAACTCGGGGGTTACCTTCCATCATAATTGTGACCTTCCAGCACAAATCTCTACACTTGGGTTAAAAAATAGGATTATGGTATCAAATGAAAGAGCACAAAAAAATCCTCAAAAAATATATAAAACATACGGCCATGCGACTTCCGTACGGTTTTGTGCTGGAGGGTCTTATATTTGACCTATATATGTAAATTTAAATAACTATAATGTATGAGAATGAATGTTGCATTTATATATCACTTTTCATGACACCCAAAGCACCATATTACGGAAGCAATGGGGAGCCGCTTCAAACACCACCACTGTGTAGCCCCCACCTGGATGATGCAATGGTAGCCATTCTGCTCACCACACAGTAGATAAGGTGGTGAAGGCGTAGGAGAGAACTCACTAATTAGACATAGGGGATGATTAGGAGGCCAGATTTGAAAGGGCCGCAGTGGGCAGTTTAGCCTGGGCATCGGGTTCCAGCCCTACTCTTTTGAAAGATGCAGAGGAATCGCTTATGACATCCAAGATACAGGACCTGGGTTTTACATCACATCTGAATGACGGCACCATTTTTACAGCACAGTGTCCCCGTCACTGCACTGGGCCATTGGGACCCACACAGACCACAGGATGGGTTAACCTGTTGGTCACACCCACCTCTTACAGCAGTTACTTATTTTGGTCTCCCATGCAAGTACTGGCCAGGTCCTAACTTGCATGTGTTATGGCTGCTGACATAAAGAAGCAACTATAAGCCAAAAAGGTTTTTTGCAGGCTAATTTTATTTTATCTGATCAGTTTTCGTATATTTGCAACTATAGTGATATTAAATACAACATTCACTCAAAACAAATGTTAATATTCTGCAGAGTAAAGTACTGCAGCCTACAGTATACTGGTATTGACTTCATGAATATGTGTATAAATGGTGTAAGAGGGAGCGAGAGTTAATCAGCTGGGTAATTTTCATACTGTCCCTGCAGGTGTGTCCACAGTGAACACAGTGTCTGTACAGAGAGGAGGATCTGTCACCATCCCATGTTTCTATAACAACATGTATCAACAACATGTGAAATACTGGTGCAATGGGAGTGACTGGAGTTCATGTACTCCCATAGTACGCACTGACTTTCCAAAGAAAAGCGGTGAAGTGTCAATCAGAGATGATCCTGTTAAGCCAGTCTTCACTGTGACCATCAACAATCTGAGAGCTACTGGTTACTACTGGTGTGGTGTGGACATCAGCGGAGGTGCAGCTGTGGGAACACGGGTTTACCTGTCAGTCACTGAGGGTAAGATGTCTGTACTGCAGACTGTAGCCAATGAGATGCACAGTATGTAAAATATCATGCAGACAGAAAGGAAGGATATTAATACAAACACCGGAGAAAATACATTCAATATCAACATTTTAAAACATAATTTACTGCCAGTTACTGATGCTTGATGGTTATAATTTCAAGTGTCTCTATGAATTTAGAGAATGATTAACTTGTGTGGTAGAAAAATTTTAAATATAATACTTACAATAAAAGTCGGACCTCTTAGTTTGATGAGGTAAAGGAAATCTCTTTTATTCTAGCAACTCAGCAAAGCGCTCTCATCACACTCTGGCATTCGGTACCAAATCCTCCGGAGCTCTCCGAGCAACCAGTTGATAAACCATAACTCCCACTTCACAGTAAGGGTGTCTAAATCCTGATTGGTCACAAACCACCAATGAACCAAGCTCAAACATATAACAAACACAGTTCTCGAATTCTATTGGTGTAACTCTATTTGGTTCACCTTGGTGGCAAGGTAAAGTCCACCCATTCTGCTCAGTTTACCAGAACATGTCTCGACTGCTAGGCTCCTACTGGAGATATGAATATAGATATTGATTACATGACATTGAATCACTGTAAATACTCGGTTGTCCTTTGATTAATGATTAACGTATTGACGTACTGTCATTGAATCACTGCCAATACATGGTTAACATATGATTAGTATGATTAACAATTACTTATACATTTGCACTACCGCATAGCTTGCTATATATTGTCTGCCACAACTATTCTATAAAGCTATAACTCGCTGTGCACCAGTTGGGGCAGCTTCGAATCTCTTCCTGCAAGTGGTTTCTCCCCCTTTTTTTCCGCTGTCTGCCTCTACAAGGCCCGAACTTTCCTCAGGGTCTGCGGAACTTACTGCAGGCAGCTATCGCGAAGCGAGGTCACACTGTATTCAAAACAATCTCTTCTTGCCTAAGGCCTAAGACACACACAGACCCAATATGCCAACCTCCTGGGCCTACCGACGTCCAATTTTAATTCCACACTTGCATATCAGTATTACCTCTAAGGGAGACATACCATAATACAGCTCTGATGGCCTCATCAGATACAGGTTCTGCTCTTTATCAAATACATGAGTGTCTGATCTGCATGTTACACCTGGCAGCTGTACAGAGGCCTCAGGATTCACATATTTCTAGTTTATGATACATTTGTATAATATGACAAATATTACAGGTCTGACTATTTGTGACCCTCCAGCACAAACCGTACGGAAGTCGCATGGCTGTATTTTTAGATATTTTTTTGAGGTTTTTTTCTGCTCTTTCATTTGATACCATGATCCTAATTTCTAATTTTTGACGCTAATGTACAGTTTTGTGCTGTAGGGTCACACACAAAGAGCTTTGTTCCTTTTGCTCTCGAGCAGAGCACGTGGGTAACAGTCACATTATAGTGCCGCCAGCGCTACAAGCTGCCTCGCGCTCTGAGATCTGCGGTTCCTCGCGCGACGACCATCGATAATCAGCAGACGGGGAACGTGTGGCTCGCGCCCGGAGCACTTTCCTGACGTGTAGCCACGCCCACCCTCTGCGAGGTACGGGCGGCGCGTCCCCCCCCCCCGCCGTGTTAGACAGCACGTGTCACTGAACTCGGGGGTTACCTTCCATCATAATTGTGACCTTCCAGCACAAATCTCTACACTTGGGTTAAAAAATAGGATTATGGTATCAAATGAAAGAGCACAAAAAAATCCTCAAAAAATATATAAAACATACGGCCATGCGACTTCCGTACGGTTTTGTGCTGGAGGGTCTTATATTTGACCTATATATGTAAATTTAAATAACTATAATGTATGAGAATGAATGTTGCATTTATATATCACTTTTCATGACACCCAAAGCACCATATTACGGAAGCAATGGGGAGCCGCTTCAAACACCACCACTGTGTAGCCCCCACCTGGATGATGCAATGGTAGCCATTCTGCTCACCACACAGTAGATAAGGTGGTGAAGGCGTAGGAGAGAACTCACTAATTAGACATAGGGGATGATTAGGAGGCCAGATTTGAAAGGGCCGCAGTGGGCAGTTTAGCCTGGGCATCGGGTTCCAGCCCTACTCTTTTGAAAGATGCAGAGGAATCGCTTATGACATCCAAGATACAGGACCTGGGTTTTACATCACATCTGAATGACGGCACCATTTTTACAGCACAGTGTCCCCGTCACTGCACTGGGCCATTGGGACCCACACAGACCACAGGATGGGTTAACCTGTTGGTCACACCCACCTCTTACAGCAGTTACTTATTTTGGTCTCCCATGCAAGTACTGGCCAGGTCCTAACTTGCAGGTGTTATGGCTGCTGACATAAAGAAGCAACTATAAGCCAATAAGGTTTTTTGCAGGCTAATTTTATTTTATCTGATCAGTTTTCGTATTTTTGCAACTATAGTGATATTAAATACAACATTTACTCAAAACAAATGTTAATATTCTGCAGAGTAAAGTACTGCAGCCTACAGTATACTGGTATTGACTTCATGAATATGTGTATAAATGGTGTAAGAGGGAGTGAGAGTTAATCAGCTGGGTAATTTTCATACTGTCCCTGCAGGTGTGTCCACACTGAACACGGTGTCTGTACAGAGAGGAGGAAATGTCACCATCACATGTTACTATGATGACAGTTATAAAGCACATGTGAAATACTGGTGCAGAGGGAGTGACTGGAGTTCATGTACTCCCATAGTACGTACTGATTCCCCTAAGATAAGTAGTGAAGTGTCAATCAGAGTTCATCCTGACCAGCGAGTCTTCAATGTGACCATGAACAATCTGACAGCTGTGGACTCTGGTACCTACTGGTGTGGTGTGGAGATCAGCAGAGGTTCAGCTGTGGGAACACAGGTTTACCTGTCAGTCACTGAGGGTAAGATGTCTGTACTGCAGACTGTAGCCAATGAGATGCACAGTATGTAAGATGTCATTCAGGTAAAAAGGAAGGACATTAACGCGGAAAATGTTTTCAATATCAATTTCATGAAACTTAATTCACTGTTACGTATGTTTGATGGCTATAATTTCAAGTGTCTGTATGAATGTACAGTAAAATTAACTTGCATATCAGTATTTCCTCTAAGGGAGACATCCCATAATACAGCCTGATGACCTCATCATATATAGGTTTTGGTCTTTATTAAATACATGAGTGTCTGATCTGCATATTACACCTGGCAGCTGTACAGAGGCCTCAGGATTCACATATTTCTAGTTTATGACACATTTGTATAATATGACAAATATTACAGATCTGACTATTTTCTCAGTCAGACACCCAGTCAGATGTCTTTCATAAAACATCACAGGCATCAGCTTACTGGAATCAGACATACATACATATTCATCTTACAGCCATTTATCATGTGTGCAATGTTTTAAAAACGTTACATGTAGGTTTTTACTTTCATAAATTAAAAACTTTATTTTTTGCCCTTCATATTTCACACATTTGTAGGGATTGTAGGGATTAATTGTTACTAAAGGTGTACAGACTGGGTGATTGTCTGCAGGTAGTTTCTAACTTCAGCAAAGGCCAGTGATACAGTTACACTCTGTAATAACTGATCCAGTTAAACCATACATACATTATGATATATTAATAACATTATTTACCTGCCCACTATTAGGGCCATGGGATGTGGACTCTTTGCTCACAATCCTAATTTATTCTGCATCAAAACAGATGTTTAATTGAATAATTTTCGTTATTTGTTTTCAGTTTTAGAAATGACCTTTCACAGTCTATACTGGCTGACAGAACAGGGCAGAGGTGCTGTAAAGGGGGGCGCGGAGTTAGGATGATTTCATGCATCCCCAATCAATGGGATGCTAAGAAATTAGGAACATCATTGGATTGGTCCAGACTGGGTGCCCAATCTGATATGCTTTCAGGGGCCCAAAATCTGTAGTGGCCCCCGCAAAGAGGGATGTTTATTTTTTATGTAACAATCCTTTCTCTTGTTTCCACTGCTGTCCATTCTTGGCAGATGATGAAGAAGGAGGGAATAATGAAAAACAGAGGTAAGCATCCAGCAGCACTTACAGCAGTGTGGTGTCCAGCTATGAGCGTCTCCCTGATCACACAGTGATGGGAAACTTCTGTTACTTTATGGGAACATTGTTTTTCTTTTATTCCTTAATTATAATTTCCCTGTGATGGCATCACATCCAGGTTGAGCCCCTGCTTTGTGCCCTATGCTGCTGGGGAAAGGCTGAAGGCCAGCTTGGAAGATGGATGGATGGATGGATGGATAGATGGATGGATGGATATAAAATGTTCTTTAAAATCATAGTAAAAAGATAAGATAAGATAAGATAAGATAAGATGATAAGATAATCCTTTATTAGTCCCACAAGTGGGAAATTTGCATAGTCATGGCAGTAAGTGGACAGTACAAGAATAGAGCAGCAAAAATTAACAACAATATGATAAAAACTATATATGTACAAGTGGAAATATATAAATATTAATATATGTACAACATTAACAGTAAAACTGACAGTTAAAATTCTCTGGCTCTTTTCATACTCTTTGTTAATGTCTCCTGTTACTCACATGTGTCCTGTGTAATAGTACAGATGTGGCTGAATCGTGTTGCTATAAAGCATATAAGACTTTACTGTTCACATCCACCCTCTCATTCAGCTCTCTGGTCCAGCTTGTTTCTGTATGTAGGACTGGGCTCATTGGTGCTGCTGTTGATCATCATCATCATCACATGGAAAGTGTGGGACAAACACAGTGAGTATCTGCTGATGCAGACGGTGTGTAAGTGACCTGAGTGTCTGAGCAGTGATGCATGTCCCTCTGCACTCCTGTAAGCAGCAGCTACTTCATGCTTTTATCCTTTTCCAAAGACGGCTGGACAGAGACACAGACACACATTTACACACATATGTACATGATAACCAAGAGGAAATGACCGTGTGTTTGTCATACAGCAAATTAACAGAATCAGCTGAAAGTGAGTGATGTGATCAGAATAAATTTCTTTGACTTTATTTCTCATTTCTTTCCCTGTAGAGAAAAAAAGGGCCATGAACCAAAATGCAGGAAGTACAGAATTAACAGTGAGTTCATGTTTAATATGGGGAGGAACTGTAGAAAATTCAACAAGGTTTTGTCTTTTAAAAAAGAACAAAAACAGAAACGAAACTGTTAACAGCCAGTAACTCATTAAGAAGTTTATCTCTGTAAATAACGCTGATGTGAGGAGTGATTGGTTTGAATGCTGAGTTGTGGCTTTTTTCTAGTTGAACCCAGACCATGAATACGCCGTCATAGACAGAACTAGCATCACCAAGGGAGACCCGGCAGAGCAGGTAAAGCACAGAAATAACATACTTATGCTGGTATTTATGACTGTAGCCCCTGTCTCCAAACATCCATCCATCCATCCATTTTCAAAACCACTTATCCTACTGGGTCGTGGGGGTCCGGAGCCTATCCCGGAAGCAATGGGCACGAGGCAGGGAACAACCCAGGATGGGGGGCCAGCCCATCACAGGGCACACTCACACACCATTCACTCACACATGCACACCTACAGGCAATTTAGCAACTCAGCATGTTTTTGGACTGTGGGGGGGAAACCGGAGTACCTGGAGGAAACCCCGCGACAACATGGGGAGAACATGCAACATCACATGTTTGATCCAGGCAGAGACTTGAACCCGGGTCCCAGAGGTGTGAGGCAACAGTACTAACCACTGCAACACCATACCGTTCCATCTGCAAACATGTGATGTTATTACTGTATGAACAGACAGCATTTTATAAGGCACATTCTCATAAGCCAGTTGTTAAGTTGCAGTTAAAATGTTTTCTAAAAGCAAATAACATGTTCCTCTCTCAGGCCTCTGTGGAGCCTGGTGCTGATGTCACCTACAGCTCCATTCTCCTGCCAGATCCTCAGGTAAGATGGTTTTATGTAAATCAGTGTTCAGCATGAGTATCACAATGAGAGTAAAACATATATCAATAATGTCCTCACTGGCTACATCTACACCTCAGCTGATCTCTCAGATCCATGTGTATCAGAATTAGCTGTAATGTACCAAGAAGTACCATGATACCCCTGATATTTCACAGTGATTTGGAGGAGAGGTTTTGGGAGTTCATGGGTTTGTGGTTTCTGTGCAAAGGTTGGTCTCGTACCTCCACTGTAAGCAGCTAAATACTCTCAGCAGGTGTCCTCTAGATGTTCTTCACACCATCCTGCTAGAACCCCAGCCAGCGATGTGGTCTACAGCTCAGTCGCCCTGAAGCACAGAGAGGTGAGTTTGAAGAATCTGCTCTAACGTGAGCTGTGATACATTTAGTCTGTGATGCTTCATGTGTGTCGTATGTTTCCTTTGACGCTGCATAGAGCCACAATTCCAACATCATATACGCAGCTACTTCGGCTTCAAATTATAAAGCAGATGAAAGTGAACTAAAGAAGTTTCCTAGATTAATCTATTGCTCTGGTTCATTTCCGGTTCCTGTAGCAGTAACATTAACACACCACACTGCCTGAAATGCTAAGGAAGCTGCCTCAGAAGCTGAAATGATGAATCATGTAGCCGATGTTAATGCTTATCTGTTCCTTTTCCAGTAGGGGGCAGCAACACAGAGAGGCTCCTCTACATGTGGGGAGCTGCTGCTCTGGATGAGGGCTGTGAGGGAGACACAGATACTGCAGTGATCATCACCAGGGAGGAGCATCTTACAGTGATGTGAGCTGTATTTAAATAGCATGCAGCTCTCTCACATTATAGTATGATCAATGTGCTGTTTACCTCACTTGTACATTGCTTTGGACATGATGGAATAAATGTAAATGTAAGGTATTATCTTGGTCTGTGAATTGTCACTTTTCATTCATATAAATGGAAAAATATGATTAGCTGTGCTGTTTATTTAGTATAAAATAAAATGTTTGCTATTTCAATATGCATCATTTTCAAGGTATTTGCCAGTGTCTGTTTGTCTCTTGTACTGTTGAGCATTTACTGAGGTCTAAGGGCTCCGGCTTTAATTTTATGCTCTTCTTGCGCACTTCACTGCCCCCTGCTGGAGCAGCTTTGCTATTTCGCTGCCTCCCTGCTCTCCTCTGACTGTGGAATTAGAAGCTGACCTGTTAGCATTATATCACATTTTATGATAAAAGCTTTAGCTTTAGGTTTCCACAGAATTTTAGGCGTTTGCTTATTGATAAATTGAGTATTATTTAAAATGCAGACCACAGACTGTGTGGCTCATCATACATACTGTTAATAAAGATGCTTTTCATTAATCCTACAAGCTGCAGTGGTGTATCAGTGTGTAACACGGACGCCTCATACTTTCTGGGGTTTGGGTTTGAATTCTGCCTCGGATCTCAGTGTGGTGTTGAGTCCCCCGATTTGTGTCCCGTGCTTCCTGGGATGTGCCCCAGACTGACAGTGACCCCAGCCTGGGTAAGAGGGAGAAAGATAGATGGATGATTTTTAAACATTTAAAACCCATAAAAGGGGAGGCAGTGAAGTTACAGGGAATCAGGAAGTGAGTGTCAGTCTGCACAGATCTGAGGTCAGCGGCACACACATAAGGCTCCTCTGATGCTCCTCTTCTTCACTGATGGGCCTCCAGGTGAGGATCACTTACTCTGGGACAGGGTCTCACCCTCTCTTACTCCACATTCCGGCATATTTATACAGAAATACAAACAGAAAGTAAATGAAACATTTCAATGCATTTTGGGTTCTTCCTACATGTAAATCTTTATATTCATATGGATCATTGATGGCCACCATTCTGACCAGAATAAACAGCTGGAATCTTAGTGAATGGATGGATCTGGTTTGTTTTTATGAGGTATGAGATATTATGGTACAATGTAAATATTAAAGTCGGAAAGGCAGGTGACTTTAAGAATTTGCTCTGCTTCGGTCATTAGACAAATTCAGATCTTTCTGCATGCTGCAGAGAGTCTTGCTCACCACAATTTCCCACTTTCATCGTTCACTCATTCTCACATTGGGAAGAGAAGAGCAGCTCAGCAGGTAGCTGCATGCACTGCTGATGACGGTCAAGCTGTTGAGGTCAGTATGCTGCAGACAGCTAGTCCAGTAACTATGGAGCAGATTTTGTCGGAGGTTAAACCCATGACCACTCGTTTAAATTGCTTGGAGGAATCTGTCAGAACTCCTCTAGAGGGCATGGATGGTGCCGTAAACGACATAAAGACGTCTGCTACCTCACTGAAACATTCTCTTTCAAACCTTTATAACCTAGTGACTAGTGTAGAAAGGCATTTATGCGAGGCTGAGAGCAGAATCTCCAGTAAGGATGATAGCTACGACCGTCACAACATCGACTTACTCAGCCTGCAGAAAACAGGGGACTGGCTTCTGCTAGTAGGTGACAATTTAGAAAACCACAGGTGGCACAAGAATTTGAGTTTAATTTTTCTCCTTTAGTACAAAGAATTAAAAGGGATTTGAAGAAATGTCCATCTTCACCAACCTCCTTTCTTGCCAGAATTAATGTTATAAAAATGAACTTACTTCCTTGACTAAACTATTTATTTCAGAATTTCCCATGCTGTATCATGAAGACATTTTTTTTTATTTTAAATTCTTTCATTTATCGTTACACCTGGAACAATAAACACCCGAGAGTCAAGTTTTATAAACTTACCAAACCAACAGATCTGGGGGATTATCCTTGCCTGATTTACAACACTACTGTTGTTCTGCCACAATTAAAAATATGTTGATTGTGAAGATTCTCAGTCATCCAGGTCATGGTTATCCAAAGAACGCTGATTCAGTGACAACTGGACTTGTTTAGTTCATTGAAAACATCTCTCCCTTCAACCCAGAGGACTTTCTGAATTCTGCCTGACTGGTTAGAGTAGCAGGTTTATAAATCCTTTATAAAGCCCTCAAGTCGTTAATACTTGATGGTCACCTGTGGGTTGTTGTTTCCTTTGGCTTTCATGTATGTCACTGTGACCACCTGGGCCAGGGTGTGAATGATTATGAAACCATCTCAGTAGAGATGAAAGAACTGCATTGTAAATGGGTGATAAATTATGCCTAAGGCCACCTCCTCTGTTTAACGAGGGTCCTTCAATCTTGCAGTAAACTGCTTCTCTCACACCTCGTTTGAAGCAGTCAGCCTCACTGTCTAGAATCTTAACGTCCTGGTCACCAAAGGAGTGGCCCTTGACTTTCAGATGTAGATGAACTGCTGAGTCTTGTCCTGATTAGCTGGCTCTTCTGTGTTGAGCCTTGCGTTTCTGGAGCTGCTGTTTGGTTTCTCCTGTGTACAGATATGTACATTCCACACTGCACTGAACTGCATATACGACGTTGCTCTGTGTCCGTGTGTCTTGTCCTTGGTGTGGACCAGTTTCTGTCTCAGTGTGTTGCCTGCTTTGAAATATACAGGGATGCCGTGTTTGTTGAAAATCCTCCTGAGCATGTCTGGGTTTCCTGTACACTTCAGTGTTGAGGTTCCTGTCCTCCTCAATGTGTAGCGCACAGTCCAAGAAGGCCAAGCTATTGCCTGTGACATCTTCTCGAGTGAATTTGATGTTAATGTCCACAGCGTTGATGTGTGTGGTGAAATTCTCCACCTCACCCTGTTTTTATGTTGACTCAGGTACCATCCACATACGGTACCTGAACCAGTGGTAGGGTATGATCACTAGGAACGAGCTCAGGGCTCTGATCTCTACTTCTTCCATGTAGAGATTGGCCACAATAGGGGACACAGGTGAACTCATGGCACAGCCGTGTTTTTGTCTGTAAAAACATTCATTGTACTTGAAATATGTAGTGGAGAGGCACAGGTCCAATATAGTGTTGACTTGGTTGATGAATCAACACGATTCTTTATGGATTGGTTTGGAGTCTTTACCCAGCCACCAGCATTTGCTTAAATCTCAACCTTTCATCAGGCAATCTCTGTTAGAGATAATATTATTACATATTACACTTTGTTGCTATGTTGAGATGAGAAAAGATATTTTAAAATCCCCTGGACTTTCTCCTTACATTCACCTTTGACTTTACATCCTGATTTTCATGTACAGTTAAGAATCACTGGTTTATTTGTTGAACAATCTGTTATATATTTCAGATCTACTGATTGATGACTCCCTAAAGTCTTTTAAGTAACTTAGGACCAATTATAGCATCGCAAATAATGATTTTTTTTTAAAGTTCTTTCAGATACGAGACTTTATTGACTTTCTGTTAAAGGAGAATGGGACATGTTAGAAGCTTTCAGAACTTGAAAATCTCTTACTCTCTGCCAGAACATTTCAAGTAATATTTCTGAGATTTATTTCTTACTCCTGTAATGCATAGTCTTTTGCTGCTTTTAACCCAATTTGGCAACATGACCTGGATGTATTATTTAGCCCTGCAGACTGGAACACGGTTTGTACCAAGATCTTTCCCAAATATACCTCGATTTCAATACATGAACAAAATGTTTAGTTTTTTCATAAGACATATTACACAGCAGCCCGCCTCCATAGAATGTTCCCTAATATTTCAAACCTGTGGTATAAATGCAAAGCACATGCTGGATCATTTTTCCACCTGTTTTGGTCTTGTGAACATATATAAAAGTTCTGGAAAGAGGTTCAGTCTCTAATGCAAGACATTCTTGAGAAGCAATTTACAATATCCTCTCTCTTTTATATATTGGACCAGGGGATTTTAAAATTTGCTCACTACTCTATTTGTCATGCCCGGCCCCTCTGATCCTCATGTGTGCCACGCCCCTCTGATTATCCACGTGTGCTTCCCCGATCGTACCCAGCTGTTCCTTGTTATTTCGCCATGTCTTTTCTTTATTAGTCCACGTCTTGCCCTGCCTGGTTGTCCGTCATTGATGTTAGTGTCTGAGCGATGTCCTGCTATTCCCTTAGCCCTCTATCCCCTAATAAATCCCCAGTTTTCCCGTATTCCGCCTGCCTGCCTGTTCCTTCCTGCCAGCCAGCCCGTCGCTACACCCGCGATCCTGACACTATTGTTTTTAGCAAAAATGCATTTTGCTTCTCAGATCCATTCCCCTTGTTCCTATGTGAGGATGTCACAGATATCAGCCCTTCTCCTGAAGGAGAAATTGACACATGATCTGAACCATAAATCAGACAGATTCTGGAGACTTTGCAGTCCTGTGTGCTTCTATCTGCAAGATCCTGTAAAGTGATACTGCTGGTATTAAATTTGTCAATTTTTTTTTTTTTTTTGATGCAGTGCTGTGGAGTGTGGGATGGGCATTGGGTAGTAATAAACAAATAATTAAAAAAATCAGAAAAGACAAATTCTTGCTCTATGCTCAGATCAAAATGTGCACAGCATATTAAATCTTTTAAAATTCATGGCACTTTACAGGCAGAGCTGAGCGGATTGACCGGCTAATATTCCCACAGTGACTCTTCAGGAGTTCTTTTACACCAAGTTCTGTATTTTCCAATTAGCACCATGAAAGTACACAATGGGAAAACTGGAAGATTTAACTGGGATTGTTAATCTGTGGTGTTCATGGGTATTATGCTCTCCCACCAAGTAACAATTATTTAAGGCTCTTTGTAGACTTGAAGTGTATGCATTGGGTAATACTGACTGCATGTTTTATTTTATACTAAAATTGTCTGTTTTTGTCCACAGCTATAGGATCCTGGGATTCAGCAGCCTCTGTAGATATGAACGTTGGGATGACTTTCCCACACATACAAACACAAATGCTTGTTAAACATGCCTGCCGCATATCCATAGGATGGGAGATTAACTCCATCAAGCGAAAAGCAGGCCGATACAGCCAAGGTGGGCTGGGCATTAGTGAGCATGGGAGGAAGCAGGAGTCGAGAACTGGAAGAAAGATGGTGGTGAAAAAGTGATGGAGAAAAGGTTAGCTGGTGTTCTGCGTGTTCTTAAGGACTTGTGCGGGGCGCTCATGAATATGTCACTTGTGCCAAGGTTGCAAGGTGAAATTTACCCCCTACTGGTCTGATGAAAATGTTATTATTATATATTAAGTTAAATTAAATAAAGTTACAGTGCAAAGTTATATTTGACAATGTCAATGTGTCAGAATAAGTATTTGGGACTATATACCATGTTTACTATGGATGCATAACTGGTTGGGCTCTCTCCCCTTTCACGCCCTGGGAGGAAAGCCTACAGTCGCCTATGTTTCTGAGTAATAACCGGGATATCATCGCCTGTTCCATGTTAGCGCCCTCTTGCTGTGGCCTCAGCGGGAGCCTGGAGCCCTTCCCACATGCCCATTCTCCTGCTCTGTCCTGCCACACATCCAGCAAACCCACGGGAGTTGGGCAGGACAGAGCAGTCTGTTCCCACACTGACAGCACGGTAGCAGGCACTGGCTCTGCTCTCTCTCTCTCTCTCTCTCTCTCTCTCTCTCTTTCTTTCTGGAATGTTCCCAGAGCCAAACAGTGACTGTCCCGGGTTACGAGCCCCGACAAAGAAACACATTATGATGTATGAAATGCTTCATCTCACCTGCCCATTAACCCTCGTTTATTATTCTACATCCAACCAGCTGCTCTACTGTATATTTCACATTATTCGCATTTCAGGTTTACTGACTGGCAGAGCAGAGTTTTCTCAGTCATAATCATAAACCACAGTCTCCCTGGCTCAGAGGAAGCACCATTAAAAATGGAGAATCTTTCAAACGTGAAGTAAATGGTTTGTGGTTTTCAGGTCACACCTCCCAGCCAGGGCCCACCAATCAGTGGGCCTCTCAGAGTGTGATGTAACACGCAAAACCAGGACCACTCATTTGTCACCCTACAGTAAATCCATGCCAGCCCATGAATCAAGAGGAAAAGGGGACAGATCCATCCATTCATCCATCCATCCATTTTACAAACCGCTTACCCTACTGGGTTGCGGGGGGTCCGGAGCCTATTCCGGAAGCAATGGGCACAAGGCAGGGAACAGCCGAGGATGGGGGGCCAGCTCATCGCAGGGCACACTCACACACCATTCACTCATGCATTCACTCCTATGGGCAACTCCAATTAGCCTCAGCATGTTTTTGGACTGTGGGGGAAACCGGAGTACCCAGAGGAAACCCCACGACGACATGGGGAGAACATACAAACTCCGCACACATGTGACACAGGTGGAGACTTGAACCTGGGTCCCAGAGGTGTGAGGCAACAGTGCTAACCACTGCACCACCATGCCGCCCAGGGGGACAGATCAAAATTTTAAATAAAGACATCATACACCTATTTGTCTACACCAAATGAAAATATCCAAGTGTAATCTATTGGTTTCTGGTTTAACACCCATTAAATGACCTCATCAGTAACTGACAAAGCAAACATGAATCAAAACATGATTTAAACAGCCACTTCTATGTGTAATAATGCTGATCAGGCTTGAGCTTATCCCCACATTGTTTGCACTGTCCTGCCCACACACTATCTCCAGATCCTTTGCAGTTTTTGCATATTGCTGCTGCTATGTCTGCACATATATATATCTCTATATCTCTCTCTCTCTCTCTCTCTCTCTCTCTCTCTCTCTCTATATATATATATATATATATATATATATATATATATATACATATATATATATGGGGCGGCATGGTGGTGCAGTGGTCAGCACTGTTACCTCACACAGGACCAGTGTTTGACTCTCTGAAATGGCTCCATGTGTGTGGAGTTAGCATGTTCTGCCCGTGATGTTGTGGGGTTTCTTCTGGGTACTCCGGTGTCCCCCCACAGTCCAAAAACCCACTGAGGTTAACTGAAGTTACCAAAATGTTCATAGCTGTGAGTGTGCCCTACAATGGGCTGGCGCCCCATCCTGGGCATCCAAGATCTCCCCCCAACCCTAAATAGTACAAGTGGTTACAGAAAATGGATGGATGGATGAACCATAAATTGACCATCTGTATTTTTTACCGACCTGGATCTAAGTACAGTAATACTTGTTCCATACTCACATAGATTTTATTGGTTTTATTTTATTTTTACTTATTCTATTTTTCTTAATTTATGTTCTGTGTTGTCTATGAATGTATGCACCCACATTGCCAAAACAGGCGAACATGCAGATGTACCTGGCCAGTGAATTCTGACAAAGTGATTTCTGATTATAAATGACACAGTAAGTGGATGCTGTCCATGGTGCTGAAAACCTGGACCATCAAATTCTGTCATATCTCATCACCTTCCAATCAAAGAAGAATAAAATGCATACTGTAAGCACGTTCTAGGATGTGTAAAATGTAAACACAGTAAAAGCTCTTTTTGTGTAAACATTATAAAATGGAACACTTTGAAAACACATCAGATCTTAATGGGAAAAAATAGTACTGGATATCTATACAGATACGGACTGGGTAATGTGTCTTGCAGAAATTTCATTTCAGAATCGTACTCAGTAGTTTGTATGGCCCCCACGTGCTTGTATGCATTCCTGACAATGTTGGGGCATGCTTCTAATGAGACGACTGAGGGTGTCCTGGGGGATCTCCTCCCAGATCTGAACCAGTGCATCACTGAGCTTCTGGACAGTCTGAGGTGCAACCTGGCAGGGCCGGATGGCCCGAAACATAATGTCCCAGAGGTGTCATATTGGATTTCGGTCAGGCGAGCATGGGGGCCAGTCAATCGTATCAATTCCTTCATTCTCCAGGAACTGCCTGCATACATCTTGCCACATGAGGCCGGGATTGTTATGCACCAACGGGAACTCCTCCACCAGTGTCGGGTCTGACAATGGGTCCAAGGATTTCATCCCAATAACTTATGGCAGTCAAGGTGCCGTTGTCTAGCCTGTAGAGGTCTGTGTGTCCCTCCATGGATATGCCTCCCGAGACCATCACTGACCCACCACCAAACTGGTCATACTGAACAATGATACAGGCAGCATAATGTTCTCCACAGCTTCTCCAGACCCTTTCACATCTGTCACATGTGCTCAGGGTGCACGGTGCCGGGCAGTGAGCACAGCGCCTGCAGATGGGTTAAGGACCTTCTACGGCCCTGTCCAGCTCTTCTAGAGTAACTGCCTGTCTCCTGGAATCTCCTCCATGCCTTTCAGACTGTGCTGAGAGACACAGCAAACTTTCTGGCAAAGGTACGTATCGATGCGGAATCCTGGAGGAGTTGGGCCAGCCACCCTGACCCAGGTCTCATGTCTCCCTCCTGCTCCAGCCCTGCAGTCCCCTTGGAGTACTCCTGTCCTGCAGGGCCCTCGGGGCTCCCTTGTCTTCATCCTGCAGGTCCTTCAATACCCTCTGATCCTAGTTCCTGTTGCAGTCCTGCAGTCTCTTCATCGGCCCTCTGTTCCCATCCTGCAGTCCCCTCATCACCCGTCTGCTCCTGTCCTGTCGTCCCCAGGAGCCCACTGGATCCAGCCATGCCGCCGCTCAGCCCAGGAGATCCTTCATTTAGACTTATGACGGTCAACTCACCCTGTCTTTTTGTGTCTCATTCCCGGTCTATCAAACCCTCCAGTGTCCTTTCGACCCTGGTCTGTTTTTACCCAGTGCCTTCCTCCTCTGTTCCCGAGTCTGGCCCTCACATTGAGCACCTTTTGTACCCTTCCCTTCCATTTCCTGTACTCCATCCCAGTCCCCACCTCATGTCACTCATCCTGTCCCCAATTTATGTGTTCCTGGTCCCATTGATCTGTTTCTTGTCTGGTTCCCTCATCTGGTGGTCCTACCACAATTCCATGTGTTTGGCCTTTCTGTCCATGCTCCATTATTTCACCTCCTGGCTCTGTCTGTCCAGTTCCTTAGCTCCCGTTAGTGGGGTTTTTTTCGCCTCCTGTTCTGTGCTTTAAGTCTTTTATTCTCCTAGTCTTTCTGGCCCTGGCGGTGCCCTTGCATGCCCAGCGTTCCCGCCTTTGGTGGGGGGGTACAGTCAAGGCCAGCACCCATCCGACTCCACCCTTCATGTCTCCTACCCTTCAGTCCCTAGTGTGTTTTCCCCGGTTTCCCACACCACGGCATAGCTCAGTGGGTACTGTTAACCCTCCAGTCATGGGTTCAATTCATTGCGTTTTGTTGCTGTGTGTTTTTCCGCCGATGCTCCTACTTCTGTTGGGGGTGTTGCCTTGATATGCTAGTTTATTGTAAAGCTTGGTTTCTGCATGCCGCGTACTGAAAATTAATACATTTTGTCGATTGTATTTCTTCCGCATAGTAAGTTGTGTTCGCATTTCAAGGTGGCACATAATCTGTTTCATATGTTTCAAGCTGAGACCACAGTTACTGTTAAAGGAATCCAAGTATAGTGAGGGCCACATGAATGGTGTGTGTGTGAATGGTGTGTGAATGGTGTGTGAGTGTGCCCTGTGACAGGCTAGCCCCCTGTCCTGGGTTGTTCTCTGCCTTGTGCCCATAGGTTACAGGATAGGCTCCAGACCCCCCGTGACCCAGTAGGATAGGTGGTTTCAAAAATGGATGGATGGATGGACTATGACTAATTAATCCATAGTGACAACCCTACAGTACAAATTAAATCCAATTGTGCTGTGCTCAAATTTTTAAGGCTAAAAGTTGATCCTAAGTTGCCTATTTAGGAGAAAAATAATGTGTCTGTGATAGTCCTAAGAGCAATTCACAAATCCCCTTAGCGCTCAATGTAGCAGCTAAGTCTAAGAGGACTAAAAAGTAATTGAGAGAACTCCTAAGTCACTAAGAGCATTTCACAAACAGCAGCAAATGGCTGCTGGCAAATCACATCGCAATATCATGATACATTAAAGGAACGCTGCGTTACTTAAAGGATACTGTGTCAGTCGGGAGGGAATAATGATTGTTGTGGAGCTTGTGAGGGATGCAGTAACATTTGTATATTTATTACATGAATATGAGGTAATAAAATGGACAAAGTTGCAATGAACTGAATTTTGACAATAAAGTTCACTTTGACTTGATTAGGGCTCATGCAGTTTAAAGTTCTGCACGGGGTTCAGTTCAGCAATTTTCATACTGTCCCTGCAGGTGTGTCCACACTGAAAACGGTGACTGTACAGAGAGGAGGATCTGTCACCATCCTATGTCCCTATGATGACAGTTATAAAGCACATGTGAAATACTGGTGCAATGGGAGTGACTGGAGTTCATGTACTCCCATAGTACGCACTGACTCTTCAAAGATAAGTAGTGAAGTGTCAATCAGAGATGATCCTGACCAGCGAGTCTTCACTGTGACCATGAACAATCTGACAGATGGGGACTCTGGTTACTACTGGTGTGGTGTGGAGATCAGCAGAGGTTCAGCTGTGGGAACACGGGTTTACCTGTCAGTCACTGAGGGTAAGATGTCTGTACTGCAGACTGTAGCCAATGAGATGGACATTATGTAACATGTCATTCAGGCAGAAAGGAAGGACATTAACACAAACACAGGAGAGAATATTTTTAATATTAATATTTTGAAACAATTTGTTGTCAGTTACTGATTGATTATACTATACTGTTAGTGTATCTATGAATGTACAGAAAGATTAACTTAGACATTAGTATTAACTCTATGAGAGACATCCCAAAATACAGCCTGATAACCTCATCAGATACAGGTTCTGCCCTTTATCAAATACATGAGTGTCTGATCTGCATGTTACACCTGGCAGCTGTACAGAGGCCTCAGGATTCACATATTTCTAGTTTATGACACATTTGTATAATATGACAAATATTACAGATCTATTTTCTCAGTCAGACACCCAGTCAGATGTCTTTCATAAAACATCACAGGCATCAGCTTACAGGAAACAGACAGACAGACATATTCATCTTACAGCCATTTATCATGTGTGCAATGTTTGGAAAACGTTACATGTAGGTTTTTACCGTCATACATCAAAAACTTTATTCCCTTCAAATTTCAGACATTTGTAGGGATTAGTTGTTACTAAAGCTGTACAGACTGGGTGATTGTCTGGAGGTAGTTTCTAACTGCAGCAAAGGCCAGTGTTACAGTTACACTCTGTAATATCTGACCCAGTTCCATCATAAATACATTATGATTTATTAATAACATTATTTATCTCACCTGCCCACTATCAGGGCCCTGGGATGTGGACACTTTGGTCACAGCCCTAATTTATTATTCTGCATCCAAACAGATATTTTAAGAATATTTCTGGTTATTCATTTTCAGTTTTAGAAATGACCTTGCACAGTCTGTACTAACTGACAGATCAGGGCAGAGGTGCTGTAAAAAGGGGGGGTAGAGTTAAGATGATTTCATGGATCCCCAATTGATGGGGCGCTAAGAAAATAGGAACATGATTGGATTGGTCCGGGCTGGGGGCCCAATCTGATATGCTTTCAGGGGCCCAAAATCTGTAGTGGCCCCCAGGAACAGGGATGTTTATTTGTTATGTAACAATCCTTTCTCTTGTTTCCACTGCTGTCCATTTTTGGCAGATGATGAAGAAGGAGGGAATAATGAAAAACAGAGGTAAGCATCCAGCAGCACTTACAGCAGTGGGGTGTCCAGCTATGAGCGTCTCCCTGATCACACAGTGATGGGAAACTTCTGTTATTTTATGGGAACATTGTTTTTCTTTTATTCCTTAATTATAATTTCCCTGTGATGGCATCACATCCAGGTTGAGGCCCTGCTTTGTGCCCTACTGTATGGCAGTTGTGCCTAACTGGCAGTTAAAATTCTGTAGCTATTTTCATATTATTTTGTTAATGTCTCCTGTTACTCACATGCAGCCTGTGTAATACTACAGATGTGGCTGTACCGTGTTGTTATAAAGCATGTCAGACTTTACTGTTCAAATCCAGCCTCTAATTCAGCTCTCTGCTCCAGCTCTCTCTGTATGTAGGACTGGGCTTATTGGTGCTGCTGTTCATGCTTATAATTCTATCAGAATAGATTCACTGCATTGTTCTTCAGATTAAAATGTGTTACGTGTGACTGACAGACACACTGATGTGACGCTCTCTGACAGGTGGGAGCAGGTTCTGGATGCTGTACTGAAAGCTGGGACTGGTGTGTTTTATCTGATCTGCACCATCATCGCCATTCAGCTGCACTGGAGCTCCTGCAGAAAGAGGGGATCCAATCAGAGAGAAGCAGAGGGAGGAGCCAAAACAAACCACGGGTCTTAAGAAATTCTAATTAAATATACAAGCTTGTTTATCCTGATAAAATGAGTAACGTACAGCCTCTATTAGCTCATATACTGTAAATGAACAAACCTTAAGGCTGTATCAGCAGGGTCATGCTGTGCTTGTATGAAATGTGTCTTCATATACGTAGCTCTGTTAATGTTTTAGCCATTTTTTGTGCATGAATATCAATGTTGCAGAGGAATCTGGCGGGGGGGGGGGGGACCTTTGTGGAGCAGAACGAGTCAGAAGAGCAGGAAAATTAATGGTTATGCTAACTGCAGTGAGGCCTCTCTCACACGGCCCTGCTCAGTCTGTACAGTCATACCATGAGAGTCAGTGGAATATAGAGAGGTTGGTCTGCAGTGTTGGATTACCTGATGGGAACCAGTAGAGCCAGTGCTTTGTACGACCGATAGCCTTTGCTTCACATGCGCTTTGCTGCCACCTGCTGGTATAACTGTAGTATAAGGTTTAATAATAATTTACTCATTAGTGAAAGTAAAATTATTTGTTCTGATTTAATAAATGATTGATATAGATATGGTTTACTGTGCAGTTTGTATTTTCTGGAGTTATTAAACTGATTAAAAAGAAGAAGCATTTTTCAAGCTTAAAGTGAATGTTTTTGTGGTTTTCGGGTAACTTTTCCATGCCAGAGCCACCAATCAGTGACCCTGTCAGAGAGTGATGTAACACAGAGCTGTCAATATCTGTCCCAGTTTCCCTCTTTGTCCAGCTGGTGTCGCTGGTCATTCCACTTTCTGTTCCCCTGGTCTATTATGCTTCACAGGTCCTAGTGTGTTCCACTGCTGCCTGGGCTCTTGTGTGGCTGAATGGGCTGAATGTTTAGCAGAAAACCAAGCATTTTCTCTGCCATGGATTTGAGGCTCTCCAGAGGCCAGCTTCACTTTGACATTTTGAGTTTTTGTTTTTTTCCCATTGTTACCTTGCATTCTGGTTGTCTCTGTATTGGTTCTTGTTTCTGTACCTGTGTCTGGTTATCCTTGTGTGCACCTACAGTTGTACAGTAGGATCACACACGCACATACAACAGGGCTGAGATTCCAGGGCGCCTGAGGCAAGGACCAGCCTGGTATGAGAGGTACTCAATGGCCAAGGCACAAAAGGGGGGTTAGTGATCTCACACATACACACACACACCCACACACAGATAACAAGGGAGGCCAGCATTCTAACTTTTATGCCCCAAAAATTTAGCGACCTACGGACAGCAGAGTAGACCTGAAGGACAGGGGTCCCTTGACTTAGCACACATCCTCCTCCCCGTCCATCCTGCCTTACATACCATGAACTCACCCAAGACCCCGAAGAAAGTTTCTTTTAGTTGCTTTTATATACCCTGTATATTTGTTTACTCATGACTACTAGAATTTAGTGATTAATTGTCATTGTTGACACACCACAGCACACAGTGCACAATGACGAAACGTGTCCTCTGCATTTAACCCATATGTGACCTCGTGATGTAGTAGGGGGCAGCTAATACGCTCAGTGCACGTCACAGTTCCGGGTTGGTTTATACCAGCTGATTAACTTCCGGTTACCCCGGCGCGACAGACATGGCTCTTCAAGACGGACCTCGTCTGACAGTCAATGATGTGGACAGACTTGTCAGGACATCATGCCCCACTCCCTCCAGCAAACGGGAAAAGGAATTTAAGATGTATATCGGCAGCAACATCGACAATTATGAGGGTAAGTCGTTACGCTGAAATGTTACGTCGTAGCAGCTAGCGTTACAATGCTATCGTTTAGATGGCTAAAGTAAAATGCAGCTGTTTTGTTTGAATATGACCGACAGACTTGTTAGCTAACTTTCGATTGTGAGTTGGTGTGTTTTCTTTCATGCAGATACTATCAAGATACTGTATAAAAATGTAACGTTACTGTCTCAAATTGTGTGCTCACCGTCCTTCCTCCCAGTGTCAATGATAAACAAGGTGACAGGAGAGCTCAGCGTGAGGGCAGTCTGTCATAGATCGATGAGGAAAAGTGAAAAGCCACACGACTTGAGAGCAGGGTCATTATTAGGGCAATGATTAGGCAAGCTGATAAAGTGCTTGTCAGCTTAAAAGTAATATTATCCAAGCAAAATATATGATATTTCTATGAATTAATATATTTTCTCTGTTAGCCTCATATAGAATTCAGTATAATTGTTCTTATTAATGCTATAGCTGTAAAGCAATATCTCATCCAAGCTTCTTTTTCTCCCTAGATAGTATTAAATCACTCAACCTGATGTTTTGGTGAGCACCCATTGTTCCTGTGTGGGGGCTGTGCCTCATGCAATCATTTGGTTGCCCTTCTTTATCAGACTGCTCATTATTCGCAGCTAAACATCCCTGCTGCATCCCCAGTACACAGCTGCACAGATCCTGAGCAGTTCTGGCATAAACCAAGGACACTGGTATGTCATTTAACATGTCAACTGTATACATTATAGCTATTGTTATGCCATGTTGGGTGTTAGGCTGGGCCCAGTTGGAGAAATGGAGATTCGATATCCCAGAAATTCCACAACAGACTGTGTAAGGTGACATTATCTTAACTTTGTAGTTTTTACATGTAACCCGTTTTACATATGTTCTGGCAGAAGTTTGCTATAGTGATAATAATATACAGTATATATACAGTATTTGAGGTGCGACGGTACTGGTATCCCACAGTACGGTACGTACCTTGGTATTTGGGTCACGGTTTTGGTTCAGTTTAAACACAACAAAACAAAAAATAAACTGCCTCTTATTTGCGTATAAAATATGTAGAAATGTATAACTAGTATAATAGTATAAATGTATAATAGATGTAGAAATCTCAAACTTACAAAATGTTAAAGTGCCTCTTAAAGTGCTCTAAACACAACACAGTAATCAGAGTGAACATACTTTCAGAATCGGCTACATTCACGATGTAAGGTGCACTATCATTCATTACCATTATGGGCATGAGGTATTTATTCCTCTGCTATTATCAGATTCTTCTGTAAGAAGATAAGCCTGTCAACATTGCCAGCTGCAAGTCGAGAGCAACTTGCACTTACAATGTCCCCTGCAATGCAGAAAATTCTCTCACTTGCAACAGAAGTTCCTGGGACACAGAGGTGACATCGTGCAACTTTTGCGACATGGGGGAACTTGCTCTCATTTGCCCCCCACCACATGAAAGGATCAGCATCTACATTAATAGAGTCTGCTAACCTGTATAACTTCACACTCAACTACCTGGGAAAGGGGAATAACCTGTTCATGTTTTTTGTAAACCTCTCCAAATATCTCTGCCATGCCTGTCTTCTTCTTTGAAGGGGGGGTGATAGCTCTTGTCCCTCTGTGGAAGGCCCTGACTCTGCTTGGCTCTGCAAGAACAATGACAAATATTTAATATATATTAAAAGCCATAAATGTCTACTGCTTTTTTGTGTTCTATCGTATTGACAGGTATTTACAAGTATGTATGTTGAATAATTTAAATGCATTTTTTACAATACAAAATTAATAATTAAATTGGCAATTAAAAAATCACACAAAACATGATAATCAAATAATACCTGTGGTTCATGTTCCAGGATTTCTGTGGCGAGATCCTTATAGGGTTCATCAAGAGAAGGCAGGGATTTAAACCTGGGATCCAGGGCTGTAGCCTTTTGGAAGTACTTCTGAAGATCAGGATCTGTGTACCTTTATTCCAGGTCCCGTCCAATGGCTACTTTGGCTTCTTTGATTGCTGTACTGTCTTCATCTCCTGGTGTCATGGATTTGACAATCATTTCCTTCAGAGGGAGGATCATTGATATGGTGGGTTTGTTTCACTGCTCATGAGAGTTGTCACAGTTTTCAGTAGTTTGAGTACTTCAATAAGTTGTTCTGCCATGTCCTCGTTCACGTGATTCCTCAGGTTTTTGTCCATTGTTAATGCAGAATAGATGGCAGGCTGCTGTTCTTGCATATCGTGCCAACATGTCGTGTGCTGTGTTCCACCGAGTTGTAACATCGTGAATTAAATTGTGCTTAGGAAGATTTAACATCTCTGGTTTCACAGTCAGTGCCTGGTGGGCTGTGGTGCTTTTGTGGAAAAAGGTGACAACATTCATAACTTTCCCAAGGAGGCGGGACACCCCATTGATTGACAGTGCTTTCTTGGCTGCGAGGTTTACAGTGTGAGCAAAGCAGCCCATATCTGGTCCCAGTCCGTCTGTTTCATTGACTGCATTCATAATATTTGCTGCGTTATCTGTGGAAACTGGTATGGTCATATTGGGCTGCTCCAGCTTCCAATCAGTCACTACATTTCTCAATTCCTCTGCCAAGTGTGCAATTGTGTGGCTTTCACACAGGGGACGAGTCTGCAGTACTGCGCTCTTCATCTGTATAGTGTATAGTGGACCGTCACAGTCAAGTAACTCTGTTGTTCAGGAGGTTCAACTATCCGTGGTCAGTGCAAGGCTCTGTGCTTGAGCCAAATAGTTTTAGATGGCTTTGCGCGCTTTGTCATAGAGGTCCGGAATTATAACTTTGTTGAAATGTGTACGGCAGGGCACAACGTAACGTGGGTCGAGGGTTTTAATTACATGGCAAAACCCCGCATCTTCGACAACAGAAAAGGGTTGCAAATCTTTAGCGATGAATGTTCCCACTGCACGGGTTATTTTCTTATGTTTATCGGATGTGGCAGGGTCTGTCTGTTGAAAAGCTTTTTCGATAGATACTTGTTTACCTGCAGTTACCTTTTCGTCTGTCCTCCATTCAGGAACCGTTATATCAGCATGACTATGCTTGAGATGCTTAGCCATATTGCTCGTGTTTCCATTAACGTATGGGACACGTATTAGGCAATGTTTACAAACAGGTCATTGTATTCTGCTGTGAACCCGAAAAAAATCCATCCTGGAGATTTGTACGAAGCCGGTGCTTCTTCAGACTTGTGCCTCTCAGCTGTTCCGCTAGTGCTGGTCATGCTTGTGTGTTTCCCTTTCTTTCCGTGTCTGTGTACCGAGCTGCGAGCTCAGCTCCAGTTACGTCAGTGTGAGAGAGGGCGAGTGGGTGGAGCCACAACAGTGATTGTACATTAACTCACGGTGGAGGGCTTCCTCTCATTGGCGCTTACTGCATAACAGTAACCTGATAAGCATTAAGCGCCATTTTCAAAAGGAACTGCAAAACCAAAATACCGCGGTACACAAAGGGCGTACTGGACCATTTAGCGCGTACGGTCCGGTATTTTACTGAGTACCGTTGCAGTATTTAAGTGCCTGCCCCCACCCTGTTCCCGAGTCGGCCATAGTATTTGTTCCTGCGTGCGGCTGCTCACTCCCTGCCTTTCTCTGTGTTCTGCATTGTTTTCTTCTGTGCTTCTCCCTGCTTTCATTCTTGTTTTCTACCCCTCATGCTTCCTTTTGTTTCTCTTTGTTTTGAGTTCAGATACAATAAAGTCCCTTGTTGTTTCTGTGAGCTGCAACATGGATCGTCCATCACTCCCCCATGCCCCACTTACCAATTCTCTATAGAGGGGATGTAACCTATAGTACGCTACTCTCCCTAAACCGCTGCTTAGAGACTTGGTGCACATCTCAAAACATTGCCTTCATTTATAATTAGATTGAAGATTCCAGAGGGTTATTCGTCACATACAGTCTCTGAGTCACCCTATTTGGCTGTGTAAAAATATAAGAAAAAATAAGTAAAAAGTAAAGTAGGAGTACAAAAGAAAAATTCAATATATAAATACATAAAAATTAGGATCTTTTCTGGGAACAGCCTGGTTTCACCCTAACTGGAGAGGATCATTTATGTTATCCCAGAATGGCGAGTATATTACCTGCCTGACTGAGAGCAGCACCCAGACCTCAGCTTTGCCATCTTAAATCAAAGGCTGTTTATTCTCCCACCTTTAGATCATGTTCGGTCTTCACCCAGGTGCTCCGTCACACGGCAACTATTTAGAAACAGTTGAGTGAGCATAGAAAGGATATTGTAAGTATTGTTAGACCAAGACTTAGATCTAAATGTTCCACTGGGGGCTTTTGTGTGGATAACTTAATATCAATCCCATTAATAAGACTGAATGAGTCACAACATAAACCCACCATAAAATGCGCACTATTGAACATTCGCTCTTTGGGAAGTAAATTACTTCTTGTTAATGACATGGTGCTGGACACTGGTGCAGACCTGTGCTTTTTAACTGAAACCTGACTGAGACACACAGACACTGTAACTCTTGTTGAAGCCTCACCTGATGGGTTTAGTTCTATATAGAAACCACGTGGCTCTGGGCGCGGAGGCGGCCTGGCAGCTATTTTAACTCACTGATGAAAATTGAACCCAAGATTATCAAAGATAATCCACATGGTGTCCGACCCGCCCATCTATATTCTTATAGTACACAGACCACCGGGATCATACACTTTGTTTCTGAGAGAATTCGGGGAACTTCCCTCTGACTTAGTTATTAACTCCCGATTCCGGCCGACAGGAGGCCACTCATCCTGACTTTGCCCCTGTAGCTCCACTCGAGTTTGCCTTGGGTCCTGCATATTGGCCTGAGGTCACCCCCATCCTAGAGGGGATGGACCTGGAGGATACCGCTCCAGAGGACTTGGAGTGGGAACCCTTGGACCTGGTCCTGAGTCCCACGTTTCAGGCTCCAGCCTCCACCTGAGGCTTGGGCTGATTAGGCCCCAAGCACCTGCTCCATCTGTGGTGCAGACAGGGGAGCAGTACAGGGCCAGGCTGGTTCTCTGTCTTTCAAAGGGGGAGACAGGGACGTATCACTCATGCCAGCCGTCCAGGACCAGTTTCCAACTCTCCTGCCTATTACCGTCCTGCAGTCCCCCTGTCACCCTCCAGTCCCCCTGTCACCCTCCAGCTCCCATTCTGTAGTCTCCTCATCGCCCTCCAGTTCCCATGCTGTGGTTTCCATCCACACACTTGACTTGCCTCCATCTCCTAAATTGCAGCTGCTCATTCTTCATCTAGGCCTGTGGTGATCCATTCACCCCATCCTTGTGTGTCTCGTCCCCACTCTGGCAACCTTCCACTGTCCCTTTGACCCCAGTCTATTACTACCCAGTCCCTTCCTCCTCGGTTCCTGAGCCTGTTGTCCCATCAGGCTCATTTTCTTTCCTTTCCCTTTCAGTTCCCCTTCTGTTTCCTGGTCCTGGCCTCTTGTTCCTGTTCCTGTCCCTCAGTCCTCACATCCTGTTTCCAACTGGTCTCTCTCTGGTTCTGTCCCTCAGTTCCCGTGTCCTGTTCCCAGTTTATAGGTCCCTGGTCCCCAAGGTCTGTTCCCAGCTGTGTTCCCTCATCTGGTGGCCCCATCCCAGTTCCTGTTTACCCTGTCTGTCCTACCGCCCTCATTAATTCACCTCCTGGTTCTGTCTGTCCCATTCCCTGTGTTCCATGGTATATCTAATGCCATGGAATTTTTTTGTACCCTTCTACTGACTGACTGACTGATACCTTTCAGCAATGAGATCCCTTTGATGCTTTGCAAGCTCTATGTGAACCATGGCTTTTGCTGCAGGATGCAACTGAATAAATGTCTGGAAAATCCTGCTAGAATAGCTGAAGTTTATCTGGGGTTAATTAGCGTCACTTTAATTGCCTGCAGACGTGAACCCAAAAAGACTGTATGCTGTAATGAAATCAAAAGGTGCTTCATCAAAGTATAAGTTTAAGGGAGTGCAGACTTACTGTATGCAACTTGCATATTTTTTTATAGTTTCCCCCTAACAGATTTGTTTGCTTTTCAATTGAATTGTGCAGATTACAGGTAACAAGGTGGGAAAAGTTTTGAAATGATTCATTTTGGCCTCATTTTTTTACATTACAAAAGCTTGGCATTTTAACAGGGTTGTGTAACTTTTTATATCCACTGTAAACATGGTAAATGAAAATTTCAGCCCTTTGGCGGTGAAACGATGTAAATTACTTCCACAATCAATCTATGGAAATGAAAATTACTGCATGTCACCAGAACATAAAGTAAAATCGTGATGGGAGACTAGTACTTGCACTAAATCACAATTTCATAATGAATATGAAGAAACAGGATAAGCAGCTGGAGGATGGATGAATGAATGAATGAATGAATGAATGACCTCTGCTGTATAATCAAATACTCACAGTAATCTGTAGTCACAAATAAGCAGAACAGGTAGATGTTTAGTGAACAATTTTTTTTCCATTACATACAGTATAGAATAATGTGTGACCTATTGTGGTTTAAACACTTCCTGTTTGTAGTGCAGAGGTTAAATGCAGCCTGACAGAATGATTTTACACTTGACTGCAGTCTTGTTTGTGTCCACCATGTGGCAGCAGTATACAGGAATGGTCTTATTCTGTCTCGTGTATACATTCATATACCCTGATAGCATGGAATTCTGCCTCCAACTCTGTGCCTCAGAGGCAGGAGTGAATTACATACTAACAACAGTATATTAAATTATGTATAGTATATTACAGTATATTATAGCAGTATGTACAGTATATTAAAGTATGACAGAATTATATTATGCACTTTCCTTTAGGAACAAAATTGCATAGTTAAAGTAACAGGAAATCCAGCAGGAATGGGATCCTAAGAGAACTTTGCCAAAAGCTGAAACAAGACTGTAAGAATGATACTGATCCACCACCAGCACTGACCCCCCCAGCTTCTCAGAACAGGAAGTCAGCCCAGACCAAACAGCACCCCCCAGCCCCCAGCCAGTAAGCTACCTGGAAGCTGCAGGGTGGTTCAGCTAGACAGCACTGGGTGATCTGGGTGTTGGGGGGGGGGGGGGGGGAGCAGCATGGTCACAATAGAGGGGGAAGCAACAGGAAGTAGAAGTGTAAAGTGCAGGATGAGGGCAGCTCACTTAATTATCAGTCACTGTATCTCAGTGCTGCTATACTTTGTCTCTCTTGCAAAGGAAGTCTATTGTCTTGCAGACAGTTTCCTGCTGATGTAGAGCCCCAGCCACACATGCCACAGCCAGGCATTACTGTAAGTGATGATGTTGGTCAGGTGGGCTGTGCAAAGGCAGCATGACCATAAAGTTTGTGGTCAGTTGGAGAGAAGGAGCGACACCCCATGTAAACGGAACAGATGAGTGCAGAACCTGTATAAACCAAGCGGAGGGGAGAAAGTGGGTTTTTCATTGGATTTAAGGAGTCCTGGGTCACAGACAGAGAAACAGTGACAGTATGGAGAATCATAATCTATAATGAAATGACAGGCTGTGAATTTGGGCATCTGTGTCTGTCGGGGGCTGAGAGAAACACAAATAGCTCTCAGTCTGATAGGACGGCTGATAAGGCCCAAGTGAAGTGAATCAATGTGCTCATCACCTGACTTTCCCCCCCCCCAGGACAGCCCCCACCCCTGTCTTACAGAGACACCTTCCTATTAGGCCTCTTGTTTCCTACTGATCCACAGAGATTAAAAGGACCTACTGCAGTGACACTATAGAAAACTGTATAACACATAATAAAGGCTGAACCAAAGGCCTGAGGACAGACCCTCTGTATACAGCACACAGTGTTTCTGCAGAGTCTCACCCTCACATGCTGTATGACATTTCTGCTTTTCAGAATAAGTGTAAAAATATTTTCTGCATCATGCTAATGATTTAGCTGCTTTCTGCTCATGCGTGAGTGAAAAACAAGGAAATCAAACAGTTCAGAGATAAATCTGACATATTTGCTTCACTTGCATGTATTTTTATTCTCTGAGCTACAATGATTCTCGAGAGGACCTGAGAGGCTCAGAGGGCCAGTGAGGCCGCAGGGTGCTGAGAGAACTGCAGGGCAGGAGCAGGAGGACGGCGTGGCTCCTCTCCTCTCAGCCGCAGCAGGAGTGTCGTCAGGCGGGATAACGTCGATTAGACAAGAGTCTGGGTGACTGATCCAGACAGTGTGTCCCACATCTCCCTCTGTTGGAGACGGAGACTCAGCCAGCCCCTCTACTGCAGCCCAGGAGATACTGCTGACTGCACCGGGACTTAGGATAGAGGATAGAGTGTCAAACCAGCCCACCTTGGAGACGTGGGGCTCTGGAGGGTCAATGTGGGGGTGTCTTCTCCGTAGTGAAGGTGAGCCCAGTATGACCCCCACATGGGTGGGGTGATCCACCCGCCGGGCGACTCCTCAGGGTCCTCGAGGTCGCTCTCGCTCAGTGGGTCAATGAGGGGATTGTCTACCAACCATCATTGTGCGTGAAGCTCAAATACTAGGAGGAGGTCAGTGGAAAGTGTGCAGGTGGAGAGGTGAAGCGAAGGAGGTTCCCAGGGATACCTGTTATCTTGCTCATTTGATGTCCTCTGCCGGCCCCCTGGAGGATGGGCTCCACCTCTGCGTCTGGTTCCTCAAAAGTTTCTGTCTTCTAGGGAGATTTTCCTTGCCACTGTTACCTCTGGCTTCCTCACTGTGGGGTTTGGGCAGCGATAATATAAAGTGCCCAGAGACACTGTAATGGGAAATGTACTGCACAATTGAATTGAATTGAATTGAATTGTTCAATCATTCCGTCACAACATGCGGGACTCCATGACAGGTGTTTGGCAAAACAAAAAGGGGGTTTTTATTAAACTAAACACACAGGGATTGCAAATTAACACGACTGCAGGGATCAGAATGAGAAGGTTAGGACAAAGAAGGACATGGACTGACAGGACAAGTGATGTTTATCACCAGACAAGCAATGGTGAGACAAACAGGTGCTTGTATACATAGACTAATGAGGGGCAACAAGCACCAGGTGTAGCCCATCATGGTCACGTGAGGGAGGAGACAGGAGGGTCAGGCAGACATGGCAGGCAGGATGTGACATCACTGTTTTATACCTCGCAGTTTATTTCAGTTTACTTGTGAAGCTGCAGAAAATTGCTGTGAGTCACATGACTAACACAGGAAAGTAGGCAAGCTGAAGATTTACGTTTTTTTTTCTTTGGCTGCAATTGCAGCTAAGAGCAACTGGACTGCAACAGTGAAATGATGGATCTTGAGGCCTTACTGTCAGGAGCCCATGTCTTCTGTTGGTCTTGCTGTGCTTCCTCAAAGCCCCTCTGTGTCTTTAGCTCATCATGATATTAGATATCTGACTGATACACCTGCTATCTCAGCACTCCTGAGTGTTGGCTTTCAATGTGACCATGACTGTGTCTCTCTGCAGTTTGCAGGCTTCCTCTGATCCTTCCTCTGATCACTGATATCACTGACCCAGTGGCCTAATGGATAAGGCATCAGCCTGCGGAGCTGGGGATGGTGGGTTCGAGTCCCATCTGGGTTATTGGGGGCAGCGTGTGGCTCTGTGGGCTAAGCCTGTGTGCCTATAATCAGAAGGTTGCAGGTTCAAACCCAGCCTCAGCCTGTGGGTCCTTGAGCGAGGCCCTTAACCCCCAGCTCCCTGGGCGCCGCTATGGGTGGCAGCCCTTAGTAGACAACTTACCCTATGAAAAAAGAGCAAGTTGTGGGAGGTGTAAAGACAATTTCCCTATGGGGATCAATAAAGTATCAATGATTATTATTATTATTATTATCACATGGCATTTCTCCAACTTCCAGTGCCCTGCGATGGACTGACGTGCTGTTGAAGGTTTACCTCACTTTACACTGTGTGCTTCCAGCATTAGGATCCAGATAATTATACTAATAATAAATAACTATGATAAACAGAGAAATTCATGGTCTTCTTTATTCATGCAGATTTTTTATTTTGTGAACTGAGTCTGTGCATTGATAGTTGATTTAATTCTCTACACACTAATAATAATGGTCTGACTTTCTGAAGGGCTAAACATTCAGCCTTCTGGTTTTCTCACTTCCTCTTTAAAATGTACACTCCCCGCTCACTCTGCCTGCTGTGTGTAACAATAGAAACGACAGAGCCAGTGAAGGTACAGAGGATGAGGAAGTGAGAGTCAGTCTCCACAGATCTGGGCTCAGTGACACACACACGTATGGATCCTCTGATGCTCCTGTTTCTTCTCATCGCTGGGCTCACAGGTGAGTGTCACTCATTACAGTGAACTGAGTAGAGATCTCTCTCCTGCTCCTCACACACTGTCAGCCACAGTATGGAGATCAGGATGGAGATCTGGTCAGGAGAAATAGCAAAATATCAATTTTGAAGAGATTCACCTGCCTTGTGTAACGTTGTCTTGGAAATTTTGAATATTTTTTGGATTCCTATGGTTGTATTCATGGGCGTCGTTAGGCCAGATCAGTCAGGGCTGTAGCTCTGAGTATTTTACCCCCAATGTCAATCTTCCTTTAAAAGAGAAAATAGTCAAACCCCTGGTAACTTGACTCAGTCCCTGATCTTTTCAGTAGCTGGAAACTCCCCTGGGTGTTTGTATCAAAACATTTGTAATTGCTATGCTAATATTTGCATGTAACAGGTTATTGATAATATAAATTTAATATCTAAGTATTCACTGTAATACTGCCATGTGTTTCTTTAGTAACCAAACAGTACAAAGACTGTTAGTGCAGATAAAATGCCCTTGTCCTTTGCATGCTTTGATATTCTGTGTTGTGTACGATTATCTTACTGGGGTCATTTCAGCATGTGAGCAGACAGCCGGGATGCCGTCAGTCATTTCTGTGTGTACAGTCAGAGGGGTCTAAACACCCAGCTTCACGTGCTACTGCAGCAGGTCTCTGCTTATCAGGGCTCAAGATCAGCCTCAATTAAGCCCACTTCATTCTTCCCTTTTCCATGTGGCTTTCAGGCTGCAGGCTGTCATAAATTATCTGCACAGTAAAAATATAAAAATATATGTAGCCAGTGCAATTAACATCACACAGACAAACACAAATAATTTGGGGTTCTTTATTTGCTAGATGCCTAAAAGAAAATAGAAGGGAAACTGAGTGGAGTTTTCCCGTTCTTTCCTTTATAAGTTTTACCGTGCGGTACAATGGCTACAACACACGGGTGCAAATCAGCTTTCCCCAGCAGCAAATACTCTAAAAAAAATAAATCTAACTTTTCTTTTTTTTACCGTGTGTAAAATACGGCAGTGGACTGGAACTGCACAAGGAAATACAAAAATACGTACAACCGTTGGTTGTAAATACTAAGACATACAGTCATTTAACACAGAAATGAACAATAGCGCTCTTTTTAACTTACATTTCAGTATCGCACGTCTCTCCACGTACGGTCCGCTCCCTTCAGAACGGCTTACACGAAATCCCCAGGCTATTCATACCCCGTCAACGGATACCTCCTCTTACAACAATTCTTCTTCCTTTGCTGTATTTTGGTTGGTCTATGAAAGTCAGTGCTGCCACCTACTGGAAAGATCTAGTCCGTTATCTTGCACAAGCGCAGTCGACGTGCACCAATGTGCATGATCTCCACCAAACAAAAAATCTGGGCTAAACATGCATCATCAACAGATATCTGGCGTAATCCCTTCATGACGAAATTTATGTCACCTCACCCTGTGTGATACTGAAAGTATAAATTGGTCTTCAGGGGTGGAGATTAGACCTGCTTGTCTTTCACTCTGCAGCAGGTTTGCAGAGCTAGTTAACCTCTAGCTGTTAGACACTGGGGGCAGCGTGGGGGCCTCACACCTCCAGGATTGTGGTTTTGGTATCTGGCCCAGCTCTCTGTGTAGAGGTTGCATGTTCTTCCTGGATATATACTGGTTTCCTATGAGGTCTCTGGTTTCATATCTAAAGTCTCATGGTCTAGGTGGATTGGTGCCTCTAAAAGTGCCCATAGTGACTGTGTGTGAGTGTTTGCCCTGTGACAGACTGGCATCCTGTCCTGGATTTTCCTCTGCCTTGTGCCCTGTGCTGCCTTATATCAGCTTAATGAATGCTCCCTGTACTTTACTGACTCTGTACTGGATAAGTATGTAGAAAATTAATGAATGAATGAATGATCTAAAATATGTGTAGACCTTTATTAATTATTTGCACACATTTATTAATCGCCAATATCACATTGCATGAGTACGAGTTGGAATCTAATTCTTGCCTTCCCCCATCTTGCTCTCCATAGCTCAGGGCTGATGGTACAGGGGCAGCCGATGTGTGGCCCCCTGGAGCTGGGGGTTATGGGCCTTGGTCAAGGACCCACAGACATGTGACTATTCTGCCGAGACCGGGGTTCGAACTGGCGACCTTCCGATCACGTTTGCAGTTTGTGTATCTTGCTGCTGTATGAAAAATTTCCCCCCAGGATCAATTAAGTTCATCTGATCATATATTATTATATGATTCCCCAGATGATGTAGACTTACAGCAAAAGGGTCACGGGATTTGAAACTATCACGTGGTATCAGGTACAATATGCAGGTCTGTGTAATATGGACTGGGTCAGATTTAGATAGAAGTGGCTTTTATAATATAACTTTTGTTAATCCACAGATTTGATTTTTACATATTTTCTGCATAATCTACTTAAAATTGAGGGGTCTAGCGTTACCCCTGACAACTTCCATCCATTTCATGGATATACACTGACCACTGCTGCAGCAAAGTGCATCACGGGACCCAAACCACAGCGACCACAAGCTGGTCTCAACCCTGGAGTTTCATAGGATATTTCACAGCGTCACAAATTTTGACTTTAGATGTTTGCATCTGTGGAGTTACAAAGGTATTTCTCTGCAGTTCTGCATGTCTATCAGTTGTCTGTTAATATTTATTTGGGTGCTGTTTGTCATTCTTTGTATACTATGTCTGAACAAGTGAGCTTTCCAATGCAGTTGTAGAATATGGCAAATAAAACATCTTTTTTTTAAATATCTATACAAATTGTATTGTTCCAGTATCAGCAAAATAATGAATATATTATCCATTCTATTGCTCTTGGCATCAATGCATGTTATCGCTATCAATGCATAAAAAGCCTGCTTGAATTCGAAACTGACATTATATACATTTTTTTGGTTTGTCACCTGATTTTCATACATAACTTACAGTTTACCAGAGAAATGTCTTGGATTTATCTAAGATGATATTTGATATTTCATGACTAATGAAAATATTGTCAGTCTAATGGACAAATAGCTTTTACTACCTTGAGTACTTTCAAGAAAAGCACAGGCTGAAATTACAGTTCACAGCCACACGAGGGAAGCAAAGCTATGGACACTGTGTGTCAACGTAGTAAATGAGAATGTGAGCCCTTTGGTCACAGCCCTTTGCAGTCAGTCTATGGAAATGAAAGGTACTGTAGATTATTGTATGCGGGCGCTGGGGAACGTAAAATAAAATAGTGACTAGAGACAAGTACCCGCTCTCGATCACAGTTGCATGTTTAAGGTAAACATACAGACAACAGAGACTTTTTAATACATTACGAATAACATTCGTAATAGATTTATATGTTTAATTTCTAATTGCTCCTTGATGACTGGTGCCCTGACCAGGATAAACAGCTGGATGATGAATGAATGAATGAATGAATGAACCCTGCAGTAAAATCAAATACTCTCAGTATTCCGTAATCACAAATAGGCCAAACAGATAGACGTTTATTGAATGTTTTTTTTTTTGATTACATACAGAAAAACGGATGATCTATTATGGTTTAGTCACTTCCTGTTTTTAGTGCAGAAGTTAAATGCAGACTAACAGAATGATTTTACACTTGACTGCAGTCTTGTTTGTGTCCACTATATGGCAGCAGTATACAGGAATGGTCTTATTCTGTCTCGTGGCTGATGTGTGTATACATTCATATACCCTGATAGCAAGGAATTTTTCCTCCAGCTTTGTGTCTCGGATCTAGGCAGGAGCGAATTACATACTAACAACAGTATATTAAATTATACAAAATGTTTTCACCAGGAAATTAATCTGAAAATTATTCAGATTTGCAGATCTATGCAAAAGTGGAGATTTCAAGTCCAGAGAGTACAAATCCAGACCAAGATTTTGTTTCAACCAACCAGTTGAGTATAAATAGTCATAGTCACAGAGTACTCAGCTGGTTGCTTGAAACAAAATCTTGGTCTGGATTTGTACTCTCTGGACTTGAAATCTCCACCTTTTGATGTAGGTATACATAGTTAAAGTAACAGGTAATCCAACAGAATTGGGATCTTAAGAGAAATTTGCCAAAAGCTGCATCAAGACTGTAAGAATGACACTGACCCACCACCAGCACTGACCCCCCACGTTGACAGGAAGTCAGCCCAGGCGAGGTCTTGCCCCCCAGCCATCTGCGAATTTGATAATGGTGCTGTAAGAGTGCATGAGGATGCAGTCGCTGGCGTAGATGGTGAACAAAAGAGGGCTCAGCACACATGCTTGTGGTGAGCCAGTGCTGAGTGACAGGGTGGATGATCTCCGGTCACCAACTTTGACATGTTGTTGCCGGTCAGTCAGAAAGTTTTTGTTCCATGCACATGTAGCGGGGCGGGGGGGGGGGGGGGGGGGTCCATGTTAACCAGCTTGGCTATAAGGATGTCCGGGATGATGGCATTAAGAGCTGAATTACAATCGATGAAGAGCTTCCTTACTGAAGTCCTTGGATTCTCTAGATGTTGCAGAGCAGAGTGGAGGCCAATGGAAATCTCGGTGGCCCTGTCTACCTTATAGGCAAACTGATGGGGGTCAAAGCCAGGTGGGAGGCAGTCCTTTATGTGCTTTAGGACCAGCTTCTCAAAACACTTTGCAACCACAGCTGTCAGTGCAATGGGTCTGTAGTCATTGAGGCTACTGACAGTGGAGGACTTGGGGACTGTAACTATTATTGCAGATTTCAGGCAGTGAGGGACACTGGCTTGTGACAGGGATACGTTAAAAAGTGTGGTGAACACAGGAGACAACTGGTAAGCGCAGACTTTGAGCACTCTCCCAGGTATTCCGTCAGGGCCAACAGCTTTCCTCTGATTTACTGCTCTGAATATATTATGGACCTGATATTCTTGAAGGGTGAGTGTGTCTGGGCTGAGCTCAGGGGAGGCTATGGGCAGGGCAGTTTGCATGGAAGGAGTATCTACTGTACAGTTCTCCCAAAGCGAGCAAAGAAGTGGTTTAATTCCTCTGCTAATGAAATGTCCATGTTTCCCATAATGTCCCGCTGCCTTTGTAATTACTAATTTGTTTCAATCCCTCCCATACCTTTCTGGGATTATTGTCTGAGAGGTCATTCGATAGCTTACTTGAATAGGCCTATTTTGCTTCTCTGATGCCTTTTTTAAGGTCTGCTCTTGCTCTCCTGTACATATCCTGGTCCCCAGATTTATGAGCAGAATTACGTGCTTTTAACAGTGCCTGAACCTTACCCGTCATCCAGGGTTATGGTTGGGGTAGACCCGGACCCAAGTTTCCATGGTGACAGTGTCCATGCAATGCGTGATGTTACCCAGCACTGCAGAGGTATAAGTCTCTAGGTCATCATGTTCAAAAACACTCCACTCTGTAAGGGCGAAACAGTCCTGCAGCTGAGCCAGAGCTACATCAGACAAGGTGTTAATTGTCTTGGTGATGGGCTTTGTCTTTTTCTTCAGTGGTATGTATGCCGGGACAGCAAGCAGGGAGAGGTGATCAGACATACCCGGATGGGGGAGGGGAACAGATCTGTAGGCTCGCTTGATATTTGTGTATACATGGTCCAAGGTGTTATTCCCTCTCGTGGGGCATTTCACGTTGAACAGATTTAGTAATGTGGAGACATGAGACCCACAACTCAACTCTGTCAGACCCTCTTGACCAAGCTGATTTGGCATTTCTATGAGTGTCCGTACAGTCAATGACAACTTGCTGAACCCTCTAAGATCTCTGGATCTAATGTTAGGCCCATCTACCAGCATAACAATATGCTGTAAGGCTGTGGTTGTCTATACAGTTCAATGAGGGCTCTCATTGTGTCACTGTATGGGTACTGGCTGTTACTCTTAGACTCAGCTATGAGTAAGTTACAATAAAAATATTTCGGTACCACTTTACAATAAGGCTACCCTTATAAAGGGGTTATGAATGGTTTATAAGCGGGTTATAAATTAAGTTGTAACACTTCATAAATCATTAATAGACAATTATAAACAAGTTATACTACAGTTTTCTATTTATTAATGAGTCAGTACCATTTCTAAGTGGCAAAGGGGAGCCTTATTGTAAAGTGGTACCAATATTTCGTATTACACTGTAGTAACAAGCACACGGGCACATTACCACAAAACCAGGCCATCTTCTTAACACTCGAACATGTTAAACTTACTTAAACTTACTAATGAAAGCATTTCACTACTAGTACCAACCAAAAAGCTTTTTGCTCTACTGTGGTGAAAGGATGCAAACCTTGCACCACGAACGTTGTCACAGCCGGTGGCAGCTTCACCCTCTGCTCATCACATTTCGCTGCCTGGAAAGCTACCATGAACGGGTTTCGTTTTTCTGGGCGTGACGCGATTGCTGCCTCAGAGGAGTTATCACTGCCACCCTGCATCTCATCTTCCAAAATGGACGAAACAAATGTATACATAATTCGTTTGTTTCCGAAAACATGCCTGTGGGTTAACCCTATTGTCACTCCCATACCGGCCCTCTGTCACCTGTCCGAGTGGCTTGAATATGAGGTAAGGATACAGGGATATGTAGGGATGGGAATTGTTAACATTTTTCAACTGTTGTTGAATAGGGCAATTTGCTGAGACAATAGTGTCTATGCGGGTGGCCCAGTGGCCCAGTAGATGGTGCTGTTGCTTCACACCTCCATGTTTGAATCTCACTAATGCTGTCTTTATGGAGTTTGCATGTTCTCTATAAGTTGTGTGTGTTTCCTTGTGTTGTTCAAAGACATGCAGTCAGGCTAATTGGTGTCTCTAAAAAAGAATGTGAGTCTGTGTGCCCTGTGACTGACTGGTGTCCCATCCAGGATGTACTCCATCCCTGTGCCCTGATTGTTTTATGTGTCTGTATGACTGTAATAAAAGGTTTACTTTCATATCAGCATTACCCCTAAGGGAGACATCCCATAATACATGTCCTGCTCTTTATCAAATACATGAGTGTCTGATCTACATGTTACACCTGGGAGCTGAACTAAAGCCTCTGGATTTGGCTAATTCTAGTTTATGATGAATCTTTGTAAAATGACAAATACTCAGACTTTTCCCACAGACAGGCACCAGTGATACAGCCATGTGTTTTGTGTATATTCATTTAAATCCATATTTTAAAACTTGTTAATTTAGTAAAAATTTAGGTTTTATTGTCAGACGTTAAAGACTATTTCAGACATTTTTCTGCCATGTAGGGATTGTTACTAAAGCTTTGCAGAATGGGTGATTATAGATGGTTAATAATTACAGTAAAGGCCAGTGTTACAGTTGTACTCTGTATTAGTTAATCCAGGTCCATCATAAATTTATTATGATATATTAATGAAATATTTAATCTCAGTTTGACTGTGGGTGACATGGCATATGAACACTTTTGTCATAACCGTAATTTATTATTCTGTATCCAACCAGCCTATTAAATATTTTCAGAATTTTTATTTCAGTTTTAGAAAGGACTTTGACAAGGAGGAGAAAGGCAGAGTATATGACACTCTATGTAAATGTAGAAAATGAAAATGTCTGCCCTCTTGCGGTGAAACAATGTATAATAGTGAAATACGTATCCTTGTTCCCCGCAGATATTTTTCTCCAAAGGATGGATGAATGAATGAATGAATGACCGACCCAGACTGTAAAATCAAATCTTCTTTATATTCCGTAATCATGAATAAGCTGAACAGATAGTTGTTTATTGAATGAGCTGTTCATCAGGAAGTCAGTCCAGACCGGGCCCTGCCCCCCAGCCAACAGGCCGCCTAGAAGCTTACGGCTGGTCCAGTTAGACAGCACTAGGTGATCTGGGTGTTGGGGGCGCGGGGGGAGAGGGGTATGGTCACAACAGAGGGAGAAGTTCCCCCCAGGAAGTATACTCAGCAAGAAAAGAAACGTCCTCTTTCAACTGTTTTTACTTTCAGTAAACTGAATGTGTAAATAAATGTATTTGTATGAACACTAAGAGTCAACAGCATAAGACATAAACTAAAAATGTTTCACAATGTGTCCCTGAATGAAGGGAGGCTCAAAATCAAAGGTACCAGTCAGTATCTGGTGTGGCCACCAGCTGCTTGAAGTACTGCAGTGCATCTCCTCCTCATGGACTGGACCAGATTTGTCAGTTCTTGCCGGAAGATGTTACCCCACTCTTCCACCAAGGCATCTGCAAGTTCCTGGCCATTTCTGGGGAGAAAGGCCCTAACCCTCACCCTGCGATCCAACAGGTCCCAGACGTGCTCAATGGGATTGAGATCCGGGCTCTTCGCTGGCCTTGGCAGAACACTGACATTGCTGTCATGCAGAAACTCACGCACAGAACGAGCAGTATGGCTGGTGGCATTGTCCTGCTGGAGGATCATGTCCGGATGAGCATGCATAAAGGGTACCACTTGAAGGAGGAGGATGTCTTCCCTGTACCGCAAGGCATTGAGATTGCCTGCAATGACAACAAGCTCAGTCCGATGGTGATGTGAGCACTGATGGAGGGATTGTGTGTTCCTGGTGTGACTCGGGCAGTTGTTGTGGCCATCCTGTACCTGTCATGCAGGTGTGATATTCGGATGTACCGATCCTGTGCAGGTGTTGTTACACGTGGTCTTCCACTGCGAGGATGATCAGCTGTCCTTCCTGTCTCCCTGTAGCGCTGTCTTAGGCGTCTCACAGTGCGGACATGGCCCTTATTGCCCTAGCCACATCAGCAGTCCTCATGCCTCCCTGCAGCATGCCCAATGCACGTTCACGCAGATGAGCAGGGACCCTGGGCATCTTTCTTTGGGTGTTTTTCACAGTCGGTAGACAAGTCTCTTTAGTGTCCTGCATTTTTAGACCTGTGACCTTAAATGCCTACTTTCTGTAAGCTGTTAAGGTCTTAACGACCATTCCACAGGTGCATGTTAATTAATTGATTATGGTTAATTGAACATGCATGGAAAACATTGTTTAAACCCTTTACAATGACGATCTGTAAAGTTATTTGGATTTTTACAACATTATTGTTGAAATACACAGTCCTGAAAAAGGGACATTTCTTTTTTTGCTGAGTATAGAAGCAGAAGGTGAGGACAGCTCACTTAATTATCAGTCACTGTATCTCAGTGCTGCTATACTTTGTCTTTCTTGAATGGGAAGTTTATTGTCTTTCCGACAGTTTCCTGCTGATGTAGAGCCCCAGCCACACATGCCACAGCCAGCCATTACTGTAAGTGATGATGTTGGTCAGGTGGGCTGTGCAAAGGCAGCATGACCATAAAGTTTGTGGTCAGTTGACCGGGAACCTGTATAAACCAAGCGGAGGGGAGAAAGTGGGTTTTTATTGGACTCCAGGAGTCCTGGTCAAAGACAGAGACAGAGAAACAGTGAAAATATGGAGAATCCAGGAGGGAGTGTCAGTCTCCACAGACCTGAGGTCAGTAAGACCCAAATAAGTGTATTTTATCTGTGTTTTATCTGTAAGAATCTCTGTAATGAAACAACAGGCTGTGAACTTGGGGGTCTGTGTGTGTCTGTTGGAAGCTGAGAGAAACACAAACAGCTCTCAGTCTGAAGGGACTGCTGATAAGACCCAGGTGAAGTGAATCAATGTGCTCATCACCTGACTTTGCCCCCCCAGGACACCCCCCACCCATGTCTTACAGAGACACCTTCCTATTACACATATTGTTTCCTACTGATCCACAGATATTAAAAGGACCTACTGAAGTGGTACTTAAACTGTATAAAACATAGTAAAGACTGAACCAAAGGCCTGAGGACAGACCCTCTGTATGCAGCACAGTGTTTATACAGAGTCTCACCCTCACATGCTGTATGATGACATTTCTGCTTTTCAGAATAAGTGTCTGAGAATATTTTCTATATCATGCTAATGATTTAGGTGCTTTATGCTCATGCACAAGAGAAAAGTGAGGGAGTTAAGAACCTAGAGCTTTAAGAGACAGTTTGTGCAAAAAGCTATGACTCCAGTAAAACAGAAAACAATTGATGAGGAACTGGCTAAAATGATTGCACGTGATTTCCAACCATAGTAATTCATTTCACTAATAAATTTACATTATTTCTGGTAATAAATTCATTTAAGCACCAAAAAAATTCTGAAGAGCCACTTGGGAGCCGAAAGAGCCGTCTCTTTTAAAAGAGCCGGAATTCCCATCACTACTACTTGCTTGCGTATTCACCACGTAATCACACTTGCGCATTAGAGCTAGTAGTGGAATGAGCTGCACACAAACACTGTTAAATCTGCTCTTACTACAGCGTCTGCAAACATCTTGCGCCTTCAGTAGCATCGTGGGTATGTAGTGTTATTTTATCTGCGAGCACCGATCCTTGTTTTGATGTTTGATACTGTAGCACTATATTTTTGGTTAAACATATATTTGCAGTAAAGAACAGAGCGATAAACTTATATTTGTATATTGCACTGTTTAGGTATGTACATGAAACGCAAACTCGCCTGTAAGTAAATGGTAGCGTTTTTGTACTTTCAGTTTTACACTTTCCCTGCTCAGTAAACCTGTGTACAAAGGAACACGCTGTCTTCAGAGTCTTGATGTGGGAAAGAGTTAGCTGGCTGTCTAGTCATACAGGACGTGTAATGAGGGCAGCACAACAGTACAACCTCACATACTTGTCAGACAGCTTATATCTTGTTTTCATTTGGATCGTCAGCTCATGAGGTGGATTATCAGTTTCCTCTGTAACAGAACTCAGACAGTAGTTATATATGACTGAACATCTGAATCCATTTCTGCCTCCACTGGCTCACTGCAGAGTTGTGTACTTTCTCCTTTACTTTTTACTCTGCATACTGCTGATAACAGTGTCATCATGCCTCTTCTCAGTTGGTCAGATCATTCGCATGAACCCATAATACAAGAATCTGTAGACTGGTGTGATAAATCCTTTCTGGATTGAAATGTGTTCAAATCAAAAGATATGATCCTCTCACTAAACCACATTCACATCCCGCAACAGCAATTCATGGCACTAATGTCAGAGTTGCCCAGACCTACAAATACTTGGGTACTGTGTTTGATAACAGACTGAGATTTAGTGACAATACAGAGATCACTGTGGAAAAGTCCAGCAGTGACTGTATTTCCTACGTAAATTAAACCCCTTTGGAGTAGATAAAAGACTACAGACAATGTTTTATTCTTCTTTTATTGAAAGTATTTTAATGTTTTTATTTATTTGCTGGTTTAAATCTGTCAAATAGATAACAATCAACTACATGGCGTTGTTAACCTTTATTTGACAAACACATAGATCTCTAGTGCAGTTTAATTCTGAACAAGTCCTTAAAAGGCATGTAAGGTTATCAATGACCCCACCCATGTCCTATATGGTGACTTTCAGATGTTGCCATCAGGAATGTGATTCAGACCCCATGTATGTAAAACAAATAGGAGGAAGTTTGTGTTTGTTCCAGAAGCCATCAGACTGGTGAACAGTAACAGTGCAGGTGATGGTCAGTGTAGCTTGTAAAGTTGCACTTTAACTAAACTTTATGTCACATGCTTGTCTACATAACTATGTATGCATGTATTTTTATTTTAGTGAGGCTGCTTTTGAATTGAATTTTACAAACAGTTTTAAAGTTGTTAGTAGGGGCTTGGGCAGAGTAGTATTGTTTTTGAAAATACCGTATACCGTGGTATAATGTCTGGACAGTAAAAATGATCTGGACAGTAAAAATGTAAAAAATAGATAAGCGGATACCTGCACATCTCCTGCAACAATTATTCTTCTTCTGCTATTTCTTGGTTGACCTCTGCTCTGTAAAAGTCAGGGCTGCCACGTACTGGAAACATCTAGTCAATCTCCGGCAGATAAAAAAATAAATCTGGGCTACAGGCTCCTGATGATGAAATTTACGTCACCTCACCAGATCTTACATCACCTGCAGAAAAGGAAAGTATGAATTGGCCTTCGTATTAGACCTGGTTGTATTTTATTCTGCAGCAGGTTTGGAGAAGTAACTAAGCTCTAGCTGGTAGAGACTGGGGGCAGCATGGAGGCTTCACACCTCCAGGCTTCTGGTTCCAGTATCTGGCCCAGCTCTCTGTGGGGAGTTTGCATGGTCTCCCTGTATCTGCACTGGTTTCCTATGAGCTCTCTGGTTTTATATTCAAGAATACATAGTCCAGGTGAATTGATTCCTGTAAAAGTGCCCATAGTGACTGTGTGTGAGTGTTTGCCCTGTGATAGACTGGCATCCTGTCCTGGGTGTTCCCCTGCCTTTGTGACAGACTGGCATCCTGTCCTGGGTGTTCCCCTGCCTTTATGACAGACTGGCATCCTGTCCTGGGGGTTCCCCTGCCTTTGTGACAGACTGGCATCCTGTCCTGGGTGTTCCCCCGCCTTTGTGACAGACTGGCATCCTGTCCTGGGTGTTCCCCTGCCTTTGTGACAGACTGGCATCCTGTCCTGGGTGTTCCCCTGCCTTTATGACAGACTGGCATCCTGTCCTGGGTGTTCCCCTGCCTTTGTGACAGACTGGCATCCTGTCCTGGGTGTTCCCCCGCCTTTGTGACAGACTGGCATCCTGTCCTGGGTGTTCCCCTGCCTTTGTGACAGACTGGCATCCTGTCCTGGGTGTTCCCCTGCCTTTATGACAGACTGGCATCCTGTCCTGGGTGTTCCCCTGCCTTTGTGACAGACTGGCATCCTGTCCTGGGTGTTCCCCTGCCTTTATGACAGACTGGCATCCTGTCCTGGGTGTTCCCCTGCCTTTGTGACAGACTGGCATCCTGTCCTGGGTGTTCCCCCGCCTTTGTGACAGACTGGCATCCTGTCCTGGGTGTTCCCCTGCCTTAATGACAGACTGGCATCCTGTCCTGGGTGTTCCCCTGTCTTTGTGACAGACTGGCATCCTGTCCTGGGTGTTCCGCTGCCTTTGTGACAGACTGGCATCCTGTCCTGGGTGTTCCTCCGTCTTTGTGACAGACTGGCATCCTGTCCTGGGTGTTCCGCTGCCTTTGTGACAGACTGGCATCCTGTCCTGGGTGTTCCTCCGTCTTTGTGACAGACTGGCATCCTGTCCTGGGTATTCCCCTGTCTTTGTGACAGACTGGCATCCTGTCCTGGGTGTTCCCCTGCCTTTGTGACAGACTGGCATCCTGTCCTGGGTGTTCCCCTGCCTTTGTGACAGACTGGCATCCTGTCCTGGGTGTTCCCCTGTCTTTGTGACAGACTGGCATCCTGTCCTGGGTGTTCCCCTGCCTTTGTGACAGACTGGCATCCTGTCCTGGGTGTTCCCCTGCCTTTGTGACAGACTGGCATCCTGTCCTGGGTGTTCCCCTGTCTTTGTGACAGACTGGCATCCTGTCCTGGGTGTTCCCTTGCCTTTGTGACAGACTGGCATCCTGTCCTGGGTGTTCCCTTGCCTTTGTGACAGACTGGCATCCTGTCCTGGGTGTTCCCTTGCCTTTGTGACAGACTGGCATCCTGTCCTGGGTGTTCCCCTGTCTTTGTGACAGACTGGCATCCTCTCCTGGGTGTTCCCTTCCCTTTGTGACAGACTGGCATCCTATCCTGGGTGTTCCCTTGCCTTTGTGACAGACTGGCATCCTGTCCTGGGTGTTCCCTTCCCTTTGTGACAGACTGGCATCCTATCCTGGGTGTTCCCTTGCCTTTGTGACAGACTGGCATCCTGTCCTGGGTGTTCCCCTGCATTTATGACAGACTGGCATCCTGTCCTGGGTGTTCCCCTGCGTTGTGCCCTTTGCTGCCTGAGATCAGCTCCATGCTCCCTGTACTGTACTGACCCTGTGTAAGATGTGGAAGAAAGGACCTGGTTTGCTCTCTGGCCCTAAAACAGGGCTGCCCAAATGGCAAATTCTGGACTAAAACACAATTCAGTCCAGTCGCCCCCCCATCCCTAGTCAGTAAATGATGTGGACCTTGGCTGTGTGCCCCTGATGGGGATGATAGCTGAGTGACCCTCCCCTAGAACACACCTGCTTTGTTTTCCTGTGTCTTTCCCTTGTTCTTATGCAAAATGACAGTCTTGCTGTTTCCTCACTGTCCTCTTAAACCCATCTCTCTGTGTCATGACTCCTGGTACAAGTGTTACACAAACTGATAATATATAATATTAACCAGAGATATTGTGATGCTGAAAATGTGAATTCAGTTGGTTGTTTTCCCCACAGGTGCTGACAGTGTGTCCTCAGTGAGATGGGTGTCTGTACAGAGAGGAGGATCTGTCACCATCCCATGTTTCTATGACAACATATATCAGCAACATGTGAAATACTGGTGCAGAGATTATTACTCTTCAGATTCATATACTCCCATAGTACGCAGTGACTCTCTACAGAAGAGCAATGAAGTGTCAATCAGAGATGATCCTGACCAGCGAGTCTTCACTGTGACCATGAACAATCTGACAGCTGTGGACTCTGGTTACTACTGGTGTGGTGTGGAGATCAGCAGAGGTCCAGCTGTGAGAACACAGGTTTATCTGTCAGTCATTGGGGGTAAGATGTCTGTACTGCAGACTGTAGCCAATGAGATGCACATGTCATTCAGGCAGAAAGGAAGGACATTAACACAAAAATTCAAGTGAAAATATTTTAATATACAAGAGGCACCAAATTTTACGTTTGATCAGTACCATGAATGAGACCTGGGAGAAGTAACAGTGTCAGTTTAAATGGGTTACTTCAGGGTGTTAAATATGATAAGTAATGTGCTAAGATGTGTCCTTTAGTGTAAATTGATTTTAAATAAATTTAATAGAAACAGATTAATATATAAATTAACATACAGCAAAGAAGCATCTGTTCAGCTCTGTTACTGATGTTTGGCCAATATATATAAATTTGAATAAGTGTATTCCAGCAAAGGAGGATTTTGTGAACTAATCTTAATCTAAATGATAAGTTAATAATTTATTGCATTTTTATTTTGGCAAATATAGTGGCAGGAAATTAATACAACAAATTTAAATAATCTACAGAATGACATAATGTGACATGCAGTGGGCTGGTACTGACCTTTTATTAATATGTGTATAAATGGTGTAAGAGGGAGTGAGAGTTAATCAGCTGGGTAATTTTCATACTGTCCCTGCAGGTGTGTCCACACTGAACACGGTGACTGTACAGAGAGGAGGATCTGTCACCATCCCATGTTCCTATGACAATATGTATCAACAACATGAGAAATACTGGTGCAGAGGGAGTGACTGGAGTTCATGTACTCCCATAGTACACAGTGACTCTACACAGATAAGTGGTGAAGTGTCGATCAAAGATGATCCTGACCAGACAGTCTTCACTGTGACCATCAGCAATCTGAAACCTGGGTACTCTGGTTACTACTGGTGTGGTGTGGAGGTCAGCGGAGGTTCAGCTGTGGGAACACGGGTTTCCCTGTCAGTCACTGAGGGTAAGATGTCTGTACTGCAGACTGTAGCCAATGAGATGCTCAGTATGTAACATGTCATTCAGACAGAAAGGAAGGACATTAACACAAATACAGGAGAAAATATTTTAATAAATAGTTGAAACCAAAAATTTACATAACCTTCAGAAAAAGACACAAAAACGTTTTTTCTCACTGCCGGACATTTAATCAGAGTAAATCTGTTTTAGGTCAGTTAGGATCAGCAATTTTTTTTGTTTTTGTTAAATGTCAGAATAAAGAGAGAATTTTATTTTTTATCCTTTTGTCCTTTGCTTTAGCTTCATATGCGTATGAAATATATGTGTATAAAATTAACATAACTGGCTCATATTCATGACTATTTTATTGTTATGTAAATGTCACAGTGTTCCTTCCTAATCTGTTTTCAGGTTCCCCAGGGCTGTCAGTGGACAAACAGGAGGTGACGGGTGTGGAAGGAGACAGTGTCACTGTTCAGTGTCGCTATACGGACAGTTACAGTCAGAAGCGGTGGTGTAAGGTCAGGCGCTCCTGTGTATCAAGGTCTTCGGGTTTGGATGGGAGGCCTGTCCTGATCAGGGATGACAAAGTAAAGAAAGTCTTCAGTGTGACAATGAGGGGACTGGAGAGGAAGGACACAGGCTGGTACTGGTGTGATGATGATGGATACTGGCAGATCCCAGTTCATATTACTGTCAGTCTGAGAACTACAACCACAACTAGCACTGAACGTAAGTATTTACCTAAAATATGATTGTGAATCATTTATGCTTAAATTTGCTTAGATAAATAGTAAATGAGCCCAACAGCCTTTCTCATGAAGGGGGCCTGTGTGTTTTGCTGGATAAATTGGTGGTGGGGGGGTTGTTTTCCAGGGAATAACCAGGGCAGATCCAACCGCTGTCTGACACCCAATCAGCACAAGGCTCTATATTATACAGCTCTGGAAAAAATTAAGATATCACTCCTATATTTTTAAACCGATCAGCTTCTTAAAATCCTGGTTTAATCCTGGATCTGCTGGCAGAAGGTTACACTGCGCAGTAGGCTGCTTCCAGGCTCAAAGTTACTAAGACAGCAGTAACAAGAACAAAACAAAGCAGGAGACACTGGGAACGACCAGAAACTACAGTATCCATGTAGAGGGTAGAAGCAGCTTTTTAATGCCAGAGACGACTGTCAGCTTATACGGCTGTGACTCAGAAATCAGAGTATGACCTCATGTGACCTTAAAGAACATTAAATGGTGTGAAGTGCAAGGAATAAAGCAAGTAAGAGGCTTTTCATCAATGAGAAACAGGGAAGAGCCAGGTTGGAGTTTACCAGAAAAAGTACATTATACAGAGACACTTTCCCGTAAACTGAGAAATAAGTGAAACCAAATGTAAAGAGGGGAGGACAATTTAGATACTGGAGATGCCAGTTTATACATGGAGATGATCTCAGCAGGGAGCCGATTAGAACACATATGTGGATGTTAACCATGTTAACCACACTGACCTTGTTTGAGGATCCACAATCATAACCTTAGTCCCATTCGCCAGGTTGGCTGCGTCCATCTGCCATTTCTGCCTGTTCTGGAGGGTTAGTAGGTCATACCTGGTCTGGAGGGTTAGCAGGTCGTCCCTGATGAAGCTCCTCCAGAGCTGGTCAGCAAGTACCTGGCTCCATCTCCTTCGGCTGAGTCGCTCTGATGTGGGGTAGATCACCTGAGGAAGGGCTGAATTTGGCCGCCCCATCAGGGGAGTATTGGGTGAGATGGGATCAGGATCAGCTACATCCTAGGATACTTAATCCCTTCTTCCTTAGCTAGTACAGTCCGCAGCATGTGGGATTAAGGTGCTGTACAAGGCTGCCTTCACTGAGCAGGTGGAGCACTAGGTGGATTAATGCGGGGAAATGATTTTCTGGGCTGCCAGTTGCTCCTTTATAGAGGATCCTAAAGCATTAAGAGCCTCTCAGCACAGTACTACAGTGGCTCCCTTAAAATTTGTGCCCTGGCTTCCCTCTCCATGCAGTACAGTTACATAATGACGAGGAATGAGTCTGTGTCAAGGCTAAGCATGACATCTAGGTACAGCACTCTTGTAGTGAGACACTTATAAATGATTTCCCAGTAATTCTCCTGTCTCTTACCAGTCTTCACTAACACTGCATCCTGGGCTCTGCCATGGCATGTGTGTAGGCGGCTTCCTATCCTAATTAGGCTTGTGTCAAACTAAGGTGTGAGCTACACCAACCTACTGTTGATAGGTAGAGCTTCAAGACAAGCGTACTCTTCAGGGAGACTCAATCTCCACACGTCAGAGGAGTTTCAGTTCAGCTGCTCTAAAATCATCAGCCATGGGGCTGCAGCCTCTGCTGGCTGCCCTGTCAGACTGCTGAGCAACGGGTTTCACTGGGGCAGTGAAGGATTGGTAATGACCTCCAGCCACTGGAAAAAAAACAACGTAATACTGTTCCACTCCATCCAAACCAGTGTGGTGCTGAGGTAATCTGCTGTATCAGCATACGCTCCTTACCACTCTCTCTCTTTTTCATTAAATGCAGAACAAGGGATCACCTATTATGGTTTTTGTCACTTCCTCTTTATAGTGCAGAGGTTAAATGTAGACTGACCGGATGATTTCAGAACTGACTGCAGTCTTCTTTTTGTCCACTATGCGGCAGCAGTATACAGGAATGGTCTTATTCTGTCTTGTGGCTGATGTGTGTATAAATTCATATACCTAGATAGCATGGAATTCTGCATCCAACTTTGTCTTACGGATTTAGGTTGGAGTGAATTATATATTAACAACAGTATGTCAGAATTATATTATACACGATTGTTACGATCCTCAGTCTAGGGTTGAGGACCGTCAGAAAGGTAAAGGGAAAGGAGAGGGGAAAACGAGACAACCAGGGTATGGGAAAAGGGAACACGGGAAACACAGGGATATTTTTTTGTATTTTTTTATATTTATTCACAAAGACTTTCACAAACAATAGGGTAACAGACTTCAGGAGTGACACCGCCAAAACAATAAACAAAACAGCACTACCGAACCCATCCACAACTAAACTAATTCTAAACAAAACTAAAAAGATGAGAAAAGAAATGATACAGACTAAGCCTGACTCCCTAACCAAAACACAGAATAAGCCACTCGTACACAAAACAAAATAGCAGTCACTCCCTACGTACTTAACAGAAACGAACATACAGAACACCAAAGCCGAAATACAGTAACCAAAGGGGCGAGGCAAAGAGAGTAGTCAGGAGGAAGGCAAGAGATAAAAAACCAGAAAGTAGTCAAAACTGAAGGCAAAGGTACAGAAGGATAAGGCAAGAGACAAAAACCAGGAAACCAAAAACTGTCACACACGAGTAATCCAAAAGAATGCAATCAAACCAACAACAAAAACCAACCAAGAGCAGAGCTGCTGCTACTCTCCCGCCACGGCTTTTTCAATCATAAAGGCGGAAGTAGCGTCGAAGCTCGGGGCGTGGCCAGGTCCGGGAGGCGGAGTCACAGGCAGCCGGACAACGATCAGGACAATCCCTCCCCAAACCTTACGGCGCGTAACACGATATTTTGACCATAATGTTAATCAGAAAAATATTCAGATTTGCAGATATAGCCATGCGTAGTTAAAAGAACAGGAAATCTGACAGGAATGGATTCCTAAGAGAACTTTGTGACAGACTGGCAGCCTGTCCTGGGTGTTCCCCTGCCTTTATGACAGACTGGCAGCCTGTCCTGGGTGTTCCCCTGCCTTTGTGACAGACTGGCATCCTGTCCTAGGTGTTCCCCTGCCTTTGTGACAGACTGGCATCCTGTCCTAGGTGTTCCCCTGCCTTTATGACAGACTGGCAGCCTGTCCTGGGTGTTCCCTTGCCTTTATGACAGACTGGCAGCCTGTCCTGGGTGTTCCCCTGCCTTTGTGACAGACTGGCATCCTGTCCTAGGTGTTCCCCTGCCTTTGTGACAGACTGGCATCCTGTCCTAGGTGTTCCCCTGCCTTTATGACAGACTGGCAGCCTGTCCTGGGTGTTCCCCTGCCTTTATGACAGACTGGCAGCCTGTCCTGGGTGTTCCCCTGCCTTTGTGACAGACTGGCATCCTGTCCTGGGTGTTCCCCTGCCTTTATGACAGACTGCCATCCTGTCCTGGGTGTTTCCCTGCCTTTGTGACAGACTGGCATCCTGTCCTGGGTGTTCCCCTGCCTTTGTGACAGACTGGCATCCTGTCCTGGGTGTTCCCCTGCCTTTATGACAGACTGCCATCCTGTCCTGGGTGTTCCCCTGCCTTTGTGACAGACTGGCATCCTGTCCTGGGTGTTCCCCTGCCTTTGTGACAGACTGGCATCCTGTCCTGGGTGTTCCCCTGCCTTTGTGACAGACTGGCATCCAGTCCTGGGTGTTCCCCTGCCTTTGTGACAGACTGGCATCCTGGCCTGGGTGTTCCCCTGTCTTTGTGACAGACTGGCATCCTGTCCTGGGTGTTCCCCTGCCTTTGTGACAGACTGGCATCCTGTCCTGGGTGTTCCCCTGCCTTTGTGACAGACTGGCATCCTGGCCTGGGTGTTCCCCTGTCTTTGTGACAGACTGGCATCCTGTCCTGGGTGTTCCCCTGCCTTTGTGACAGACTGGCATCCTGTCCTGGGTGTTCCCCTGCCTTTGTGACAGACTGGCATCCTGTCCTGGGTGTTCCCCTGCCTTTGTGACAGACTGGCATCCTGGCCTGGGTGTTCCCCTGTCTTTGTGACAGACTGGCATCCTGTCCTGGGTGTTCCCCTGCCTTTGTGACAGACTGGCATCCTGTCCTGGGTGTTCCCCTGCCTTTGTGACAGACTGGCATCCTGTCCTGGGTGTTCCCCTGCCTTTATGACAGACTGGCATCCTGTCCTGGGTGTTCCCCTGCGTTTGTGACAGACTGGCATCCTGTCCTGGGTGTTCCCCTCCCTTGTGCCCTGTACTGCCTCAGATCAGCTCCACTGATTCTGTACTGGATACGCATGTGGAAAATGGATCACTAAGCTAAAATGCAGTTCAGTACTTACCGTATGCCATTCAAAAGTAAAAAATGAACTGAATTTGATTTATTTACAATTACAGCCTTAGTGTTAAAGGGGTGTGGTCACCACAAAGTGATGATCCCATTCATTCTCCTCACTGTGCCTTTATTACCAGCTACTTAAGCTACTGGTTTTCCTCTCAGACCCTAAAACAGGGCTGCCCAAATGGCAAATGCTGCACTGAAACAATTCAATCCAGTCCCCACCCATCCCTGCTCAATAAATGATGTGGACCATGGCTATGTTCCCCTGATGGGGATGATAGCTGAGTGACCCTCCCCTAGAACACACCTGCTTTGTTTTCCTGTGTCTTTCCCTTGTTCTTATGGCAAAATGACAGTCTTGCTGTTTCACCTCCTCACTGTCCTCTTAAACCCATCTCTCTGTGCTTTGACTCCTGGTACAAGTGTTACACAAACTGATAATATATAATATTAACCAGAGACATTGTGATGCTGAAAATGTGAATTCAGTTGGTTGTTTTCCCCACAGGTGCTGACAGTGTGTCCTCAGTGAGATGGGTGTCTGTACAGAGAGGAAGATCTGTCACCATCCCATGTTTCTATAACAACAGATATCAGCAACATGTGAAATACTGGTGCAGATCGGCTTATAGCCATCCATGTACTCCCATCGTACGCAGTGACTCTCCACAGACGAAGGATGATGTGTCAATCAGAGATTATCCTGACCAGCGAGTCTTCACTGTGACCATGAACAATCTGACAGCTGGGGACTCTGATTACTACTGGTGTGGTGTGGAGATCAGCAGAGGTTCAGCTGTGGGAACATGGATGCAGCTGTCAGTCACTGCGGGTAAGATGTCTGTACTGCAGACTGTAACCAATGAGATGCACAGTATGTAACATGTCATTCAGTCAGAAAGGAAGGACATTAACACAAACACAGGAGAAAATATTTAAATATACAAGAGGAACCAAATTTTAGTTTTGATCAACACCATAAATAACACCTGTGAGAAATAAGAGTTAATGTGCTACTTCAGGGGGTTTAATATGAGAAGTAACATTCTTTGGTTTAGTTTTAAGTGAATGTTAAATTCATAAAAGCATAAATATATAAATAAACATACAGTAAAAGAGGCTCAGTTGGGCTGTCGGTTACTGTTATTGGCATATACATGGAAATCGAAATAAACAGGAAAGCAAAACAGGATATTGCAGGCTAATTCTATACTATAATCAGTTAATCATTCATTAAACTTTTATTTTTGCAAATACAGTGATAGTAAGTACAACATTTAATCAAAACAAGTTGTTTCATTGGGGGCCCATCGGACAGCAAGGTCGCATGTTGGGCTGGTGCCATCAGTGTAAATAGTGTAAATAGCTCTGTGTATTTACCATGTATTGTGTTGTGTGTCTGTTGTGAGTATGACTGGCAGACATCAGGAAACCCCATCTTTGTAGCCTTCCTGTGCTTATCTGTGACTCTGGTACCTGAACCACACTGGTGTCAGACCTGAGGATAAAGGTGACAGAGCTCAGCAGGGAGCAGCATGACGTGGGACACGGCCGATCGCAGTGAAGACCCCCCTAAAGCTGCCCCGGTACAGTGGGTAATGGCCCCTGGAACCCTCCCAAGTACCGGTCCGGCTGGTGGCACGGCCCAATCACTGGTCCCCCAAGATGGGGGCACCTGGTGATGCCACTGGAAGAGGAGGCACTGCGAGCTCTATTAAGCAGAGCCCTACCCCTACAGCTGAGCTGCACCCATCGTGCGCATGGCCATGGGGGGGGGCAGCTGAAAGTCACGCTGACAGGACAATCGGTGGTACAAGAGGTCTGACTAGCCAGCACTGCTGACCCCTGTGTTATCAGACTGGACTTACTAGTATAGCTAGGGGCCGCCATCGATCTGCTGGGGGCAGCCATCTGCTTTGGGTACAGATGTGGGGGTCCTCCAGTATGAGAGCAGTGGCCAGCAGCGGCCAGGGGTAGCAATGGGGGAAGAGAGGAGGAGAGCCGTCCACCCAGTGGGGGGAAAAGAGCTGCCCACAGCTCCTGAGGGAAAGTCTCCACCAGCCACACGACTGCAACTCCAGTCCAGACTGTGCTGAACGGCAGCACCACAGCAGGACCGTCTCCATAGACAGTGCAGGCTGTGCAGCAACTGTGGCAGTACAGCAATCAGCCCTGTTCATCTATCTGCATCCACATTGACTGCTTCTGCTGAAACTGCAAGTGTCTGAGCAGCAGATCCAAGAAATGACACACAGGAGTCATGAAGCCTTCCCACAGTCCATAAACGGCACGGACCTTGTCACCAACAAGGACGGGTCATGTTGCTTTTGCTTCAACTATCAACCATTGAATGAGATGACAAGGAAGGACTCCTATGTGCTTCCATGCATCACTGGGTCAACATGGTTCAGCTCCTTAGACCTCTGGAGTGGCTACTGGCAGGTCGAACTGTCCCCAGTAAACCACCCCAAGACCGTGTTCACCATTGGTCACAGGCTATGACAGTTCTGGTCAATTTCATTCAGCCCCTGTAACAGCCTGGTCACCTTCGAGAGGCTAATGGAGGCTAATGTCCCAGCTGACCTGCACCTAGTGTTTCATCAACACTGATGATCTGCTGCTCCACGCCGCTGATTTTGCCTGGACATTGTGGAACTTAAAGACAGTGTTTGCAGGGACCCTCTGCGCAGGGTTGTGGCTGAACCCCCGGAAGTGCTCCCTCCTCCAGTGCATGATGCTCTTCCAGGGCCACATCATCAGAGGGAGGGCGTGGCCACCGACCCGCAGAAGACGGCAGCTGTGTGAGACTGGCCCCCTGCACAGACTGTAGCAGAGCTGCACAGCTTCCTGGGGTTAGTGTCATATTACCAACACTTTGTTAAGGACTTCGCCAGCATGGCAAACACAATGCACCGTCTACAGAAAAGGGAAGTGGCTTTGCGTGGACAGATGCCTGAGCCGCGGCTTTTAACCAGCTCTGTGTGACGCTCACCGATGTTCCCATGCTAGAGTACCTGGATCCTTATCTCCTTTTCATTCTGGACATGGACACTAGCAACGAGGGGCTGGGTGCTGTGCAATCACAGGCAGGACCGTGAAGGGAGCTTCTATCTAGGCCGGCAAGAACTTCCGTCTGTACCTCAGTGGCCAGTGGTTCTGGTTGTGGAAGGACCACAAATCACTTGGGGGTCCTGAGTTTCTGGTACTCAGAGGGACAGCTGGTCTGTTGGTTGGAGGTAATGGCAGAGTTTGAGTTTGAGGTCCAACATCACCCTGGGAAGCTGCATGGAAACATGGACACTCTGTCTCACTGACCCTGCAGCAGCTCACAGTGCAGGAGAACCAGGCCACCACCAAGACTTAATTTGCCAGCAGATCATCACAGAGCAGCACAGCAGCCCCATGCTGGCCAGGGTGAGGGAGTAGCTGGACGAAGGAGGATGACTGGGTTGGGAGGCGATATCAGCCTCTGGTCCAGAGAACAAGGCCTATCACACCCAGTGGGGCACCCTGAGGAACACGAGGGCCTGCTGTTAAGCCGCAGCTGATCGCTGGATGGTGCAGGGGAGCAGCTGCTGGTGCCCCAGAGCCTGTGTAACCCAGTGTCTGGTTCTTTTGTTTAGGTAAAGTGTATATGATTAATCTGATTTGTATTGTGTTGGGGAGGATGCAGCAGATACTGAACTAGCAGCACAGAGGCTACAACATGATTTTGAATTAGTGGCTGGGCTGATACCTGGCAGCTGAAATTTAACACAGATAAATGTAAGATAATCCATGCAGGGAGCAGAAATATAAAGTACAGATATTTTATAGATATTTTTTAGATGTTCCACTGAAATAAAGGTAGCTGATTATGAGAAAGATCTTGGTGTGTATGGGAGACTTCGATTCTACAGTATATGTTGATGCTTCCATGTCTCACTCTATGATTCCTGGTCTTAGAGGAATGTCTTATGAGGAGAGGTTAGCTGAGCTGAATCTGTTTAGCCTCGAGCAAAGGAGACTAAGGGGGACATGATCCAGGTATATAAGATTCTAATAGGTCTGGATGCTGTTCAGCCAAATGGCTACTTCAGTATTAGCCATAGGTGGAAATTAGCGAGAGGACATTTTAAACTGAATTTGAGAAAGCACTTCTTCACAGAGCGTGTAGTTAGAGTATGGAATAGTCTTCCTGTTAGTGTAGTGCAAGCTAAAACCTTTGGTTCATTTAAATCAGAGTTGGATAAGATTTTAACATCTCTGAGCTATTAGTTAAGTTCTCCCCAAACGAGCTTGATGGGCCGAATGGCCTCCTCTCGTTTATAAATTTCTTATGTACTGAGCTGACACATGCTCTGCATCATTTGTGATTTATGTTCTTTTCATTGCTTGTTAAATATAATTTAATAACTTATTCATTTAATATGTGCCAATGGGAGTAATCCCATGAATCCACGCTAAGGTCTGGGATCGACCCAGGAGACAGGGGATACGAGGGAGAAGAGATAAGACTGCATGTCTTTCTTCCACACTCTCGGCAAGCTTACTGCTGAAGCTACTAAATTCCAGAGTACATCTGCAAGATGAGAGACAGCTATTCGATTCACGGCGGTGAAGGACCGAGTGCCTGACGAGTCACTTGCTCCGGCTCCAGGACGATCGAGAGAGCAGTCAGATCAGGCCTGCTACAATTTTTCTTTAGTTTAATTATTTGCCAGATTAGGTTTTTCAGTGGGTAATAATGGAGTGTGAACTATTGTAACTACTGTTTACATTGTACGTATTTTTTCTTATAAATATTTCTTTTTAATTTTAGCATTTATCTAGTAAAGTTGTTAAATTTAACTGCATCGTTTTATATAGTGTAGTTGTTGAATAAGGTGACAAAAGTATTTAGGGTGGGCATGTTAGCCCTGGGTTAATTTTGAAGGGAACATATAGCCTACAGACAGACACCATAGTGAACTCAGGCCCCTCGTCAAGTGAATGTTAACTTTGGCCCATCAAAAAGGCCTGAAGGGGGCGCTACACCTGTGCTCTCTCATGCTGAGGTCAGTGCACGGAGCCGTCGGGGCCGGGCAGTACGGCGTAAAGAAGATGCTGAGGAAGCTGTGGCAGCGCTTCACCTGGCCGGCTGCCAGCAGGACGCCCAGATGTTCCTGCATTGCTGTGCTGCATGTGCGGCTCAGAGGGGTCCTAGCTGGCAGTGCCGCTCTGCCCTCCAGCTGTACCTAGGGGAGCATGTGGGGGTCGATGTCCTGGGCCCCTTTCCCCACGCTGAGGCCGGGAATCACTACATTCTTGTGGTCATGGACTACTTCACAAAGTGGGCTGAGGGTCACATGGTTCCTGAGCAGAGTGTGACCTGACCACCATGGCAGAAAACAGCTGTAGGAGCTTCGGGCTTCAGAGCAGCTGTACAGCATCCAGGGGAGAAGCTTCAAGGTTCTGGTGTTCTGTGAGGTCAGCTGGCTACTAGGGATTGTGAAGACCCGCACCAGCCCCCCCCCCCACCCACCCACCCCCCCGACTCACCAGCAGAGTGACAGGCTGCTGAAGAGTCTGAATCGCATTCCAGCTCCCCAGCAGACAATCCTCATTGGTGAGCACCAGCATGATTGGGACACTCACTGGCACTGGCTGTGCCCCTGCTTCCCTCATGTATAGCTGTAGGCTGTGGACCCAGGTAGAGCTGGTGTTTGCCTCACCCCCTGGGCCGGAGCTGCCGGAGACACCAGGACTGGATTATCTGCTCCAGCTCCAGGACCATGTGCGGACCGTGCATGAGCTGGCCAGGTCACATCAGGACATGGTCAGAGTCAGACAGAGGTGAGCCTATAACATCCGCTGCTGGGGACAGGTCTCCCAGCCTGGGGACTCTGGGTGTACTGGCCCATCAGGAAAAAGGGGTGTCTGCTCAAGCTGGACAGCCACTGGAGGGACCCCCAGGAGGTCCTGAAGTGAATCTATGAAGCAGGACTGTCATGTTGCATTGAGACCAGCTGGCTCCATACCAACCCTTGGCCCACTTGGAGAAACCATCAGCAGGACCTGGGATGAGTTTCCCAGCAGCAGGAACTGAGGAGGACGGTGGGGAACCTGGGGCCCAGTGGCCACAGAGGGCTCAGTGCTGTCTGGAGCACTGCCAGGACTTTGGGGGGTACCAGGTTGGGTCCCCCCCAGAAGGGGGGCAGTGTAGAATTGGGGATCCCTGTCGGGCAGCGCAGTGGCGTGCCGGACCGGTGCCAGCAGTGTAAATAGTGTGAATAATGTAAAAAGCTCTGTGTATTTACCATGTATTATGTTGTTATTGTGCCACATGTTAATGTCAGGTATAGTATTAATGTTAATTGTTGTGATTATCATTGTTTGGGCCACCATGTGTAGTGGGAGTAGCTGGGACCCTCAGCACAGTGGCCAGTGTCTGTGTTGTGAGCATATATGGCAAAAATCAGTACCTCTCTGTGACTCTTTATTATCACTGGGATCACCATGTCTGGTATCTGTGCTGCAAAATGATAATATTCTGCTAAATGAAATACTGTAACCTACAGTGGACTGACTTTTTATTAATGTGTATAAATGCTGGAAGAGGGAGTGAGAGTTAATCAGCTGGGTAATTTTCATACTGTCCCTGCAGGTGTGTCCACACTGAACACGGTGACTGTACAGAGAGGAGGATCTGTCACCATCCCATGTTCCTATGACAACATGTATCAAACACATGTGAAATACTGGTGCAATGGGAGTGACTGGAGTTCATGTACTCCCATAGTACATACTTACTCTACACAGCTAAGTGGTGAAGTGTCAATCATAGATGATCCTGACCAGCGAGTCTTCACTGTGACCATGAACAAGCTGACAACTTTGGACTCTGGTTCCTACTGGTGTGGTGTGGAGATCAGCGGAGGTGCAGCTGTGGGAACACGGGTTTACCTGTCAGTCACTGAGGGTAAGATGTCTGTACTGCAGACTGTAGCCAATGAGATGCACAGTATGTAACATGTCATTCAGACAGAAAGGAAGGATATTAACACAAACAGAAGAGAAAATATTTTAATATATACAGTAAGAGAGAGCAAAATTTTTGTTTTGATCAATATCATAAATGAGACCAGGGAGTAATAACAATTTCAGTTTAAATGTGCTCTTTTAGGGGTTAAATATGATAAGTAATATGTTATGAAATATCCTTTATTTTTTTTTAAGTGAATTTAAAATAAATTAATCAATTTCATTGAAAAGCACACATATGTAAATTAACACACTGTAAAAGAAGATCAGTTTGGCTCTATTACTCATGTTTCACCTATACATCCATACATCTTCCAAATAGCTTTTTCCTACTGGGTTGCGGGGGGTCCGGAGCTTATCCTGGAAGCAATAGGCACGAGGCAGGGAACAACCCAGGATGGGGGGCCAGCCCATCACAGGGAACACTCAGACACCAGTCTCTCTCTCTCACACACGCACACACATGCGCACACACACACACACACAGGCAATTCAGTAACTCCAATTAGCTTCAGCATGTTTTTGAACTGCGGAGGGAAACCGGAGTACCCGGAAGAAACCCCACGACGACATGGGGAGAACATGCAAACTCCACACATATGTGACCCAGGCGGAGACTCGAACCCGGGTCCCAGAGGTGTGAGGCAACATTGCTAACCACTGCACCACCATGCTGCCCCCTATACATTTAAATTTAAATAATTGCACATTAGCAAAGGAGGTTTTTGCAGGTTAATCTTAAACAAAACAATAATTTATTTTAAATGATAAAATTAATAATTTATTACACTGCTTAACCTTTAGAAACTCAATGATAGTAAATACAGCGATTAATCAAAACAAACTTTAATATTCAAATTCACAAATGGAAGTAATGTACTGTAACCTACAGGAGACGGGTACTGACTTTATGAATATGTGTATATATGGTGTAAGAGGGACTGAGAGTTAATCAGCTGGGTAATTTTCATACTGTCCCTGCAGGTGTGTCCACACTGAACACGGTGACTGTACACAGAGGAGGATCTGTCACCATCCCATGTTTCTATGACAACATGTATCAACAATATGAGAAATACTGGTGCAAAGGGAATTTCTGGAGTTCATGTACTCCCATAGTACACACTGACTCTACACAGATAAGTGGTGAAGTGTCAATCAGAGATGATCCTGACCAGCGAGTCTTCAAAGTGACCATGAACAATCTGACAGCTGTGGACTCTGGTTCCTACTGGTGTGGTGTGGAGATCAGCAGAGGTTCAGCTGTGGGAACACGGGTTTCCCTGTCAGTCACTGAGGGTAAGATGTCTGTACTGCAGACTGTAGCCAGTGAGATGCTCAGTATGTAACATGTCATTCAGACTTAAAGGAAGGACATTAACAGAAACAAAGAAAATAATATTTTAATATATAAGACGGACACCATAAATGAGACCGGGGACAAAAAACAGTAAATGTGCTACTTCAAGGGGTTAAATATGAGAAATAATATACTTTGGCTTAGCATCAAGTGAATTTTAAAGAAATTCATAAATTCAATTGAAAAGTATAAATATATGTTAAAATAATGTAAAAGAGCATCAGTTTGACTCTGTTGCTGATGCTTGATCTATATATGAAAATTAAATGACAATAATACCACAAAGCAGATTTTTGCAGCTAATTTTATTCTGAATAATCAGTAATTCTTTCATTACACTGTTTTGTTTTTGCAAACACAGTGATAGTAAATAGATCATTGTTTAAAAACAAATTTTAATATTCTGCAGAGTAAAGTACTGCAGCCTACAGTAGACTGCAACTGACTTCATGAATATGTGTATAAATGGTGTAAGAGGGAGTGAGAGTTAATCAGCTGGGTAATTTTCATACTGTCCCTGCAGGTGTGTCCACAGTGAACACAGTGACTGTACAGAGAGGAGGATCTGTCACCATCCCATGTTTCTATGACAACATGTATCAACAGCAGGTGAAATACTGGTGCAAAGGGAGTGACTGGAGTTCATGTACTCCCATAGTACGCACTGACTCTCCACAGACGAAGGATGAAGTGTCAATCATAGATGATCCTGACCAGCCAGTCTTCACTGTGATCATGAACAATCTGACAGCTGTGGACTCTGGTTCATACTGGTGTGGTGTGGAGATCAGCAGAGGTTCAGCTGTGGGAACATTGATGCAGCTGTCAGTCACTAAGGGTAAGATGTCTGTACTGCAGACTGTAGCCAATGAGATGCACAGTATGTAACATGTCATTCAGACAGAAAGGAAGGACATTAACACAAACACAGGAGAAAATATTTTAATATATAAGAGGAACCAAATTTTAGTATTGAACAACACCTTAAATGACACCTGGGAGAAATAAGAGTTAATGTGCTACTTCAGGGGGTTTAATATGAGAAGTAACATTCTTTGGTTTAGTTTTAAGTGAATGTTAAATTCATAAAAGCATAAATATACAAATCAACATACAGTAAAAGAGGCTCAGTTGGGCTGTCGGTTACTGTTATTGGCATACACATGGAAATCGAAATAAACAGGAAAGCAAAACAGGATATTGCAGGCTAATTCTATACTATAATCAGTTAATCATTCATGAAACTTTTATTTTTGCAAATACAGTGATAGTAAGTACAACATTTAATCAAAACAAGTTGTTTCATTGGGGGCCCATCGGACAGCAAGGTCGCATGTTGGGCTGGTGCCATCAGTGTAAATAGTGTAAATAGCTCTGTGTATTTACCATGTATTGTGTTGTGTGTCTGTTGTGAGTATGACTGGCAGACATCAGGAAACCCCATCTTTGTAGCCTTCCTGTGCTTATCTGTGACTCTGGTACCTGAACCACACTGGTGTCAGACCTGAGGATAAAGGTGACAGAGCTCAGCAGGGAGCAGCATGACGTGGGACACGGCCGATCGCAGTGAAGACCCCCCTAAAGCTGCCCCGGTACAGTGGGTAATGGCCCCTGGAACCCTCCCAAGTACCGGTCCGGCTGGTGGCACGGCCCAATCACTGGTCCCCCAAGATGGGGGCACCTGGTGATGCCACTGGAAGAGGAGGCACTGCGAGCTCTATTAAGCAGAGCCCTACCCCTACAGCTGAGCTGCACCCATCGTGCGCATGGCCATGGGGGGGGGGCAGCTGAAAGTCACGCTGACAGGACAATCGGTGGTACAAGAGGTCTGACTAGCCAGCACTGCTGACCCCTGTGTCATCAGGCTGGACTTACTAGTATAGCTAGGGGCCACCATAGATCTGCTGGGGACAGCCCTCTGCTTTGGGTACAGATGTGGGGGTCCTCCAGTATGAGAGCAGTGGCCAGCAGCGGCCAGGGGTAGCAATGGGGGAAGAGAGGAGGAGAGCCGTCCACCCAGTGGGGGGAAAAGAGCTGCCCACAGCTCCTGAGGGAAAGTCTCCACCAGCCACACGACTGCAACTCCAGTCCAGACTGTGCTGAACGGCAGCACCACAGCAGGACCGTCTCCATAGACAGTGCAGGCTGTGCAGCAACTGTGTCAGTACAGCAATCAGCCCTGTTTACCCATCTGCATCTGCACTAACTGCTTCTGGTGAAACTACAAGTGTCTGAGCAGCAGATCCAAGAAAAGACACACAGGAGTCATCAAGCCTTCCCACAGTCCATAAGCGGCACGGACCTTGTCACCAACAAGGATGGGTCATGTTAATTTTGCGTCAACTATCAACCATTGAATGAGGTGACAAGGAGGGACTCCTATGTGCTTCCATGCATCACTGGGTCAACATGGTTCAGCTCCTTAGACCTCCGGAGTGGCTACTGGCAGGTCGAACTGTCCCCAGTAAACCACCCCAAGACCGTGTTCACCATCGGTCACAGGCTGTGACACTTCTGGTCAGTTTCATTCAGCCCCTGTAACAGCCTGGTCACCTTCGAGAGGCTAATGGAGGCTAATGTCCCAGCTCACCTGGACCTAATGTGTCATCAACACTGATGACCTGCTGCTCCACGCCTCTGATTTTGCCAAGACATTGTGGAACTTAAAGACAGTGTTTGCAGGGACCCTCTGTGCAGGGTTGTGGCTGAACCCCCAGAAGTGCTCCCTCCTCCAGTGCATGATGCTCTTCCAGGGCCACATCATCAGAGGGAGGGCGTGGCCACCGACCCGCAGAAGACAGCAGCTGTGTGAGACTGGCCCCCTGCACAGACTGTAGCAGAGCTGCACAGCTTCCTGGGGTTAGTGTCATATTACCAACACTTTGTAAGGACTTCGCCAGCATGGCAAACACAATGCACCGTCTACAGAAAAGGGAAGTGGCTTTGCGTGGACAGATGCCTGAGCCGCGGCTTTTAACCAGCTCTGTGTGACGCTCACCGATGTTCCCATGCTAGAGTACCTGGACCCTCATCTCCTTGTCATTCTGGACACGGACACTAGCAACGAAGGGCTGGGTGCTGTGCAATCACAGGCAGGACCGTGAAGGGAGCTTCTATCTAGGCCGGCAAGAACTTCCGTCTGTACCTCAGTGGCCAGTGGTTCTGGTTGTAGAAGGACCACAAATCGCTTGGGTGGCTCCTGAGTTTCTGGCACTCAGAAGGACAGCTGGTCTGTTGGTTGGAGGTAATGGCAGAGTTTGACTTTGAGGTCCAACATCACCCTGGGAAGCTGCATGGAAACCTGGACATTCTGTCTCACTGACCCTGAACCAGCTCACAGTGCAGGAGAACCAGGCCACCACCAAGACTTAATTTGCCAGCAGATCATCACAGAGCAGCAGAGCAGCCCCATGCTGACCAGGGTGAGGGAGCAGCTGGATGAAGGAGGGTGACTAGGTTGGGAGGCGATATCAGCCTCCGGTCCAGAGAACAAGGCCTATCACACCCAGTGGGGCACCCTGAGGAACACGAGGGCCTGCTGTTAAGCTGCAGCTGATCGCTGGACGGCGCAGGGGAGCAGCTACTGGTGCCCCAGAGCCTGTGTAACCCAGTGTCTGGTTCTTTTGTTTAGGTAAAGTGTATATGATTAATCTGATTTGTATAATTTTGGGGAGGATGTAGCAGATACTGAACTACAGTAGTAGTAGTACTGAGGTTACAACGTGATTTTGAATTAATTAGTGGCTGGGTAGATACCTGGAAGCTGAAATTTAACGTAGATAAATGTAAGGTAATCCATGCAGGGAGTAGAAATATAAAGTACAGACAATTTATGGATTCCACTGAAATAAAGGTAGCTGATTATGAGAAAGACCTCAGTGTGTATGTTGATGCCTCCATGTCCCACTCTCACCAGTGTGGGGAAACAATTAAAAAGGCCAATAGGATGTTAGGTTTCATCTCTACGTGTGTGGAGTTTAAGTCAAGGGAGGTGATGCTACAATTATACAATTCCTTGGTACTGTAAGACCCCACCTAGAATATTGTGTGCAGGTTTGGTCACCTTACCTTAAAAAGGACATTGCTGCCTTAGAAAGGGTGCAGCGTAGGACTACGAGAATGATTCCTGGACTTAGAGGAATGTCTTATGATGAGAGGTTAGCTGAGCTGAATCTGTTCAGCTTCGAGGAAAGGAGACTAAGGGGGGACATGATCCAGGTATATAAGATTCTAATAGGTCTGGATGCTGTTCAACCAAATATCTACTTCAGTATTATCCATAGGTGGAAATTAGCGGGAGAACATTTTAGAATGGATTTGAGAAAGCACTTCTTCACAGAGCGTGTAGTTAGAGTATGGAATAGTCTTACTGTTAGTGTAGTGCAAGCTAAAACCCTGGGTTCCTTTAAATTAGACCTGGATAAAATTTTAACAACTCTGATGTATTAGTTAAGTTCTCCCCAAACGAGCTTGATGGGCCGAATGGCTTCCTCTCGTTTGTAAATTTCTTATGTACTGAGCTGACACATGCTCTGCATCATTTGTGTTTTATATTCTTTTTATTGCTTGTTAAATATAATTTAATGAGTTTTTCATTTATGTCATGCCCGGCTCGTCCGCTCCTCCTGTGTGCCACGCCCCCTGATTACCCACGTGTTTTCTCCCGATTGTACCCAGCTGTATCTAGTTTATTTGCTCAGTCCTGTGTATTTCAGTCCGTGTCTTACCCGAGTCCTTTGTCCGTCATTGATGTTTCCTGATGTCTGTTGCCGTCCAGTGTTCCCTGCCCCGGATATCCTTATTAAAACCCCGTTTTCCCGTATCCCGCTTGCCTGCCTGCTCCTTACCCGCACGATCGCCCGTCTGCTGCACCCCGATCGTGACATTTAATATCTGCCAATGGGAGTAATCCCATGAATCCCCGTAAAGGGCTGGGATCAACCCAGGAGATATGGTATACGTGGGAGAAGTGATAAGACTGCATGTCTTCCTTCCACACTCTCAGCAAGCTTACTGCTGAAGCTACTAAATTCCAGAGTACATCTGCGAGTAGAGAGACAGCTATTCGATTCACGGCGGTGAAGGACCGAGTGCCTGACGAGTCACTTGCTACGGCTCCTGAGAGCAGCCAGATCAGGCTGCAATTTTAGGTTTTTCAGTGGACAATAAAGGAGTGCGAACTATTATAAATACTGTTTACATTGTATATATTTTATGAATGTTTTGTCTTAATATTAGCCTTTATGTAGTAAAGTTCTTAAATTTAACTGCATAATTTTATATTGCGTAGTTGTTAAATAAGGTGACGAAAGTATTTAGGGTGGGCATGTTAGCCCTGGGTTAGTTTTGAAGGGAGCATATAGCCTACAGACAGACACCATAGTGAACTCAGGGCCCCTGTCAAGTGATTGTTAACTGGGGCCCAGCAAAAGGCCTGAAGGGGGCGCTACACCTGTGCTCTCTCATGCTGAGGTCAGTGCACGGAGCCGTCGGGGCCGGGCAGTACGGCGTAAAGAAGATGCTGAGGAAGCTGTGGCAGCGCTTCACCTGGCCGGCTGCCAGCAGGACGCCCAGATGTTCCTGCATTGCTGTGCTGCATGTGCGGCTCAGAGGGGTCCTAGCTGGCAGTGCCGGTCTGCCCTCCAGCTGTACCTAGGGGAGCATGTGGGGGTCGATGTCCTGGGCCCCTTTCCCCACACTGAGGCTGGGAATCACTACATTCTTGTGGTCATGGACTACTTCACAAAGTGGGCTGAGGGTCACATGGTTCCAGAGCAGAGTGTGACCTGACCACCATGGCAGAAAACAGCTCTAGGAGCTTCGGGCTTCAGAGCAGCTGTACGGCATCCAGGGGAGAAACTTCAAGGTGCTGGTGTTCTGTGAGGTCAGCTGGCTGCTAGGGATTGTGAACACCCGCACCAGCCCCCCCCCCACCCACCCACCCCCCCGACTCACCAGCAGAGTGACAGGCTGCTGAAGAGTCTGAATCGCATTCCAGCTCCCCAGCAGACAATCCTCATTGGTGAGCACCAGCATGATTGGGACACTCACTGGCACTGGCTGTGCCCCAGCTTCCCTCATGTACAGCTGTAGGCTGTGGACCCAGGTAGAGCTGGTGTTTGCCTCACCCCCTGGCCCGGAGCTACCAGAAACACCAGAACTGGATTATCTGCTCCAGCTCCAGGACCATGTGCGGACCGTGCATGAGCTGGCCAGGTAACATCAGGACATGGCCAGAGTCAGACAGAGGTGAGCCTATGACATCCGCTACTGGGGACAGGTCTCCCAGCCTGGGGACTCTGGGTGTACTGGCCCATCAGGAAAAAGGGGTGGCTGCCCAAGCTGGACAGCCACTGGAGGGACCCCCAGGAGGTCCTGAAGTGAATATATGAAGCAGGGCTGTCATGTTACATTGAGACCGGCTGGCTCCATACCAACCCTTGGCCCACTTGGAGAAACCATCAGCAGGACCTGGGATGAGTTTCCCAGCAGCAGGAACTAAGGTGGACGGTGGGGAACCTGGGGCCCAGTGGCCACAGAGGGCTCAGTGCTGTCTGGAGCACTGCCAGGACTTTGGGGGGTACCAGGTTGGGTCCTCCTCAGAAGGGCGGCAGTGTAGCACTGGGGATTCCTGTCGGGCAGCGCAGTGGCGTGCTGGACCAGTGCCAGCAGTGTATATAGTGTGAATGATGTAAATAGCTCTGTGTATTTACCATGTATTATGTTGTTATTGTGCTGTACGTTAATGTCAGGTATAGTATTAATGTTAATTGTTGTAATTATCATTGTTTGGGCCACCATGTGTAGTGAGAGTAGCTGGGACCCTCAGCACAGTGGCCAGTGTCTGTGTGTTGTGAGCATATATGGCAAAAATCAGTACCTGTCTGTGACTCTTTATTATCACTGGGATCACCATGTCTGGCATCTGTGCCGCAAAAGGATAATATTCTGCGAAATGAAGTACTGTAACCTACAGCTGACTGACTTTTTATTAATGTGTATAAATGGTGTAAGAGGGAGTGAGAGTTAATCAGCGTGGTAATTTTCATACTGTTCCTGCAGGTGTGTCCAGACTGAACACGGTGTCTGTACAGAGAGGAGGATCTGTCACCATCCCATGTTACTATGATGACAGATATAAAACAAATGTGAAATATTGGTGCAAAGGGAGTGACTGGAGTTCATGTACTCCCATAGTACGCACTGACTCTCCACAGACGAAGGGTGAAGTCTCAATCAGAGATGATCCTGACCAGCGAGTCTTCACTGTGATCATGAACAATCTGACAGCTGTGGACTTTGGTCCGTATTGGTGTGGCGTGGAGATCAGCAGAGGTTCAGCTGTGGGAACATGGGTTTCCCTGTCAGTCACTGAGGGTAAGATGTCTGTACTGCAGACTGTAGCCAGTGAGATGCACAGTATGTAACATGTCATTCAGACAGAAAGGAAGGACATTAACACAAACAGAAGAGAAAATATTTTAATATATACAGGAAGAGAGAGCAAAACCCAGTATGGGGGGCCAGCCCATCACAGGGCACACTCAAACACCAGTCTCACACACACACACACACACACTCCTATGGGCAGTTTAGTAACTCCAATTAGCCTTAGCATGTTTTTGAACTGCGGGGGGAAACCAGAGTACCCGAAGGAAACCCCACGACAACATGGGGAGAACATGCAAACTCCACACATGTGACCCAGGCGGAGATTCAAACCCGGGTCCCAGAGGTGTGAGGCAACATTGCTAACCACTGCACCAACATGCCGCCCCATGTACATTTCAATTAAAATAATTGCACATTAGCAAAGGAGGTTTTTGCAGGTTAATCTTAAACAAAACAATAATTTATTTAGTTAAAATGATAAAATTAATAATTTATTACACTGCTTAACCTTTACAAACTCAATGATAGTAAATACAGTGATTAATCAAAACAAACTAATATTCAAATTCACAAATGGAAGTAATGTACTGTAACCTACAGGAGATGGGTACTGACTTTATGAATATGTGTATAAATGGTGTAAGAGGGAGTGAGGGTTAATCAGCTGGGTAATTTTCATACTGTCCCTGCAGGTGTGTCCACACTGAACACGGTGACTGTACAGAGAGGAGGATCTGTCACCATCCCGTGTTCCTATGGTGACAGATATAAAACACATGTGAAATATTGGTGCAAAGGGAGTGACTGGAGTTCATGTACTCCCATAGTACGCACTGACTCTACACAGATAAGTGGTGAAGTGTCAATCAGAGATGATCCTGACCAGCGAGTCTTCGCCGTGACCATTAATAATGTAAAACCTGTGGATTCTGTTTCCTACTGGTGTGGTGTGGAGATCAGCAGAGGTTCAGTTGTGGGAACACGGGTTTCCCTGTCAGTCACTGAGGGTAAGATGTCTGTACTGCAGACTGTAGCCAGTGAGATGCTCAGTATGTAACATGTCATTCAGTCAGAAAGGAAGGACATTAACAGAAATAAAGAAAATAATATTTTAATATATAAGACGGACACCATAAATGAGACCTGCGACAAATAACAGTAAATGTGCTACTTCAAGGGGTTAAATATGAGAAATAATATACTTGTTCTGTTTTTGCAAACACAGTGATAGTAAATAGATCATTGTTTAAAAACAAATTTTAATATTCTGCAGACTAAAGTACTGCAGCCTACAGTAGACTGCAACTGACTTCATGAATATGTGTATAAATGGTGTAAGAAGGAGTAAGAGTTAATCTGCTGGGTAATTTTCATACTGTCCCTGCAGGTGTGTCCACACTGAACATGGTGACTGTACAGAGAGGAGGATCTGTCACCATCCCATGTTCCTATGACAACATATATCAAAAACATGTGAAATACTGGTGCAAAGGGAGTGACTGGAGCTCATGTACTCGCATAGTACGCAGTGACTCTCCACAGACGAAGGGTGAAGTGTCAATCAGAGATGATCCTGACCAGCCAGTCTTCACTGTGATCATGAACAATCTGACAGCTGTGGACTTTGGTTCGTACTGGTGTGGCGTGGAGATCAGCAGAGGTTCAGTTGTGGGAACACGGGTTTCCCTGTCAGTCACTGAGGGTAAGATGTCTGTACTGCAGACTGTAGCCAGTGAGATGCACAGTATGTAGCATGTCATTCAGACTTAAAGGAAGGACATTAACACAAACACAGGAGAAAATATTTTAATATATAAGATGAACCAAATTTTAGTATTGAACAACACCTTAAATGACACCTGGGAGAAATAAGAGTTAATGTGCTACTTCATGGGGTTTAATATGAGGAGTAACATTCTTTGGTTTAGTTTTAAGTGAATGTTAAATTCATAAAAGCATAAATATACAAATAAACATACAGTAAAAGAGGCTCAGTTGGGCTGTCGGTTACTGTTATTGGCATATACATGGAAATCGAAATAAACAGGAAAGCAAAATAGGATATTGCAGGCTAATTCTATACTATAATCAGTTAATCATTCATTAAACTTTTATTTTTGCAAATACAGTGATAGTAAGTACAACATTTAATCAAAACAAGTTGTTTCATTGGGGGCCCATCGGACAGCAAGGTCGCATGTTGGGCTGGTGCCATCAGTGTAAATAGTGTAAATAGCTCTGTGTATTTACCATGTATTGTGTTGTGTGTCTGTTGTGAGTATGACTGGCAGACATCAGGAAACCCCATCTTTGTAGCCTTCCTGTGCTTATCTGTGACTCTGGTACCTGAACCACACTGGTGTCAGACCTGAGGATAAAGGTGACAGAGCTCAGCAGGGAGCAGCATGACGTGGGACACGGCCGATCGCAGTGAAGACCCCCCTAAAGCTGCCCCGGTACAGTGGGTAATGGCCCCTGGAACCCTCCCAAGTACCGGTCCGGCTGGTGGCACGGCCCAATCACTGGTCCCCCAAGATGGGGGCACCTGGTGATGCCACTGGAAGAGGAGGCACTGCGAGCTCTATTAAGCAGAGCCCTACCCCTACAGCTGAGCTGCACCCATCGTGCACATGGCCATGGGGGAGGGGCAGCTGAAAGTCACGCTGATAGGACAGTCGGTGGTACAAGAGGTCTGACTAGCCAGCACTACTGACCCCTGTGTCATCAGACTGGACTTACTAGTATAGCTAGGGGCCGCCATCGATCTGCTGGGGGCCACCATCTGCTTTGGGTACAGATGTGGTTGTGTGTAGTTTCTGGCAATCAAGCGTAGTTTCGGTCTCCCTGAACTGTTGTTGTGTGTAGTTTCGGTCTCCCTGAAGATGTTAATTAGGGGGCAGGGCTTACTGAGTTTAAATTGAAGGGACACCGCCACAGTGTCTGTGGCGGATAAAGGTAAACGGTCTAGTTGTTACTACTGCTTCTAAACCTTTCTCTCCTACTCTATCCTATCCTCTACTTCGCAATCTCTCACACCATCACTACAGACATGTGCCTTAGACGTATACCAGTACGCTTATCTTTGAGACCTAGAATATCTCATCCAACATCCAGGCGCCGCACTCTCAGTAATCTTGTCTACCCTCCCATAACACCCCAGTCCCAGCGAAGCGTGTTGGGTGGCCTCTGGAATTGCCAGTCTGCTGTAAAGAAGGCTGATTTCATTTCCGCCCTTGCTTCACACCACTCTCTTGACTTTCTGGCTCTGACGGAGACCTGGATATCGCCTGAGAACTTGGCTACCCCGGCAGCTCTCTCCTCTGCTTATGCTTTCTCTCACTCTCCTCGCCAGACTGGCAGGGGCGGTGGCACAGGTCTATTAGTAACTCGGAACTGGTGCTACACGCCCCTCTCTCTGCCCCATCTCAACATTTCATCCTTTGAATTCCATGGAGTTGCTGTTACCTCTCCACTTGATATTCGGATCATTGTTGTCTACCGCCCTCCTGGCCCCCTAGGCTGCTTTCTAGAGGAGCTTGATACTCTCCTCAGTCTCTTCCCCACTGACAGCTCCTCTCTCATTCTCCTTGGTGACTTCAACCTCCCCCATGACAAGCTCCCTTCTTCTGGTCTCCTCCCTTTTCTCGATTCCTTCTCTCTAACATCCAACAGCTCCTCTCCTACACACAAAGGAGGTAACATCCTCGACCTGGTTTTCATCCGGCCCTCTCCGGCTACTGACATCTCTTCTACTCCTCTACACATTTCTGATCACCACTTTGTATCCTTTACCATTGCCCTACCCGTCTTGCCCAATCCCAGTTTTCAACGTTTCCTCCCCACTCGACCAAACCTCCACTCTGTCTCCGCTTCTTCTGTTGCTTCCTGCACCCTGTCTCACCTTCCTGACCCTGACTCCTTTTCCTCCTTGGCACTGGAGTCTGCAACTGATACTCTCACCTCCTCACTTTACACATCCTTGGACAACCTCTGCCCGCTGTCTTCCAAACCAAGGAAAACTCGGCCTACTCCTTGGCTTTCAGCTGCATTACGTACTAACCGAAGAGAATTGCGGGTAGCAGAGAGAACGTGGAAGAAATCTAAGCTTGATGCAGATCTGTCTTCCTACCATACTCTGCTATCCAAATTCTCTATGGACGTGACTGCAGTTAAAACTTCCTTTTACAAAGACAAACTAGAATTATCCTCACGAGATCCTCGCAAACTCCATAACATCTTTTCGTCTCTTCTCAACCCTCCCCCTCCTCCTGCTCCTTCCTTCCTGACTGCTGAAGATTTTGCCAACTTCTTTGCCGAGAAGATTGACAGAATCTGTCAGACATTCTCTCCCTCATCCACTACACTACACACTAAGGATTTCCCTCCCCCCTCACTGGCCCAGTTTTCTGGTCTTACGGCAGATGAGATCATGAAAGTCATCTCATCTTCCAACCCTACCACCTGCCCACTTGATCCAATCCCTTCTGCATTATTTCAGACAATCTCTCTAGACCTTCTCCCCTTCATCACGACTATCATTAATGGCTCCATAACCTCCGGTCATGTACCAACAGCATTCAAAATAGCCAGGGTCATTCCCATCCTAAAAAAACCCACTCTAAATCCCTCAGACACTTGCAGCTACCGACCAGTATCGCTTCTTTCCTTCCTTTCAAAAATCCTCGAACGTACAGTCTACAACCAGCTTTCTCTCTATCTCTCTCAGAACAACCTCCAGGATCCTAATCAGTCTGGCTTTAAAGCAGCTCACTCTACAGAGACTGCCCTCTTAGCAGTCACTGAGAAGCTACATACTGCCAGATCAGCCAAACTGTCATCTGTCCTCATCCTTCTTGACCTATCAGCAGCATTTGACACGGTCAACCACAAAACTCTCCTATCCATCCTTAGGAGTCTTGGCATTGGTGGCCTGGCCTGGCGCTGGCTGGCTTCCTACCTAGAAGGCCGAACATACCAAGTGACATGGAATGGATCCACATCTACTCCACGTTGTCTTTCCACCGGTGTCCCTCAGGGCTCGGTTCTTGGCCCTCTCCTATTCTCCCTCTACACTAAATCTCTTGGCGAAGTTATATCCTCACATGGCTTCTCCTACCACTGCTATGCCGATGACACTCAACTCATCCTCTCCTTCCCTCCCTCAGACACTCATGTCTCCACTAAGATCTCTACATGCTTGGCAGACATCTCATCTTGGATGACCACTCACCAGCTAAAACTCAACACTAGTAATCGGAAATTCATTGCAGAGTCTCAAAGCACTTATGTAAGTCGCTCTGGCTAAGGGCGTCTGCCAAATCCTGTAAATGTAAATGTAAATGTAAATGTAAATGTGGGGGTCCTCCAGCATGAGAGCAGTGGCCAGCAGCGGCCAGGGATAGCGATGGGGGAAGTGAGGAGGAGAGCCGTCCACCCGGTGGGGGGAAAAGATCTGCCCACAGCTCCTGAGGGAAAGTCTCCACCAGCCACACGACTGCAACTCCAGTCCAGACTGTGCTGAATGGCAGCACCACAGCAGGACCGTCTCCATATAGACAGTGCAGGCTGTGCAGCAACTGTGGCAGTACAGCAATCAGCCCTGTTCACCCATCTGCATCTGCACCAACTGCTTCTGGTGAAACTACAAGTGTCTGAGCAGCAGATCCAAGAAATGACACACAGGAGTCATCAAGCCTTCCCACAGTCCGTAAGCGGCACAGCCAGACCTTGTCACCAACAAGGACGGGTCATGTTGCTTTTGCTTCAACTATCAACCATTGAATGAGGTGACAAGGAGGGACTCTTATGTGCTTCCATGCATCACTGGGTCAACATGGTTCAGCTCCTTAGACCTCCGGAGTGGCTACTGGCAGGTCGTACTGTCCCCAGTAAACCACCCCAAGACCGTGTTCACCATCGGTCACAGGCTGTGACACTTCTGGTCAGTTTCATTCAGCGCCTGTAACAGCCTGGTCACCTTCGAGAGGCTAATGGAGGCTAATGTCCCAGCTCACCTGGACCTAATGCGTCATCAACACTGATGATCTGCTGCTCCACGCTGCTGATTTTGCCCGGACATTGTGGAACTTAAAGACAGTGTTTGCAGGGACCCTCTGTGCAGGGTTGTGGCTGAACCCTCAGAAGTGCTCCCTCCTCCAGTGCATGATGCTCTTCCAGGGCCACATCATCAGAGGGAGGGCGTGGCCACCCATCCGCAGAAGATGGCAGCTGTGTGAGACTGGCCCCCTGCACAGACTGTAGCAGAGCTGCACAGCTTCCTGGGGTTAGTGTCATATTATAACACTTTGTTAAGGACTTCGCCAGCATGGCAAACACAATGCACCGTCTAGAGAAAAGGGAAGTGGCTTTGCTTGGACAGATGCCTGAGCCGCGGCTTTTAACCAGCTCTGTGTGACGCTCACTGATGTCCTCATGCTAGAGTACCTGGACCCTCATCTCTTTTTTATTCTGGACACGGACACTAGCAACGAGGGGCTGGGTGCTGTGCAATCACAAGCAGGACCGTGAAGGGAGCTTCTATCTAGGCCGGCAAGAACTTCCGTCTGTACCTCAGTGGCCAGTGGTTCTGGTTGTAGAAGGACCACAAATCGCTTGGGTGGCTCCTGAGTTTCTGGCACTCAGAAGGACAGCTGGTCTGTTGGTTGGAGGTAATGGCAGAGTTTGACTTTGAGGTCCAACATCACCCTGGGAAGCTATATGGAAACGTGGACACTCTGTCTCACTGACCCTGAAGCAGCTCACAGTGCAGGACCACCAGGCCACCACCAAGACTTCATTTGCCAGCAGATCATCACAGAGCAGCAGAGCAGCCCCATGCTGACCAGGGTGAGGGAGCAGCTGGATCAAGGAGGGTGACTGGGTTGGGAGGCGATATCAGCCTCTGGTCCAGAGAACAAGGTCTACCACACCCAGTGGGGCACCCTGAGGAACACGAGGGCCTGCTGTTAAGCCGCAGCTGATCGCTGGACGGTGCAGGGGTGCAGCTGCTGGTGCCCCAGAGCCTGTGTAACCCAGTGTCTAGTTCTTTTGTTTAGGTAAAGTGTATATGATTAATCTGATTTGTATAATTTTGGGGAGGATGTAGCAGATACTGAACTACAGTAGTAGTACTGAGGTTACAACGTGATTTTGAATTAATTAGTGGCTGGACAGATAGCTAGTAGCTGAAATTTAACGTAGATAAATGTAAGGTAATCCATGCAGGGAGTAGAAACATAAAGTACAGACAATTTATGGATTCCACTGAAATAAAGGTAGCTGATTATGAGAAACACTTCAGTGTGTATGTTGATGCTTCCATGTCCCACTCTCACCAGTGTGGGGAAACAATTAAAAAGGCCAATAGGATGTTAGGTTACATCTCTAGGTGTCTGGAGTTTAAGTCAAGGGAGGTGATGCTACAATTATACAATTCCTTGGTACTGTAAGACCCCACCTAGAATATTGTGTGCAGGTTTGGTCACCTTACCTTAAAAAGGACATTGCTGCCTTAGAAAGGGTGCAGCGTAGGACTACGAGAATGATTCCTGGACTTAGAGGAATGTCTTATGATGAGAGGTTAGCTGAGCTGAATCTGTTCAGCTTCGAGGAAAGGAGACTAAGGGGGGACATGATCCAGGTATATAAGATTCTAATAGGTCTGGATGCTGTTCAACCAAATATCTACTTCAGTATTATCCATAGGTGGAAATTAGCGGGAGAACATTTTAGAATGGATTTGAGAAAGCACTTCTTCACAGAGCGTGTAGTTAGAGTATGGAATAGTCTTACTGTTAGTGTAGTGCAAGCTAAAACCCTGGGTTCCTTTAAATTAGACCTGGATAAAATTTTAACAACTCTGATGTATTAGTTAAGTTCTCCCCAAACGAGCTTGATGGGCCGAATGGCTTCCTCTCGTTTGTAAATTTCTTATGTACTGAGCTGACACATGCTCTGCATCATTTGTGTTTTATATTCTTTTTATTGCTTGTTAAATATAATTTAATGAGTTTTTCTTTTATGTCATGCCCGGCTCGTCCGCTCCTCCTGTGTGCCACGCCCCCTGATTACCCACGTGTTTTCTCCCGATTGTACCCAGCTGTATCTAGTTTATTTGCTCAGTCCTGTGTATTTCAGTCCGTGTCTTACCCGAGTCCTTTGTCCGTCATTGATGTTTCCTGATGTCTGTTGCCGTCCAGTGTTCCCTGCCCCGGATATCCTTATTAAAACCCCGTTTTCCCGTATCCCGCTTGCCTGCCTGCTCCTTACCCGCACGATCGCCCGTCTGCTGCACCCCGATCGTGACATTTAATATCTGCCAATGGGAGTAATCCCATGAATCCCCGTAAAGGGCTGGGATCAACCCAGGAGATATGGTATACGTGGGAGAAGTGATAAGACTGCATGTCTTCCTTCCACACTCTCAGCAAGCTTACTGCTGAAGCTACTAAATTCCAGAGTACATCTGCGAGTAGAGAGACAGCTATTCGATTCACGGCGGTGAAGGACCGAGTGCCTGACGAGTCACTTGCTACGGCTCCTGAGAGCAGCCAGATCAGGCTGCAATTTTAGGTTTTTCAGTGGACAATAAAGGAGTGCGAACTATTATGAATACTGTTTACATTGTATATATTTTATGAATGTTTTGTCTTAATATTAGCCTTTATGTAGTAAAGTTCTTAAATTTAACTGCATAATTTTATATTGCGTAGTTGTTAAATAAGGTGACGAAAGTATTTAGGGTGGGCATGTTAGCCCTGGGTTAGTTTTGAAGGGAGCATATAGCCTACAGACAGACACCATAGTGAACTCAGGGCCCCCGTCAAGTGATTGTTAACTGGGGCCCAGCAAAAGGCCTGAAGGGGGCGCTACACCTGTGCTCTCTCATGCTGAGGTCAGTGCACGGAGCCGTCGGGGCCGGGCAGTACGGCGTAAAGAAGATGCTGAGGAAGCTGTGGCAGCGCTTCACCTGGCCGGCTGCCAGCAGGACGCCCAGATGTTCCTGCATTGCTGTGCTGCATGTGCGGCTCAGAGGGGTCCTAGCTGGCAGTGCCGGTCTGCCCTCCAGCTGTACCTAGGGGAGCATGTGGGGGTCGATGTCCTGGGCCCCTTTCCCCACGCTGAGGCTGGGAATCACTACATTCTTGTGGTCATGGACTACTTCACAAAGTGGGCTGAGGGTCACATGGTTCCAGAGCAGAGTGTGACCTGACCACCATGGCAGAAAACAGCTCTAGGAGCTTTGGGGCTTCAGAGCAGCTGTACAGTGTCCAGGAGAAAAACTTCAAGGTGCTGGTGTTCTGTGAGGTCAGCTGGCTGCTAGGGAGCTGGCTGCTGAAGACCCCTGCCCCCCCTCCCCACACACACACCCCCATCAGCAGAGTGACAGGCTGGTGAAGAGGCTGAATCGCATCTCAGCTCTCCAGCAGACAATCCTCGTTGGTGAGCACCAGCATGATTGGGACACTCACCTTCCCCTAGTTCTGTGGACTTATCATGCAGCAGTACAGGAGAGCACTGGCTGTGCCCCTGCGTCCCTCATGTATAGCTGTAGGCTGTGGACCCCAGTAGAGCTGGTGTTTGCCTCACCCCCTGGCCCGGAGCTGCCGGAGACACCAGGACTGGATTATCTGCTCCAGCTCCAGGACCATGTGCGGACCGTGCATGAGCTGGCCAGGTCACATCAGGACATGGCCAGAGTCAGACAGAGTGAGCCTATGACATCCGCTGCTGGGGACAGGTCTCCCAGCCTGGGGACTCTGGGTGTACTGGCCCATCAGGAAAAAGGGGTGGTTGCCCAAGCTGGACAGCCACTGGAGGGACCCCCAGGAGGTCCTGAAGTGAATCTCCGAAGCAGGACTGTCATGTTGCATTGAGACCAGCTGGCTCCATACCAACCCTTGGCCCACTTGGAGAAACCATCAGCAGGACCTGGGATGAGTTTCCCAGCAGCAGGAACTGAGGAGGACGGTGGGGAACCTGGGGCCCTGTGGCCACAGAGGGCTCAGTGCTGTCTGGAGCACTGCCAGGACTTTGGGGGGTACCAGGTTGGGTCCTCCTCAGAAGGGCGGCAGTGTAGCACTGGAGATTCCTGTCAGGCAGCGCAGTGGCGTGCTGGACCGGTGCCAGCAGTGTATATAGTGTGAATGATGTAAATAGCTCTGTGTATTTATCATGTATTGTGGTTGTTATTGTGCTGTACGTTAATGTCAGGTATAGTATTAATGTTAATTGTTGCAGTTATCATTGTTTGGGCCACCATGTGTAGTGAGAGTAGCTGGGACCCTCAGTACAGTGGCCAGTGTCTGTGTGTTGTGAGCATATATGGCAAAAATCAGTACCTGTCTGACAATCTTTTGAATACCGATCAGCTCTTTATGAAAAGCTTTGCAGTTACATTTTATACTTTTTACCAGTAATATTACATTTATTTCACACCCAAGCAATATGTGCATTTAGGGGGGGCACAGGGGTGGCCATGCATGCATGCATGCTGTTAATTGGTGCATGCATGCATGCATGCTGTTAATTGGTGACGTAAATATATGAACTTAAATGTGTAAGCTGGCAAATGAGGTTTCTGCAGGCTAATTTTCTGCTGAATGATCAGTTCAGTTAATCATTCATTACACTGTTTTGTTTTTTACCAATACAGTGATAGTAAACAGAACATTTATTAAAAACAAATTTTAATATTCTGCAGAGTGAAGTACTGCAGCCTACAGTAGACTGATACTGACTTCATGAATATGTGTATAAATGGTGTAAGAGGGAGTGAGAGTTAATCAGCTGGGTAATTTTCATACTGTCCCTGCAGGTGTGTCCACACTGAACACGGTGACTGTACAGAGAGGAGGATCTGTCACCATCCCATGTTACTATGACAACATGTATCAACAACATGTGAAATACTGGTGCAGAGGGAGTGACTGGAGTTCATGTACTCCCATTGTACACAGTGACTCTACACAGATAAGTGGTGAAGTGTCAATCAGAGATGATCCTGACCAGCGAGTCTTCAATGTGACTATGAACAAGCTGACAACTGTGGACTCTGGTACCTACTGGTGTGGTGTGGAGATCAGCGGAGGTGCAGCTGTGGGAACACGGGTTTACCTGTCAGTCACTGAGGGTAAGATGTCTGTACTGCAGACTGTAGCCAATGAGATGCTCAGTATATAACATGTCATTCAGGTAAAAAGGAAGGACATTAACGCGGAAAATGTTTTCAATATCAATTTTATGAAATTTAATTTACTGTCAGTTACGTATGTTTGATGGCTATAATTTCAAGTGTTCGTATGAATGTACAGGAAAATTAACTTGCATATCAACATTACTTCTAAGGGAGACATCCCATAATACAGCCTGATGACCTCATCAGATATGAGTTCTGCTCTTTATCAAATACATGAGTGTCTGATCTGCATGTTACACCTGGCAGCTGTACAGAGGCCTCAGGATTCACATATTTCTAGTTTATGACTCATTTGTATAATATGACAAATATTACAGATCTGACTATTTTCTCAGTCAGACACCCAGTCAGATGTCTTTCATAAAACATCACAGGCATCAGCTTACAGGAAACAGACAGACAGACATATTCATCTTACAGCCATTTATGATGTGTGCAATGTTTGGAAAACGTTGCATGTAGGTTTTTACCGTCATACATCAAAAACTTAATTCCCTTCAGATTTCAGACATTTGTAGGGATTAATTGTTACTAAAGGTGTACAGACTTGGTGATTGTCTGCAGGTAGTTTCTAACTGCAGCAAAGGCCAGTGTTACAGCTACACTCTGTAATAACTGATCCAGTTCCAGCATAAATACATTATGATTTATTAATAACATTATTTATCTCACCTGCCCACTATCAGGGCCCTGGGATGTGGACACTTTGGTCACAGCCCTAATTTATTATTCTGCATCAAAACAGATATTTAATTGAATAATTTTGGTTATTCTTTTTCAGTTTTAGAAATGACCTTTCACAGTCTGTACTGGCTGACAGAACAGGGCAGGGGTGCTGTAAAGGGGGGGGGGTAGAGTTAGGATGATTTCATGGATCCCCAATTGATGGGGCGCTAAGAAAATAGGAACATGATTGGATTAGTCCGGGCTGGGGGCCCAATCTGATATGCTTTCAGGGGCCCAAAATCTGTAGTGGCCCCCGCAAAGAGGGATGTTTATTTTTTATGTAACAATCCTTTCTCTTGTTTCCACTGCTGTCCATTCTTGGCAGATGATGAAGAAGGAGGGAATAATGAAAAACAGAGGTAAGCATCCAGCAGCACTTACAGCAGTGTGGTGTCCAGCTATGAGCGTCTCCCTGATCACACAGTGATGGGAAACTTCTGTTATTTTATGGGAATATTGATTTTCTTTTATTCCTTAATTATAATTTCCCTGTGATGGCATCACATCCAGGTTGAGCCCCTGCTTTGTGCCCTACTGTATGGCAGTTGTGCCTAACTGGCAGTTAAAATTCTGTAGCTATTTTCATATTATTTGTTAATGTCTCCTGTTACTCACATGTATCCTGTGTAACAGTACAGATTTGGCTCTACCATGTTGTTATAAAGCATATCAGACTTTACTGTTCAAATCCAGCCTCTTATTCAGCTCTCTGGTCCAGCTTTCTCTGTATGTAGGACTGGGCTTATTGGTGCTGCTGTTCATGCTTATAATTCTATCAGAATAGATTCACTGCACTGTTCTTCAGATTAAAATGTGTTACGTGTGACTGACAGACACACTGATGTATTATATGTCTGACAGGTGGGAGCAGGTTCTGGATGCTGTACTGAAAGCTGGGACTGGTGTGTTTTATCTGATCTGCACCATCATCGCCATTCAGCTGCACTGGAGCTCCTGTAGAAAGAGGGGATCCAATCAGAGAGAAGCAGAGGGAGGAGCCAAAACAAACCACGGGTCTTAAGAAATTCTAATTAAATATACAAGCTTGTTTATCCTGATAAAATGAGGCCTACAGCCTCTATTAGCTCATATACTGTAAATGAACAAACCTTAAGGCTGTATCAGCAGGGTCATGCTGTGCTTGTATGAAATGTGTCTTCACATTCGTAGCTCTGTTAATGTTTTAGCCATTTTTTGTGCATGAATCTCAATGTTGCAGAGGAATCTGGGGGGGGGGGGACCTTTGTGGAGCAGAACGAGTCAGAAGAGCAGGAAAATTAATGGTTATGCTAACTGCAGTGAGGCCTCTCTCACACGGCCCTGCTCAGTCTGTCCAGTCATACCATGAGAGTCAGTTAAATATAAAGAGGTTGGTCTGCAGTGTTGGATTATCTGATGGGAACCAGTAGAGCCAGTGCTTTGTACGACCGATAGCCTTTGCTTCACATGCGCTTTGCTGCCACCTGCTGGTTTAACTGTAGTATAAGTGTTAATAATAATTTACTCATTAGTGAAAGTAAAATTATTTGTTCTGATTTAATAAATGATTGATATAGATATGGTTTACCGTGCATTTTGTATTTTCTGGGATTATTAAAATGATTAAAAAGAAGAATTTTTCAAGCTTAAAGTGAATGTTTTTGTGGTTTTCGGGTAACTTTTCCATGCCAGAGCCACCAATCAGTGACCCTGTCAGAGAGTGATGTAACACAGAGCTGTCAATACCTGTCCCTGTTTCCCTCTTTGTCCAGCTGGTGTCGCTGGTCATTCCACTTTCTGTTCCCCTAGTCTATTATGCTTCACAGGTCCTAGTGTGTTCCACTGCTACCTGGGCTGCTGTGTGGCTGAATGGGCTGAATGTTTAGCAGAAAACCAAGCATTTTCTCTGCCATGGATTTGAGGCTCTCCAGAGGCCAGCTTCACTTTGACATTTTGAGTTTTTGTTTTTTTCCCATTGTTACCTTGCATTCTGGTTGTCTCTGTATTGGTTCTTGTTTCTGTACCTGTGTCTGGTTATCCTTGTGTGCACCTACAGTTGTACAGTAGGATCACACACGCACATACAACAGGGCTGAGATTCCAGGGTGCCTGAGGCAAGGACCAGCCTGGTATGAGAGGTACTCAATGGCCAAGGCACAAAAGGGGGGTTAGTGATCTCACACATACACACACACACCCACACACAGATAACAAGGGAGGCCAGCATTCTAACTTTTATGCCCCAAAAATTTAGCGACCTACGGACAGCAGAGTAGACCTGAAGGACAGGGGTCCCTTGACTTAGCACACATCCTCCTCCCCGTCCATCCTGCCTTACATACCATGAACTCACCCAAGACCCCAAAGAAAGTTTCTTTTAGTTGCTTTTATATACCCTGTATATTTGTTTACTCATGACTACTAGAATTTAGTGATTAATTGTCATTGTTGACACACCACAGCACACAGTGCACAATGACAAAACGTGTCCTCTGCATTTAACCCATATGTGACCTCGTGATGTAGTAGGGGGCAGCTAATACGCTCAGTGCACGTCACAGTTTATACCAGCTGATTAACTTCCTGTTACACCGGCGCGACAGACATGGCTCTTCAAGACGGACCTCGTCTGGCAGTCAATGATGTGGACAGACTTGTCAGGACATCATGCCCCACTCCCTCCAGCAAATGGGAAAAGGGATTTAAGATGTATATCGGCAGCAACATCGACATAGCTCTTGTTGATAGCTCTTGTTCCTCTGTGGAAGGCCCTGACCCTACTTGGCTCTGCAAGAACAATGACAAATATTTAATATATATTAAAAGCCATAAATGTCTACTGCTTTTTTGTGTTCTATCGTATTGACAGGTATTTACAAGTATGTATGTTGAATAATTTATATGCATTTTTTACAATACAAAATTAATAATTAAATTTGCAATCAAAAAATCACACAAAACATGATAATCAAATAATACCTGTGGTTCATGTTCCAGGATTTCTGTGGCGAGATCCTTATAGGGTTCATCAAGAGAAGGCAGGGATTTAAACCTGGGATCCAGGGCTGTAGCCTTTTGGAGGTACTTCTGAAGATCAGGATCTGTGTACCTTTATTCCAGGTCCCGTCCAATGGCTACTTTGGCTTCTTTGATTGCTGTACTGTCTTCATCTCCTGGTGTCATGGATTTGACAATCATTTCCTTCAGAGGGAGGATCATTGATATGGTGGGTTTGTTTCACTGCTCATGAGAGTTGTCACAATTTTCAGTAGTTTGAGTACTTCAATGAGTTGTTCTGCCATGTCCTCGTTCACGTGATTCCTCAGGTTTTTGTCCATTGTTAATGCAGAATAGATGGCAGGTTGCTGTTCTGCATATCGTGCCAACATGTCGTGTGCTGTGTTCCTCCGAGTTGTAACATCGTGAATTAAATTGTGCTTAGGAAGATTTAACATCTCTGGTTTCACAGTCAGTGCCTGGTGGGCTGTGGTGCTTTTGTGGAAAAAGGTGACAACTTTCATAACTTTCCCAAGGAGGCGGGACACCCCATTGATTGACAGTGCTTTCTTGGCTGCGAGGTTTACAGTGTGAGCAAAGCAGCCCATATCTAGTCCCAGTCCGTCTGTTTCATTGACTGCATTCATAATATTCTGCGCTCTTCATCTGTATAGTGTATAGTGGACCGTCACAGTCAAGTAACTCTGTTGTTCAGGAGGTTCAACTATCCGTGGTCAGTGCAAGGCTCTGTGCTTGAGCCAAATAGTTTTTGATGGCTTTGCGCGCTTTGTCATAGAGGTCCAGAATTATAACTTCGTTGAAATGTGTACGGCAGGGCACAACGTAACGTGGTTCGAGCGTTTTAATTACATGGCAAAACCCCGCATCTTCGACAACAGAAAAGGGTTGCAAATCTTTAGCGATGAATGTTCCCACTGCACGGGTTATTTTCTTATGTTTATCGGATGTGGCAGGGTCTGTCTGTTGAAAAGCTTTTTCGATAGATACTTGTTTACCTGCAGTTACTTTTTCGTCTGTACTCCATTCCGGAACCGTTATATCAGCATGACTATGCTTGAGATGCTTAGCCATATTGCTCGTGTTTCCATTAACGTATGGGACACGTATTAGGCAATGTTTACAAACAGTGACATTTCTATGAACTGTTTTGACTCCCTGGTCATTGTATTCTGCTGTGAACCCGAAAAAAATCCATCCTGGAGATTTGTACGAAGCCGGTGCTTCTTCAGACTTGTGCCTCTCAGCTGTTCCGCTAGTGCTGGTCATGCTTGTGTGTTTTCCTTTCTTTCTGTGTCTGTGTACTGAGCTGCGAGCTCAGCTCCAGTTACGTCAGTGTGAGAGAGGGCGAGTGGGTGGAGCCACAACAGTGATTGTACATTAACTCACGGTGGAGGGCTTCCTCTCATTGGCGCTTACTGCATAACAGTAACCTGATAAGCATTAAGCGCCATTTTCAAAAGGAACTGCAAAACCAAAATACCGCGGTACACAAAGGGCGTACTGGACCGTTTAGCGCGTACGGTCCGGTATTTTACTGAGTACCGTTGCAGTATTTAAGTGCCTGCCCCCACCCTGTTCCCGAGTCGGCCATAGTATTTGTTCCTGCGTGCGGCTGCTCACTCCCTGCCTTTCTCTGTGTTCTGCATTGTTTTCTTCTGTGCTTCTCCCTGCTTTCATTCTTGTTTTCTACCCGCCTGTCTTTATACCCCTCATGCTTCCTTTTGTTTCTCTTTGTTTTGAGTTCAGATACAATAAAGTCCCTTGTTGTTTCTGTGAGCTGCAACATGGATCGTCCATCACTCCCCCATGCCCCACTTACCAATTCTCTATAGAGGGGATGTAACCTATAGTACGCTACTCTCCCTAAACCGCTGCTTAGAGACTTGGTGCACATCTCAAAACATTGCCTTCATTTATAATTAGATTGAAGATTCCAGAGGGTTATTCGTCACATACAGTCTCTGAGTCACCCTATTTGGCTGTGTAAAAATATAAGAAAAAATAAGTAAAAAGTAAAGTAGGAGTACAAAAGAAAAATTCAATATATAAATACATAAAAATTAGGATCTTTTCTGGGAACAGCCTGGTTTCACCCTAATTGGGGAGGATCATTTATGTTATCCCAGAATGGCGAGTATATTACCTGCCTGACTGAGAGCAGCACCCAGACCTCAGCTTTGCCATCTTAAATCAAAGGCTGTTTATTCTCCCACCTTTAGATCATGTTCGGTCTTCACCCAGGTGCTCCGTCACACGGCAACTATTTAGAAACAGTTGAGTGAGCATAGAAAGGATATTGTAAGTATTGTTAGACCAAGACTTAGATCTAAATGTTCCACTGGGGGCTTTTGTGTGGATAACTTAATATCAATCCCATTAATAAGACTGAATGAGTCACAACATAAACCCACCATAAAATGCGCACTATTGAACATTCGCTCTTTGGGAAGTAAATTACTTCTTGTTAATGACATGGTGCTGGACACTGGTGCAGACCTGTGCTTTTTAACTGAAACCTGACTGAGACACACAGACACTGTAACTCTTGTTGAAGCCTCACCTGATGGGTTTAGTTCTATACAGAAACCACGTGGCTCTGGGCGCGGAGGCGGCCTGGCAGCTATTTTAACTCACTGATGAAAATTGAACCCAAGATTATCAAAGATAATCCACATGGTGTCCGACCCGCCCATCTATATTCTTATAGTACACAGACCACCGGGATCATACACTTTGTTTCTGAGAGAATTCGGGGAACTTCCCTCTGACTTAGTTATTAACTCCCGATTCCGGCCCACAGGGGGCCACTCATCCTGACTTTGCCCCTGTAGCTCCGCCCAAGTTTGCCTTGGGTCCTGCATATTGGCCTGAGGTCACCCCCATCCTAGTGGGGATGGACCTGGAGGATACCGCTCCAGAGGACTTGGAGTGGGAACCCTTGGACCTGGTCCTGAGTCCCACGTTTCAGGCTCCAGCCTCCACCTGAGGCTTGGGCTGATTAGGCCCCAAGCACCTGTTCCATCTGTGGTGCAGACAGGGGAGCAGTACAGGGCCAGGCTGGTTCTCTGTCTTTCAAAGGGGGAGACAGGGACGTATCACTCATGCCAGCCGTCCAGGACCAGTTCCCAACTCTCCTGCCTGTTACCGTCCTGCAGTCCCCCTGTCACCCTCCAGTCCCCCTGTCACCCTCCAGTCCCCCTGTCACCCTCCAGCTCCCATTCTATAGTCTCCTCATCGCCCTCCAGTTCCCATCCTGTGGTTTCCATCCACACACTTGACTTGCCTCCATCTCCTAAATTGCAGCTGCTCATTCTTCATCTAGGCCTGTGGTGATCCATTCACCCCATCCTTGTGTATCTCGTCCCCACTCTGGCAACCTTCCAGTGTCCCTTTGACCCCAGTCTATTACTACCCAGTCCCTTCCTCCTCGGTTCCTGAGCCCGTTGTCCCATCAGGCTCATTTTCTTTCCTTTCCCTTTCAGTTCCCCTTCTCTTTCCTGGTCCTGGCCTCTTGTTCCTGTTCCTGTCCCTCAGTCCTCACATCCTGTTTCCAACTGGTCTCTCTCTGGTTCTGTCCCTCAGTTCCCGTGTCCTGTTCCCAGTTTATAGGTCCCTGGTCCCCAAGGTCTGTTCCCAGCTGTGTTCCCTCATCTGGTGGCCCCATCCCAGTTCCTGTTTACCCTGTCTGTCCTACCGCCCTCATTAATTCACCTCCTGGTTCTGTCTGTCCCATTCCCTGTGTTCCATGGTATATCTAATGCCATGGAATTTTTTTGTACCCTTCTACTGACTGACTGATACCTTTCAGCAATGAGATCCCTTTGATGCTTTGCAAGCTCTATGTGAACCATGGCTTTTGCTGCAGGATGCAACTGAATAAATGTCTGGAAAATCCTGCTAGAATAGCTGAAGTTTATCTGGGGTTAATCAGCGTCACTTTAATTGCCTGCAGACGTGAACCCAAAAAGACTGTATGCTGTAATGAAATCAAAAGGTGCTTCAACAAAGTATAAGTTTAAGGAAGTGCAGACTTGTGCAACTTGCATATTTTTTATAGTTTCCCCCCTAACAGATTTGTTTGCAGATTACAGGTCACATTAAAGGTGGGAAAAGTTTTGAAATGATTCATTTTGGCCTCATTTTTTTACATTACAAAAGCTTGGCATTTTAACAGGGTTGTGTAACTTTTTATATCCACTGTAAACATGGTAAATGAAAATTTCAGCCCTTTGGCGGTGAAACGATGTAAATTACTTCCACAATCAATCTATGGAAATGAAAATTACTGCATGTCACCAGAACATAAAGTAAAATCGTGATGGGAGACTAGTACTTGCACTAAATCACAATTTCATAATGAATATGAAGAAACAGGATAAGCAACTGGAGGATGGGTGAATGAATGAATGAATGAATGAATGAATGACCTCTGCTGTATAATCAAATACTCACAGTAATCTGTAGTCACAAATAAGCAGAACAGGTAGATGTTTAGTGAACAATTTTTTTTCCATTACATACAGTATAGAATAATGTGTGACCTATTGTGGTTTAAACACTTCCTGTTTGTAGTGCAGAGGTTAAATGCAGCCTGACAGAATGATTTTACACTTGACTGCAGTCTTGTTTGTGTCCACCATGTGGCAGCAGTATACAGGAATGGTCTTATTCTGTCTCGTGTATACATTCATATACCCTGATAGCATGGAATTCTGCCTCCAACTCTGTGCCTCAGAGGCAGGAGTGAATTACATACTAACAACAGTATATTAAATTATGTATAGTATATTACAGTATATTATAGCAGTATGTACAGTATATTAAAGTATGACAGAATTATATTATGCACTTTCCTTTAGGAACAAAATTGCATAGTTAAAGTAACAGGAAATCCAGCAGGACTGGGATCCTAAGAGAACTTGCCAAAAGCTGAAACAAGACTGTAAGAATGACACTGATCCACCACCAGCACTGACCCCCCCAGCTTCACACAACAGGAAGTCAGCCCAGACCAAACAGCACCCCCCAGCCAATAAGCTACCTGGAAGCTGCAGGGTGGTTCAGCTAGACAGCACTGGGTGATCTGGGTGTTGGGAGCAGCATGGTCACAATAGAGGGGGAAGCAACAGGAAGTAGAAGTGTAAAGTGCAGGATGAGGACAGCTAACTTAATTATCAGTCACTGTATCTCAGTGCTGCTATACTTTGTCTCTCTTGCAAAGGAAGTCTATTGTCTTGTAGACAGTTTCCTGCTGATGTAGAGCCCCAGCCACACATGCCACAGCCAGCCATTACTGTAAGTGATGATGTTGGTCAGGTGGGCTGTGCAAAGGCAGCATGACAATAAAGTTTGTGGTCAGTTGGTGAGAAGGAGCGACACCCCATGTAAACCGAACAGAAGAGTGCAGAACCTGTATAAACCAAGCGGAGGGGAGAAAGTGGGTTTTCATTGGACTCCAGGAGTCCTGGGTCACAGACAGAGACAGAGAAACAGCGAAGATGTGGAGAATCATAATCTGTGTTATGAAACGACAGGCTGTGAACTTGAGTGTCTGTGTCTGCGTGTGTCTGTCGGAAGCTGAGAGAAACACAAACAGCTCTCAGTCTGATAGGACGGCTGCTATGGCCCAGGTGAAGTGAATCAATGTGCTCATCACCTGACTTTCCCCCCCCCAGGACGGCCCCACCCCTGTCTTACAGTGACACCATCCTATTAGGCCTCTTGTTTCCTACTGATCCACAGAGATTAAAAGGACCTACTGCAGTGACACTATAGAAAACTGTATAACACATAATAAAGGCTGAACCAAAGGCCTGAGGACAGACCCTCTGTATGCAGCACACAGTGTTTATACAGAGTCTCACCCTCACATGCTGTATGACGACATTTCTGCTTTTCAGAATAAGTGTAAAAATATTTTCTGCATCATGCTAATGATTTAGCTGCTTTCTGCTCATGCGTGAGTGAAAAACAAGGAAATCAAACAGTTCAGAGATAAATCTGACATATTTGCTTCACTTGCATGTATTTTTATTCTCTGAGCTACAATGATTCTCGAGAGGACCTGAGAGGCTCAGAGGGCCAGTGAGGCCGCAGGGTGCTGAGAGAACTGCAGGGCAGGAGCAGGAGGACGGCGTGGCTCCTCTCCTCTCAGCCGCAGCAGGAGTGTCGTCAGGCGGGATAACGTCGATTAGACAAGAGTCTGGGTGACTGATCCAGACAGTGTGTCCCACATCTCCCTCTGTTGGAGACGGAGACTCAGCCAGCCCCTCTACTGCAGCCCAGGAGATACTGCTGACTGCACCGGGACTTAGGATAGAGGATAGAGTGTCAAACCAGCCCACCTTGGAGACGTGGGGCTCTGGAGGGTCAATGTGGGGGTGTCTTCTCCGTAGTGAAGGTGAGCCCAGTATGACCCCCACATGGGTGGGGTGATCCACCCGCCGGGCGACTCCTCAGGGTCCTCGAGGTCGCTCTCGCTCAGTGGGTCAATGAGGGGATTGTCTACCAACCATCATTGTGCGTGAAGCTCAAATACTAGGAGGAGGTCAGTGGAAAGTGTGCAGGTGGAGAGGTGAAGCGAAGGAGGTTCCCAGGGATACCTGTTATCTTGCTCATTTGATGTCCTCTGCCGGCCCCCTGGAGGATGGGCTCCACCTCTGCGTCTGGTTCCTCAAAAGTTTCTGTCTTCTAGGGAGATTTTCCTTGCCACTGTTACCTCTGGCTTCCTCACTGTGGGGTTTGGGCAGCGATAATATAAAGTGCCCAGAGACACTGTAATGGGAAATGTACTGCACAATTGAATTGAATTGAATTGAATTGTTCAATCATTCCGTCACAACATGCGGGACTCCATGACAGGTGTTTGGCAAAACAAAAAGGGGGTTTTTATTAAACTAAACACACAGGGATTGCAAATTAACACGACTGCAGGGATCAGAATGAGAAGGTTAGGACAAAGAAGGACATGGACTGACAGGACAAGTGATGTTTATCACCAGACAAGCAATGGTGAGACAAACAGGTCCTTGTATACATAGACTAATGAGGGGCAACAAGCACCAGGTGTAGCCCATCATGGTCACGTGAGGGAGGAGACAGGAGGGTCAGGCAGACATGGCAGGCAGGATGTGACATCACTGTTTTATACCTCGCAGTTTATTTCAGTTTACTTGTGAAGCTGCAGAAAATTGCTGTGAGTCACATGACTAACACAGGAAAGTAGGCAAGCTGAAGATTTACGTTTTTTTTTCTTTGGCTGCAATTGCAGCTAAGAGCAACTGGACTGCAACAGTGAAATGATGGATCTTGAGGCCTTACTGTCAGGAGCCCATGTCTTCTGTTGGTCTTGCTGTGCTTCCTCAAAGCCCCTCTGTGTCTTTAGCTCATCATGATATTAGATATCTGACTGATACACCTGCTATCTCAGCACTCCTGAGTGTTGGCTTTGAATGTGACCATGACTGTGTCTCTCTGCAGTTTGCAGGCTTCCTCTGATCCTTCCTCTGATCACTGATATCACTGACCCAGTGGCCTAATGGATAAGGCATCAGCCTCCGGAGCTGGGGATCGTGGGTTCGAGTCCCATCTGGGTTATTGGGGGCAGCGTGTGGCTCTGTGGGCTAAGCCTGTGTGCCTATAATCAGAAGGTTGCAGGTTCAAACCCAGCCTCAGCCTGTGGGTCCTTGAGCGAGGCCCTTAACCCCCAGCTCCCTGGGCGCCGCTATGGGTGGCAGCCCTTAGTAGACAACTTACCCTATGAAAAAAGAACAAGTTGTGGGAGGTGTAAAGACAATTTCCCTATGGGGATCAATAAAGTATCAATGATTATTATTATTATTATTATCACATGGCATTTCTCCACCTTCCAGTGCCCTGCGATGGACTGACGTGCTGTTGAAGGTTTACCTCACTTTACACTGTGTGCTTCCAGCATTAGGATCCAGATAATTATACTAATAATAAATAACTATGATAAACAGAGAAATTCATGGTCTTCTTTATTCATGCAGATTTTTTATTTTGTGAACTGAGTCTGTGCATTGATAGTTGATTTAATTCTCTACACACTAATAATAATGGTCTGACTTTCTGAAGGGCTAAACATTCAGCCTTCTGGTTTTCTCACTTCCTCTTTAAAATGTACACTCCCCGCTCACTCTGCCTGCTGTGTGTAACAATAGAAAGGACAGAGCCAGTGAAGGTACAGAGGATGAGGAAGTGAGAGTCAGTCTCCACAGATCTGGGCTCAGTGACACACACACGTATGGATCCTCTGATGCTCCTGTTTCTTCTCATCGCTGGGCTCACAGGTGAGTGTCACTCATTACAGTGAACTGAGTAGAGATCTCTCTCCTGCTCCTCACACACTGTCAGCCACAGTATGGAGATCAGGATGGAGATCTGGTCAGGAGAAATAGCAAAATATCAATTTTGAAGAGATTCACCTGCCTTGTGTAACGTTGTCTTGGAAATTTTGAATATTTTTTGGATTCCTATGGTTGTATTCATGGGCGTCGTTAGGCCAGATCAGTCAGGGCTGTAGCTCTGAGTATTTTACCCCCAATGTCAATCTTCCTTTAAAAGAGAAAATAGTCAAACCCCTGGTAACTTGACTCAGTCCCTGATCTTTTCAGTAGCTGGAAACTCCCCTGGGTGTTTGTATCAAAACATTTGTAATTGCTATGCTAATATTTGCATGTAACAGGTTATTGATAATATAAATTTAATATCTAAGTATTCACTGTAATACTGCCATGTGTTTCTTTAGTAACCAAACAGTACAAAGACTGTTAGTGCAGATAAAATGCCCTTGTCCTTTGCATGCTTTGATATTCTGTGTTGTGTACGATTATCTTACTGGGGTCATTTCAGCATGTGAGCAGACAGCCGGGATGCCGTCAGTCATTTCTGTGTGTACAGTCAGAGGGGTCTAAACACCCAGCTTCACGTGCTACTGCAGCAGGTCTCTGCTTATCAGGGCTCAAGATCAGCCTCAATTAAGCCCACTTCATTCTTCCCTTTTCCATGTGGCTTTCAGGCTGCAGGCTGTCATAAATTATCTGCACAGTAAAAATATAAAAATATATGTAGCCAGTGCAATTAACATCACACAGACAAACACAAATAATTTGGGGTTCTTTATTTGCTAGATGCCTAAAAGAAAATAGAAGGGAAACTGAGTGGAGTTTTCCCGTTCTTTCCTTTATAAGTTTTACCGTGCGGTACAATGGCTACAACACACGGGTGCAAATCAGCTTTCCCCAGCAGCAAATACTCTAAAAAAAATAAATCTAACTTTTCTTTTTTTTACCGTGTGTAAAATACGGCAGTGGACTGGAACTGCACAAGGAAATACAAAAATACGTACAACCGTTGGTTGTAAATACTAAGACATACAGTCATTTAACACAGTAATGAACAATAGCGCTCTTTTTAACTTACATTTCAGTATCGCACGTCTCTCCACGTACGGTCCGCTCCCTTCAGAACGGCTTACACGAAATCCCCAGGCTATTCATACCCCGTCAACGGATACCTCCTCTTACAACAATTCTTCTTCCTTTGCTGTATTTTGGTTGGTCTATGAAAGTCAGTGCTGCCACCTACTTTAAAGATCTAGTCCGTTATCTTGCACAAGCGCAGTCGACGTGCACCAATGTGCATGATCTCCACCAAACAAAAAATCTGGGCTAAACATGCATCATCAACAGATATCTGGCGTAATCCCTTCATGACGAAATTTATGTCACCTCACCCTGTGTGATACTGAAAGTATAAATTGGTCTTCAGGGGTGGAGATTAGACCTGCTTGTCTTTCATTCTGCAGCAGGTTTGCAGAGCTAGTTAACCTCTAGCTGTTAGACACTGGGGGCAGCGTGGGGGCCTCACACCTCCAGGATTGTGGTTTTGGTATCTGGCCCAGCTCTCTGTGTAGAGGTTGCATGTTCTTCCTGGATATATACTGGTTTCCTATGAGGTCTCTGGTTTCATATCTAAAGTCACATGGTCTAGGTGGATTGGTGCCTCTAAAAGTGCCCATAGTGACTGTGTGTGAGTGTTTGCCCTGTGACAGACTGGCATCCTGTCCTGGATTTTCCTCTGCCTTGTGCCCTGTGCTGCCTTATATCAGCTCAATGCTCCCTGTACTTTACTGACTCTGTACTGGATAAGTATGTAGAAAATTAATGAATGAATGAATGATCTAAAATATGTGTAGACCTTTATTAATTATTTGCACACATTTATTAATCGCCAATATCACATTGCATGAGTACGAGTTGGAATCTAATTCTTGCCTTCCCCCATCTTGCTCTCCATAGCTCAGGGCTGATGGTACAGGGGCAGCCGATGTGTGGCCCCCTGGAGCTGGGGGTTATGGGCCTTGGTCAAGGACCCACAGACATGTGACTATTCTGCCGAGACCGGGGTTCGAACTGGCGACCTTCCGATCACGTTTGCAGTTTGTGTATCTTGCTGCTGTATGAAAAATTTCCCCCCAGGATCAATTAAGTTCATCTGATCATATATTATTATATGATTCCCCAGATGATGTAGACTTACAGCAAAAGGGTCACGGGATTTGAAACTATCACGTGGTATCAGGTACAATATGCAGGTCTGTGTAATATGGACTGTGTCAGATTTAGATAGAAGTGGCTTTTATAATATAACTTTTGTTAATCCACAGATTTGATTTTTACATATTTTCTGCATAATCTACTTAAAATTGAGGGGTCTAGCGTTACCCCTGACAACTTCCATCCATTTCATGGATATACACTGACCACTGCTGCAGCAAAGTGCATCACGGGACCCAAACCACAGCGACCACAAGCTGCTCTCAGCCCTGGGGCCTCATAGGATATTTCACAGCGTCACAAATTTTGACTTTAGATGTTTGCATCTGTGGAGTTACAAAGGTATTTCTCTGCAGTTCTGCATGTCTATCAGTTGTCTGTTAATATTTATTTGGGTGCTGTTTGTCATTCTTTGTATACTATGTCTGAACAAGTGAGCTTTCCAATGCAGTTGTAGAATATGGCAAATAAAACATCTTTTTTTTAAATATCTATACAAATTGTATTGTTCCAGTATCAGCAAAATAATGAATATATTATCCATTCTATTGCTCTTGGCATCAATGCATGTTATCGCTATCAATGCATAAAAAGCCTGCTTGAATTCGAAACTGACATTATATACATTTTTTTGGTTTGTCACCTGATTTTCATGCATAACTTACAGTTTACCAGAGAAATGTCTTGGATTTATCTAAGATGATATTTGATATTTCATGACTAATGAAAATATTGTCAGTCTAATGGACAAATAGCTTTTACTACCTTGAGTACTTTCAAGAAAAGCACAGGCTGAAATTACAGTTCACAGCCACACGAGGGAAGCAAAGCTATGGACACTGTGTGTCAACGTAGTAAATGAGAATGTGAGCCCTTTGGTCACAGCCCTTTGCAGTCAGTCTATGGAAATGAAAGGTACTGTAGATTATTGTATGCGGGCGCTGGGGAACGTAAAATAAAATAGTGACTAGAGACAAGTACCCGCTCTCGATCACAGTTGCATGTTTAAGATAAACATACAGACAACAGAGACTTTTCAATACATTACGAATAACATTCGTAATAGATTTATATGTTTAATTTCTAATTGCTCCTTGATGACTGGTGCCCTGACCAGGATAAACAGCTGGATGATGAATGAATGAATGAATGAATGAATGAATGAACCCTGCTGTAAAATCAAATACTCTCAGTATTCCGTAATCACAAATAGGCCAAACAGATAGACGTTTATTAAATGTTTTTTTTTTTTATTACATACAGAAAAACGGATGATCTATTATGGTTTAGTCACTTCCTGTTTTTAGTGCAGAAGTTAAATGCAGACTAACAGAATGATTTTACACTTGACTGCAGTCTTGTTTGTGTCCACTATATGGCAGCAGTATACAGGAATGGTCTTATTCTGTCTCGTGGCTGATGTGTGTATACATTCATATACCCTGATAGCAAGGAATTTTTCCTCCAGCTTTGTGTCTCGGATCTAGGCAGGAGCGAATTACATACTAACAACAGTATATTAAATTATACAAAATGTTTTCACCAGGAAATTAATCTGAAAATTATTCAGATTTGCAGATCTATGCAAAAGTGGAGATTTCAAGTCCAGAGAGTACAAATCCAGACCAAGATTTTGTTTCAACCAACCAGTTGAGTATAAATAGTCATAGTCACAGAGTACTCAACTGGTTGCTTGAAACAAAATCTTGGTCTGGATTTGTACTCTCTGGACCTGAAATCTCCACCTTTTGATGTAGGTATACATAGTTAAAGTAACAGGTAATCCAACAGAATTGGGATCTTAAGAGAAATTTGCTAAAAGCTGCATCAAGACTGTAAGAATGACACTGACCCACCACCAGCACTGACCCCCCACGTTGACAGGAAGTCAGCCCAGGCGAGGTCTTGCCCCCCAGCCATCTGCGAATTTGATAATGGTGCTGTAAGAGTGCATGAGGATGCAGTCGCTGGCGTAGATGGTGAACAAAAGAGGGCTCAGCACACATGCTTGTGGTGAGCCAGTGCTGAGTGACAGGGTGGATGATCTCCCGTCATCAACTTTGACATATTGTTGCCGGTCAGTCAGAAAGTTTTTGTTCCATGCACATGTAGCGGGGGGGGGGGGGGGGGGGGGGGGGGGGGTGTCCATGTTAACCAGCTTGGCTATAAGGATGTCCGGGATGATGGCATTAAGAGCTGAATTAAAATCGATGAAGAGCTTCCTTACTGAAGTCCTAGGATTCTCTAGATGTTGCAGAGCAGAGTGGAGGCCAATGGGTCAAAGCCAGGTGGGAGGCAGTCCTTTATGTGCTTTAGGACCAGCTTCTCAAAACACTTTGCAACCACAGCTGTCAGTGCAATGGGTCTGTAGTCATTGAGGCTACTGACAGTGGAGGACTTGGGGACTGTAACTATTATTGCAGATTTCAGGCAGTGAGGGACACTGGCTTGTGACAGGGATACGTTAAAAAGTGTGGTGAACACAGGAGACAACTGCTCAGCGCAGACTTTGAGCACTCTCCCAGGTATTCCGTCAGGGCCAACAGCTTTCCTCTGATTTACTGCTCTGAATATATTACGGACCTGATATTCTTGAAGGGTGAGTGTGTCTGGGCTGAGCTCAGAGGACGCTATGGGCAGGGCAGTTTGCATGGAAGGAGTATCTACTGTACAGTTCTCCCAAAGCGAGCAAAGAAGTGGTTTAATTCCTCTGCTAATGAAATGTCCATGTTTCCCATAATGTCCCGCTGCCTTTGTAATTAGTAATTTGTTTCAATCCCTCCCATACCTTTCTGGGATTATTGTCTGAGAGGTCATTCGATAGCTTACTTGAGGCCCATTTTGCTTCTCTGATGCCTTTTTTAAGGTCTGCTCTTGCTCTCCTGTACATATCCTGGTCCCCAGATTTATAAGCAGAATTACGTGCTTTTAACAGTGCCTGAACCTTACCCGTCATCCAGGGTTTACGGTTGGGGTAGACCCGGACCCGTGTTTCCATGGTGACAGTGTCCATGCAATGCGTGATGTTACCCAGCACTGCAGAGGTATAAGTCTCTAGGTCATCATGTTCAAAAACACTCCACTCTGTAAGGGCGAAACAGTCCTGCAGCTGAGCCAGAGCTACATCAGACAAGGTGTTAATAGTCTTGGTGATGGGCTTTGTCTTTTTCTTCAATGGTATGTATGCTGGGACAGCAAGCAGGGAGAGGTGATCAGACATACCCAGATGGGGGAGGGGAACAGATCTGTAGGCTCGCTTGATATTTGTGTATACATGGTCCAAGGTGTTATTCCCTCTCGTGGGGCATTTCACGTTGAACAGATTTAGTAATGTGGAGACATGAGACCCACAACTCAACTCTGTCAGACCCTCTTGACCAAGCTGATTTGGCATTTCTATGAGTGTCCGTACAGTCAATGACAACTTGCTGAACCCTCTAAGATCTCTGGATCTAATGTTAGGCCCATCTACCAGCATAACAATATGCTGTAAGGCTGTGGTTGTCCATACAGTTCAATGTGGGCTCTCATTGTGTCACTGTATGGGTACTGGCTGTTACTCTAAGAGTCAGCTATGAGTAAGTTAAAATAAAAATATTTCGGTACCACTTTACAATAAGGCTACCCTTATAAAGGGGTTATGAATGGTTTATAAGCGGGTTATAAATTAAGTTGTAACACTTCATAAATCATTAATAGACAATTATAAACAAGTTATACTACAGTTTTCTATTTATTAATGAGTCAGTACCATTTCTAAGTGGCAAAGGGGAGCCTTATTGTAAAGTGGTACCAATATTTCGTATTACACTGTAGTAACAAGCACACGGGCACATTACCACAAAACCAGGCCATCTTCTTAGCACTCGAACATGTTAAACTTACTTAAACTTACTAATGAAAGCATTTCACTACTAGTACCAACCAAAAAGCTTTTTGCTCTACTGTGGTGAAAGGATGCAAACCTTGCACCACGAACGTTGTCACAGCCGGTGGCAGCTTCACCCTCTGCTCATCACATTTCGCTGCCTGGAAAGCTACCATGAACGGGTTTCGTTTTTCTGGGCATGACGCGATTGCTGCCTCAGAGGAGTTATCACTGCCACCCTGCATCTCATCTTCCAAAATGGATGAAACAAATGTATACATAATTCGTTTGTTTCCGAAAACATGCCTGTGGGTTAACCCTATTGTCACTCCCATACTGGCCCTCTGTCACCTGTCCGAGTGGCTTGAATATGAGGTAAGGATACAGGGATATGTAGGGATGGGAATTGTTAACATTTTTCAACTGTTGTTGAATAGGGCAATTTGCTGAGACAATAGTGTCTATGCGAGTGGCCCAGTGGCCCAGTAGATGGTGCTGTTGCTTCACACCTCCATGTTTGAATCTCACTAATGCTGTATTTATGGAGTTTGCATGTTCTCTGTAAGTTGTGTGTGTTTCCTTGTGTTGTTCAAAGACATGCAGTCAGGCTAATTGGTGTCTCTAAATAGGAATGTGAGTCTGTGTGCCCTGTGACTGACTGGTGTCCCATCCAGGATGTACTCCATCCCTGTGCCCTGATTGTTTTATGTGTCTGTATGACTGGAATAAAAGGTTTACTTTCATATCAGCATTACCCCTAAGGGAGACATCCCATAATACAGGTCCTGCTCTTTATCAAATACATGAGTGTCTGATCTACATGTTACACCTGGGAGCTGAACTAAAACCTCTGGATTTGGCTAATTCTAGTTTACAGTATGATAAATCTTTGTAAAATGACAAATACTCAGACTTTTCCCACAGACAGACACCAGTGATACAGCCATGTGTTTTGTGTATATTCATTTAAATCCATATTTTAAAACTTGTTAATTTAGTAAAAATTTTGGTTTTATTGTCAGACGTTAAAGACTATTTCAGACATTTTTCTGCCATGTAGGGATTGTTACTAAAGCTTTGCAGAATGGGTGATTATAGATGGTTAATAATTACAGCAAAAGCCAGTGTTACAGTTGTACTCTGTATTAGTTAATCCAGGTCCATCATAAATTTATTATGATATATTAATGAAATAATTAATCTCAGTTTGACTGTGGGTGACATGGCATATGAACACTTTTGTCATAATCCTAATTTATTATTCTGTATCCAGTCAGCTACTCTATTAAATATTTTCATAACTTTTATTTCAGTTTTAGAAAGGGATTTGAAAGGGTGGAGAAAGGCAGAGTATATGACACTCTATGTAAATGTAGAAAATGAAAATGTCTGCCCTCTTGTGGTGAAACAATGTAAACTACTTCGGCAGTAAGTCCATGAAAATGGAAATAGTGAAGATCATTGTATGTGTGCGTCATGTAAAATTGTGACTGATTATTCTTGATGACTAGGACCCTGAAGACAATAAGCAGCTTAAGAAGGATGGAGGAAGGCTGGATGAATGAAAAAGGAATTGCAAAGGAAGTCTATTGTCCTGCAGACAGTTTCCTGCTGATGTAGAGCCCCAGCCACACATGCCACAGCCAGGCATTACTGTAAGTGATGATGTTGGTCAGGTGGGCTGTGCAAAGGCAGCATGACGATAAAGTTTGTGGTCAGTTGGTGAGAAGGAGCGACACCCCATGTAAACCCAACAGATGAGTGCAGAACCTGTATAAACCAAGCGGAGGGGAGAAAGTGGGTTTTTTATTGGATTTAAGGAGTCCTGGGTCACAGACAGAGAAACAGTGACAGTATGGAGAATCATAATCTGTGTAATGAAATGACCGGGTGTGAATTTGAGCATCTGTGTCTGCGTGTGTCTGTCAGGGACTGAGAGAAACACAAAGCGTTCAATCTGAGTGGACTGCTGATAAGGTCCAGATGAAGTGAATCCATGTGCTCATCATCTGACTTTGCCCCCCCAGGACAGCCCCCACCCCTGTCTTACAGTGACACCTTCTTATTAGGCCTCTTGTTTTCTACTAATCCACAGATATTAAAAGGACCTACTACAGTGGCACTATAGAAAACTGTATAAAACATAATAAAGGCTGAACCAAAGGCCTGAGGACAGACCCTCTGTATACAGCACACAGTGTTTCTGCAGAGTCTCACCCTCACATCCTGTATGACGACATTTCTGCTTTTCAGAATAAGTGTCTGAGAATATTTTCTATATCATGCTAATGATTTAGGTGCTTTATGCTCATGCACAAGAGAAAAGTGAGGGAGTTAAGAACCGTTAGTGCAGATAAAATGCCCTTGTCCTTTGTATGCTTTGATGTTCTGTGTTGTGTACGATTATCTTACTGGGGTCATTTCAGCAGCACAGGTGGTTATGTGAGCAGACAGCCGGGATGCCGTCAGTCATTTCTGTGTGTACAGTCAGAGGGGTCTAAACACCCAGCTTCATGTGCTGCTGCAGCAGGTCTCTGCTTATCAGGGCTCAAGATCAGCCTCAAGCCCACTTCATTCTTCCCTTTTCCATGTGGCTTTCAGGCTGCAGGCGGTCATGCGCGCAGCAGCTTGTGTTCATGCTGCATTTATTTCTTTATGCAGATTATCATGGTCTGTGTCTGCATGCAGCAGTGATATTCCACCAGACCCAGAGAGAGCAGATATGTTGCAAAAAGCACAAAAGCAGTGAAGTGAAATGGGTAAACTTTTTACAAATAGTATATTAATTTATAGTAGAGACTTGGGCAGTTGCTTTTCAAAAGACCATATATAGCTGTATAATGACAGTATAAATTGTCTGCACAGTAAAATTGTAAAAATAGATAGCTCCTCACCTCTTACAACAATTCCTCTTCCTCTGCTATTTTTTGGTTGCCCTCTGAAAGTCAGTGCTGCCACCTACTGGAAAGATCTAGTCAGTTATCTTTTACAAACAGTCAATATGCACCATGATCTCCACCAAACAAAAAATCAGGGATAAACATGCATCATCAACAGCCATCTGGCGTAATCCCTTGATGACGAAATTTATGTCACCTCACCCTGTGTGATACTGAAAGTATAAATTGGTCTTCAGTGGTGGAGATTAGACCTGCTTGTCTTTCGCTCTGCAGCAGGTTTGCAGAGCTAGTTAAGCTCTAGCTGTTAGACACTGGAGGCAGCGTGGGGGCCTCACACCTCCAGGCTTGTGGTTTTGGTATCTGGCCCAGCTCTCTGTGTAGAGTTTGCATGTTCTTCCTGTATATATACTGGTTTCCAATGAGGTCTCTGGTTTCATATCTAAAGTCACATGGTCTAGGTGGATTGGTGCCTCTAAAAGTGCCCATAGTGACTGTGTATGAGTGTTTGCCTTGTAACAGACTGGCATCCTGTCCTGGGTGTTCCTCTGCCTTTGTGACAGACTGGCATCCTGTCCTGGGTGTTCCCCTGCCTTTGTGACAGACTGGCATCCTGTCCTGGGTGTTCCCCTGCCTTTGTGACAGACTGGCATCCTGTCCTGGGTGTTCCCCTGCCTTTGTGACAGACTGGCATCCTGTCCTGGGTGTTCCCCTGTCTTTATGACAGACTGGCATCCTGTCCTGGGTGTTCCCCTGCCTTTGTGACAGACTGGCATCCTGTCCTGGGTGTTCCCCTGTCTTTGTGACAGACTGGCATCCTGTCCTGGGTGTTCCCCTGCCTTTGTGACAGACTGGCATCCTGTCCTGGGTGTTCCCCTGCCTTTGTGACAGGCTGGCATCATGTCCTGGGTGTTCCCCTGCCTTTATGACAGACTGGCACCCTGTCCTGGGTGTTCCCCTGCCTTTGTGACAGACTGGCATCCTGTCCTGGGTGTTCCCCTGTCTTTGTGACAGACTGGCATCCTGTCCTGGGTGTTCCCCTGTCTTTGTGACAGACTGGCATCCTGTCCTGGGTGTTCCCCTGCCTTTGTGACAGACTGACATCCTGTCCTGGGTGTTCCCCTGCCTTTGTGACAGACTGGCATCCTGTCCTGGATGTTCCCCTGCCTTTGTGACAGACTGGCATCCTGTCCTGGGTGTTCCCCTGTCTTTGTGACAGACTGGCATCCTGTCCTGGGTGTTCCCCTGCCTTTGTGACAGACTGGCATCCTGTCCTGGGTGTTCCCCTGCCTTTGTGACAGACTGGCATCCTGTCCTGGATGTTCCCCTGCCTTTGTGACAGACTGGCATCCTGTCCTGGGTGTTCCCCTGTCTTTGTGACAGACTGGCATCCTGTCCTGGATGTTCCCCTGCCTTTGTGACAGACTGGCATCCTGTCCTGGGTGTTCCCCTACCTTTGTGACAGACTGGCATCCTGTTCTGGGTGTTCCCCTGCCTTTGTGACAGACTGCCATCCTGTCCTGGGTGTTCCCCTGTCTTTGTGACAGACTGGCATCCTGTCCTGGGTGTTCCCCTGCCTTTGTGACAGACTGGCATCCTGTCCTGGGTGTTCCCCTGCCTTTGTGACAGACTGACATCCTGTTCTGGGTGTTCCCCTGCCTTTGTGACAGACTGGCATCCTGTCCTGGGTGTTCCCCTGCCTTTGTGACAGGCTGACATCATGTCCTGGGTGTTCCCCTGCCTTTGTGACAGACTGGCATCCTGTCCTGGGTGTTCCCCTGCCTTTGTGACAGACTGGCATCCTGTCCTGGGTGTTCCCCTGCCTTTGTGACAGACTGGCATCCTGTTCTGGGTGTTCCCCTGCCTTTGTGACAGACTGCCATCCTGTCCTGGGTGTTCCCCTCCCTTTGTGACAGGCTGGCATCCTGTCCTGGGTGTTCCCCTGCCTTTATGACAGACTGGCATGCTGTCCTGGATGTTCCCCTGTGTTGTGCCCTGTGCTGCCTCAGATCAGCTCCATGCTCCCTGTACTGTACTGACCCTGTAATGGATAAACTTTTGGAAGAAAGGTCCTGGCTTCCTCTCAGACCCTAAAAGAGGGCTGCCCAAATGGAAAGCTCTGGACTGAAACAGAATTCAAAGCATCCCCCCCATCCCTAGTCAGTAAATGATGTGGACCTTGGCTATGTGCCCCTGATGGGGATGATAGCTGAGTGACCCTCCCCTAGAACACACCTGCTTTGTTTTCCTGTGTCTTTCCCTTGTTCTTATGGCAAAATGACAGTCTTGCTGTTTCACCTCCTCACTGTCCTCTTAAACCAATCTCTCTGTGCCATGACTCCTGGTACAAGTGTTACACAAACTGATAATATATAATATTAACCAGAGATACTGTGATGCTGAAAATGTGAATTAAGTTGGTTGTTTTCCCCACAGGTGCTGACTGTGTCTCCTCAGTGGAACGGGTGTCTGTACAGAGAGGAGGATCTGTCACTATACCATGTTCCTATGAAGATAGTTATAAAACACATGTGAAATACTGGTGCAGAGATTATTATTCTTCAGATCCATGTACTTCCATAGTACGCAGTGACTCTCTACAGAAGAGGAATGAAGTGTCAATCAGAGATGATCCTGACCAGCGAGTCTTTACTGTGAGCATGAACAATCTGCAAACTGGGGACTCTGATTACTACTGGTGTGGTGTGGAGATCAGCGGAGATTCTGATGTGGGAACACGGATCCAGCTGTCAGTCACTGAAGGTAAGATGTCTGTACTGCAGACCGTAGCCAATGAGATGCACAGTATGTAATATGTCATTCAGGCAGAAAGGAAGGACATTAACACAAACACAGGAGAAAATATTTTAATATACAAGAGGAACCAAATTTTAGTTTGATTGAATGACACCTGGGAGAAATAACAATGAATGTGCTACTTCAGAGGGTTTAATATGAGAAGCTATAATCTTTGGTATATTTTTAAGTGAATGTTAAATTCATAAAAGCATAAATATATAAATAAACATACTGTAAAAGAGCGTCAATTGGGCTGTCGGTTACTTTTGTTGGCATATAAATGTAAATTTAAATAACTGTAAGCAAGCAAAAGGTTATTGCAGGCTAATTCTATACTAAATAATCAGTGATAGTAAGTACAACATTTAATCAAAACAAGTTGTTGCACTGGGGCCCATCGGACAGCAAGATCGCATGTTGGGCTGGTGCCATCAGTGTAAATAGTGTAAATAGCTCTGTGTATTTACCATGTATTGTGTTGTGTGTCTGTTGTGAGTATGACTGGCAGACATCAGGAAACCCCATCTTTGTAGCCTTCCTGTGCTTATCTGTGACTCTGGTACCTGAACCACACTGGTGTCAGACCTGAGGATAAAGGTGACAGAGCTCAGCAGGGAGCAGCATGACGTGGGACACGGCCGATCGCAGTGAAGACCCCCCTAAAGCTGCCCCGGTACAGTGGGTAATGGCCCCTGGAACCCTCCCAAGTTCCGGTCCGGCTGGTGGCACGGCCCAATCACTGGTCCCCCAAGATGGGGGCACCTGGTGATGCCACTGGAAGAGGAGGCACTGCGAGCTCTATTAAGCAGAGCCCTACCCCTACAGCTGAGCTGCACCCATCGTGCGCATGGCCATGGGGGGGGGGCAGCTGAAAGTCACGCTGACAGGACAGTCGGTGGTACAAGAGGTCTGACTAGCCAGCACTGCTGACCCCTGTGTTATCAGACTGGACTTACTAGTACAGCTAGGGGTCACCATCAATCTGCTGGAGGCAGCCCTCTGCTTTGGGTACAGATGTGGGGGTCCTCCAGCATGAGAGCAGCGGCCAGGGGTAGCGATGGGGGAAGAGAGGAGGAGAGCCGTCCACCCGGTGGGGGGAAAAGATCTGCCCACAGCTCCTGAGGGAAAGTCTCCACCAGCCAAATGACTGCAACTCCAGTCCAGACTGCGCTGAACGGCAGCACCACAGCAGGACCGTCTCCATAGACAGTGCAGGCTGTGCAGCAACTGTGGCAGTACAGCAATTAGCCCTGTTCATCCATCTGCATCTGCACCAACTGCTTCTGGTGACACTACAAGTGTCTGAGCAGCAGATCCAAGAAATGGCAGACAAGAGTCATGAAGCCTTCCCACAGTCCATAAGTGGCACGGACCTTGTCACCAACAAGGACGGGTCATGTTAATTTTGCTTCAACTATCAACCATTGAATGAGGTGACAAGGAGGGACTCCTATGTGCTTCCATGCATCACTGGGTCAACATGGTTCAGCTCCTTAAACCTCCGGAGTGGCTACTGGCAGGTCGAACTGTCCCCAGTAAACCACCCTACGACTGTGTTCACCATCGGTCACAGGCTATGACAGTTCAGTCAGTTTCATTCAGCCCCTGTAACAGCCTGGTCACCTTCGAGAGGCTAATGGAGGCTAATGTTCCAGCTCACCTGGACCTAATGTGTCATCAACACTGATGATCTGCTACTCCATGCCGCTGATTTTGCCGGGACATTGTGGAACTTAAAGACAGTGTTTGCAGGGACCCTCTGCGCAGGGTTGTGGCTGAACCCCCGGAAGTGCTCCCTCCTCCAGTGCATGATGCTCTTCCAGGGCCACATCATCAGAGGGAGGGCGTGGACACCGACCCGCAGAAGACGGCTGCTGTGTGAGACTGGCCCCCTGCACAGACTGTAGCAGAGCTGCACAGCTTCCTGGGGTTAGTGTCATATTATAACACTTTGTAAGGACTTCGCCAGCATGGCAAACACAATGCACCGTCTACAGAAAAGGGAAGTGGTTTGCGTGGACAGATACCTGAGCCGCGGCTTTTAACCAGCTCTGTGTGACGCTCACCGATGTCCCCATGCTAGAGTACCTGGACCCTCATCTCCTTTTCATTCTGGACATGGACACTAGCAACGAGGGGCTGGGTGCTGTGCAATCACAGGCAGGACCGTGAAGGGAGCTTCTATCTAGGCCGGCAAGAACTTCCGTCTGTACCTCAGTGGCCAGTGGTTCTGGTTGTGGAAGGACCACAAATCACTTGGGGATCCTGAGTTTCTGGTACTCAGAGGGACAGCTGGTCTGTTGGTTGGAGGTAATGGCTGAGTTTGAGTTTGAGGTCCAACATCACCCTGGGAAGCTGCATGGAAACGTGGACACTCTGTCTCACTGCCACTGCAGCATCTCACAGTGCAGGAGAACCAGGCCACCACCAAGACTTCTTTTGCCAGCAGATCATCACAGAGCAGCAGAGCAGCCCCATGCTGGCCAGGGTGAGGGAGCAGCTGGATGAAGGAGGGTTACTGGGTCGGGAGGTGATATCAGCCTCTGGTCCAGAGAACAAGGCCTACCACACCCAGTGGGGCACCCTGAGGAACACGAGGGCCTGCTGTTAAGCCTCAGCTGATCGCTGGACGGTGCAGGGGAGCAGCTGCTGGTGCCCCAGAGCCTGTGTAACCCAGTGTCTGGTTCTTTTGTTTAGGTAAAGTGTATATGATTAATCTGATTTGTATTGTGTTGGGGAGGATGCAGCAGATACTGAACTAGCAGCACAGAGGCTACAACATGATTTTGAATTAGTGGCTGGGCTGATACCTGGCAGCTGAAATTTAACACAGATAAATGTAAGATAATCCATGCAGGGAGCAGAAATATAAAGTACAGATATTTTATGGGTTCCACTGAAATAAAGGTAGCTGATTATGAGAAAGATCTTGGTGTGTGTGAGAGACTTCGATTCTACAGTATATGTTGATGCTTCCATGTCCCACTCTATGATTCCTGGTCTTAGAGGAATGTCTTATGAGGAGAGGTTAGCTGAGCTGAATCTGTTTAGCCTCGAGCAAAGGAGACTAAGGGGGCATGATCCAGGTATATAAGATTCTAACAGGTCTGGATGCTGTTCAGCCAAATGGCTACTTCAGTGTTAGCCATATGTGGAAATTAGCGAGAGAACATTTTAAACTGAATTTGAGAAAGCACTTCTTCACAGAGCATGTAGTTAGAGTATGGAATAGTCTTCCTGTTAGTGTAGTGCAAGCTAAAACCTTTGGTTCCTTTAAATCAGAGTTAGATAAGATTTTAACATCTCTGAGCTATTAGTTAAGTTCTCCCCAAACGAGCTTGATGGGCCGAATGGCCTCCTCTCGTTTATAAATTCCTTATGTACTGAGCTGACACATGCTCGGCATCACTTGTGTTTTATGTTCTTTTCATTGCTTGTTAAATATAATTTAATGACTTATTCATTTAATATGTGCCAATGGGAGTAATCCCATGAATCCACGCTAAGGTCTGGGATCGACCCAGGAGACAGGGGACACGAGGGAGAAGTGATAAGACTGCATGTCTTTCTTCCACACTCTCAGCAAGCTTACTGCTGAAGCTACTAAATTCCAGAGTACATCTGCAAGATGAGAGACAGCTATTCGATTCACGGCGGTGAGGGACCGAGTGCCTGACGAGTCACTTGCTACGGCTCCTGAGAGCAGCCAGATCAGGCTGCAATTTTAGGTTTTTCAGTGGGCAATAATGGAGTGCGAACTATTATAAATACTGTTTACATTGTATATATTTTATGAATATTTTGTCTTAAGATTAGCCTTTATGTAGTAAAGTTCTTAAATTTAACTGCATAATTTTATATTGTGTAGTTGTTCAATAAGGTAACTAAAGTATTTAGGGTGGGCATGTTAGCCCTGGGTTAGTTTTGAAGGGAACATATAGCCTACAGACAGACACCATAGTGAACTCAGGGCCCCCGTCAAGTGATTGTTAACTGGGGCCCAGCAAAAGGCCTGAAGGGGGCGCTACACCTGTACTCTCTCATGCTGAGGTCAGTGCACGGAGCCGTCGGGGCCGGGCAGTACGGCGTAAAGAAGATGCTGAGGAAGCTGTGGCAGCGCTTCACCTGGCCGGCTGCCAGCAGGACGCCCAGATGTTCCTGCATTGCTGTGCTGAATGTGCGGCTCAGAGGGGTCCTAGCTGGCAGTGCCGGTCTGCCCTCCAGCTGTACCTAGGGGAGCATGTGGGGGTCGATGTCCTGGGCCCCTTTCCCCACACTGAGGCCAGGAATCAGTACATTCTTGTGGTCATGGACTACTTCACAAAGTGGCTGCTAGGGATTGTGAAGACCCGTACCACGCCCCCCCCCCCCCCCACACACACACACACACACACACACGCCCCCCCCCCCCCCCATCAGCAGAGTGACAGGCTGGTGAAGAGGCTGAATCGCATCCCAGCTCCCCAGCAGACAATCCTCGTTGGTGAGCACCAGCATGATTGGGACACTCACCTTCCCCTGGTTCTGTGGACTTATCATGCAGCAGTACAGGAGAGCACTGGCTGTGCCCCTGCGTCCCTCATGTATAGCTGTAGGCTGTGGACCCCAGTAGAGCTGGTGTTTGCCTCACCCCCTGGCCCGGAGCTGCCGGAGACACCAGGACTGGATTATCTGCTCCAGCTCCAGGACCATGTGCGGACCGTGCATGAGCTGGCCAGGTCACATCAGGACATGGCCAGAGTCAGACAGAGGTGAGCCTATGACATCCGCTGCTGGGGACAGGTCTTTCAAACTGGGGACTCTGGGTGTACTGGCCCATCTGGAAAAAGGGGTGGTTACCCAAGCTGGACAGCCACTGGAGGGACCCCCAGGAGGTCCTGAAGTGAATCTCTGAAGCAGAACTGTCATGTTGTATTGAGACCGGCTGCTTCCATACCAACCCTTGGCCCATTTGGTGATACTATCAGCAGGACCTGGGATGAGTTTCCCAGCAGCTGGAACTGAGAAGGACGGTGGGGAACCTTGGGCCCAGTGGCCACAGAGGGCTCAGTGCTGTCTGGAGCACTGCCAGGACTTTGTGGGGGTACCAGGTTGGGTCCCTCCCAGAAGGGGGGCAGTGTAGCACTGGAGATTCCTGTCAGGCAGCGCAGTGGCGTGCTGGACCGGTGCCAGCAATGTAAATATTGTGAATAATGTAAAAAGCTCTGTGTATTTATCATGTATTGTGATGTTATTGTGCTGTACGTTAATGTCAGGTATAGTATTAATGTTAATTATTGTAAATATCATTGTTTGGGCCACCATGTGTAGTGAGAGTAGCTGGGACCCTCAGCACAGTGGCCAGTGTCTGTGTGCTGTGAGTATATACGGCATAAATCAGTACCTGTCTGTGACTCTTTATTATCACTGGGATCACCATGTCTGGCATCTGTGCCGCAAAATGATAATATTCTGCTAAATGAAGTACTGCAACCTACAGCTGACTGACTTTTTATTAATGTGTATAAATGGTGTAAGAGGGAGTGAGGGTTAATCAGCTGGGTAATTTTCATACTGTCCCTGCAGGTGTGTCCAGAGTGAACACGGTGACTGTACAGAGAGGAGGATCTGTCACCATCCCATGTTTCTATGACAACATGTATCAACAGCAGGTGAAATACTGGTGCAAAGGGAGTGACTGGAGTTCATGTACTCCCATAGTACACAGTAATTATCCAAAGATAAGTGAAGTGTCAATCAGAGATGATCCTGTTAAGCCAGTCTTCACTGTGACCATCAACAATCTGAGAGCTACTGGTTACTACTGGTGTGGTGTGGACATCAGCGGAGGTGCAGCTGTGGGAACACGGGTTTACCTGTCAGTCACTGAGGGTAAGATGTCTGTACTGCAGACTGTAGCCAATGAGATGCACAGTATGTAAAATATCATGCAGACAGAAAGGAAGGATATTAATACAAACACCGGAGAAAATACATTCAATATCAACATTTTAAAACATAATTTACTGCCAGTTACTGATGCTTGATGGTTATAATTTCAAGTGTTTGTATGAATGTACAGGAAAATTAACTTGCATATCAGTATTGCCTCTAAGGGAGACATCCCATAATACAGCCTGATGACCTCATCAGATACAGGTTATGCTCTTTATCAAATACATGAGTGTCTGATCTGCATGTTACACCTGGCAGCTGTACAGAGGCCTCAGGATTCACAAATTTCTAGTTTATGATACATTTGTATAATATGACAAATATTACAGATCTGACTATTTGTGACCCTCCAGCTCAAACCGTACGGAAGTCGCATGGCTGTATTTTTAGATATTTTTTTGAGGTTTTTTTCTGCTCTTTCATTTGATACCATAATCCTAATTTCTAATTTTTTACGCTAAGGTACAGTTTTGTGCTGTAGGGTCACACACAAAGAGCTTTGTTCCTTTTGCTCTCGAGCAGAGCACGTGGGTAACAGTCACATTATAGTGCCGCCAGCGCTACAAGCTGCCTCGCGCTCTGAGATCTGCGGTTCCTCGCGCGACGACCATCGATAATCAGCAGACGGGGAACGTGTGGCTCGCGCCCGGAGCACTTTCCTGACGTGTAGCCACGCCCACCCTCTGCGAGGTACGGGCGGCGCGTCCCCCCCCCCGCCGTGTTAGACAGCACGTGTCACTGAACTCGGGGGTTACCTTCCATCATAATTGTGACCTTCCAGCACAAATCTCTACACTTGGGTCAAAAATTAGGATTATGGTATCAAATGAAAGAGCACAAAAAATATATAAAACATACGGCCATGCAACTTCCGTACGGTTTTGTGCTGGAGGGTCTTATATTTGACCTATATATGTAAATTTAAATAACTATAATGTATGAGAATGAATGTTGCATTTATATATCACTTTTCATGACACCCAAAGCACCATATTATGGAAGCAAAGGGGAGCCGCTTCAAACACCACCACTGTGTAGCCCCCACCTGGATGATGCAATGGTAGCCATTCTGCTCACCACACAGTAGATAAGGTGGTGAAGGCGTAGGAGAGAACTCACTAATTAGATACAGGGGATGATTAGGAGGCCAGATTTGAAAGGGCCGCAGTGGGCAGTTTAGCCAGGGCATCGGGTTCCAGCCCTACTCTTTTGAAAGATGCAGAGGAATCACTTATGACATCCAAGATACAGGACCTGGGTTTTACATCACATCTGAATGACGGCACCATTTTTACAGCACAGTGTCCCCGTCACTGAACTGGGCCATTGGGACCCACACAGACCACAGGATGGGTTAACCTGTTGGTCACACCTACACCTCTTACAGCAGTTACTTATTTTGGTCTCCCATGCAAGTACTGGCCAGGTCCTAACTTGCATGTGTCATGGCTGCTGACATAAAGAAGCAACTATAAGCCAATAAGGTTTTTTGCAGGCTAATTTTATTTTATCTGATCAGTTTTCGTATTTTTGCAACTATAGTGATATTAAATACAACATTCACTCAAAACAAATGTTAATATTCTGCAGAGTAAAGTACTGCAGCCTACAGTATACTGGTATTGACTTCATGAATATGTGTATAAATGGTGTAAGAGGGAGCGAGAGTTAATCAGCTGGGTAATTTTCATACTGTCCCTGCAGGTGTGTCCACACTGAACACGGTGACTGTACACAGAGGAGGATCTGTCACCGTCCCATGTTACTATGACAACATGTATCAAAAACATGTGAAATACTGGTGCAAAGGGAGTGACTGGAGCTCATGTACTCCCATAGTACGCACTGACTCTCCAAAGAAAAGTGGTGATGTGTCAATCAGAGATGATCCTAACCAGCGAGTCTTCAATGTGACTATGAACAATCTGACAGCTGTGGACTCTGGTTACTACTGGTGTGGTGTGGACATCAGCGGAGGTGCAGCTGTGGGAACACGGGTTTCCCTGTCAGTCACTGAGGGTAAGATGTCTGTACTGCAGACTGTAGCCAATGAGATGCACAGTATGTAACATGTCATTCAGGTAGAAAGGAAGGAGAAAATGTTTTAGAAAATATTATGTTTCAATATTTTAAAGCTTCACTGGGGACTTCCGGCTTCAGCATGAAGTGAGCTGGCATAATTTTTAATGGTTTGCTTGACCTTTGTTATCTGTGGCCTGGAAAAAGCCTAAAGGTGGAACAGATGAACACGAGAATTTCAAGGAAGGAAGTCGTCCTCAATTTGATTTGTTTTCATTGAAGTTTTACTTGTATGAAGAATCATATAAGTTTTTTCTTATGTAATGACTAAGATTTACCTGAGCTATTTCATATTTTTGCAACTATAGTGATATTAAATACAACATTCACTCAAAACAAATGTTAATATTCTGCAGAGTAAAGTACTGCAGCCTACAGTATACTGGTATTGACTTCATGAATATGTGTATAAATGGTGTAAGAGGGAGTGAGAGTTAATCAGCTGGGTAATTTTCATACTGTCCCTGCAGGTGTGTCCACAGTGAACACAGTGTCTGTACAGAGAGGAGGATCTGTCACCATCCCATGTCCCTATGGCAACATACATCAAAAACATGTGAAATACTGGTGCAATGGGAGTGACTGGAGTTCATGTACTCCCATAGTACGCACTGACTCTCCAAAGAAAAATGGTGAAGTGTCAATCAGAGATGATCCTGTTAAGCCAGTCTTCACTGTGACCATGAACAATCTGAGAGCTACTGGTTACTACTGGTGTGGTGTGGACATCAGCGGAGGTGCAGCTGTGGGAACACGGGTTTCCCTGTCAGTCACTGAGGGTAAGATGTCTGTACTGCAGACTAGCCAATAAGATGCACAGTATGTAAGATGTTATTCAGGCAGAAAGGAAGGACATTAACACAAATACAGAAAATAATATTTTAATATATTATCTCACAAAAGTGAGGACACCCCTCAAATTCTTTAAAATATTTCATCATGTCTTTTCATTGGAAAATACTGAAGATATGACACTTTATACAATGTAAAGTAGACAGTGTAAAGCTTGTATAACAGTGTAAATTTGCTGTCCCCTAAACACACAGCCATTAATGGCTAAACCTCTGGCAACAAAAGTGTGGCAGCAACCAGGTGAGGAGTAGAAAGACAAGTGAATATGCGTATAAATGGTGTAAGAGGGAGTGAGAGTTAATCAGCTGGGTAATTTTCATACTGTCCCTGCAGGTGTGTCCACACTGAACACGGTGTCTGTACAGAGAGGAGGAAATGTCACCATCACATGTTACTATGATGACAGTTATAAAGCACATGTGAAATACTGGTGCAGAGGGAGTGACTGGAGTTCATGTACTCCCATAGTACGTACTGATTCCCCTAAGATAAGTAGTGAAGTGTCAATCAGAGTTCATCCTGACCAGCGAGTCTTCAATGTGACCATGAACAATCTGACAGCTGTGGACTCTGGTACCTACTGGTGTGGTGTGGAGATCAGCAGAGGTTCAGCTGTGGGAACACAGGTTTACCTGTCAGTCACTGAGGGTAAGATGTCTGTACTGCAGACTGTAGCCAATGAGATGCACAGTATGTAAGATGTCATTCAGGTAAAAAGGAAGGACATTAACGCGGAAAATGTTTTCAATATCAATTTCATGAAACTTAATTCACTGTTACGTATGTTTGATGGCTATAATTTCAAGTGTCTGTATGAATGTACAGTAAAATTAACTTGCATATCAGTATTGCCTCTAAGGGAGACATCCCATAATACAGCCTGATGACCTCATCATATATAGGTTTTGGTCTTTATTAAATACATGAGTGTCTGATCTGCATGTTACACCTGGCAGCTGTACAGAGGCCTCAGGATTCACATATTTCTAGTTTATGACACATTTGTATAATATGACAAATATTACAGATCTGACTATTTTCTCAGTCAGACACCCAGTCAGATGTCTTTCATAAAACATCACAGGCATCAGCTTACTGGAATCAGACATACAGACATATTCATCTTACAGCCATTTATCATGTGTGCAATGTTTTAAAAACGTTACATGTAGGTTTTTACTTTCATAAATTAAAAACTTTATTTTTTGCCCTTCATATTTCACACATTTGTAGGGATTGTAGGGATTAATTGTTACTAAAGGTGTACAGACTGGGTGATTGTCTGCAGGTAGTTTCTAACTTCAGCAAAGGCCAGTGATACAGTAACACTCTGTAATAACTGATCCAGTTAAACCATACATACATTATGATATATTAATAACATTATTTACCTGCCCACTATTAGGGCCATGGGATGTGGACTCTTTGCTCACAATCCTAATTTATTCTGCATCAAAACAGATGTTTAATTGAATAATTTTCGTTATTTGTTTTCAGTTTTAGAAATGACCTTTCACAGTCTATACTGGCTGACAGAACAGGGCAGAGGTGCTGTAAAGGGGGGCGCGGAGTTAGGATGATTTCATGCATCCCCAATCAATGGGATGCTAAGAAATTAGGAACATAATTGGATTGGTCCAGACTGGGTGCCCAATCTGATATGCTTTCAGGGGCCCAAAATCTGTAGTGGCCCCCGCAAAGAGGGATGTTTATTTTTTATGTAACAAACCTCTCTCTTGTTTCCACTGCTGTCCATTCTTGGCAGATGATGAAGAAGGAGGGAATAATGAAAAACAGAGGTAAGCATCCAGCAGCACTTACAGCAGTGTGGTGTCCAGCTATGAGCGTCTCCCTGATCACACAGTGATGGGAAACTTCTGTTACTTTATGGGAACATTGTTTTTCTTTTATTCCTTAATTATAATTTCCCTGTGATGGCATCACATCCAGGTTGAGCCCCTGCTTTGTGCCCTATGCTGCTGGGGAAAGGCTGAAGGCCAGTTTGGAAGATGGATGGATGGATAGATATAAAATGTTCTTTAAAATCATAGTAAAAAAGATAAGATAAGATAAGATAAGATAAGATAAGATGATAAGATAATCCTTTATTGGTCCCACAAGTGGGAAATTTGCATAGTCATGGCAGTAAGTGGACAGTACAAGAATAGAGCAGCAAAAATTAACAACAATATGATAAAAACTATATATGTACAAGTGGAAATATATAAATATTAATATATGTACAACATTAACAGTAAAACTGACAGTTAAAATTCTCTGGCTCTTTTCATACTCTTTGTTAATGTCTCCTGTTACTCACATGTGTCCTGTGTAATAGTACAGATGTGGCTGAATCGTGTTGCTATAAAGCATATAAGACTTTACTGTTCACATCCACCCTCTCATTCAGCTCTCTGGTCCAGCTTGTTTCTGTATGTAGGGCTGGGCTCATTGGTGCTGCTGTTGATCATCATCATCATCACATGGAAAGTGTGGGACAAACGCAGTGAGTATCTGCTGATGCAGACGGTGTGTAAGTGACCTGAGTGTCTATGCAGTGATGCATGTCCCTCTGCACTCCTGTAAGCAGCAGCTACTTCATGCTTTTATCCTTTTCCAAAGACGGCTGGACAGAGACACAGACACACATTTACACACACATATGTACATGATAACCAAGAGGAAATGACCGTGTGTTTGTCATACAGCAAATTAACAGAATCAGCTGAAAGTGAGTGATGTGATCAGAATAAATTTCTTTGACTTTATTTCTCATTTCTTTCCCTGTAGAGAAAAAAAGGGCCATGAACCAAAATGCAGGAAGTACAGAATTAACAGTGAGTTCATGTTTAATATGGGGAGGAACTGTAGAAAATTCAACAAGGTTTTGTCTTTTAAAAAAGAACAAAAACAGAAACGAAACTGTTAACAGCCAGTAACTCATTAAGAAGTTTATCTCTGTAAATAACGCTGATGTGAGGAGTGATTGGTTTGAACGCTGAGTTGTGGCTTTTTTCTAGTTGAACCCAGACCATGAATACGCCGTCATAGACAGAACTGGCATCACCAAGGGAGACCCGGCAGAGCAGGTAAAGCACAGAAATAACATACTTATGCTGGTATTTATGACTGTAGCCCCTGTCTCCAAACATCCATCCATCCATCCATTTTCAAAACCGCTTATCCTACTGGGTCGTGGGGGTCTGGAGCCTATCCCGGAAGCAATGGGCACGAGGCAGGGAACAACCCAGGATGGGGGGCCAGCCCATCACAGGGCACACTCACACACCATTCACTCACACATGCACACCTACAGGCAATTTAGCAACTCAGCATGTTTTTGGACTGTGGGGGGGAAACCGGAGTACCTGGAGGAAACCCCGCGACAACATGGGGAGAACATGCAACATCACATGTTTGATCCAGGCAGAGACTTGAACCCGGGTCCCAGAGGTGTGAGGCAACAGTACTAACCACTGCAACACCATACCGTTCCATCTGCAAACATGTGATGTTATTACTGTATGAACAGACAGCATTTTATAAGGCACATTCTCATAAGCCAGTTGTTAAGTTGCAGTTAAAATGTTTTCTAAAAGCAAATAACATGTTCCTCTCTCAGGCCTCTGTGGAGCCTGGTGCTGATGTCACCTACAGCTCCATTCTCCTGCCAGATCCACAGGTAAGATGGTTTTATGTAAATCAGTGTTCAGCATGAGTGTCACAATGAGAGTAAAACATATATCAATAATGTCCTCACTGGCTACATCTACACCTCAGCTGATCTGTCAGATCCATGTGTATCAGAATTAGCTGTAATGTACCATGATACCCCTGATATTTCACAGTGATTTGGAGGGGAGGTTTTGGGAATTCATGGATTTGTGGTTTCTGTGCAAAGGTTGGTCTCGTACCTCCACTGTAAGCAGCTAAATACTCTCAGCAGGTGTCCTCTAGATGTTCTTCACATCGTCCTGCTGTAACCCCAGCCAGTGATGTGGTCTACAGCTCAGTCACCCTGAAGGACAGAGAGGTGAGTTTGGAGAATCTGCTCTAACATGAGCTGTGATACATTTAGTCCGTGATGCTTCATGTATGTCGTATGTTTCCTTTGACGCTGCATAGAGCCACAATTCCAACATCATATACGCAGCTACTTCGGCTTCAAATTATAAACCAGATGAAAGTGAACTAAAGAGGCTTCCTAGATTAATCTATTGCTCTGGTTCATTTCCGGTTCCTGTAGCAGTAACATTAACACACCACACTGCCTGAAATGCTAAGGAAGCTGCCTCAGAAGCTGAAATGATGAATCAAGTAGCCGATGTTAATGCTTATCTGTTCCTTTTCCAGTAGGGGGCAGCAACACAGAGAGGCTCCTCTACATATGGGGAGCTGCTGCTCTGGATGAGGGCTGTGAGGGAGACACAGATACTGCAGTGATCATCACCAGACAGGAGCATCTTACAGTGATGTGAGCTGTATTTAAATAGCATGCAGCTCTCTCACATTATAGTATGATCAATGTTTGCCTCACTTGTACGTTGCTTTGGACATGATGGAATAAATGTAAATGTAAGGTATTATCTTGGTCTGTGAATTGTCACTTTTCATTCATATAAATGGAAAAACTATCATTAGCTATGCTGTTTGTTTAGTATAAAATAAAATGTTTGCTATTTCAATATGCATCATTTTCAGGGTATTTGCCAGTGTCTGTTTGTCTCTTGTACTGTTGAGCATTTACTGAGGTCTAAGGGCTCCGGCTTTAATTTTATGCTCTTCTTGCGCACTTCACTGCCCCCTGCTGGAGCAGCTTTGCTATTTCGCTGCCTCCCTGCTCTCCTCTGACTGTGGAATTAGAAGCTGACCTGTTACCATTATGTCACATTTTATGATAAAAGCTTTAGCTTTAGGTTTCCACAGAATTTTAGACATTTGCTTATTGATAAATTGAGTATTATTTAAAATGCAGACCACAGACTGTGTGGCTCATCATACATACTGTTAATAAAGATGCTTTTCATTAATCCTACAAGCTGCAGTGGTGTATCAGTGTGTAACACGGACGCCTCATACTTTCTGGGGTTTGGGTTTGAATTCTGCCTCGGATCTCAGTGTGGTGTTGAGTCCCCCGATTTGTGTCCCGTTCTTCCTGGGATGTGCCCCAGACTGACAGTGACCCCAGCCTGGGTAAGAGGGAGAAAGATAGATGGATGATTTTTAAACATTTAAAACCCATAAAAGGGGAGGCAGTGAAGTTACAGGGAATCAGGAAGTGAGTGTCAGTCTGCACAGATCTGAGGTCAGCGGCACACACATAAGGCTCCTCTGATGCTCCTCTTCTTCACTGATGGGCCTCCAGGTGAGGATCACTTACTCTGGGACAGGGTCTCACCCTCTCTTACTCCACATTCCAGCATATTTATACAGAAATACAAACAGAAAGTAAATTAAACGTTTCAATGCATTTTGGGTTCTTCCTATATGTAAATCTTCATATTCATATGGATCATTGATGGCCACCATTCTGACCAGAATAAACAGCTGGAATCTTAGTGAATGGATGGATCTGGTTTGTTTTTATGAGGTATGAGATATTATGGTACAATGTAAATATTAAAGTCGGAAAGGCAGGTGACTTGAATTTGCTCTGCTTCGGTCATTAGACAAATTCAGATCTTTCTGCATGCTGCAGAGAGTCTTGCTCACAACGATTGCCCACTTTCATCGTTCACTCATTCTCACATTGGGAAGAGAAGAGCAGCTCAGCAGGTAGCTGCATGCACTGCTGATGACGGTCAGGCTGTTGAGGTCAGTATGCTGCAGACAGCTAGTCCAGTAACTATGGAGCAGATTTTGTCGGAGGTTAAACCCATGGCCACTCGTTTAAATTGCTTGGAGGAATCTGTCAGAACTCCTCTAGAGGGCATGGATGGTGCCGTAAACGACATAAAGACGTCTGCTACCTCACTGAAACATTCTCTTTCAAACCTTTATAACCTAGTGACTAGTGTAGAAAGGCATTTATGCGAGGCTGAGAGTAGAATCTCCAGTAAGGATGATAGCTACGACCGTCACAACATCGACTTACTCAGCCTGCAGAAAACAGGGGACTGGCTTCTGCTAGTAGGTGACAATTTAGAAAACCACAGGTGGCACAAGAATTTGAGTTAAATTTTTCTCCTTTAGTACAAAGAATTAAAAGGGATTTGAAGAAATGTCCATCTTCACCAACCTCCTTTCTTGCCAGAATTAATGTTATAAAAATGAACTTACTTCCTTGACTAAACTATTTATTTCAGAATTTCCCATGCTGTATCATGAAGACATTTTTTTTTTATTTTAAATTCTTTCATTTATCGTTACGCCTGGAACAATAAACACCCGAGAGTCAAGTTTTATAAACTTACCAAACCAACAGATCTGGGGGATTATCCTTGCCTGATTTACAACACTACTGTTGTTCTGCCACAATTAAAAATATGTTGATTGTGAAGATTCTCAGTCATCCAGGTCATGGTTATCCAAAGAACGCTGATTCAGTGACAACTGGACTTGTTTAGTTCATTGAAAACATCTCTCCCTTCAACCCAGAGGACTTTCTGAATTCTGCCTGACTGGTTAGAGTAGCAGGTTTATAAATCCTTTATAAAGCCCTCAAGTCGTTAATACTTGATGGTCACCTGTGGGTTGTTGTTTCCTTTGGCTTTCATGTATGTCACTGTGACCACCTGGGCCAGGGTGTGAATGATTATGAAACCGTCTCAGTAGAGATGAAAGAACTGCATTGTAAATGGGTGATAAATTATGCCTAAGGCCACCTCCTCTGTTTAACGAGGGTCCTTCAATCTTGCAGTAAACTGTTTCTCTCACACCTCGTTTGAAGCAGTCAGCCTCCCGGTCTAGAATCTTAACGTCCTGGTCACCAAAGGAGTGGCCCTTGACTTTCAGATGTAGATGAACTGCTGAGTCTTGTCCTGATTAGCTGGCTCTTCTGTGTTGAGCCTTGCGTTTCTGGAGCTGCTGTTTGGTTTCTCCTGTGTACAGATATGTACATTCCACACTGCACTGAACTGCATATACGACGTTGCTCTGTGTCCGTGTGTCTTGTCCTTGGTGTGGACCAGTTTCTGTCTCAGTGTGTTGCCTGCTTTGAAATATACAGGGATGCCGTGTTTGTTGAAAATCCTCCTGATCATGTCTGGGTTTCCTGTACACTTCAGTGTTGAGGTTCCTGTTCTCCTCAATGTGTAGCGCACAGTCCAAGAAGGCCAAGCTATTGCCTGTGACATCTTCTCGAGTGAATTTGATGTTAATGTCCACAGCGTTGATGTGTGTGGTGAAATTCTCCACCTCACCCTGTTTTTATGTTGACTCAGGTACCATCCACATACGGTACCTGAACCAGTGGTAGGGTATGATCCCTAGGAACGAGCTCAGGGCTCTGATCTCTACTTCTTCCATGTAGAGATTGGCCACAATAGGGGACACAGGTGAACTCATGGCACAGCCGTGTTTTTGTCTGTAAAAACATTCATTGTACTTGAAATATGTAGTGGAGAGGCACAGGTCCAATATAGTGTTGACTTGGTTGATGAATCAACACGATTCTTTATGGATTGGTTTGGAGTCTTTACCCAGCCACCAGCATTTGCTTAAATCTCAACCTTTCATCAGGCAATCTCTGTTAGAGATAATATTATTACATATTACAATTTGTTGCTATGTAGAGATGAGAAAAGATATTTTAAAATCCCCTGGACTTTCTCCTTACATTCACCTTTGACTTTACATCCTGATTTTCATGTACAGTTAAGAATCACTGGTTTATTTGTTGAACAATCTGTTATATATTTCAGATCTACTGATTGATGACTCCCTAAAGTCTTTTAAGTAACTTAGGACCAATTATAGCATCGCAAATAATGATTTTTTTTTAAAGTTCTTTCAGATACGAGACTTTATTGACTTTCTGTTAAAGGAGAATGGGACATGTTAGAAGCTTTCAGAACTTGAAAATCTCTTACTCTCTGCCAGAACATTTCAAGTAATATTTCTGAGATTTATTTCTTACTCCTGTAATGCATCGTCTTTTGCTGCTTTTAACCCAATTTGGCAACATGACCTGGATGTATTATTTAGCCCTGCAGACTGGAACACGGTTTGTACCAAGATCTTTCCCAAATATACCTCGATTTCAATACATGAACAAAATGTTTAGTTTTTTCATAAGACATATTACACAGCAGCCCGCCTCCATAGAATGTTCCCTAATATTTCAAATCTGTGGTATAAATGCAAAGCACATGCTGGATCATTTTTCCACCTGTTTTGGTCTTGTGAACATATATAAAAGTTCTGGAAAGAGGTTCAGTCTCTAATGCAAGACATTCTTGAGAAGCAATTTACAATATCCTCTCTCTTTTATATATTGGACCAGGGGATTTTAAAATTTGCTCACTACTCTATTTGTCATGCCCGACCCATCTGATCCTCATGTGTGCCACGCCCCCCTGATTATCCACGTGTGCTTCCCCGATCGTACCCAGCTGTTCCTTGTTATTTCGCCATGTCTTTTCTTTATTAGTCCACGTCTTGCCCTGCCTGGTTGTCCGTCATTGATGTTAGTGTCTGAGCGATGTCCTGCTATTCCCTTAGCCCTCTATCCCCTAATAAATCCCCAGTTTTCCCGTATTCCGCCTGCCTGCCTGTTCCTTCCTGCCAGCCAGCCTGTCACTACACCCGCGATCCTGACACTATTGTTTTTAGCAAAAATGCATTTTGCTTCTCAGATCCATTCCCCATGTTCCTATATGAGGATGTCACAGATATCAGCCCTTCTCCTGAAGGAGAAATTGACACATGATCTGAACCATAAATCAGACAGATTCTGGAGACTTTGCAGTCCTGTGTGCTTCTATCTGCAAGATCCTGTAAAGTGATACTGCTGGTATTAAATTTGTCAATTTTTATTTTTTTTTGATGCAGTGCTGTGGAGTGTGGGATGGGCATTGGGTAGTAATAAACAAATAATTAAAAAAATCAGAAAATACAAATTCTTGCTCTATGCTCAGATCAAAATGTGCACAGCATATTAAATCCTTTTAAAATTCATGGTACTTTACAGGCAGAGCTGAGCGTATTGACCGGCTAATATTCCCACAGTGACTCTTCAGGAGTTCTTTTACACCAAGTTCTGTATTTTCCAATTAGCACCATGGAAGTACACAATGGGAAAACTGGAAGATTTAACTGGGATTGTTAATCTGTGGTGTTATGGGGTATTATGGTCTCCCACCAAGTAACAATTATTTAAGGCTCTTTGTAGACTTGAAGTGTATGCATTGGGTAATACTGACTGCTTGTTTTATTTTATACTAAAATTGTCTGTTTTTGTCCACAGCTATAGGATCCTGGGATTCAGCAGCCTCTGTAGATATAAACGTTGGAATGACTTTCCCACACATACAAACACAAATGCTTGTTAAACATGGCTGCCGCATATCCACAGGATGGGAGATTAACTCCATCAAGCGAAAAGCAGGCCGATACAGCCAAGGTGGGCTGGGCATTAGTGAGCATGGGAGGAAGCAGGAGCCGAGAACTGGAAGAAAGATGGTGGTGAAAAAGTGATAGAGAAAAGGTTAGCTGGTGTTCTGCGTGTTCTTAAGGACTTGTGCGGGGCACTCATGAATATGTCATTTGTGCCAAGGTTGCAAGGTGAAATTTACCCCCTACTGGTCTGATGAAAATGTTATTATTATATATTAAGTTAAATTAAATAAAGTTACAGTGCAAAGTTATATTTGACAATGTCAATGTGTCAGAATACGTATTTGGGACTATATACCATGTTTACTATGGATGCATAACTGGTTGGGCTCTCTCCCCTTTCACGCCCTGGGAGGAAAGCCTACAGTCGCCTATGTTTCTGAGTAATAACCGGGATGTCATCGCCTGTTCCATGTTAGCGCCCTCTTGCTGTGGCCTCAGCGGGAGCCTGGAGCGCTTCCCACATGCCCATTCTCCTGCTCTGTCCTGCCACACATCCAGCAAACCCACGGGAGTCGGGCAGGACAGAGCAGTCTGTTCCCACACTGACAGCACGGTAGCAGGCACTGGCTCTGCTCTCTCTCTCTCTCTCTCTCTCTCTCTCTCTCTCTCTCTCTCTCTTTCTTTCTGGAATGTTCCCAGAGCCAAACAGTGACTGTCCCGGGTCACGAGCCCCGACAAAGAAACACATTATGATGTATGAAATGCTTCATCTCACCTGCCCATTAACCCTCGTTTATTATTCTGCATCCAACCAGCTGCTCTACTGTATATTTCACATTATTCGCATTTCAGGTTTAAAATATTTTTCTTAGGAGTCCTTACTGACTGGCAGAGCAGAGTTTTCTCAGTCATAATCATAAACCACAGTCTCCCTGGCTAGGAGGAAGCACCATTAAAAATGGAGAATCTTTCAAACGTGAAGTAAATGGTTTGTGGTTTTCAGGTCACACCTCCCAGCCAGGGCCCACCAATCAGTGGGCCTCTCAGAGTGTGATGTAACACGCAAAACCAGGACCACTCATTTGTCACCCTACAGTAAATCCATGCCAGCCCATGTCAGCTAACAGCAGCCCATAAATCAAGGGGAAAAGGGGACAGATCCATCCATCCATCCATCCATTTTCCAAACCGCTTACCCTACTGGGTTGCGGGGGCCCGGAGCCTATTCCGGAAGCAATGGGCACAAGGCAGGGAACAGCCGAGGATGGGGGGCCAGCTCATCGCAGGGCACACTCACACACCATTCACTCACGCATTCACTCCTATGGGCAATTTAGCAACTCCAATTAGCCTCAGCATGTTTTTGGACTGTGGGGGAAACCGGAGTACCCAGAGGAAACCCCACGACGACATGGGGAGAAGATGCAAACTCCGCACACATGTGACACAGGTGGAGACTTGAACCTGGGTCCCAGAGGTGTGAGGCAACAGTGCTAACCACTGCACCACCATGGGGGACAGATCAAAATTTTAAATAAAGACATCATACACCTATTTGTCTACACCAAATGAAAATATCCAAGTGTAATCTATTGGTTTCTGGTTTAACACCCATTAAATGACCTCATCAGTAACTGACAAAGCAAACATAAATCAAAACATGATTTAAACAGCCACTTCTATGTGTAATAATGCTGATCAGGCTTGAGCTTATCCCCACATTGTTTGCACTGTCCTGCCCACACACTATCTCCAGATCCTTTGCAGTTTTTGCATATTGCTGCTGCTATGTCTGCACACACATATATATATATATATATATATATATATATATATATATATATATATATATATATAATATAATTATCATAAATTGTGGGCGGCACGGTGGTGCAGTGGTCAGCACTGTTACCTCACACAGGACCAGTGTTTGACTCTCTGAAATGGCTCCATGTGTGTGGAGTTAGCATGTTCTGCCCGTGATGTTGTGGGGTTTCTTCTGGCTACTCCGGTGTCCCCCAACAGTCCAAAAACCCACTGAGGTTAACTGAAGTTACCAAGATGTTCATAGCTGTGAGTTTGCCCTACAATGGGCTGGCACCCCATCCTGGGCATCCCAGATCCCCCCCAACCCTAAATAGTACAAGTGGTTACAGAAAATGGATGGATGGATGAACCATAAATTGACCATCTGTATTTTTTACCGACCTGGGTCTAAGTACAGTAATACTTGTTCCATACTCACATCTATTTTATTGGTTTTATTTTATTTTTACTTATTCTATTTTTCTAAATTTATGTTCTGTGTTGTCTATGAATGTATGTACCCACATTGCCAAAACAGGTGAACATGCAGATGTACCTGGTCAGTGAATTCTCACAAAGTGATTTCTGATTATAAATGACACAGTAAGTGGATGCTGTCCATGGTGCTGAAAATGTGGATCATCAAATTCTGTCACATCTCATCACCTTCCAATCAAAGAATAATAAAATGCATACTGTAAGCACGTTCTAGGATGTGTAAAATGTAAACACAGTAAAAGCTCTTTTTGTGTAAACATTATAAAATGGAACACTTTGAAAACACATCAGATCTTAATGGGAAAAAATAATGCTGGATATCTATACAGATACGGACTGGGTAATGTGTCTTGCAGAAATTTCATTTCAGAATTGTACTCTTTAGTTTGTATGGCCCCCACGTGCTTGTATGCATTCCTGACAATGTCGGGGCATGCTTCTAATGAGACGACTGAGGGTGTCCTGGGGGATCTCCTCCCAGATCTGAACCAGGGCATCACTGAGCTTCTGGACAGTCTGAGGTGCAACCTGGCAGGGCCGGATGGCCCAAAACATAATGTCCCAGAGGTGTCATATTGGATTTCAGGCGAGCATGGGGGCCAGTCAATCGTATCAATTCCTTCATTCTCCAGGAACTGCCTGCATACATCTTGCCACATGAGGCCGGGATTGTTATGCACCAACGGGAACCCAGGACCCACTGCACCAGTGTTGGGTCTTACAATGGGTCCAAGGATTTCATCCCAATAACTTATGGCAGTCAAGGTGCCGTTGTCTAGCCTGTAGAGGTCTGTGTGTCCCTCCATGGATATGCCTCCCCAGACCATCACTGACCCACCACCAAACCGGTCATGCTGAACAATGATACAGGCAGCATAATGTTCTCCACAGCTTCTCCATACCCTTTCACATCTGTCACATGTGCTCAGGGTGCATGGTGCCGGGCAGTGAGCACAGTGCCTGCAGATGAGTTAAGGACAGGGCTGGACTGGTAATCTGGCATACCTGGCAAATGCCCGGTGGGCCGACGCACTTGGGGGCTGGTTGATTTAATAAGAATATATATATTTTTTTAATTGGCCAACGACCGGCCCATAAAGCAGGGACATCGGCCCATTGGTTCATTTTCTATACTGACACTGGGCTGATCTAATCATCTCTTAACAGGCTCCACCCCTCCCCCTCTGTTTCTTGTGTCAGATGCAGTCAGTGGCCAGAGCCAGAAATCAGTGGATTTAGGATGGAGAAGCAAAAGCGCAAGGGGGGTGCAGAGAAGTTGCGGGCCAAAAAAAAAATAAAATCTAGAGGTTGATGCCTCAACATGTGCAAAAATAACCGACATGTTTAGTGCTGTAGCTTCGGTTTCCAAGCCAACAGTAACGTTGCCTGACGACACTAAACAGGTGAACATAGCACATGGAGGAGAGGTGACTAGTCATGGCGGCACCCAGGCAGAGGAGCAGGTGTCTGACAGTGAAGTCAAGGAGGGACAGAGACAGAGTGAGCAGGAGGAGAGTGTAGTTGAAACGGTAAGCATGGTAGCTACATGATTTAACAGGGAGGGAGTGTTAAACAGGGCGGATGCAGCAGGATAGCGTGTGTGGGCCTGGCTGGGCCTCGAGGAAGATGATGATTTACCTAAATTAATGAATATTATAATTAATGGTGGGCCGTTATCGGCGTTAACGTGCTGTGTTAATGCGATTCTCTTATTGCGCGATTAAAAAAAAATATTGCCGTTAATCTATTCACAAAGTTGGGAGCTGGGTCTTATACTATGCAAGCTATGATGAAAGAATGAAAAAGTATATCAAAGACATTGCATTTGGAAATTATCACAGAGGTTGTGAGAGAAAAACACAGACATAGCAGATTCGGAAGGGATTAAAATCACCAAGTACGTCTGTGAAACAAAACATTCTCTAACGACCCCCTGAAACACTAGTTACTTTTAATCATTATTTAGGTAGCACAGATATTCTGAATGTCTTTGGCAGAATTCAAATGATTAATTTCTAAATTAATCTAGATTAAAAAAAATAATCCATGGCCACCCCTAATTATAATAAAACAAACTAATCGTTGTCACTATTATAAAGTCTGTCATATTATCAGTCTGTTACTGCACTAGCGACTCAGTCAGCTAATGTCAAATTACACAGCATAAGCTATTTTGCATTGTTTTTGTAGCTAGGTTAGCAGAGTTAACTTATTCAATTGCAACTTCTGCTGACTATTCTAATGGTAACCCTTTAAAACACATAACGGCCGTCGACAGCCCTTCTCTAGAAAAACTTAGATGATGCTATTTGATTATTTTAATTATTCAATCATTTCTCTCTGTCCTTATGTATAGTCAATTTTTGGGAATGGAACAGTAGATATGCATATCTACAGGGACCGCAACGATGGTGTACTTGTTGGTTGTGTCCGACCGATTGTGGTGGGCCGGACTAAGCGAAAATGCCAGGGCCCTTTTTTTGTCCCAGTCCAGCCCTGGTTAAGGACCTTCTACTGCCCTGTCCAGCTCTTCTAGAGTAACTGCCTGTCTCCTGGAATCTCCTCCATGCTTTTCAGACTGTGCTGAGAGACACAGCAAACTTTCTGGCAAAGGTACGTATTGATGCGGAATCCTGGAGGAGTTGGGCCAGCCACCCTGACCCAGGTCTCATGTCTCCCTCCTGCTCCAGCCCTGCAGTCCCCTTGGAGTACTCCTGTCCTGCAGGGCCCTCGGGGCTGCCTTGTCTTCATCCTGCAGGTCCTTCAATACCCTCTGATCCTAGTTCCTGTTGCAGTCCTGCAGTCTCTTCATCGGCCCTCTGTTCCCATCCTGCAGTCCCCTCATCACCCTTCTGCTCCTGTCCTGTTGTCCCCAAGCGCCCACTGGATCCAGCCATGCCGCCGCTCAGCCCAGGAGATCCTTCATTTAGACTTATGACGGTCAACTCACCCTGTCTTTTTGTGTCTCATTCCCGGTCTATCAAACCCTCCAGTGTCCTTTCGACCCTGGTCTGTTTTTACCCAGTGCCTTCCTCCTCTGTTCCCGAGTCTGGCCCCCACATCGAGCACCTTTTGTACCCTAACCCTTCCATTTCCTGTACTCCATCCCAGTCCCCACCTCATGTCACTCATCCTGTCCCCAATTTATGTGTTCCTGGTCCCATTGGTCTGTTTCTTGTCTGGTTCCCTCATCTGGTGGTCCTACCACAATTCCATGTGTTTGGCCTTTCTGTCCATGCTCCATTATTTCACCTCCTGGCTCTGTCTGTCCAGTTCCTTAGCTCCCGTTAGTGGGTTTTTTTCACCTCCTGTTCTGTGCTTTAAGTTTTTTATTCTCCTAGTCTTTCTGGCCCTGGCGGTGCCCTTGCATGCCCAGTGTTCCCGCCTTTGGTGGGGGGGTACAGTCAAGGCCAGCACCCATCCGACTCCACCCTTCATGTCTCCTACCCTTCAGTCCCTAGTGTGTTTTCCCCGGTTTCCCACACCACGGCATAGCTCAGTGGGTACTGTTAACCCTCCAGTCATGGGTTCAATTTATTGCGTTTTGTTGCTGTGTGTTTTTCCGCCGTTGCTCCTACTTCTGTTGGGGTGTTGCCTTGATATGCTAGTTTATTGTACAGCATGGTTTCTGCATGCCGCGTACTGAAAATTAATACATTTTGTCGATTGTTTTTCTTCCGCATAGTAAGTTGTGTTCGCATTTCAAGGTGGCACATAATCTGTTTCATATGTTTCAAGCTGAAACCACAGTTACTGTTAAAGGAATCCAAGTATAGTGAAGTCCTGTGCTTTATCCTGTACTTCATACATATGACAGTACATCGTGAACCATTTTCCTATGTGTGATTTGATACTGTAATTTTGTATGTGCTGATACTTGGTAAAATCCTCCGCACTTAAAATGTGTGCTTAGCAATAAAGTGTGGTTAGCATGACCACAGTTAATAACTTTGACTGTTTGAAGCAGTTTTCATTATGAATTCAGTCAGACCATTTTGCACTTTATAGTAACATCAGATATTTTGCATCATTGAAAAAACAGCAACTGATTATAGTAATAGGAAATTCACAGTAACTCATTTTCTGTATATCATCCTTGCAGCTTATATAGCCAAACTAAATTTCTGTGTCTTCAAAGCCGACACACTAACACAGAAACAGACAGATAACCTTACATTTTCATGTTCATTTTAAACATACAATATAATACATACAAGACAGTTTCTGGTCTGACCTGTATATCTGCCCTTCCTGCAGCAGCTGAGGCTGTATCATGGCCTCTGTGTTTATCCATGGTACAGAGATAACAGATACACTGCTGGTCGGTACGGCAGCAGACCTCCAGGGGTTTGTCATGCTGGGAACAGACCTTGTCCTGCAGATGTCCAGTGGCATCAGTCAGCTTGTGCTTCTTAAAAGCTGAAGACTCATAGTGTTCTCTGTTTTCATGATCTTGTGAGATCATGCTTGGAAGGAAAATTCACAAGACCAGTTTTGCCAAGACCACAAGTACGGTCTTTGCATTCTTGGTATTGAGATCCACCCCTGTACTCATGTTGATCATGCCCAGCTGCTTCCTGTTTGCTCCCTCATTAATCCAGTATTTAACTGCTTCCCAGTCTTGTGGGGGACCAGTTCCAGCATTGATGTTGTGCATTCCTGTTGTCCATGTCTAGGGTCCCTTTTTGTTCCTGTGTGATCCTGTTTTGTTTCCTGTTTGATTTGTTTAAATAAACTTCCTTGGTTTTCCCTGACTTCTGCCCCTGCAACCAATCATGAAAACTGGTGCCCTGACCAGCAGCTGGAGGAGGCATGGATGTAAAATCAATTATTCTGTAATCACAAATAAGCTGAACAGACAGACATTTATTGAATTTTTTTATTACATGCAAAACAGTTATACCTCTTATAGTATAATTGGTCACTTCCTGTTTGTAGTGTACCTAGCTTAAATTGTATCCTGACAGTAATTTTAGAATTCACTGCAGTTTTCTTTGTGTCCACTATGTGGCAGCAGTATACAGGAATGGTCTTATTCTGTCTCGTGTATAAATTCATATACCCTGATAACATGGAATTCTGTCTCCAAATTTATGTCAGGGATTTAGGCAGGAGTGAATTTCATACTAAAGACAGTATGACAAAATTACATTACACAAAATGTTTTGACCCGGAAGTTAACACTATTCAACAAATTTTTACAAAATTCTTGTTACTGAGATAAAATTCCTTTATCGATTTTTATGTGCTCAACACGAATATGACAGTGAAAATGCAAAATTGGTTCTAGTTTTTTTGTAATTTGCAATAATTATTGTTTACATCCCAAATTCCTGTGTTATTCTGTGTATGGTTGATGATGATGCACCACAGTGAAAATCTGGATCACTGCATGCTGACGGACCAGGAGAAGAACAGGTCGGCTCACCCTCGTCCTCAGCAGCTGAATCAAGAGAATATTCTGCTGGAGGTTCTGGAATAGGAAGTCCCTCACCATGTGGAACTGGTCTCAATGCAGACGAAGTCTTGGGGTAGACTTTCTCGACGTCTTTTGCTTCGTTATCCCAACGGAAAGAGGAGGAACCAAGCAGAAGAAACAGTCATTTGTGCGGTTGCCTGGCTCTCTCCACACCACGGGGACTGCAAACGGCATTGATGGTCTTTTGCCGTTCAACCACTGTGAAAGCTGTGTTGTACATGTAGCACAGCATATATGTGGGGCTAGAGGCTCGTCTTGGTCGCCAATCTTCTCATCCCAGTATAGATGATATGCCTTCTTCACTTGAGAAGTGATACTTTTCTTCTGCTTGACAAATGTCCCTTCCCTACAAATGTAGCAAAGACTGTCCACGGTATTACTGTTCTGTACTGTAACTAAATGGATAAAGTAATAACAGTTTTATGTAACAGTAGCCTAACCTGTATCCCACGAAGTCTGAAATATTTTAAATGCTCAACCTTTCCGACTGGGCTTTATATAGTACACTGCTGACGTCAGCTTACTTCAGCAGCCTCCTGGCAGCAGTACTGCATTGCATCAGAAAATGATGCAATAAACTCTAGATGATGGATGCAAGGGGGCGGCATGGGGGTACAGTGGTTAGCACTGTTGCCTCACACCTCTGGGACCTGGGTTCGAGTCTCTGCCGGGGTTGCATGTGTGTAGTGTTTGCATGTTCTCCCCATGTCGTCGTGGGGTTTTCTCCGGGTACTCCAGTGTCCCCCCACAGTCTAAAGACATACTGAAGCTAATGGGAGTTACTAAACTCCAGTTAGGAGTGAATGGTGTGTGTGTGAATGGTGTGTGAATGGTGTGTGAGTGTGCCCTGTGACAGGCTAGCCCCCTGTCCTGGGTTGTTCTCTGCCTTGTGCCCATAGGTTCCAGGATAGGCTCCAGACCCCCCGTGACCCAGTAGGATAGGTGGTTTCGAAAATGGATGGATGGATGGACTATGACTAATTAATCCATAGTGACAACCCTACAGTACAAATTAAATCCAATTGTGCTGTGCTCAAATTTTTAAGGCTAAAAGTTGATCCTAAGTTGCCTATTTAGGAGAAACTCCTACAAAATAATGTGTCTGTGATAGTCCTAAGAGCAATTCACAAATCCCCTTAGCGCTCAATGTAGCAGCTAAGTCTAAGAGGACTAAAAAGTAATTGAGAGAACTCCTAAGTCACTAAGAGCATTTCACAAACAGCAGCAAATGGCTGCTGGCAAATCACATCGCAATATCATGATACATTAAAGGAACGCTGCGTTACTTAAAGGATACTGTGTCAGTCGGGAGGGAATAATGATTGTTGTGGAGCTTGTGAGGGATGCAGTAACATTTGTATATTTATTACATGAATATGAGGTAATAAAATGGACAAAGTTGCAATGAACTGAATTTTGACAATAAAGTTCACTTTGACTTGATTGGGGCTCATGCAGTTTAAAGTTCTGCACGGGGTTCAGTTCAGCAATTTTCATACTGTCCCTGCAGGTGTGTCCACACTGAAAACGGTGACTGTACAGAGAGGAGGATCTGTCACCATCCTATGTCCCTATGATGACAGTTATAAAGCACATGTGAAATACTGGTGCAATGGGAGTGACTGGAGTTCATGTACTCCCATAGTACGCACTGACTCTTCAAAGATAAGTAGTGAAGTGTCAATCAGAGATGATCCTGACCAGCGAGTCTTCACTGTGACCATGAACAATCTGACAGATGGGGACTCTGGTTACTACTGGTGTGGTGTGGAGATCAGCAGAGGTTCAGCTGTGGGAACACGGGTTTACCTGTCAGTCACTGAGGGTAAGATGTCTGTACTGCAGACTGTAGCCAATGAGATGGACATTATGTAACATGTCATTCAGGCAGAAAGGAAGGACATTAACACAAACACAGGAGAGAATATTTTTAATATTAATATTTTGAAACAATTTGTTGTCAGTTACTGATTGATTATACTATACTGTTAGTGTATCTATGAATGTACAGAAAGATTAACTTAGACATTAGTATTAACTCTATGAGAGACATCCCAAAATACAGCCTGATAACCTCATCAGATACAGGTTCTGCCCTTTATCAAATACATGAGTGTCTGATCTGCATGTTACACCTGGCAGCTGTACAGAGGCCTCAGGATTCACATATTTCTAGTTTATGACACATTTGTATAATATGAAAAATATTACAGATCTATTTTCTCAGTCAGACACCCAGTCAGATGTCTTTCATAAAACATCACAGGCATCAGCTTACAGGAAACAGACAGACAGACATATTCATCTTACAGCCATTTATCATGTGTGCAATGTTTGGAAAACGTTACATGTAGGTTTTTACCGTCATACATCAAAAACTTTATTCCCTTCAAATTTCAGACATTTGTAGGGATTAGTTGTTACTAAAGCTGTACAGACTGGGTGATTGTCTGGAGGTAGTTTCTAACTGCAGCAAAGGCCAGTGTTACAGTTACACTCTGTAATATCTGACCCAGTTCCATCATAAATACATTATGATTTATTAATAACATTATTTATCTCACCTGCCCACTATCAGGGCCCTGGGATGTGGACACTTTGGTCACAGCCCTAATTTATTATTCTGCATCCAAACAGATATTTTAAGAATATTTCTGGTTATTCATTTTCAGTTTTAGAAATGACCTTGCACAGTCTGTACTAACTGACAGATCAGGGCAGAGGTGCTGTAAAAAGGGGGGGTAGAGTTAAGATGATTTCATGGATCCCCAATTGATGGGGCGCTAAGAAAATAGGAACATGATTGGATTGGTCCGGGCTGGGGGCCCAATCTGATATGCTTTCAGGGGCCCAAAATCTGTAGTGGCCCCCGCAAAGAGGGATGTTTATTTTTTATGTAACAATCCTTTCTCTTGTTTCCACTGCTGTCCATTTTTGGCAGATGATGAAGAAGGAGGAAATAATGAAAAACAGAGGTAAGCATCCAGCAGCACTTACAGCAGTGTGGTGTCCAGCTATGAGCGTCTCCCTGATCACACAGTGATGGGAAACTTCTGTTATTTTATGGGAACATTGTTTTTCTTTTATTCCTTAATTATAATTTCCCTGTGATGGCATCACATCCAGGTTGAGGCCCTGCTTTGTGCCCTACTGTATGGCAGTTGTGCCTAACTGGCAGTTAAAATTCTGTAGCTATTTTCATATTATTTTGTTAATGTCTCCTGTTACTCACATGCAGCCTGTGTAATAGTACAGATGTGGCTGTACCGTGTTGTTATAAAGCATGTCAGACTTTACTGTTCAAATCCAGCCTCTAATTCAGCTCTCTGCTCCAGCTCTCTCTGTATGTAGGACTGGGCTTATTGGTGCTGCTGTTCATGCTTATAATTCTATCAGAATAGATTCACTGCATTGTTCTTCAGATTAAACTGTTACGTGTGACTGACAGACACACTGATGTGACGCTCTCTGACAGGTGGGAGCAGGTTCTGGATGCTGTACTGAAAGCTGGGACTGGTGTGTTTTATCTGATCTGCACCATCATCGCCATTCAGCTGCACTGGAGCTCCTGTAGAAAGAGGGGATCCAATCAGAGAGAAGCAGAGGGAGGAGCCAAAACAAACCACGGGTCTTAAGAAATTCTAATTAAATATACAAGCTTGTTTATCCTGATAAAATGAGGCCTACAGCCTCTATTAGCTCATATACTGTAAATGAACAAACCTTAAGGCTGTATCAGCAGGGTCATGCTGTGCTTGTATGAAATGTGTCTTCACATACGTAGCTCTGTTAATGTTTTAGCCATTTTTTGTGCATGAATCTCAATGTTGCAGAGGAATCTGGGGGGGGGGACCTTTGTGGAGCAGAATGAGTCAGAAGAGCAGGAAAATTAATGGTTATGCTAACTGCAGTGAGGCCTCTCTCACACGGCCCTGCTCAGTCTGTCCAGTCATACCATGAGAGTCAGTGGAATATAGAGAGGTTGGTCTGCAGTGTTGGATTATCGGATGGGAACCAGTAGAGCCAGTGCTTTGTACGACCGATAGCCTTTGCTTCACATGCGCTTTGCTGCCACCTGCTGGTATAACTGTAGTATAAGTGTTAATAATAATTTACTCATTAGTGAAAGTAAAATTATTTGTTCTGATTTAATAAATGATTGATATAGATATGGTTTACCATGCATTTTGTATTTTCTGGGATTATTAAAATGATTAAAAAGAAGAATTTTTCAAGCTTAAAGTGAATGTTTTTGTGGTTTTCGGGTAACTTTTCCATGCCAGAGCCACCAATCAGTGACCCTGTCAGAGAGTGATGTAACACAGAGCTGTCAATATCTGTCCCTGTTTCCCTCTTTGTCCAGCTGGTGTCGCTGGTCATTCCACTTTCTGTTCCCCTGGTCTATTATGCTTCACAGGTCCTAGTGTGTTCCACTGCTACCTGGGCTGCTGTGTGGCTGAATGGGCTGAATGTTTAGCAGAAAACCAAACATTTTCTCTGCCATGGGTTTGAGGCTCTCCAGAGCCCAGCTTCATTTTGTTTGACATTTTGAGTTTTTGTTTTTTTCCCATTGTTACCTTGCATTCTGGTTGTCTCTGTATTGGTTCTTGTTTTTGTACCTGTGTCTGGTTATCCTTGTGTGCACCTACAGTTGTACAGTAGGATCACACACGCACATACAACAGGGCTGAGATTCCAGTGCGCCTGAGGCAAGGACCAGTCTGGTATGAGAGGTACTCAATGGCCAAGGCACAAAAGGGGGGTTAGTGATCTCACACATACACACACACCGACACACAGATAACAAGGGAGGCCAGCATTCTAACTTTTATGCACCAAAAATTTAGCGACCTACGGACAGCAGAGTGGACCTGAAGGACAGGGGTCCCTTGACTTAGCACACATCCTCCTCCCCGTCCATCCTGCCTTACATACTATGAACTCACCCAAGACCCCAAAGAAAGTTTCTTTTAGTTGCTTTTATATACCCTGTATATTTGTTTACTCATGACTACTAGAATTTAGTGATTAATTGTCATTGTTGACACACCACAGCACACAGTGCACAACGAGGAAACGTGTCCTCTGCATTTAACCCATATGTGACCTCGTGACATAGTAGGGGGCAGCTAATATGCTCAGTGCACGTCACAGTTCCGGGTTGGTTTATACCAGCTGATTAACTTCCGGTTACACCGGCGCGACAGACATGGCTCTTCAAGACGGACCTCGTCTGACAGTCAATGATGTGGACAGACTTGTCAGGACATCATGCCTCACTCCCTCCAGCAAACGGGAAAAGGGATTTAAGATGTATATCAGTGTCACGGGAGATCGCGGGCAGAGCGAGTGCGCTGGCAGGCGAGCAGGCAAAAGAAGGGTAAACGGGGATTTATTGGACGGACCGGACACAGGAAACATCGCTCGTAGACGTACACTAGGTAACATCAATGACGGACCAAGGACTCAGGTAAGACACGGACTGAAATACACAGGACTGAGCAAATGAACTAGATACAGCTGGGTACAATCGGGAGAAAACACGTGGGTAATCAGGGGGCGTGGCACACAGGAGGAGCGGACGAGCCGGGCATGACAATCAGCAGCAACATCGACAATTATGAGGGTAAGTCGTTACGCTGAAATGTTACGTCGTAGCAGCTAGCGTTACAATGCTATCGTTTAAATGCCAATGAATTATATCAGTCTGGCTTTAGACCAAACCATAGCACAGAAACTGCTCTAGTCAAAGTAATGAATGATTTACTTGTGGCTTCTGACCGTGGCTGTGTATCTCTGTTGGTATTGCTAGATTTAACTGCAGCGTTCGATACTGTGGACCATAATATCCTCTTGGACCGGTTAGAAGGTGTAGTTGGCATTACAGGGACAGCACTTTCTTGGTTCCGCTCATATTTGTCTGATCGCTATCAGTATGCCCATGTGAACAATGAATCATCCAAGGCCACTAAAGTTGAATATGGTGTCCCACAGGGATCAGTCCTGGGCCCGCTACTGTTTACCCTGTACATGCTACCTCTTGGTAACATTATTAGAAATGATGGTATTGGGTTTCATTGTTATGCAGATGATACACAGTTGTACATATCTGTTAACCCTGATGATATATCACTGCTATCTCGGTTAGAAGACTGTCTATTAGATATCCAGTGCTGGATGGCAAAAAATTTCCTTATGTTAAACACAGAAAAAACAGAAGTTCTGGTAATTGGTCCCAAGGCTGCTAGAAATAAGTTCCACCACCTCAACGTTGGTAACCTTCCTACACAACCTAACATGGTAGTTAGAAATCTTGGCGTTCTTGTCGATTCAGATCTATGCTTTGATGCTCACATAAGAAGTATTACTAGAACTGCATTTTATCATCTACGGAACATAGCCAAGCTTCGTAAGATGCTCTCACTTAATGATGCAGAAAAACTAATACATGCCTTCGTAAGTTCCAGACTGGATTACTGTAATGCCCTCCTATCGGGTTGCCCGTCTGGATCCTTGCATAAACTTCAGATGGTACAGAATGCTGCAGCCAGAGTTCTAACAAACACTAAAAAATTTGATCATATTACACCGGTCTTATCCTCTCTTCATTGGCTGCCAGTTAAGTCTCGAATTGACTATAAAATACTGCTATTAACTTATAAAGCACTAAATGGCCTTGCACCAGAATACCTTAGTGAACTGCTGACCACATACAACCCTCCACGCTTGCTTCGCTCTCAAGCCATGGGATATCTGTTAGTGCCTAGGGTAGAAAGAGCTACGGCAGGCTGCAGAGCTTTCTCCTACAAAGCTCCTCAGCTGTGGAATGGTCTTCCACCGGATGTGCGGGTTTCAGGTTCACTCTCAATATTCAAGTCCAGACTAAAAACACACCTGTTTAGTTTAGCGTATAGGGACACTAGTTCTAGCCCTAGCTAACTCTTCACTCCCAGTCAGACCTGTAGTGTGAGGTGTAGAGCTGGGTGGGGATCGGTGCCATTGGCTTTGGATGAACTGGATTGTCAGTGCTGTCACTCTAGCTTTGCAATCTCTTGTGGAACTGGAGTGCTGACATTTCAGGGACTCCCCATGCCGGCATTCCCACTTGCCTCTCCCTCCTACTGATGCTGCCATAGCCATATCTGCCGGAGCTTGCAGATTGCACTTCATATTGTACTCACCTAGCTTTTAGCACTGCCAATAGCCTCCTCTACTATGCCTAATTGTACATTTTATTTCCCCTACTCCTCCTGGGGGGTGATGCCTGGAGACCTCAATCTATCAAGATATCCAGCACACCCAACTACCACCAGTGACGTCCCTGCATCCAGCTCGCCGTTCTGATCTTCCATGTATGACCCGCTGCCTTACCTCTGGTTGCCTGGCAATTGGAAGAAGACTCGGCTTCGGCATTGGCTTATCTTCCTTGCTCTCCTCTCTCTATTTGACTATCCCTGCCGGCCCCTGGAGGATGGGCTCCCCCTTTGAGTCTGGTCCCTCTCAAGGTTTCTTCCTTCTAGGGAGTTTTTCCTTGCCACTGTCGCCTATGGCTTACTCACTGGGGGCTTTGGGTGAGGATACTGTAAAGCGCTTTGAGACAATGTAATGTTGTGATAATGCGCTATATAAAAATAAATTTGTTGTTGTTGTTGTTGTTGTTTAGATAGCTAAAGTAAAATGTAGCTGTTTTGTTTGAATATGACCGACAGACTTGTTAGCTAACTTTTGATTGTGAGTTGGTGTGTTTTCTTTCATACAAATACTATCAAGATACTGTATAAAAATGTAACGTTACTGTCTCAAATTGTGTGCTCACCGTCCTTCCTCCCAGTGTCAATGATAAACAAGGTGACAGGAGAGCTCAGCGTGAGGGCAGTCTGCCATAGATCGATGAGGAAAAGTGAAAAGCCACACGACTTGAGAGCAGGGTCATTATTAGGGCAATGATTAGGCAAGCTGATAAAGTGCTTGTCAGCTTAAAAGTAATATTATCCAAGCAAAATATATGATATTTCTATGAATTAATATATTTTGTCTGTTAGCCTCATGTAGAATTCAGTATAATTGTTCTTATTAATGCTATAGCTGTAAAGCAATATCTCATCCAAGCTTCTTTTTCTCCCTAGATAGTATTAAATCACTCAAAACCTGATGTTTTGGTGAGCACCCATTGTTCCTGTGTGGGGGCTGTGCCTCATGCAATCATTTGGTTGCCCTTCTTTATCAGACTGCTCATTATTCGCAGATAAACATCCCTGCTGCACCCCCGGTACACAGCTGCACAGACCCTGAGCAGATCTGGCATAAACCAAGGACACTGGTATGTCATTTAACATGTCAACTGTATACATTATAGCTATTGTTATGCCATATTGGGTGTTAGGCTGGGCCCAGTTGGAGAAATGGAGATTCGAAATCCCAGAAATTCCACAACAGACTGTGTAAGGTGACATTATCTTAACTTTGTTTCTCAGTGTAGTTTTTACATGTAACCCGTTTTACATATGTTCTGGCAGAAGTTTGCTATAGTGATAATAATATACAGTATATGTACAGTATTAGAGGTGCGACGGTACTGGTATCCCACGGTACGGTACGTACCTTGGCATTTGGGTCACGGTTTTGGTTCAGTTTAAACACAACAAAACAAAAAATAAACTTATTATGTGCGTATAAAATATGTATAGATGTAGAAATCTCAAACTTACAAAATGTAAACAAAAATACTTTAAAAAATGTTAAAGTGCCTCTTAAAGTGCTCTAAACACAACACTGTAATCAGAGTGAACATACTTTCAGAATCGGCTACATTCACGATGTAAAGTGCACTATCATTCATTACCATTATGGGCATGAGGTATTTATTCCTCTGCTATTATCAGATTCTTCTGTAAGAAGATAAGCCTGTCAACATTGCCAGCTGCAAGTCGAGAGCAACTTGCACTTACAATGTCCCCTGCAGTGCAGAAAATTCTCTCACTTGCAGCAGAAGTTCCTGGGACACAGAGGTGACATCGTGCAACTTTTGCGACATGGGGGAACTTGCTCTCATTTGCCCCCCACCACATGAAAGGATCAGCATCTACATTAATAGAGTCTGCTAACCTGTATGACTTCACACTCAACTACCTGGGAAAGGGGAATAACCTGTTCATGTTTTTTGTAAACCTCTCCAAATATCTCTGCCATGCCTGTCTTCTTCTTTGAAGGGGGGGTGATAGCTCTTGTCCCTCTGTGGAAGGCCCTGACTCTGCTTGGCTCTGCAAGAACAATGACAAATATTTAATATATATTAAAAGCCATAAATGTCTACTGCTTTTTTGTGTTCTATCGTATTGACAGGTATGTACAAGTATGTATGGTGAATAATTTATATGCATTTTTTACAATACAAAATTAATAATTAAATTTGCAATCAAAAAATCACACAAAACATGATAATCAAATAATACCTGTGGTTCATGTTCCAGGATTTCTGTGGCGAGATCCTTGTAGGGTTCATCAAGAGAAGGCAGGGATTTAAGCCTGGGATCGAGGGCTGTAGCCTTTTGGAGGTACTTCTGAAGATCAGGATCTGTGTACCTTTATTCCAGGTCCCGTCCAATGGCTACTTTGGCTTCTTTGATTGCTGTACTGTCTTCATCATTTCCTTCAGAGGGAGGATCATTGATATGGTGGGTTTGTTTCACTGCTCATGAGAGTTGTCACAGTTTTCAGTAGTTTGAGTACTTCAATAAGTTGTTCTGCCATGTCCTCGTTCACGTGATTCCTCAGGTTTTTGTCCATTGTTAATGCAGAATAGATGGCAGGCTGCTGTTCTGCATATCGTGCCAACATGTCGTGTGCTGTGTTCCTCCGAGTTGTAACATCGTGAATTAAATTGTGCTTAGGAAGATTTAACATCTCTGGTTTCACAGTCAGTGCCTGGTGGGCTGTGGTGCTTTTGTGGAAAAAGGTGACAACTTTCATAACTTTCCCAAGGAGGCGGGACACCCCATTGATTGACAGTGCTTTCTTGGCTGCGAGGTTTACAGTGTGAGCAAAGCAGCCTATATCTGGTCCCCATCTGTCTGTTTCATTGACTGCATTCATAATATTTGCTGCGTTATCTGTGGAAACTGGTATGGTCATATTGGGCTGCTCCAGCTTCCAATCAGTCACTACATTTCTCAATTCCTCTGCCAAGTGTGCAATTGCGTGGCTTTCACACAGGGGACGAGTCTGCAGTACTGCGCTCTTCATCTGTATAGTGTATAGTGGACCGTCACAGACAAGTAACTCTCTGTTGTTCAGGAGGTTCAACTATCCGTGGTCAGTGCAAGGCTCTGTGCTTGAGCCAAATAGTTTTAGATGGCTTTGCGCACTTTGTCATAGAGGTCCGGAATTATAACTTCGCTGAAATGTGTACGGCAGGGCACAACGTAACGTGGTTCGAGCGTTTTAATTACATGGCAAAACCCCGCATCTTCGACAACAGAAAAGGGTTGCAAATCTTTAGCGATGAATGTTCCCACTGCACGGGTTATTTTCTTATGTTTATCGGATGTGGCAGGGTCTGTCTGTTGAAAAGCTTTTTCGATAGATACTTGTTTACCTGCAGTTACCTTTTCGTCTGTCCTTCATTCAGGAACCGTTATATCAGCATGACTATGCTTGAGATGCTTAGCCATATTGCTCGTGTTTCCATTAACGTATGGGACACGTATTAGGCAATGTTTACAAACAGTGACATTTCTATGAACTGTTTTGACTCCCTGGTCATTGTATTCTGCTGTGAACCCGAAAAAAATCCATCCTGGAGATTTGTACGAAGCCGGTGCTTCTTCAGACTTGTGCCTCTCAGCTGTTCCGCTAGTGCTGGTCATGCTTGTGTGTTTTCCTTTATTTCCGTGTCTGTGTACCGAGCTGCGAGCTCAGCTCCAGTTACGTCAGTGTGAGAGAGGGCGAGTGGGTGGAGCCACAACAGTGATTGTACATTAACTCACGGTGGAGGGCTTCCTCTCATTGGCGCTTACTGCATAACAGTAACCTGATAAGCATTAAGTGCCATTTTCAAAAGGAACTGCAAAACCAAAATACCGCGGTACACAAAGGGCGTACTGGACCGTTTAGCGCGTAAAGTCCGGTATTTTACTGAGTACCGTTGCATCCCTAGTATTTAAGTGCCTGCCCCCACCCTGTTCCCGAGTCGGCCATTGTATTTGTTGCTGCGTGCGGCTGCTCACTCCCTGCCTTTCTCTGTGTTCTGCATTGTTTTCTCCTGTGCTTCTCCCTGCTTTCATTCTTGTCTTCTACCTGCCTGTCTTTATACCCCTCATGCTTCCTTTTGTTTCTCTTTGTTTTGAGTTCAGATACAATAAAGTCCCTTGTTGTTTCTGTGAGCTGCAACATGGATTGTCCATCACTCCCCCCTGCCCCACTTACCAATTCTCTGTAGAGAGGATGTAACCTATAGTACCCTACTCTCCCTAAACCGCTGCTTAGAGACTTGGTGCACATCTCAAAACATTGCCTTCATTTATAATTAGATTGAAGATTCAAGAGGTTTATTCGTCACATACAGTCTCTGAGTCACCCTATTTGGCTGCGCAAAAATATAAGAAAAAATAAGTAAAAAGTAAAGTAGGAGTAAAAAAGAAAAATTCAATATATAAATACATAAAAGATTTTATCTTTTCTGGGAACAGCCTGGTTTTTATAAACGGGACGGTCTTCACCCTAACTGGAGAGGATCATTTATGTTATCCCAGAATGGCGAGTAAATTACCTGCCTGACTGAAAGCAGCATCCAGACCTCAGCTTTGCCATCTTAAATCAAAGGCTGTTTATTCTCCCATCTTTAGATCATGTTCGGTCTTCACCCAGGTGCTCCATCACACGGAAACTATTTAGAAACAGTTGAGTGAGCATAGAAAGGATATTGTAAGTATTGTTAGACCAAGACTTAGATCTAAATGTTCCACTGGGGGCTTTTGTGTGGATAACTTAATATCAATCCCATTAATAAGACTGAATGAGTCACAACATAAACCCACCATAAAATGCGCACTATTGAACATTTGCTCTTTGGGAAGTAAATTACTTCTTGTTAATGATATGGTGCTGGACACTGGTGCAGACCTGTGCTTTTTAACTAAAACCTGACTGAGACACACAGACACTGTAACTCTTGTTGAAGCCTCACCTGATGGGTTTAGTTCTATACAGAAACCACATGGCTCTGGGCGCGGAGGTGGCCTGGCAGCTATTTTAACTCACTGTTGAAAATTGAACCCAAGATTATCAAAGATTTCAATGATAATTCACATGGTGTCCGACCCCCCCATCTATATTCTTATAGTACACAGACCACCGGGATCATACACTTTGTTTCTGAGAGAATTCGGGGAACTTCCCTCTGACTTCATTGTTAACTATTGATTCCGGCCGACAGGAGGCCACTCATCCTGACTTTGCCCCTGTAGCTCCACCCGAGTTTGCCTTGGGCCCTGCATATTGGCCTGAGGTCACCCCCATCCTAGTGGGGATGGACGTGGAGGATACCACTCCAGAGGACTTGGAGTGGGAACCCTTGGACCTGGTCCTGAGTCCCACGTTTCAGGCTCCAGCCTCCACCTGAGGCTTGGGCTGATTAGGCCCCAAGCACCTGTTCTATCTGTGGTGCAGACAGGGGAGCAGTACAGGGCCAGGCTGGTTCTCTGTCTTTCAAAGGGGGAGACAGGGACATATCACTCATGCCAGCCGTCCAGGACCAGTTTCCAACTCTCCTGCCTATTACCGTCCTGCAGTCCCCCTGTCACCCTCCAGTCCCCCTGTCACCCTCCAGCTCCCATTCTATAGTCTCCTCATCGCCCTCCAGTTCCCATGCTGTGGTTTCCATCCACACACTTGACTTGCCTCCATCTCCTAAATTGCAGCTGCTCATTCTTCATCTAGGCCTGTGGTGATCCATTCACCCCATCCTTGTGTATCTCGTCCCCACTCTGGCAACCTTCCAGTGTCCCTTTGACCCCAGTCTATTACTACCCAGTCCCTTCCTCCTCGGTTCCTGAGCCTGTTGTCCCATCAGGCTCATTTTCTTTCCTTTCCCTTTCAGTTCCCCTTCTCTTTCCTGGTCCTGGCCTCTTGTTCCTGTTCCTGTCCCTCAGTCCTCACATCCTGTTTCCAACTGGTCTCTCTCTGGTTCTGTCCCTCAGTTCCCGTGTCCTGTTCCCAGTTTATAGGTCCCTGGTCCCCAAGGTCTGTTCCCAACTGTGTTCCCTCATCTGGTGGCCCCATCCCAGTTCCTGTTTACCCTGTCTGTCCTACCTCCCTCATTATTTCGCCTCCCGGTTCTGTCTGTCCCGTTCCCTGTGTTCCATGGTAATGTCATGGAATTTTTTTGTACCCTTCTACTGACTGATACCTTTCAGGAATGAGATCCCTTTGATGCTTTGTAAGCTCTATGTGAACCATGTCAGGAAAATCCTACTAGAACAGCTGAACTTCATCTGGGGTTAATTAGCGTCACTTTAATTGCCTGCAGGTGTGAACCCAAAAAGACTGTATGCTGTAATGAAATCAAAAGGTGCTTCATCAAAGTATAAGTTTAAGGGAGTGCAGACTTACTGTATGCAACTTGCATATTTTTATAGTTTCCCCCTAACAGATTTGTTTGCTTTTCAATTGAATTGTGCAGATTACAGGTAACATTAAAGGTGGGAAAAGGTTTGAAATGATTCATTTTGGCCTCATTTTTTACATTACAAATGCCAGGTATTTTAACAGGGTTGTGTAACTATTATATCCACTGTAAACATGTTAATGAAAATGTCAGCCCTCTGGCGGTGAAACGATGTAAATTACTTCCACAATAAATCTATGGAAATGAAAATTACTGCATGTCACCAGAACATAAAGTAAAATGGTCATGGGAGATTAGTACTTGCACTAAATCACAATTTCATGATTAAGATGAAGAAACAGGATAAGCAGCTGGAGGACGGATGAATGAATGAATGACCTCAGAGATATTACCTGGTACCTTGGGCGGAGCTTAATTCTCCGCTTCTGACGTCATAAGAGGAAGTGGCTTATCCTTGATGCTGATTGGTCGAGGGTTTATGCCCATATATGGTATCAATACATGCTTATGCCACGTTTTGCCGATAGGGGGCGATATGGTTTTGGGAGATTGCCGTTATGTCCATATATGGTATCAATACATGCTTATGCCACGTGTTGCCGATAGGGGGGGTTTGGGAGATTAAACTTTAATAGAATAAAAATACATTACATGTATTTTATCAATGTGGTTTTTTAATTACGTTTTTAAGGAATAATAAAACATAGAGCAGGATAATGGCAAGCTAGCGCATACACGTTCAGCGGGGGCGTCCGTCCGGCCCTGTGTTGTTAGTAAGCACCGCGGCGTATTTTAAAAGAAAGCACCCAAATGTTTTAAAAGAAGAAAGCACCAAGTGTGTTAAAGAAGAAAACCCTTAGGGTTATTTTAAAAGAAAAAGCAGGGGTGAATTTAAACAATCATGCCCGAAAGAAGCAGCAGAAGAGCAAATGTAAACAAGCGAAACCAACAAACATACACCCCGCCGTTTTAAAAGAAGAGTACACTCATTACATTTAACCAACACGAAAGACTTTAGTTATATTTACCAGGTTGAAGAAAGCATGCAAGCGGCAAACTTTTAGAAGAAATAAGACGAAACGATCCCGGAGCTCTGCCACATGCGACTACTCTGTTTGAACAACGCGGGGCGGAATGGCCGATCGCTAGTCCGGCGCTTGGCGCATGCGCACCCACGCCGCCTCCCCTTTCAAAATGGCGACGCCGGCGGAGCGCCTGTTTTAGCAAATTAAACCCCTATAACCGTAATGTTTTTAAGTAATGAAGCACATTTCTGTCAATGTGAATAATAAAGTAAAGCGCTCTGAGCGTTTTCGATAGCAATAATCGGTGAATAACGCGGTTAATTCTTGTTTAAACGAATGCATGCTCTCACTCTTGTGTGGCGCACGCGCGTAGATCCACACAGCATTTCCTTTATTGAGCCAGCTCGTTGCGTGAAGCAGCGGTCAAATGGCTACCAGCGGAAATTGTTGTCGTGATGCGAACCGTTGGCCTGGATTGTGAGAAGCATGCTGCCATTCTGGCAGAATGCACACTAATTCTATATTTTATATGCTTATTTGTAAATAGTGTAAAATAATATATTTCTAATTTAAATAAAAGTCGATCTCTAACACAACACCCCCGGATTGCTTAGCTACATTTAGCTAAATTTATCTACGTATGGTTAATCAAAAGGTATAAACAGAACTTGAAAAGATGTATGACAACACATGCTGATCTTTTATTTCAAATAAGCCTCTTTAACCTCATCGTTTTTAAGCAATGAAACTCTTTTCGGCTAATGTGTTATTTAAAATAAAACAGCTTAAGCATTTCGACAACAAGAATCAAGGAATAACGCTGGCGATCCTTGTTAAAATAACTCTCCATGTCGCGCTTGTGCGGGCAGCCACGACACCCACACACCACTGTCTTTTATTGAAAACAGCTGAGGCAAGTCGTTTTCGGAACTGTAAAGTGTGTATACAATAAGTAAACGTGTGTAAAAGAAGTATAAAATGTGTTATAAAGTACATAGCCAACATTAATTAATAAAGAATTTAAGCATAATAGCCCAGACGTACCACGGCCTATAGCCGGTAGAAAGAGAGCTATCCTACGGCCTACAAGATAAAAGCATATGGCACCAAATTGGAATCAGTAGTCTTTAAAAGAATAAAATACATTATATGAATTTATCAATGCGACATTTTAAATACGTTTTAAGGCATAATCATTTTAAGGGGTCACCGGACGCGTCGAGCTTTTCTAGCTAGAGAGGAAAGAGAGTCGGGCAGTTTTGAATGGTAAAAGCAGTAGTTGTGTATTGTTAACGGTTTATTTTTAACAAAATGTCATATTTTATAACGATAAAAACACAGCAATCCTGTTTTTATGGGGATTTATGCGTATTGCATGTCTAGACATGTCGATCAGCTAATGTCCGCGGCAGTGAGCGATAAGCCTATGAGAAGGAAGCGTCAATTGACAAATTGACAAATTGTTGCAGAGTGCGTGTAACATCTCGTTTAACCGCTGGTCCTGAGTGTGACAAGCAGACAGACAGCGTTCACGCCCCGGCAGAAAGCACATTACGTCTATTTGTTAATCTGTTTTATTCGTAAATAGTATAAAATAATATATGTCTAATTGAAATAAAAGTCGATGTCTAACACCACAGCTCTGGGACTCTAGTATAGCCCCGGGCGCCCCGCTGCGGGCCTGTGGGGCTGGATGAAGTATCTAACTTCAATGGCTTAATCAGCAGGGTAAAGTGCCGTAACTTAAACGGGGGTATGACAAATTATTATAAAGTTTAAGCCAATAAGATTTAATTAATAAAATAATTTAGTTGTATTTTGTTCGTTTTATTTTCAATAAAACACACCCAGCACATTATTAATGTAATAGATGCAGGAACTAGTGAGCGGTATTTAGCTACGTACTTCAAAAACATTTAAAAAACTTTCTTAGACTAATACCTTAGTTATTTTAATAATTTAAGGGATAAAAACATTTGTCGTGTTTGTCAATGTGTTATTTTAAGTAAATGCGTTATTTTCCAACGCCAAAAGCCCTGTCATGTTTTAAGTGAGAAATGATATGGACCAGCAACTCTCTCTGGGGGGAGCAACCCCGGTTAGGTACTATTAAGCAGCATTTAGTGACATGCATCAAAACACATTTGTAAAAACTTTGAAAGAATAAAGTCTTAGTTATTTTAATAAATACGTTTTTCAGTAAATACTTAGTCGTTTACTAACTTATCGTGAAAAACAGACAGAAATAGACTTGTAAATTCTAAAGAAAAGACATTAACTGTATTTTGTTAATGTTTAAAGGTATACAAACTACAGTTGTATCGGACACGCACACAAAAACACTAAAAGAGTTTTGCTCAGTCAAAAAAACACCAAACATGTATTGTTCATGCTTTTTATTAAAATGTATAAGGATTGGTTTGTTATAGGGAAATTTTAAATTAATATGAGTGGGATATAAGTCATTTAGGCAACAAGATTTGAGGAAGAACCTAAATAGTGGCTGGAAATTACCAACAAGCCAGGCAGAAGTGTGCTTTCCTTATCTCACAAGTCATGGATGGGTGGGGTGGGGGGACACATAAGTGGGGGGTAGGAACTGTGGAATCAGGCAAGAGTGTAAGAATTTAGGATATAGTCTTGTTATTTTAAAGAAGGTGTACATGATTATTTAATTACTTTTAATAGGAACCAGTAAGATGCATTTAGCACCATGTTGCAAATACACATTAAAAACTTTAAAGAATAAGGTCATAGTTATTTTAATAAAGGCATCCTACAAGGTGCCCACGGCCCTAACTTATTAAAGTTAGGCCCTAACTCTACAAGCTTGATCCGAGATGCTTGCTGGAGTACAATGCTAAGTTGACATCGGTAACGGAGCTGCAGCCTGTTTGATAGTTAATGAAACATAGTTCAAATTCAACAGTGTCAGCAGTCATCCACGATGCAGGGAGACTACAGATTGACTATAACGACCCCGTTTATCAGCTGGCATTATTTAATTTTTTTTGACAGAATAAAGCCTTAGTTATTTTAATAAATATGTTTTTCAGTAAATGTATACTCATGCTCATGTGCACAAACACACACACACACACACACCGGTGGTCAGGAGCTTTAGAGTTTAACTTTAGGTCTGTGAAAGTATAGGACTGCAATGTGTATACAGACCCCAAAGCACCCTAACTTAGTCGTTTACTAACTTATCACGAAAAAACAGACAGAAATAAACTTGTAAATTTTAAAGAAAAGACATTAACTGTTTTTGTTAATGTTTAAAGGTATACAAACTACAGTTGTATCGGACACGCACACAAAAACACTAAAAGAGTTTTGCTCAGTCAAAAAAAAAAAAACACCAAACATATATTGTTCACGTTTTTTTATTAAAATGTATAAGGATTGGTTTGTTATAGCGAAATTTTAAATTAATAGGAGTGTGATATAAGTCATTTAGGCAACAAGATTTGAGGAAGAACCTAAATAGAGGCTAGAAATGACTGACCAGGCAGGCAGAAGTGTGCTTTCCTTATCTCACAAGTCATGGAAGGCTGGGATGGGGGACACATAAGTGGGGGGTAGGAACTGTGGAATCAGGCAAGGGTGTAAGAATTTAGGATATAGTCTTGTTATTTTAAAGAAGGTGTACATGATTATTTTAATTGCATTTAATAGGAACCAGTAAGCTGCATTTAGCACCATGCTGCAAATACACATTAAAAACTTTAAAGAATAAGGTCTTAGTTATTTTAATAAAGACATCCTACAAGGTGCCCACGGCCCCAGCTTATATAATCTACAAGCTTGATCTGAGATGCTTGCTGGTGTACAATGCTAAGTTGACAACGGTAACGGTGCTGCAGCCTGTTTGATAGTTAATGAAACACAGTTCAAATTCAACAGTGTCAGTAGTCATCCACTATGCAGGGAGACTACAGATTGACTATAATGACCCGTTTATCTGCTGTCATTATTTAATTAATTAATTTATTTTTTTTGACAGAATAAAGCCTTAGTTATTTTAATAAATATGTTTTTTCAGTAAATGTGTATTCATGCTCATGTGCACAAACACACACACACAACGATGGTCAGGGGCTTTAGAGTTTAACTTTAGGTCTGTGAAAGTATAGGACCGCGATGTGTATACAGGCCCCAAAACATATTAACTTAGTTGTTCATGAGTCTTATTGTGAAAAACCACGCAAAATAGACGTAAATTTTAAAGAAAAGACATTAACTGCTTTTGTTAATGTTTAAATGTATAAAAACTTTAGATGTATTTGTTAAACAGTCAAACAAAAATGTGTTATTTTAAAGTAGTATAAAATATAACCTTAACTTTGGACGCAAGATGAACAACCTACAAACACAGACAGACAGACACACACACACACACAGCAAAGCCCCAAGCATGCGCACAAGCACACAACCAAAGGTGGGCTTTTAGAGTTTGCTCAATCAAAAAAACATCAGACCCATATAGTTTATGTTTTTTATTAAAATGTGTAAGGATCGCTCTGTTAGAGCACAATTTTAAATTAGTATGATTGTGATATAAGTCATTTAGGCAACAAGATTTGAGGAAGTAGCGGCTAGAAATGATCGACCAGGCAGACAGAAGTCTGCTTTTCTTATCTCACAAGTCATGGAAGTGTAGGGGAGTGTAGGAACTGTGGAATCAGGCATAGTTATTTTAATAAAGACATCCTACAAGGTACACCACGGCCCAAGCTTATAGCGTCTACTATCATGATTTGAGAGGCTAGATGGAGTACCATGTTAAGTTGACAATGGTAACTGAGATGCAGCCTGCATGCAGGGAGACTAGAGAGTGACTATAGTACCCCATTTAACCGTTGGTCCTTATTTTTTAAGAATTTTGACAGAATGAAGCCTTAGTTAATTTAATAAATACGTTTTTTTTCCAGTACATGGTTGTTCATATTCATGTGCACAAACACACACACACATCGGTGGTCAGGGGCTTTAGAGTTTAACTTTAGGTCAGTGAAAGTATAGGATCGTTATGTGTATTCAGACCCCAAAACATATTAACTTAGTCGTTCATGAGTCTTATTGTGAAAAACCGACAAAATAGACTTGTAAATTTTAAAGAAAAGACATTAACAGCTTTTGTTAATGTTGAAATGTATAAAAACTTTAGCTGCTTTTCTTAAATGGCCAGAAAAATTGGATCAACACTATTAGTTTATATGAGGATGGGGTGTTCGCAACAGTCACAATCCTAGCAGGCAAGCATAACATGCCAAAGAAACATCTCTTTCATTTATTTCAAAGCAGACACTTTGTGCAAAAGTTGTTTCCTCATTTCCCAAACGGCCACCAGAACTGGATGGTCCTTAAAGACCTTTCATAAGACTTGGAGGCCAGGTCCTGAGGTTTATCAAAGACCAGGTTCTTACACTATAGGAGACTGATGCTGTTTAAGTACTTGATGGGATGACCCCTGCAATGAAATTTGTAACATTTCAAGGTGTATATTTTAAAAGAATGAAGTGCCTGGCCAGTAAGAGAGGTATGGTATCGGATGGTGGAATGTCGAACGGGTTTGTTAGAGGATTAGAGGAGATAGAACTATGTTGATGTCCTGCTCAATGGCTTTGAATATGTCTGTCCAGAACTCAGATAATCGAGAGAGCAGAGCCAAAACATAGTTCTATCTCCTCTAATCCTCTAACAAGCCCGTTAAACGGGTCGTTATAGTCAATCTGTAGTCTCCCTGCATAGTGGATGACTACTGACACTGTTGAATTTGAACTGTGTTTCATTAACTATCAAACAGGCTGCAGCACCGTTACCGTTGTCAACTTAGCATTGTACACCAGCAAGCATCTCAGATCAAGCTTGTAGATTATATAAGCTGGGGCCGTGGGCACCTTGTAGGATGTCTTTATTAAAATAACTAAGACCTTATTCTTTAAAGTTTTTAATGTGTATTTGCAGCATGGTGCTAAATGCAGCTTACTGGTTCCTATTAAATGCAATTAAAATAATCATGTACACCTTCTTTAAAATAACAAGACTATATCCTAAATTCTTACACCCTTGCCTGATTCCACAGTTCCTACCCCCCACTTATGTGTCCCCCATCCCAGCCTTCCATGACTTGTGAGATAAGGAAAGCACACTTCTGCCTGCCTGGTCAGTCATTTCTAGCCTCTATTTAGGTTCTTCCTCAAATCTTGTTGCCTAAATGACTTATATCACACTCCTATTAATTTAAAATTTCGCTATAACAAACCAATCCTTATACATTTTAATAAAAAAACGTGAACAATATATGTTTGGTGTTTTTTTTTTTTTGACTGAGCAAAACTCTTTTAGTGTTTTTGTGTGCGTGTCCGATACAACTGTAGTTTGTATACCTTTAAACATTAACAAAAACAGTTAATGTCTTTTCTTTAAAATTTACAAGTTTATTTCTGTCTGTTTTTTCGTGATAAGTTAGTAAACGACTAAGTTAGGGTGCTTTGGGGTCTGTATACACATTGCAGTCCTATACTTTCACAGACCTAAAGTTAAACTCTAAAGCTCCTGACCACCGGTGTGTGTGTGTGTGTGTGTGTTTGTGCACATGAGCATGAGTATACATTTACTGAAAAACATATTTATTAAAATAACTAAGGCTTTATTCTGTCAAAAAAAATTAAATAATGCCAGCTGATAAACGGGGTCGTTATAGTCAATCTGTAGTCTCCCTGCATCGTGGATGACTGCTGACACTGTTGAATTTGAACTATGTTTCATTAACTATCAAACAGGCTGCAGCTCCGTTACCGATGTCAACTTAGCATTGTACTCCAGCAAGCATCTCGGATCAAGCTTGTAGAGTTAGGGCCTAACTTTAATAAGTTAGGGCCGTGGGCACCTTGTAGGATGCCTTTATTAAAATAACTATGACCTTATTCTTTAAAGTTTTTAATGTGTATTTGCAACATGGTGCTAAATGCATCTTACTGGTTCCTATTAAAAGTAATTAAATAATCATGTACACCTTCTTTAAAATAACAAGACTATATCCTAAATTCTTACACTCTTGCCTGATTCCACAGTTCCTACCCCCCACTTATGTGTCCCCCCACCCCACCCATCCATGACTTGTGAGATAAGGAAAGCACACTTCTGCCTGCCTTGTTGGTAATTTCCAGCCACTATTTAGGTTCTTCCTCAAATCTTGTTGCCTAAATGACTTATATCCCACTCATATTAATTTAAAATTTCCCTATAACAAACCAATCCTTATACATTTTAATAAAAAGCATGAACAATACATGTTTGGTGTTTTTTTGACTGAGCAAAACTCTTTTAGTGTTTTTGTGTGCGTGTCCGATACAACTGTAGTTTGTATACCTTTAAACATTAACAAAATACAGTTAATGTCTTTTCTTTAGAATTTACAAGTCTATTTCTGTCTGTTTTTCACGATAAGTTAGTAAACGACTAAGTATTTACTGAAAAACGTATTTATTAAAATAACTAAGACTTTATTCTTTCAAAGTTTTTACAAATGTGTTTTGATGCATGTCACTAAATGCTGCTTAATAGTACCTAACCGGGGTTGCTCCCCCCAGAGAGAGTTGCTGGTCCATATCATTTCTCACTTAAAACATGACAGGGCTTTTGGCGTTGGAAAATAACGCATTTACTTAAAATAACACATTGACAAACACGACAAATGTTTTTATCCCTTAAATTATTAAAATAACTAAGGTATTAGTCTAAGAAAGTTTTTTAAATGTTTTTGAAGTACGTAGCTAAATACCGCTCACTAGTTCCTGCATCTATTACATTAATAATGTGCTGGGTGTGTTTTATTGAAAATAAAACGAACAAAATACAACTAAATTATTTTATTAATTAAATCTTATTGGCTTAAACTTTATAATAATTTGTCATACCCCCGTTTAAGTTACGGCACTTTACCCTGCTGATTAAGCCATTGAAGTTAGATACTTCATCCAGCCCCACAGGCCCGCAGCGGGGCGCCCGGGGCTATACTAGAGTCCCAGAGCTGTGGTGTTAGACATCGACTTTTATTTCAATTAGACATATATTATTTTATACTATTTACGAATAAAACAGATTAACAAATAGACGTAATGTGCTTTCTGCCGGGGCGTGAACGCTGTCTGTCTGCTTGTCACACTCAGGACCAGCGGTTAAACGAGATGTTACACGCACTCTGCAACAATTTGTCAATTTGTCAATTGACGCTTCCTTCTCATAGGCTTATCGCTCACTGCCGCGGACATTAGCTGATCGACATGTCTAGACATGCAATACGCATAAATCCCCATAAAAACAGGATTGCTGTGTTTTTATCGTTATAAAATAGGACATTTTGTTAAAAATAAACCGTTAACAATACACAACTACTGCTTTTACCATTCAAAACTGCCCGACTCTCTTTCCTCTCTAGCTAGAAAAGCTCGACGCGTCCGGTGACCCCTTAAAATGATTATGCCTTAAAACGTATTTAAAATGTCGCATTGATAAATTCATATAATGTATTTTATTCTTTTAAAGACTACTGATTCCAATTTGGTGCCATATGCTTTTATCTTGTAGGCCGTAGGATAGCTCTCTTTCTACCGGCTATAGGCCGTGGTACGTCTGGGCTATTATGCTTAAATTCTTTATTAATTAATGTTGGCTATGTACTTTATAACACATTTTATACTTCTTTTACACACGTTTACTTATTGTATACACACTTTACAGTTCCGAAAACGACTTGCCTCAGCTGTTTTCAATAAAAGACAGTGGTGTGTGGGTGTCGTGGCTGCCCGCACAAGCGCGACATGGAGAGTTATTTTAACAAGGATCGCCAGCGTTATTCCTTGATTCTTGTTGTCGAAATGCTTAAGCTGTTTTATTTTAAATAACACATTAGCCGAAAAGAGTTTCATTGCTTAAAAACGATGAGGTTAAAGAGGCTTATTTGAAATAAAAGATCAGCATGTGTTGTCATACATCTTTTCAAGTTCTGTTTATACCTTTTGATTAACCATACGTAGATAAATTTAGCTAAATGTAGCTAAGCAATCCGGGGGTGTTGTGTTAGAGATCGACTTTTATTTAAATTAGAAATATATTATTTTACACTATTTACAAATAAGCATATAAAATATAGAATTAGTGTGCATTCTGCCAGAATGGCAGCATGCTTCTCACAATCCAGGCCAACGGTTCGCATCACGACAACAATTTCCGCTGGTAGCCATTTGACCGCTGCTTCACGCAACGAGCTGGCTCAATAAAGGAAATGCTGTGTGGATCTACGCGCGTGCGCCACACAAGAGTGAGAGCATGCATTCGTTTAAACAAGAATTAACCGCGTTATTCACCGATTATTGCTATCGAAAACGCTCAGAGCGCTTTACTTTATTATTCACATTGACAGAAATGTGCTTCATTACTTAAAAACATTACGGTTATAGGGGTTTAATTTGCTAAAACAGGCGCTCCGCCGGCGTCGCCATTTTGAAAGGGGAGGCGGCGTGGGTGCGCATGCGCCAAGCGCCGGACTAGCGATCGGCCATTCCGCCCCGCGTTGTTCAAACAGAGTAGTCGCATGTGGCAGAGCTCCGGGATCGTTTCGTCTTATTTCTTCTAAAAGTTTGCCGCTTGCATGCTTTCTTCAACCTGGTAAATATAACTAAAGTCTTTCGTGTTGGTTAAATGTAATGAGTGTACTCTTCTTTTAAAACGGCGGGGTGTATGTTTGTTGGTTTCGCTTGTTTACATTTGCTCTTCTGCTGCTTCTTTCGGGCATGATTGTTTAAATTCACCCCTGCTTTTTCTTTTAAAATAACCCTAAGGGTTTTCTTCTTTAACACACTTGGTGCTTTCTTCTTTTAAAACATTTGGGTGCTTTCTTTTAAAATACGCCGCGGTGCTTACTAACAACACAGGGCCGGACGGACGCCCCCGCTGAACGTGTATGCGCTAGCTTGCCATTATCCTGCTCTATGTTTTATTATTCCTTAAAAACGTAATTAAAAAACCACATTGATAAAATACATGTAATGTATTTTTATTCTATTAAAGTTTAATCTCCCAAACCCCCCCTATCGGCAACACGTGGCATAAGCATGTATTGATACCATATATGGACATAACGGCAATCTCCCAAAACCATATCGCCCCCTATCGGCAAAACGTGGCATAAGCATGTATTGATACCATATATGGGCATAAACCCTCGACCAATCAGCATCAAGGATAAGCCACTTCCTCTTATGACGTCAGAAGCGGAGAATTAAGCTCCGCCCAAGGTACCAGGTAATATCTCTGACCTCTGCTGTATAATCAAATACTCACAGTAATCTGTAGTCACAAATAAGCAGAAAAGGTAGATGTTTATTGAACAATTTCTTTTCATTACATACAGTATAGAATAATGTGTGACCTATTGTGGTTTAAACACTTCCTGTTTGTAGTGCAGAGGTTAAATGCAGCCTGACAGAATGATTTTACACTTGACTGCAGTCTTGTTTGTGTCCACCATGTGGCAGCAGTATACAGGAATGGTCTTATTCTGTCTGGCTGATGTGTGTATACATTCATATACCCTGATAGCATGGAATTTTGCCTCCAGCTTTGTGTCTTCGATCTAGGCAGGAGCGAATTACTTACAACAGTATATTAAATTATGTATAGTATATTACAGTATATTATAGTATATGTACAGTATATTAAAGTATGACAGAATTATATTATGCACTTTTCTTTAGGAACAAAATTGCATAGTTGCATAGTTAAAGTAACAGGAAATCCAGCAGGAATGGGATCCTAAGAGAACTTTGCCAAAGGCTGCATTAAGACTAAGAATGACACTGATCCAGCACCAGCACTGACCCCCCCAGCTTCTCAGGACAGGAAGTCAGTCCAGACCAGGTACCACCCCCCAGCCAATAAGCTACCTGCAAGCTGCAGGGTTTATTGTCCTGCAGACAGTTTCCTGCTGATGTAGAGCCCCAGCCACACATGCCACAGCCAGCCATTGCTGTAAGTGATGATGTTGGTCAGGTGGGCTGTGCAAAGGCAGCATGAGGATAAAGTTTGTGGTCAGTTGGAGAGAAGGAGCGACACCCCATGTACAGAACAGAAGAGTGCAGAACCTGTATAAACCAAGCGGAGGGGAGAAAGTCGGTTTTTCATTGGATTTAAGGAGTCATGGGTCACAGACAGAGAAACAGTGACAGTATGGAGAATCATAATCTGTAATGAAACGACAGGCTGTGAATTTGGGCATCTGTGTCTTTCGGGGGCTGAGAGAAACACAAACAGCTCTCAGTCTGATAGGA